>NC_086447.1:838186205-838908705 GCF_028390025.1 Pseudophryne corroboree | reverse complement strand
TTTAGGGGCGTGGCCTGGCGTTTGAAGGCTAGAGAGTTGTGTCCCTGCTGAGCTCCTACAAGTGCTACCCATAAACAGCTAAAGCAGACATCTTCTCTCCGTTAAGCCTACTCTACTGCTCACCCGATATTGAGGAGAACAGAGGGGACTGAGCTGCAGAGCCGAGGAGTGTATAGACTCACTCGTGCGGGCTGCGGCCTTCCCCTCCACCTTAGGCCGGGATCCACAGCACAGCGCGCCCCGTCCGCGGGCATCCCGGACCACAAGGAGAGACCCAGCGTGACATGAAGCGGCTAGCGGTGTCCTCTGCTAAACGTCCCCGCTCTGCTGGACCCCTGCTTCTGCCGTGGGTTGGCAGCGAATAGCTGGCTAGTTTACTGTGCTTCCCTGGGACTCTGCAATGCAACTGGGATTGCACACATGCGGTGGTGGCCCTCTTGAAAAGGTTTGTGATCCTAAGTTTATGCTCTCCCCCAACTAAACAACATATATATATATATATATATATATATTAGAGATGAGCGGGTTCGGTTCCTCGGAATCCGAACCCGCCCGAACTTCAGCTTTTTTTACACGGATCCGAGCGACTCGGATCTTCCCGCCTTGCTCGGTTAACCCGAGCGCGCCCGAACGTCATCATGACGCTGTCGGATTCTCGCGAGGCTCGGATTCTATCGCGAGACTCGGATTCTATATAAGGAGCCGCGCGTCGCCGCCATTTTCACACGTGCATTGAGATTGATAGGGAGAGGACGTGGCTGGCGTCCTCTCCATTTAGATTATAAGAGAGAGAGATTTACTGGAGCTTAGGACTAGGAGGAGTACTGTAGAAGTGTAGAGAGTGCAGAGAGTTTACTAGTGAGTGACCACCAGACAGTGCAGTTTATTTAATATATCCGTTCTCTGCCTGAAAAAAGCGATACACACAGTGACTCAGTCACATACCATATCTGTGTGCACTGCTCAGGCTCAGCCCAGTGTGCTGCATCATCTATATATATTATATATCTGTCTGACTGCTCAGCTCACACAGCTTATAATTGTGGGGGAGACTGGGGAGCACTGCAGTGCCAGTTATAGGTTATAGCAGGAGCCAGGAGTACATAATATTATATAGTGAGTGACCACCAGACAGTGCAGTTTATTTAATATATCCGTTCTCTGCCTGAAAAAAGCGATACACACAGTGACTCAGTCACATACCATATCTGTGTGCACTGCTCAGGCTCAGCCCAGTGTGCTGCATCATCTATATATATTATATATCTGTCTGACTGCTCAGCTCACACAGCTTATAATTGTGGGGGAGACTGGGGAGCACTGCAGTGCCAGTTATAGGTTATAGCAGGAGCCAGGAGTACATAATATTATATTAAAATTAAACAGTGCACACTTTTGCTGCAGGAGTGCCACTGCCAGTGTGACTGACCAGTGACCTGACCACACTGACCACCAGTATAGTTAGTAGTATACTTATATTGTGATTGCCTGAAAAAGTTAAACACTCGTCGTGTGACTTCACTTGTGTGTTGTTGTTTTTTTTATTCTATAAAAATAAAACTCATTCTGCTGACAGACAGTGTCCAGCAGGTCCGTCATTATATAATATATAATATATACCTGTCCGGCTGCAGTAGTGATATATATATATTTTTTATATCATTTATCATCCAGTCGCAGCAGACACAGTACGGTAGTTCACGGCTGTGGCTACCTCTGTGTCTGCACTCGGCAGGCAGTCCGTCCATAATTGTATACCACCTAACCGTGGTTTTTTTTTCTTCTATATACATACATACTACTACGACATCTCTTTATCAACCAGTCTATATTAGCAGCAGACACAGTACAGTACGGTAGTTCACGGCTGTGGCTACCTCTGTGTCTGCACTCGGCAGGCAGTCCGTCCATAATTGTATACCACCTAACCTTTTTCTTTGCATCATGTGCTGATTGGGGAGGGTTTTTTGGAAGGGACATCCTGCGTGACACTGCAGTGCCACTCCTAAATGGGCCCGGTGTTTGTGTCGGCCACTAGGGTCGCTAATCTTACTCACACAGCTACCTCATTGCGCCTCTTTTTTTCTTTGCGTCATGTGCTGTTTGGGGAGGGTTTTTTGGAAGGGACATCCTGCGTGACACTGCAGTGCCACTCCTAGATGGGCCCGGTGTTTGTGTCGGCCACTAGGGTCGCTAATCTTACTCACACAGCTACCTCATTGCGCCTCTTTTTTTCTTTGCGTCATGTGCTGTTTGGGGAGGGTTTTTTGGAAGGGACATCCTGCGTGACACTGCAGTGCCACTCCTAGATGGGCCCGGTGTTTGTGTCGGCCACTAGGGTCGCTAATCTTACTCACACAGCTACCTCATTGCGCCTCTTTTTTTCTTTGCGTCATGTGCTGTTTGGGGAGGGTTTTTTGGAAGGGCCATCCTGCGTGACACTGCAGTGCCACTCCTAGATGGGCCCGGTGTTTGTGTCGGCCACTAGGGTCGCTAATCTTACTCACACAGCTACCTCATTGCGCCTCTTTTTTTCTTTGCGTCATGTGCTGTTTGGGGAGGGTTTTTTGGAAGGGACATCCTGCGTGACACTGCAGTGCCACTCCTAGATGGGCCCGGTGTTTGTGTCGGCCACTAGGGTCGCTTATCTTACTCACACAGCGACCTCGGTGCAAATTTTAGGACTAAAAATAATATTGTGAGGTGTGAGGTATTCAGAATAGACTGAAAATGAGTGTAAATTATGGTTTTTGAGGTTAATAATACTTTGGGATCAAAATGACCCCCAAATTCTATGATTTAAGCTGTTTTTTAGTGTTTTTTGAAAAAAACACCCGAATCCAAAACACACCCGAATCCGACAAAAAAAATTCGGTGAGGTTTTGCCAAAACGCGTTCGAACCCAAAACACGGCCGCGGAACCGAACCCAAAACCAAAACACAAAACCCGAAAAATTTCAGGCGCTCATCTCTAATATATATATATATATATCAAGGTGCACTATTACTGGGACCCCCTCTTCTATATCTGAATAGGTGTGTGCTATATCTGGATCCTTTATAACTGAACAGTACCATCCCTTACATGTTATAAATATATGCTGTGCCATCCTGGCACTCTGACCATAATAACCAGGCACCGGATGACACCCTGCGGGCTGGTGTTTTTCCCTGTCTTGTCACTCTGCTCAGAGTTGCACGTGTTATGTACAGAGGCGGATTTAGACCTCATGGGGCCCTAAGCGAAATACCGATTTGGGGCCCCCCTACCTCAAACAATACATAGCACTATATTTCTCTGACGTCCTAGTGGATGCTGGGTACTCCGTAAGGACCATGGGGAATAGACGGGCTCCGCAGGAGACTGGGCACTCTTTAAAGAAAGATTAGGTACTACATCTGGTGTGCACTGGCTCCTCCCTCTATGCCCCTCCTCCAGACCTCAGTTAGAATCTGTGGCCGGCCAGAGCTGGATGCACTCTAGAGGCTCTCCTGAGCTTCCTAGAAAGAAAGTATTTGTTAGGTTTTTTATTTTCAGTGAGATCTGCTGGCAACAGACTCACTGCTACGTGGGACTGAGGGGAGAGAAGCGAACCTACCTGCTTGCAGCTAGCTTGGGCTTCTTAGGCTACTGGACACCATTAGCTCCAGAGGGATCGAACACAGGCCCAGTCCTCGGTCGTCCGGTCCCGGAGCCGCGCCGCCGTCCCCCTTGCAGAGCCAGAAGAACCGAAGAGAAGTTGAAAATCGGTGGCTGAAGACTCCGGTCTTCATTAAGGTAGCGCACAGCACTGCAGCTGTGCGCCATTGCTCCCTCTGCACACCACACACTCCGGTCAATGATGGGTGCAGGGCGCTGGGGGGGGGGGCGCCCTGGGCAGCAATTAGAATACCTTACATGGCTAAATAGCACATAATACAGCTAATAAACTGTATATGTGCATAATCCCCCGCCATAAAGCATATAAAAAAGCGGGAGAAGTCCGCCGAGAAAGGGGCGGGGCTATCTTCCTCAGCACACAGGCGCCATTTTCTCTTCACAGCTCTGCTGGAAGGCAGCTCCCCAGGCTCTCCCCTGCAGTTTCCAGGCTTCAAGGGTAAAAAAGAGAGGGGGGGCACTAAATTTAGGCGCAAACTGTGTATAATAAGCTGCTATAGGGAAAAATCACTCACTTTAGTGTAAATCCCTGGTTATATAGCGCTGTGGTGTGTGCTGGCATACTCTCTCTCTGTCTCCCCAAAGGACTTTGTGGGGTCCTGTCCTCAGTCAGAGCATTCCCTGTGTGTGTGTGCGGTGTTTCGGTACGGCTGTGTCGACATGTTTGATGAGGACGCTTACATGGAGGCGGAGCAGGAGCCGATAAGTGTGATGTCGCCCCCTGCGGGGCCGACACCAGAGTGGATGGATATGTGGAAGGTATTAACCGACAGTGTCAACTCCTTGCATAAAAGGTTTGATGACGTAACAGCTTTGGGACAGCCGGCATCTCAGCCCGCGCCTGCCCAAACGTCTCAGAGGCCATCAGGGGCTCAAAAACGCCCGCTACCTCAGATGGCAGACACAGATGTCGACACAGAGTCTGACTCCAGTGTCGACGAGGATGAGACAAATGTACAATCCACTAGGGCCATCCGATGCATGATTACGGCAATGAAAAATGTGTTGCACATTTCTGACATTAACCCGGTTACCACAAAAAAGGGTATTATGTTTGGGGAGAAAAAGCATCCAGTGACTTTTCCCCCATCTGATGAGTTAAATGAACTGTGTGAAGAAGCGTGGTGTTCCCCAGATAAGAAACTAGTGATTTCTAAGCGGTTACTAATGGCGTACCCTTTCCCGCCAACGGATAGGTTACGCTGGGAGACATCCCCTAGGGTGGACAAGGCGCTCACACGCTTATCAAAAAAGGTAGCACTGCCGTCTCAGGATACGGCCGCCTTAAAGGAGCCTGCAGATAGAAAGCAGGAGGCTATCCTGAAGTCTGTACTCAGGTACTATACTGAGACCTGCTATTGCTTCAGCATGGATGTGTAGTGCTGCAGCAGCATGGTCTGATTCCCTGTCAGATAACATTGATTCCCGTGACAGGGATACTATTTTGCTAACTATAGAGCATATTAAAGACGTAGTCTTATATATGAGAGATGCACAGAGGGACATTTGCCGGCTGGCATCTAGAATTAATGCAATGTCCATTTCTGCCAGGAGAGTATTATGGACTCGGCAGTGGACAGGTGAGGCTGATTCTAAAAGGCACATGGAAGTTTTGCCTTATAAGGGGGAGGAATTGTTTGGGGACGGTCTCTCGGACCTCGTGTCCACAGCAACAGCTGGGAAGTCGACTTTTTTACCTCAGGTTCCCTCACAGCCTAAGAAAGCACCGTATTATCAAGTACAGTCCTTTCGGCCTCAGAAAGGCAAGCGGGTCAGATGCGCGTCCTTTCTGCCCAGAGGCAGGGGTAAAGGGAAAAAGCTGCACCAGACAGCCAGTTCCCAGGAACAAATATCCTCCCCTGCTTCCACTAAGTCCACCGCATGACGCTGGGGCTCCACAGGTGGAGCCAGGTGCAGTGGGGGCCCGTCTCCGGAACTTCAGCGACCAGGGGGTTCGCTCACAGGTGGATCTCTGGGTTCTACAGGTATCTCAGGGATACAAGCTGGAGTTCAAGACGTCTCCCCCTCGCCGTTACCTCAAATCAGCCTTGCCTGCTACTCCCAAGGAAAGGGAGGTAGTACTGGCGGCAATTCACAAGCTGTACCTCCAGCAGGTGATAATCAAAGTTCCTCTCCTTCAACAGGGACGAGGTTACTATTCCACAATGTTTGTGATACCGAAACCAGACGGTTCGGTGAGACCCATTCTAAACTTAAAATCCTTGAACACTTATATAAGGAAGTTCAAGTTCAAAATATAATCGCTCAGGGCGGTTATTGCAAGCCTGGAAGAGGGGGATTTTATGGTGTCACTGGACATCATGGATGCTTACCTACATGTCCCCATTTATCCACCTCACCAGGAGTACCTCAAGGTTGTGGTACAGAACTGCCATTACCAATTCCAGACGTTGCCATTGGGTCTGTCCACGGCACCGAGGGTGTGTACCAAGGTAATGGGCGAAATGATGATACTACTTCAAAAGAAGGGAGTTATAATTATCCCGTACTTGGACGATCTCCTTATAAAGGCGAGGTCCAAGGAGCAGTTGTTGATCGGTGTAGCACTATCTCAGGAAGTGCTACAACAGCACGGCGGGATTCTGAATATCCCAAAGTCGCAGCTGGTTCCTACAACGCAAGAAAAAAAAAAAAAAAAAAGAACAAACGGCTGCGCTGGATGTCAGGAAAAATAAATATGCTGTACAGAGAGCCAACGTTAAAAGCAATATTTATTAAAAATGAAACATTTTAATCCGGTGAGATAATTTAAGAACAGTCACTAATAATGAATTAATGGTGACTAATGAAACATTTTTTACCGGTAGAATAATTAAGAACAGTCACTGGTGATAAATTGGTGGTGACTTGTAGTAGCTCAGGATCAATATGATGAACGTGACCTTAAAGGAAAAGTTCCATATTCCAGTTGGTAGGTAATTGATAATGGTCAGGGTGCACAGATGGAATCCCACTAAATGTAAGTCCCTCAGTTATAATCTCAGTACCTCTCCGGTGGGCTGGTCAAAGCCGAGCGTCCTCGGCGTATGTGTCCTGCAGTGCCCACTTGCGCTGTGCAGCGGAGAGGAGAAGACCGTCTTTTCCACAACCTGGCTGTGGCGGCGTGTGTGTTGAAGCCGCTGCTGACGGAAGCTGTAAGCGGAGGGTGCAGTGGGGTTCGATGTGCACCGTGAGAACACCTGAGCTCGGTGTGAGTGGGGGCGGGTCCTGACGCGTTTCGTCACGCTCCACGTGACTTTTTCAAAGGTAGAGGTTCCTACAACGCGTCTGCTGATATTGGGCATGTTTCTGGACACAGAACAGAAGAAGGTGTTTCTCCCGGAGGAGAAGGACAAGGAGTTGTCATCTCTGGTCAGAGACCTCCTGAAACCAAAACAGGTGTCGGTGCATCATTGCACGCGAGTCCTGCGAAAGATGGTAGCTTCTTACGAAGCAATTCCCTTCGGCAGGTTCCATGCAAGGAACTTTCAGTGGGACCTGTTAGTCAAGTGAGGATCGCATCTTCAGATGCATCGGCTGATCGCCCTGTCCCCGAGGGCCAGGGTGTCTCTGCTGTGGTGGCTGCAGAGTGCTCATCATCTCGAGGGCCGCAGATTCGCCATTCAGGACTGGGTCCTGGTGACCACGGATGCAAGCCTCCGAGGTTGGGGAGCAGTCACTCAGGGAAGAAACTTCCAAGGACAATGGTCGAGTCAGGAGACTTCCCTACACATAAATATTCTGGACCTAAGGGCCATTTACAATGCCCTAAGTCAAGCAGAACCCCTGCTTCAAAACCAGCCGGTGCTGATTCAGTCAGACAACATCACGGCTGTCGCCCATGTAAACCGACAAGGCGGCACAAGAAGCAGGATGGCGTTGGCAGTAGCCACAAGGATTCTCCGATGGGCGGAGTATCACGTGCTAACACTGTCAGCAGTGTTCATTCCGGGTGTGGAAAACTAGGAAGCAGACTTCCTCAGCAGGCACGACTTTCACCCGGGAGAGTGGGGACTTCATCCATAAGTCTTCACGCAGATTGTGAACCGTTGGGAACGGCCACAGGTGGACATGATGGCGTCCCGCCTCAACAAAAAGCTAAAAAAGTATTGCGCCAGGTCAAGAGACCCTCAGGCGATAGCTGTGGACGCACTAGTGACACCGTGGGTGTACCAGTCGGTTTATGTGTTCCCTCCTCTTCCTCTCATACCCAAGGTACTGAGGATAGTAAGTAAGAGAGGAGTAAGAACTATACTCGTAGTTCCAGATTGGCCAAGAAGAACTTGGTACCTAGAACTACAAGAAATGATCTCGGAGGACCCATGGCCTCTGTCTCTCAGACAGGACCTGTTACTGCAGGGGCCCTGTCTGTTCCAAGACTTACCTCGGCTGCGTTTGAAGGCTTGGCGGTTGAACTACGGATCCTAACGGAAAAGGGCATTCCAGATGAAGTGATTCCTACGCTGTTAAAGGCTAGGAAAGACGCTGCCTGAAGTTCAGACGTTGTTAAGGGAGTGCTGTATATTCAGCCCCTTTTGTGCCTCCAGTGGCACCTTGGGATCTCAACGTAGTGTTGGATTTCCTAAAATCACATTGTTTTGAGCCACTTCAGACCGTGGAGTTGAAGTATCTCACGTGGAAAGTGGTCATGTTTTTGGCCTTGGCTTCGGCTAGGCGTGTGTCAGAATTGGCGGCTTTGTCATGTAAAAGCCCTTATCTGATCTTCCATATGGACAGGGCAGAATTGAGGATTCGTCCCTAATTTCTCCCTAAGGTGGTATCAGCGTTTCATTTGAACCAACCTATTGTGGTGCCTGCGGCTACTCGGGACTTGGAGGATTCCAAGTTGCTGGACGTAGTCGGGGCCCTGTAAATCTATGTTTCCAGGACGACTAGAGTCAGAAATACTGACTCGCTGTTTATCCTGCATGCACCCAACAAGCTGGGTGCTCCTGCTTCTAAGCAGACTATTGCTCGCTGGATCTGTAGCACGATTCAACTTGCACATTCTGCGGCTGGACTGCCGCATCCTAAATCAGTAAAAGCCCATTCCACGAGGAAGGGGGCTCTTCTTGGGCGGCTGCCCAAGGGGTCTCGGCATTATAACTTTGCCGAGCTGCTACCTGGTCGGGGTCAGACAAACACGTTTGCTAAATTCTACAAGTTTGATACCCTGGCTGAGGAGGACCTTGAGTTTGCTCATTCGGTGCTGCAGAGTCATCCGCACTCTCCCGCCCGTTTGGGAGCTTTGGTATAATCCCAATGGTCCTTACGGAGTACCCAGCATCCACTAGGACGTCAGAGAAAATAAGAATTTACTCACCGGTAATTCTATTTCTCGTAGTCCGTAGTGGATGCTGGGAGCCCGTCCCAAGTGCGGACTTCTGCAATACTTGTATATAGTTATTGCTTAACTATAGGGTTATTGTTCTGAGCCATCTGTTAAATGAGGCTCAGCTATTGTTCATACTTTTAACTGGGTATAGTTATCACAAGTTGTACGGTGTGATTGGTGTGGCTGGTATGAGTCTTACCCTGGATTCCAAATCCTTTTCTAATAATGTCAGCTCTTCCGGGCACAGTTTCCCTAACTGAGGTCTGGAGGAGGGGCATAGAGGGAGGAGCCAGTGAACACCAGATGTAGTACCTAATCTTTCTTTAAAGAGTGCCCAGTCTCCTGCGGAGCCCGTCTATTCCCCATGGTCCTTACGGAGTACCCAGCATCCACTACGGACTACGAGAAATAGAATTACCGGTGAGTAAATTCTTATTTTTTGTTCTGACTTATGACCGCTTACATTACAGATGGAGTTCTGTCTGTGCCTGGGCATATCACCGCGTCTGGGGCGCGCACGTGTCCGTGACACGCACGCGCCCCATTCACTGGAATGAGAGCGTCTGTGTGCACTCCCGGCGGGGCTAGGCGGCGACAAATCAGACAGAGAGTGCCCCATAGAGGTACTGTGCCCCACGGCGCGCACGCGCCAAAAAAATGGGTGTGGCCAATTAAAATGGGACGTGAAACACAGACATATGCCCCCAATAGTGCACTGCCAGATCCACAATTGCCCCCACAGTGCCAGGTATACAAATGCCCCCACAGTGCCAGGTATACAATTGCCCCCACAGTGCCAGATCCACAAATGCCTCCACAGTGCCAGGTATACAAATGCCCCCACAGTGCCAGATCCACAAATGCCCCCACAGTGCCAGGTATACAAATGCCCCCACAGTGCCAGGTATACAAATGCCCCCACAGTGCCAGATCCACAATTGCCCCCACAGTGTCAGATCCACAATTGCCCCCACAGTGTCAGGTAATACCTGACACTGTGAGGGCAATTGTGGATCTGACACTGTGGGGGCAATTGTATACCTGACAGGTACACAAATGCCCACACAGTGCCAGGTATACAAATGCCCCCACAGTGCCAGGTAAACAATTGCCCCCACAGTGCCAGGTATACAAATGCCCCACAGTGCCAGCCAATTGCCCCCACAGTGCCAGGTATACAATTGCCCCCACAGCAGCCAGTGCTGCAGCTGCTTACCGCTGCTGCACTGCTGCTGCTGCTCCTCCTCCGGGCTCCGGCTGTGAGGGATGGGTGAGTCAGGAGAGGAGAGCGCCCGCCAGCGCGGCTGTGTCTGGCGCGGCGGCGTATAGCGGACTTTGTTCAAACCAGCCGCCGGTTCGTGAGCCAATCGGAGCTCGCGGACCAGCGGCTTCTGATTGGCTGCCGGTCCGCGAGCTCTGATTGGCTCACGAACCGGCGGCTGGTTTGAAATCTGCTATACGCCACCGCACCAGACACAGCCGCGCTGGCGGGCGCTCTCCTCTCCTGACAGCTGAGACACGCTGCCGCCGGACTGAGCGGCAGCGTGTCTCAGTGACACAAGCGGGGTCCCGCTTCGGGACCCCTGACCCGGTGGGCCCTAGGCAACCACTTAGGTTGCCTAGCGGCAAATCCACCACTGGTTATGTATGACTCTTTTTGCCATCATTTGAGCCTGGGAGCCCATTGCTGCAGCAAACAGTTGTCTGAGTGTTGCAGTCGGTAACAACAGCTCCCTCTTGTCAACTTTTACCGCCAGCTGTATAAAGGCAGGTTCCAAGAGACTCGAACATTTGCTAAGAAAATGCTGAGCTTTTTTGGCTTGACATACTTGTGCGAGAAGACATTCTCGGTTATGAAGCATAATAAAAACCGCGTGAGGACAAGACTAAGTGACTCTCACCTGTGTGAAATCTTGCACATCAAAACCACTGTCTTTGAGCCAGACCTGGCCTATTTACTGCAGTTGAGATCTCAGTATCACCCTTCACATTAGAGCAGGTAAGACAAGTTATTTGTTTAGTCTTCTGAGGTGATTAATGGTTCAAAGAATGTCAGGCTGAATGGTCGGCCCCCACACATTTTCACCTCACCAAATCTGGCCCTCTTTGCAAAAAGTTTGGACACTCCTGACCTAGAGCATGATAGATATATGACGATGAGGCTGACGCAAGCGCAACATCATGTTCCTGCTCTTGGGCTAGGAAGCAATGACAGGATTCTGTGTAAGTGAATTGTTTCCTACTTATGTACAACACTGACATGTTGTTCTTTGGGGATGGCCAACTCGCCCACACAGAACATTTACGTAACATTTTGTCATTTATCACCATCGGTGCTTTACAATGAAAGTCTTAGTAAAGGAAACAGGGAAACATCATTTACAAGAGGGCACAACAGGATATATTCACTGGAAAAAGCTGTTGCAATCACGTCATATGTATAAAATAAAATTCACAATATAAAATTCAGCACCTAAGGTTTGTATAAAAGTGATGTTTTGAAAAGTAATCAGTCATAATTAGCAGGTCATAATAAATCTGTAGTACCTGAACTAGAGATGGCCACTGACGATCGATGGTTAGCAACCATCAATGGTTTGCCATCAATTGTCGATGTTGTTTCCCCCCAAAATGATGGAAACCCAATGTTTTTTGTTTTTTTAAACCTCTGCACAGGAAAAAATTAGCTTAGCCCACCACCATCAGACCACTGAGCTCCACCCCCTGCCTTGATTGGCCCACCACCTGCCATTCCCCACAGTATGGAAACCCATGAATATGTGCAAACTATTGATGGTCCACCACCATACACCCACCGATGGGCATTACTTACCTTAATACTAATAGAAACCTGTACACTAATACAAATGGAGGGATTTTTTAAATATATGTGCACCAACGTAACCAGTTCCACGCCGCCTATTCCATTATTTTCTATCTCCATCTGAAGTGAGTGAATAAATGATCACGTCAGTCAGACGATCGGAAATTGGAAGACTGCTGCTGGTTTCTTGGCCTTTTTCAGGCTCTTGGCTGTGGTCAGAGCTTTTTTAGGAGACTAGAGCATGAAGCAGCTCTGGTGAGGGGATGCATTAGTTACACTCAGAAAAGCAGCTGTGTCCATATCTTCCTCTGCCTGGCTGACGTGCTATTTCATATATTAGCTTGGCAGCAAAAGAGATGAAACAGCATTTCAAGTGAAACAAGCCGCAATTATAAGTTATAATGGCATCCTTATAATAAGCAAGTACAGAAATGAAAAGGTCAGATTACCAACAATAAAATAAATGAGGAACTGCCACGTTCAGGGGCAGATTTACTACCCTGTGGTTTATCAAATAACAGGTTTTCATGTGTTTCAAAGTGCACGCGATGCTTGCCAAGGGAAGCCTAGAACACTGCAATACCTGTTCTGTTTTTTTTTTATCTTAGGATAGTAGTAACAGAGTAAGAGGTCTATGTACTACGCCTTGGACGGTGATAAAGTACCAGCCAATCAGCTCCTAACTGCCATGTCACAGGCTGTGTTTGAAAATGACAGTTAGGAGCTGGTTGGCTGTTACTTTATCTCCATCCACTTTATCTCCATCCAAGGCTTAGTACATAGACCCCTAACTAACCAGCTCCTTACTGTCAATTTTTCAAACGCAGCCTGTAACATGGCAGTTAGGAGCTGATTGGATGGTACTTTATCGTTTTTTAAATAAAGTTTTTTTTAAATAATTGTTCATTTAGTAAAATTAATATAATCTGTGCATAGTTGATATAAGGAGGTCATGACTTTAGCACAGCGAGGGAGTTCTAGGTTACTGGAAGCTCTCACAAGTGTCTGGAATGGGTGGCGTTGACTACCAAGGTCAAGAAGCCTTTAAAAAGTAACGGTCAATGTGTCAAATGCGTCTTCATGAAAAATACATGGCACAGTCCAGTTATTAGTCTGCGGATGACCTTAGCTTTTGTCAAGTACTCTGTATGTTCTCTACGGTTTTAAGTATCAAATGTCTGCCTGAAGAGGATCACTGACAAGTGTTTATATTGGGATGTACTGTAAATGGAAAGCTATATCACCGTCTGCTCATTCAGGAGGTTTGCTGTGAACCGCCTAAGCTATACACAAAACTATCAGTTAATCAGTGATAACACATCTACAGTATGTACCTATTCTTCTGGGCATAGTGACAAGGCGCTGAGGATAAGGGACAATAGGAGCAAACTACAGTTCCATTATGTAGGGATAGATATTTCTACAGTAATAATGTAGAATCTTGAGGAAAACACTATACAAAAAAAAAAGAGAAGAGCTGTGACTTACAAATGCATGTTTAAACATAAATATAAAAGTACACCATTTTCATGTGTCCCCCTTTGTGCAAATAGCCATGGTGGGGCTGATTCTGAATGGGATATAGCAGCGAACATGTTTGCATCTGTTGTGGGGCCTGCAGTTGCCACTTTGACCCTCATTCTGAGTTGATCGCACGTAGCAACTTTTTGCTGCTGGTGCGATCAACTAATCTCCGCCTATGGGGGAGTGTATTTTAGCATAGCAGGGCTGCGAACGCTTGTGCAGCCCTGCTATGCTAAAAAAAGTTTCACACAAAACAAAACTCTCCCTAGACCTACTTACCCTGTGCGACGGATCCAGCGACGCATGTCCCTGCTTTGACGTCAGACATCCCGCCCTCCATTCGCCTGGACACGCCTGCGTTTTTCTTACCACTCCCTGAAAACGGCTGGAAACGGTGAGTATCTGCCCCGGAACTCCTCCCGCCTGTCTATCTTCTTGCGATCGCCGCTGCAATCACATTTGTCGCTGGTGGCGTCGTTGACCCCCTTTATACTAATACTAGTATAGGTCCTTCCCTGGTGTACATTAATGCATGGCACGCCCACTCTCTGTGTCTGTAGATGCCACCTTCAGCTGCACCATCCTCATTCTTGGTGCAGAATCTTCATCAAGGTATGGCCTCCAATGTATGCAATTTAGTGCCTGAGGGTCTGATTCCGATTTGTAAGGAATTGCACAGCTGCAGGAAAGCGGCTGTGCAATACCATACAAATTAAATGCAAATGCTTCAGGAGGCATCTGTAGAAGATAGACGCCTCCTGCATGCATCTGCAATCTGAATGCTGCGTCTGAGGATGCAGCATCGGGCCATCAGCCCTGACTCTCGATGGTAGCAGACCTCAGTCGTTCTGTGTAAGGTGAGACCATCAGATCTGGACAGCAGGGTCCAGGAAGTCTGCATCTGACGAACGTAGACCCTGGGCCTGGCGTGCCTGCAAAACTGGGTGACACGCCACTGTTTTGTAAAATGGCCCGGTTACTGCCCATCAAATGCTGCAACATGTCTAAGGAGGTCCTGTAAATGATATCACAAGACCTGTTCTGTATCGGGTCTATGTACAAATCCGAATCAGGCCTGGAGTTCACAACCACTTCTCCGACACACCCGAGTCTCTTCCACAGCACGTGGAATAGACGGCACATCTACAATATGTGCATTGAATAGTCACCTCCCAGTCACCGTCCATGAACACCTTCTGCATTTCTGATACATTTCCGACTCAATGCGTCTCAGTTGGTCCTGCGATTCTGTGTGCACATTCATAGGGTCATGAGCAATGTGGCTACTTTAATGAATGTGCAGTTGAAAAACACATGAATATCGGATTTGCATTCGACTCAGAATCAGACCCAATGTAGGCGCTGATGCTAGACAGTACAATCATACAGATGTGTCCTCATATCTTTGCTCTGTGCGCTATATGTTGCGTTACACATAAAACACTGTAGCAGAGCATTTTGTGTGCACATACAGTCGCAGTCACACACAGAATGTAGGCATGCTGCATATCATTTTACTCAGCAGAAGCTGCTTGTGTGTCCTATTGCATTACATTGCGTTTAAGACACATTGTCGCAGGAAAAAAAATTGCAAATAAACACAGCGCTGCCGAGCAATACAGCACTCGTATTATGTGTAACGTGACTTATAGCGCATGGAGCAAAGATGTCAGAGGACACATCTGTACCTTTTTGTATTTCAAGCAGCAAGCTCTGCCCACAGATGAACTGGACTGTTACTGAACTGTACTAGTTAACGAGAAATGAATTAGAACCAAAACAGGTGATTATACCGCCCATTAGATTGCTTCTGTACAGCATTCTATATAGCACGCTGGGCAATTGATGTGCTATCCCACCTCCTGTTCTATCTCCCCTATACCCCTTTCACATCTCCAATGCCGGATCCCACCCAGGAATTGGAAACGGGTCCTTACCGGGTGGGATCCAGCATTGGAGCCTCTCTGCTGGCTTCCCGACGCGGCAATTATTTCGGGTTAGTTGCCTTAGCAACGGGGGGCGGAGCTGGCAGCGGGGGTTGGGGAGGAGGTGGCGCTGGTAGATGAGCTGATCTCCGCACCACCTCTCCCTATGTAGTAAACGGGTCCCGGGTCACATCGACACAGGAATCCATTTACTCTGCCATTGACCCAGTATTCAACCCGGGAATAACCCTTCTTATTACCTGGGTTCAATTACCGGGTCTGGCGACCCAGGAATTCTCCAAGGCCCCTTTCACATCGCACACTGACCCGTGTCGGCCCGGCAATATGCCGGGTCGATGCCGGGTTGTTTTTTGCGATGTGAAAAGGGTACTAGAAACCTTGGTGATGTAACCACCTCTAGTCTACACCTAGCCATTCTGCTCCCTGATACCATAAACCACACTGGCTCCCTTCTCTCTTCTCCTACAGACTACCAACACACCTTTGTATATAAGTTCTGTGTACAGGTTGAGTCTCATGTATCCAAACTGCTTGTCACCAGAAGTATTTTGGATATCGGATTTCTCCATGTTTTGGAATATTTGCAAACTATAATGAGATATCATGGTGATGGGACCCAAGTCTAAACACAGAATACATTTATGTTTCATATACACATTATGCACAAGATGTGGTCATAATACCAACAGCGGGATCCAGACAGCCAGATTCCTGACACATACTGGCGGTAAGTACAGGGGTTGAGGTTAGGATTAGGCACTAGGGGGAGATTAGGGGTAGGCTGCGGGGGAGGGACAGTTAGGGTTAGGCATGCTGGAAGGGGAGGACAGGATTAGGCTGCGGGAGGTGTGGGTTAGGAGAAAGTATTTACCAGGATTCATCGGGATTCTGGCCTTCAGGATGTCCTTTGTCGGTCTCCTGGCGGTCGAGATCCCAACTGCCAGGATTTCGTAACCAACCCCTTATACACGTAGCCTGAAGGTCATATTATACAATATTTGTAATTGTTTTGAGCAGTAAAGTTTATGTACAATGATCCATCAGAAAGTAAAAATGTCACAATCTCAGTCGGCGCTCAGAAAATTCTGTATTTCGGAATATTCGCAGAATTTTGGATATGGGAAACTCAACCTTTTACTTTAAAAGACAAATATTTTAACTTCTAATCATTGTTAGATCTGCCCACACATTGAATACTGATAATTTTTTATCAATCTTTTCAGTCCCATCAATCATGTGGAAACAGCAGCAGCAAATTATTGTTGCTGCGGGGTATTTACTGTATGTTACCCCAGCGATGCGTCGCTGCCACAATTGCAGAGAGCAGGGTATACATGTAATGCTATAAGGTATAGATTAAGGGTGTATGGATTATTCAGTTCCTAACGTTCTAAGCTATAGCTACAAGTGTTAGTAAGAGTGGCAGCACAGATTGGGTTGCCGCTTGGCAGTGATTAATGATCAGACGTTTGACAGACCCTAACCTTGTGTTTCTACAACTCTAGTTTACTCAGAGGGAATGTTACTGGTCAATGAGATGCTGTATCTGAAATCATAGCATGCACTTTCCTACTTCAGATGCAGCAGACGTCCCTTCAAGTCTCAACGCTGTGATATGACAGCACCATACTATAAGGGAAAGCCTTAGCAGTTCTGTTCCTGCAAAACCTCTCTGCAAGTAAATGACATCTGCTAAAGCTGATTCTTAGACGCTAACAAAGTTTGTAATGTTTAGTTTTCCCGTGAATCAGAACTTCCTAGTGCTGTACATTCGTTTTAGACTGGGGACAGATAGGGCTGCGCCATATATCCCACCATGCAGCATGGTGTGAATTTACACTGCCAAGACTGAGAAGAGATTGCAAATGCTCAGAGACCAGTACAACACAAGTCTGTTGGCATGCAGTATGAAGAAGACGCTATGGGGGGGAATCCAAGTAGCTGCGGTTTTCATGGTCGGAGCTATTCAATAAATCAGCTTTTTCCCAGCACTGTCAGTCAACACAGGGTTAACACGTGCGATCCCATACGCAGGGGCGTATCTACCCAATGGCCAGGATGGCACTCGCCAGGGGCACCAGGCAAGGAGGGGGCGCCGCCTTGCGGTGCCACCCACGGCCAAAGGGTAGAGAAGTAGTACTATCAGACTGTACCTGGTGAGAGTCTGTCACTGCTGGAGTGGCACCGGTGTCCGGCAGCACCGCACTTGTAATCAGACTCAAAATAAACTAAAGCTCGGTGCTGCCGGACACTAGTCTGATCACTAGTGCAGTGTGGTGCTGACGGACACTGGCGCCGCACCGGCAGTAACAGACTCTCACCAGGTACACAGCAATTGTTATATAGCACAGTGCTATAGATCTATTTGTTGTTGAAGATAATAAAAAAGTGTCAGTGTTTGGGAGAAGGGACTGCAGTACCTGGAAAACTACACGATTTTCATGCATGCTAGATGTAAGTAAGCAGTAAGTAAGTGAAAACTTTAACTTGATAAAGAAAATACATATCTTACCTATTTCAAGGCCAGGTTCAAGGAAATGTATTTCAACTAATTGTATAATTGATCATTTTATCTTGGAAGTGATGGCACCCTGATGTTTCTTCTAACAGGAAGCACTTCTACCATCCAACTAATGGTGTTTGGTTAATGGCTGGGTCCATTTGAGGCTCATCTCACAGCATCTCATTAGCATTTCATTCAGGATGCAGTTAAGATGCCGGCATTTGACATCACGGCAGTCGGAAAGCTGAAGCCAGCATCCCGAAACTACTCGGAATGCTGATGCTGGCATCCCAACATAGATAGCGATGCAGAATGTCAAATCTGGATTGAGTTGGTGCCAAAGTCTCCACTGGCAAGCCACGTGGTAGGGTTAGGCTGCGAGGGCGGGAGGGCTAGGGTTAGGCTGCAGGGAGGGAGATTAGGAAGGGTGGGTTAGGGGGGGGATGGGGGGCAGGTTAGGGTCAGGCTGTGGAAAGGAGGGTTAGGGTTAGGGGGAGGGATGGTGTAACGTGAATACGAGACACTACTGTGCGGTGCACTGTGAATGAGGGAAACTACTGTGTGGCATTTGAATTGGAAGTACTATTGTGTCCATACACTTCCCCCACAAGACCATGCCCCATTTCCAATACTCACACCTTATTTCAAATGTGTGTAGGGGGCGCCAGCCCCTTACTTTGCCAGGGGCGCTCGGACCCCTAGATACACCCCTGCCCATACGTTCCAAATAAAATGTGGAATGTATGGGTTTCCCTGCGTGTTAAACCCCCAGACGCTGCCCTTTCTCTATGACGTTTCCTTGCAGCTTCAGGAACGAGGATTGCCCCTCTGTAGTGTAACCCAACGGGTAGTCCCCCTGCTGTAGTTTAATGCAATGGTAGTCCCCACTAATTAAATCGGCGTCCATGGCTAATTGGATTACCGCTTATATGTGAAAGTAGGGTACTTACAGATCTGAATGAGCAGTTGAGAGGTTGCTTGCCTTTGCTTTTTGTCCTCTGTTTGGCCACTCCTTCAGTTGCATTGTACTATATCCTTAATGATGTCAGTCGTTCCCGTTTTATCTCTTCCGTGACCCTAACTTGTTATATTGTGAGAGGATTATCACACGTAAATAAAATCAACTTGATGCTTTAGGGAGATAAAGGGATTATTGGACAGATTCAAAAACAATTGCTGTATGGGAAATTGAAATACTACAAGCAGACTTGTAACATCTCCGCAGAGTGCCGGGACATTCCTGCAACATGAATATTACTAAGCTTTTGTGTCGTAGTATTTAAACAGTTCTAAAAGGAAGATAAACATAATGGATGAGTGTGTGTCTAGTTTTATCTGTAGTCCTTCTCTTTGTTGGATTGGAATGGAGACTGTGTATCTTGATGGGCGCTCGTCTGCCTTCATTCACAGATAAATGACAAGTCAACATGAGAAACAGCTGCAGGATAAAGGCCAGTACTCACGGCCCGATGCTGGAGAGATGTGTGCTGAGCGAACCGCTCAGCACACATCTCTCCTGCCGCTCAGCACAGCGCGATCTGTGCTGAGCGTGCGGGGGGAGACGGGGGGGCCGCTCACTTCACCCAGCGGGTGAAGTGAGCGACCCGCTAGATTGGCCTGCATGCAGGCCAATCTAGCAGCAGCGATAGCGATGCGCGGGGCTGCGCATCGCTATCGCTGTTAGGGCTACACACGGAGCGATCTTGCTGAAAATCTAAGCAATCTAGTCAGATTGCTTAGATTATCGCTCCGTGTGTACCCCCCTTTAGTGATCATGAGCAATTTGTCATCTATAGATGACTTATTATTGAGAATAAAGAGCGTTGTCCTTTTTAGGTCCTGCCTATGTAGAGAACAACCCTGTGAGTTTATTTAAATTATCCATAGATAAGGAATTTACTCATCTGTTATATTAAAACAATGGCATTTGATGGGACAAGAAATGTCATAATTGCCACACACATGCCCTGTTACAGCAACAGACACGCACACACTAGGGCAGGGGAGGGTTATTTTTTTATTCTTATCAACCACCAGTATTTTGGGATTGGTGACTGGGTTACGTTTCTTAGAAAACAGCGTCATGCAGTGGTTTCCAAACTTTTTTGAATCACGGCGCTTTAGAATATCAGAATTTTTTTCACGGCACCCCTAGGCCAAAAATGTCTTATTGAGAAATTTAGAAAGAAATATTACATTAAGTAGATCGCGTTTATATATGTCATCCTTAGGGTCAGTTGTGTGGTGAGGGACAAGATTTGCTTCTGTTTGGCCACATATTTTATGACTGGCAGCCACCAGCACTGGTTTTGCCTATTATATTGACCATGAATAATTTGAATTGGTCCTGGAACACCAACCCAGGGCACCCCTGCAAGTGTCCCGAGGCACCCCAGGGAGCCACAGCATAGAGTTTGGGAACCTCTGGCGTAATGTATAAATCCAATCCCAGGAACGCAGACAGGTATATATATATATATATATATATATATATATGGGTGTAGTATGTCTGACCGGCGGTCAGGAGACCGCCGGTCAGCATTCCGACGCCGGGAACACGGCGGGGAGGGACGAGTGCAGCAAGCCCCTTGCGGGCTCGGTGGCGACCTGCGGTCGCCACGTGTTCTATTCCCACTCTATGGGTGTCGTGGACACCCACGAGTGGAAATAGTCCCTGTTGGTCGGCATGCCGACCATCGGGATAGTGAGGGGGCAGGATGTCAGTGGAGGTCATGTGACTGTCGGTCTCCCGACCGCCGGTCACATGAATACCACATATATATATATATATATATATATATTTAAGTACAGTATTCGGCGTCCTAGGCAGGTATTTAATTAGCCGCATTAAATTACAGTGGCTACTGGATCCCCTTGGGAACTATCCCATTAACCTTGACAGCCGGCACTTATCTGAGCACTTAGAGACCGTTTTTTCTGCGATATCACATGGGTCTGTGAACTTACCCTGGATCCCCTGTGTTATCGCCCAAAAATGGGTCATTTACCGCACGGTTAAAATGGGCTATAATTGTATAGCCTGATAATGGCCATTGGGCAAAAATTGCCGTAAAAGCCAGCTTTTGCCATGCAGTAAATTATTGCCGGAGATAGGATACACACATACATCCCACCCTTCCCCCCCAGAGTATAAATCACCTTATACACACGAGTTGAGCAGGAGTCTCCTTCATAGTACATTGCCATTGTGAATTGTACAACCAAACTTATAAATACTCAGGCTTGTTCTTTCTCACCTCTCAATGATGATTGCTTATCATCTACAGAGACCAAACCTTTGCCTTAAAAAGATAGTGGGCGGGATGTACTAAAGCAAAAATGCGGTAAAACCCCCGAAAACGGGGGTTTTACCGCATTTTCATATTTACTAACACCCTACCGCCGCGTTTTCGGCGTCCAGGGTATCGCCATCTCTGGATGGCGATACCCTATAGAAGCCTATGGGCTTCTTTTCGCCGACCGCCGCAACCCGCCGACACCGCCGCAGACGCCGACCCCCTTCCCCCCCAGCTTACCTTCCCCCCCAGCTTACCTGACCCGGAAGGTAATCTCCTCCTCCCCCTAGCAACGCAGCCGGACGTCCTTCCGGCTGCAGGGGGGAGGAGGAGGCGCCGGGGGCAGCCTGCTGCTGCTACCCGGCATCAAGGCAGTGTGGGGACCCCATGGAGGTGACGGAGACCCCCCGCAGACCACCTAACAGGTATCGCGGGGGGCCTCCGTCACCGCATCGCGATGTTGATCGCATATGTTAGTACATACGCGATCAACATCGCTGCGGTAACCGGCGAGGTGCGGCGATGTATGTTAATACATCCCGCCCAGTATCACAAAAATAAAACAATAATATGGCTTTTTGTGCTTGACACACTTCGCACTTTTCCTATATCTGCAGGTCCATTTCAATCAAAATCTTAATATTAATTGCAAAGATCTATACTGTAGATATAATAGCTGGCTACGGCTGTTTATCGCCTCACCCACATTTTCACTGTCTGGTTCCCTGGGGTGAGTTTTATTGCCGCTGTAAAACGATTAGCCGCAAAGGGTGAGAGTTGCCGTTGCCATGGCGTTTCAACACTGGTAAAGCATCTTACACTCCTCGCGGGCGAATTTCAGCCCAAATTCACTCAAAACTGCTGCAAGCAGTTTTATGCGAGTTTTGCGCCTGCGTCTTGCGGTCATTTACATATTGCCCGTGATGTCTTGTCCTGTACATCAATTTTATGATTGTTACTACTACTTATACCCCTTTCACATCGCACAAATAACCCGGTTTCGACCTGGTAAATTGCCAGGTTGACACGGGTCGCAGTGCGGTGTGAAAGGGGCCATGGACGAATTCCCGAGACGCCTGACCCGCTTATTCAACCCGGGTTATAAGAAGGGTTATTCACGGGTAATTACCGGGTCATTGACAGTGTGAACAGGTTCCCGGGTCGATGAGACCCGGTACCCGTTCACAGCATAGGGAGAGGCGGCGCGGAGATGATGTCATCTCCAGCACCGCCTCCGCATCTGCCCCCGATTTTGACTCCGTCTCCGCTCCCGGATGGCAACCCAACCCAGTATATTGCCGGGTCGGGAAGCCAGTGTGTAGGGTCCAGTGCGGGTTCCCACCCAGGAAGGACCCGTTTCCAATTCTCAGGTGGGACCCGACAATGCGATCTGAAAGCGGTATTTGTAATGTTCTGCAGTATTGTCAGGGCAAGCATGTGTTAAGCAGCCTGCGTTCTGCTAATCATTACGTGTTCACTGTCATTATTTGTGAAATAACTCAATATACTGTATAAAGGTGGAATTCCACCCTGAGCTCTGATTCTATATAGGCTTTCTATTACTGCATTTAATTTGAGATAAATTACTCTTTTTATCTAAAGACGTGTCAAATATGACCTTATTTACAGTTTCCTTGGAAACAGCAGAGCTTCAAAGCCTTTGTAACCGTCTGTATCTGTTTAGTGAAGATATGGAATTTTTGCCATGTGTCTATGTTATGTATTCAGTGGATGAGCTTGAGTGACTTTACAAGAGACAGTTCTGTGGCTTTGCTGCAATGATCCCGTCCAGCGCTGGGTTTTCAGAGGTCTGTAGGCTTTGTTTTAGCCTTCTCTCAGTTTTAAACCTACTGTATTTCTTGTCTGTTCTTGGGGTATTTTATTTGTATTTTCTCTGACGTCCTAGTGGATGCTGGGAACTCCGAAAGGACCATGGGGAATAGCGGCTCCGCAGGAGACTGGGCACAACTAAAGAAAGCTTTTAGGTCACCTGGTGTGCACTGGCTCCTCCCACTATGACCCTCCTCCAAGCCTCAGTTAGATTTTGTGCCCGGCCGAGGTTGGATGCACACTAGGGGCTCTCCTGAGCTTCTAGAAAGAAAGTATATAAATGAAGTGTGTGAAGAAGCGTGGGCTTTCCCTGATAAAAGATTGGTAATCTCTAAGAAGTTACTAATGGCGTTCCCTTTCCCGCCAGAGGATAGGTCACGTTGGGAGACACCACCTAGGGTGGATAAAGCGCTCGCACGTTTGTCTAAAAAGGTGGCACTACCGTCTCCGGATACGGCCGCCCTCAAGGAACCTGCTGATAGAAAGCAGGAGGCGATCCTGAAGTCTGTATATACACACTCAGGCATTATACTTAGTCCAGCTATTGCGTCAGCATGGATGTGCAGTGCTGCCGCTGCGTGGTCAGATTCCCTGTCAGAAAATATTGATACCCTAGACAGGGACGCTATTCTGCTAACCATAGAGCATATAAAAGACTCAGGGGTAAATTTACTAAGATTCGTATTTTCCCGTTTCAGGTCAAAGTTCAATCACGAATGACATCGAAAGTGTAAAACTGCAACTTTTTGAATTTATGACGACTAATTTACTAAGCTGTCGTATTCGGGTTTTTCTTTTGTTCCGATGTCGATGTCATTCGTGGTTTTTTTTCTATTTTTACGGCAGTGATTAGCATAACACTGCCGACTTTTTTACAATGAATCTCGGCCGGATCTGTGTGATCCGTGCTGGGGATTTTTTTTTTGTTTTTTTTAAATTAAACACTGCAAAATATTTAAAAAAAAATTGCGTGGGGTCCCCCCTCCTAAGCATAACCAGCCTCGGGCTCTTTGAGCCGATCCTGGTTGCAGAAATATGGGGAAAAAAATGACAGGGGTTCCCCCATATTTAAGCAACCAGCCTCGGGCTCTGCGCCTGGTCCTGGTTCCAAAAATACGGGGGACAAAAAGAGTAGGGGTCCCCCGTATTTTTAAAACCAGCACCGGGCTCCACTAGCTGGACAGATAATGCCACAGCCGGGGGTCACTTTGATATAGTGCCCTGCGGCCGTGGCATCAAAAATCCAACTAGTCACCCCTGGCTGGGGTACCCTGGGGGAGTGGGGACCCCTTCAATCAAGGGGTCCCCCCCCCCCAGCCACCCAAGGGCCAGGGGTGAAGCCCGAGGCTGTCCCCCCCCATCCAATGGGCTGCGGATGGGGAGGCTGATAGCCTTTTGTGATAATGAAAAGATATTGTTTTTAGTAGCAGTACTACAAGTCCCAGCAAGCCTCCCCCGCATGCTGGTACTTGGAGAACCACAAGTACCAGCATGCGGCGGAAAAACGGGCCCGCTGGTACCTGTAGTACTACTACTAAAAAAATACCCAAAAAAACACAAGACACACACACCGTGAAAGTATAATTTTATTACATACATACATACACACATACATACATACTTACCTTATGTTCCCACGCAGGTCGGTCCTCTTCTCCAGTAGAATCCAAGGGGTACCTGTTGAAGAAATTATACTCACGAGATCCAGGGGCCCAGGGTCCTCGGAGAAATCCTTTGTAATCCACGTACTTGAAAAAAAAAAAAAAAAACGCTTACCCGAGCCACGCACTAAAAGGGGAGCCATGTTTGCACATGGATCCCCTTTTCCCGACTGCCAGAAAACCCACTCTGACTGATGTCTAAGTGGGTTTCCTCAGCCAATCAGGGAGCGCCACGTTGTAGCACTCTCCTGATCGGCTGTGTGCTCCTGTCCTAACTGACAGGCGGCACACGGCAGTGTTACAATGTAGCGCCTATGCGCTACATTGTAACCAATGCTGGGAACTTTCTGCTCAGCGGTGACGTCACTTTAGGTCAACCGCAGGGCAGAAAGTTCCCACCATTGGTTACAATGGAGCGCATAGGCGCTACATTGTAACACTGCCGTGTGCTGCCTGTCAGTCAGGACAGGAGCACACAGCCGATCAGGAGAGTGCTACAACGTGGCGCTCCCTGATTGGCTGAGGAAACCCACTTAGACATCAGTCAGAGTGGGTTTTCTGGCAGTCGGGAAAAGGGGATCCATGTGCAAACATGGGTCCCCTTTTAGTGCGTGGCTCGGGTGTCCGATTTGTTATTTTTTTCAAGTACGTGGATTACACCTGGATTCCCCGAGGACCCTGGACCCCTGGATCTCGTGAGTATAATTTCTTCAACAGGTACCCCTTGGATTCTACTGGAGAAGAGGACCGACCTGCGTGGGAACATAAGGTAAGTATGTATGTATGTGTGTATGTATGTAATAAAATTATACTTTCACGGTGTGTGTGTCTTGTGTTTTTTTGGGTATTTTTTTAGTAGTAGTACTACAGGTACCAGCGGGCCCGTTTTTCCGCCGCATGCTGGTACTTGTGGTTCTCCAAGTACCAGCATGCGGGGGAGGCTTGCTGGGACTTGTAGTACTGCTACTAAAAACAATATCTTTTCATTATCACAAAAGGCTATCAGCCTCCCCATCCGCAGCCCATTGGATGGGGGGGGACAGCCTCGGGCTTCACCCCTGGCCCTTGGGTGGCTGGGGGGGGGGGACCCCTTGATTGAAGGGGTCCCCACTCCCCCAGGGTACCCCGGCCAGGGGTGACTAGTTGGATTTTTGATGCCACGGCCGCAGGGCACTATATCAAAGTGACCCCCGGCTGTGGCATTATCTGTCCAGCTAGTGGAGCCCGGTGCTGGTTTTAAAAATACGGGGGACCCCTACTCTTTTTGTCCCCCGTATTTTTGGAACCAGGACCAGGCGCAGAGCCCGATGCTGGTTGCTTAAATATGGGGGAACCCCTGTCAATTTTTTCCCCATATTTCTGCAACCAGGATCGGCTCAAAGAGCCCGAGGCTGGTTATGCTTAGGAGGGGGGACCCCACGCAATTTTTTTTTATAAAATAACAACTTTCCCACCCCTTCCCACTGATATACATGCACGGATCTCATGGATCCCTGCATGCCTATCCAATCACGGAAAAAAAAAGTAGGTCTGTTTTTTTTTAGCACTTTTTTACGAGTTGTAATTTTTCACGGCAGTGTTTTTTTTTTTTTTGCTTTGCACTTCTTAGTAAATGACCGAGATTCATACTTAAACAGCCGCGTTTTGACCGATGGTGTATTCATTCGTGATTTTTTTCTTGGACTTCAAAATATTACGAATGCCCTCATCACTGCCGTGATTATTGCTTAGTAAATTACCGAGATGACACTTTGATGAAAAAACGGCATCTCGGTCAAAATCGGGAGCTTAGTAAATTTACCCCTCAGTCTTATACATGAGAGATGCACAGAGGGAGATCTGCCGGCTGGCATCTAAAATAAGTGCACTGTCCATTTCTGCTAGGAGAGGCTTATGGACTCGCCAGTGGACAGGGGATGCAGATTCAAAAAGGCACATGGAAGTTTTGCCTTATAAGGGTGAGGAGTTATTCGGGGATGGTCTCTCAGACCTAGTTTCCACAGCAACTGCTGGGAAGTCAGCATTTTTACCCCATGTTCCCTCACAGCCTAAAAAGGCGCCGTTTTATCAGGTACAGTCCTTTCGGACTCAGAAAAACAGGCGTGGAAAAGGCGGGTCCTTTCTGTCCAGAGGTAGGGGAAAAAGGCTGCAACAAACAGCAGGTTCCCAGGAGCAAAAGTCCTCCCCCGCTTCTTCCAAGTCCGCCGCATGACGGTGGGGCTCCACAGGTGGAGCCAGGTACGGTGGGGGGCCGCCTCAAAAATTTCAGCGATCAGTGGGCTCGCTCACGTGTTGATTCCTGGATCCTGCAAATAGTATCTCAAGGGTACAAACTGGAATTCGAGGCGTCTCCACCCCACCGGTTCCTAAAATCTGCCTTGCCGACAACTCCCTCAGGCAGGGAGGCTGTGCTAGAGGCAATTCACAAGCTGTATTCCCAGCAGGTGATAGTCAAGGTGCCCCTACTTCAACAAGGACGGGGTTACTATTCCACACTGTTTGTGGTACCGAAACCGGACGGTTCGGTGAGACCCATTTTAAATTTGAAATCCTTGAACACATACATAAAAAAATTCAAGTTCAAGATGGAATCGCTCAGGGCGGTTATTGCAAGCCTGGACGAGGGGGATTACATGGTATCCCTGGACATCAAGGATGCTTACCTGCATGTCCCCATTTACTATCCTCACCAGGAGTACCTCAGATTTGTGGTACAGGATCGCCATTACCAATTCCAGACGCTGCCGTTTGGACTCTCCACGGCACCGAGGGTGTTTACCAAAGTAATGGCGGAAATGATGATACTCCTTCGAAGAAAGGGAGTTTTAATTATCCCGTACTTGGACGATCTCCTAATAAAGGCGAGGTCCAAGGAGCAGTTGTTGGTGGGAGTAGCACTATCTCAGGAGGTGCTACACCAGCACGGTTGGATTCTGAATATTCCAAAATCACAGCTGGTTCCGACGACACGTCTACTGTTCCTGGGTATGATTCTGGATACAGTCCAGAAAAAAGTGTTTCTCCCGGAGGAGAAAGCCAAGGAGCTGTCATCTCTAGTCAGAGACCTCCTGAAACCGAAACAGGTATCGGTGCATCACTGCACGCGGGTCCTGGGAAAGATGGTGGCTTCTTACGAAGCAATTCCTTTCGGCAGGTTCCATGCCAGAATCTTTCAGTGGGACCTGTTGGACCAATGGTCCGGATCGCATCTTCAGATGCATCGCCTAATAACCCTGTCTCCAAGAACCAGGGTGTCTCTGCTGTGGTGGCTGCAGAGTGCTCATCTTCTAGAGGGCCGCAGATTCGGCATACAGGACTGGGTCCTGGTGACCACGGATGCCAGCCTTCGAGGCTGGGGGGCAGTCACACAGGGAAGAAACTTCCAAGGACTATGGTCGAGTCAGGAGACTTCCCTACACATAAATATTCTGGAACTAAGGGCCATTTACAATGCCCTAAGTCAGGCAAAATCCCTGCTTCTACACCAGCCGGTACTGATCCAGTCAGACAACATCACGGCAGTCGCCCATGTAAATCGACAGGGCGGCACAAGAAGCAGGATGGCAATGGCGGAAGCCACAAGGATTCTCCGATGGGCGGAAAATCACATACTAGCACTGTCAGCAGTGTTCATTCCGGGAGTGGACAACTGGGAAGCAGACTTTCTCAGCAGGCACGACCTCCACCCGGGAGAGTGGGGACTTCATCCAGAAGTCTACACGCTGATTGTAAATCGATGGGAACGGCCACAGGTGGACATGATGGCGTCCCGCCTAAACAAAAAACTAGAGAGATATTGCGCCAGGTCAAGGGACCCTCAGGCGATAGCTGTGGACGCTCTAGTGACACCGTGGGTGTACCAGTCAGTTTATGTGTTCCCTCCTCTGCCTCTCATACCAAGGGTACTGAGAATAATAAGAAAACGAGGAGTAAGAACAATACTCGTGGTTCCGGATTGGCCAAGACGAGCGTGGTACCCGGAACTTCAAGAGATGATCTCAGAGGACCCATGGCCTCTGCCGCTCAGACAGGACCTGCTGCAGCAGGGGCCCTGTCTGTTCCAAGACTTACCGCGGCTGCGTTTGACGGCATGGCGGTTGAACGCCGGATCCTGAAGGAAAAGGGCATTCCGGAGGAGGTCATTCCTACGCTGATTAAAGCCAGGAAAGATGTAACTGCAAAGCATTATCACCGCATATGGCGGAAATATGTTGCTTGGTGTGAGGCCAAAAAGGCCCCAACAGAGGAATTTCAACTAGGTCGATTTCTGCATTTCCTACAAGCAGGAGTGACTATGGGCCTGAAATTAGGCTCCATTAAGGTACAGATCTCGGCTCTGTCAATTTTCTTCCAGAAAGAACTAGCTTCACTACCTGAAGTTCAGACGTTTGTGAAAGAAGTGCTACATATTCAGCCCCCGTTTGTGCCTCCAGTGGCACCTTGGGATCTCAACGTGGTGTTGAGTTTCTTAAAATCACATTGGTTTGAGCCACTTAAAACCGTGGATCTAAAATATCTCACGTGGAAAGTGGTCATGTTATTGGCCTTGGCTTCAGCCAGGCGTGTGTCAGAATTGGCAGCTTTGTCATGTAAAAGCCCTTATCTGATTTTCCATATGGATAGGGCGGAATTGAGGACTCGTCCCCAGTTTCTCCCTAAGGTGGTATCAGCTTTTCACTTGAACCAACCTATTGTGGTGCCTGCGGCTACTAGGGACTTGGAGGATTCCAAGTTGCTGGACGTAGTCAGGGCCTTGAAAATTTATGTTTCCAGGACGGCTGGAGTCAGGAAAACTGACTCGCTATTTATCCTGTATGCACCCAACAAGCTGGGTGCTCCTGCTTCTAAGCAGACTATTGCTTGCTGGATTTGTAGCACAATTCAGCTGGCGCATTCTGCGGCTGGACTGCCGCATCCTAAATCAGTTAAAGCCCATTCCACAAGGAAGGTGGGCTCATCTTGGGCGGCTGCCCGAGGGGTCTCGGCTTTACAACTTTGCCGAGCTGCAACTTGGTCAGGGGCAAACACGTTTGCAAAATTCTACAAATTTGATACCCTGGCTGAGGAGGACCTTGAGTTCTCTCATTCGGTGCTGCAGAGTCATCCGCACTCTCCCGCCCGTTTGGGAGCTTTGGTATAATCCCCATGGTCCTTTCGGAGTTCCCAGCATCCACTAGGACGTCAGAGAAAATAAGATTTTACTCACCGGTAAATCTATTTCTCGTAGTCCGTAGTGGATGCTGGGCGCCCGTCCCAAGTGCGGATTGTCTGCAATACTTGTACATAGTTATTGTTAACTAAAGGGTTATTGTTGAGCCATCTGTTGAGAGGCTCAGTTGTTTTTCATACTGTTAATCTGGGTTATAGTATCACGAGTTATACGGTGTGATTGGTGTGGCTGGTAAGAGTCTTACCCGGGATTCAAAATCCTTCCTTATTATGTCAGCTCATCCGGGCACAGTGTCCTAACTGAGGCTTGGAGGAGGGTCATAGTGGGAGGAGCCAGTGCACACCAGGTGACCTAAAAGCTTTCTTTAGTTGTGCCCAGTCTCCTGCGGAACCGCTATTCCCCATGGTCCTTTCGGAGTTCCCAGCATCCACTACGGACTACGAGAAATAGATTTACCGGTGAGTAAAATCTTATTTTAGGGCCTGATTCAGATATGTACGCAGACTGATGTTTACATGGATCTCTAATGTTTTTTTAGATTTGCTCAAGCGCAGAAGCTGCACTGTTCGTGTACATATATACGGGGTTGCAGCAGCGGATCAGAGAAGCCGGCAGGAGACACCTTATTTTCACAAGACGTCTCCTGTTGCAATAGTACATAGGGGCTGATTCAGACCTGATCGCTGCTGTGCGTTTTCGCACAGTAGCCGATCAGGTCTGAACTGCGCATGCATCGGCGCTGAAGTGCGCCGGCGCATGCCAGACAGCTGACGTGTGCAGAGAGAGTTAGATTTGGGTGGGGTGTTTAACTTTAAACTGAAATCTAAATTGCAGTATAAAAATAAAGCAACCAGTATTTACCCTGCACAGAAACAATATAACCCACCCAACTGTAACTCTCTCTGCACATGTTATATCTGTCCCCCCTGCAGTGCACATGGGGGGTCATTCCGAGTTGTTCGCTCGCAAGCTGCTTTTAGCAGCTTTGCACACGCTAAGCCGCCACCTACTGGGAGTGAATCTTAGCTTATCAAAATTGCGAACGAAAGATTAGCAGAATTGCGAATAGACACTTCTTAGCAGTTTCTGAGTAGCTCCAGACTTACTCGGCATCTGCGATCAGTTCAGTCAGTTTCGTTCCTGGTTTGACGTCACAAACACTCCCAGCGTTCGCCCAGACACTCCTCCGTTTCTCCAGCCACTCCCGCGTTTTTCCCAGAAACGGTAGCGTTTTTTCACACACACCCATAAAACGGCCAGTTTCCGCCCAGAAACACCCACTTCCTGTCAATCACATTATGATCACCAGAACGAAGAAAATACCTCGTAATGCCGTGAGTAAAATACCTAACTGCATAGCAAATTTATTTGGCGCAGTCGCACTGCGGACATTGCGCATGCGCATTAGCAACTAATCGCTCCGTTGCGAAAAAAAACAAAGAGCGAACAACTCGGAATGACCCCCATGGTTTTGCCCAACTGCTAACAAATTTGCTGATGCGATTAACTCTGAATTACCCCCACAATCAGGTCTGAATTATGCCCTAAAGGGGAGTACTCACGGAGCGAACCCAGCCTAAAATCTAAGCAATCTGACTAGATTGCTTAGATTTCAAGCATGATCTCTCCGTGTGTACCCCCACACAGCGATAGCGATGTGCAGCCCCACGCTTCGCTACCGCTGGTACTAGATTGGCCCGCTGGGAGAAATGAGCCCCCCCCCCCTCCCTTCCCGCACGCACAGCACACATCTCACCCCACATCTGCCCTTGAATATGGGTCTTAAGCCTGGAGAAGTGATAAAGCAGTGATAAGTGCAAGGTGATAATGCACCAGACAATCAGCTCCAATGTGTAAACTGACAGTTAGGAGCTGATTGGCTAGTGCGTTATCACCTTCCACTTATCACTGCTTTATCACTTCTCCAGGCTTAATACATCTGGGTTCTAAAAAACTTCTTCTTAATCCTTTGCATGATTTGTATTCATCCCTAGCGTAAAAAAATAAATCATATTGGCGATTTTAAAGAATGCATTTTTATGTGCAGCTTGGGCTTTGGTAAATATAGTAAAACATCTGGTCTGGTGAAACTGTTCTTTAGTAAATCTCCCACTTTTAGGGGGTCGTTCAAATTTGATCGCTGCTGTGCGTTTTCGCACAGCGGGTGATCCAAACTGCGCAATCATCTGAGCCGCGATCCGCAGGTGCTTTAGACGGCTACAATGGGCATTGGCGGTCAGCGACGGGATGGTCGAAGGATCCATTCGCATGGGCGTACGCGAGGTGATTGACAGGAAGAGACCGTTTGTGAGTGGCAACTGACCGTTTTCAGGGAGTATCTGGAAAAATGCAGGCGTGTCCAAGCGTTTTCAGGGAGGGTGCCTGACGTCAGCTCCGGCTCTATCAGCAACATTTAATCGCACTGGAAGAGTAAGTCCTGAGCTGCGCAGAGACTGCACAAAGTGATTTTGAGCAGCTCTGCTACACATAGGAACGCACACTTGCACGGCGAATTTACACTCACCCTGTAGGCGGCGACTATCTGATCTCAGGACAGCAAAAAACGCAGACCAGCGATCAGATCTGTATTAGGCCCTTAGTCTGATTCATGTTTGTAAGTAAAGCAAAAATGCAAGCACCTAGGCAAAACCATGCTACACTGCCGGAGAAGAGACATTTGGGTGGAGTGTATTTAAACTGTAATCAAAAAAGCAGTGTAAATGTCTAACATTTGTGGGCTGCATTTACCAGTATTGACCCTGCACAGAACAAATATAAATGTATTTGCTTCCCTTGCATGGCAGGGTGGTTTGTTCCAGACATAAAGGTGGTCATTCCGAGTTGTTCGCTCGCTAGCTACTTTTAGCAGCAATGCAAACGCAAAGCCGCCGCTCTCTGGGAGTGTATCTTAGCATAGCAGAATTGCTAACGAAAGAGTAGCAATTCTGCTATTAAGTATTTCCTTGCAGTTTCTGAGTAGCTCCAGACCTACTCCTACACTGCGATCAGCTCAGCCCGTTTAGTTCCTGGTTTGACGTCACAAACACGCCCAGCGTCCGGCCAGCCACTCCCCCGTTTCTCCAGCCACTCCTGCGTTTTCTGCTGGCACGCTTGCTTTTTTTAGCACACTCCCGGAAAACGCTCAGTTACCACCCAGAAACACCCCTTTCCTGTCAATCATTCTCCGATCAACAGAGTGACTGAAAAGCTTTGTTCGCCCGTGAGTAAAATAGCATAGTTTTGTGTAAAATTGCTTAGTGCGTGCGCCCTACGGTGCATACGCATGCGCAGAACTGCCGGATATTAGCCTATTAGCAATTCTGCTAAAAATAGCAGCGAGCGAACAACTCGGAATGACCACCAAAGTTACTTGCTCTTTGTGCTTTACTTATGAATTAGGGCCCTCATTCCGAGTTGTTCGCTCGTTGCCGATTTTCGCTATATTGCGATTAGTCGCTTACTGCGCATGCGCAAGGTTCGCAGAGCGCATGCGGTTAGTTATTTTACACAAAAGTTAGGTATTTTACTCACGGCATAACAAGGATTTTTCATCGTTCTGGTGATCGTACTGTGATTGACAGGAAGTGGGTGTTTCTGGGCGGAAACTGGCCGTTTTCTGGGAGTGTGCGAAAAAACGCTGGCGTTTCTGGTAAAAACCCGGGAGTGTCTGAAGAAACGGGGGATTGTCTGGGCGAACACTGGGTGTGTTTGTGACGTCAAACCAGGAACGAAACTGACTGAACTGATCGCAATGGCTGAGTAAGTCTCGAGCTACTCAGAAACTGCTAAGAAATTTCTATTCGCAATTCTGCTAATCTTTCGTTCGCAATTCTGCTATGCTAAAATACACTCCCAGGGGGCGGCGGCTTAGCGTGTGCAATGCTGCTAAAAGCAGCTAGCGAGCGAACAACTCGGAATGAGGGCCTAGGTCAATTGTCTTCAGGGAAAAGATGTATGGCTTCACTTGAAATTAGTGTTCTGATTTTGGTGTGGTTTGTACAAATTGCAGCAACCCTGATTCGGTCTCCTTTTTCAACCATAAACATTTGCTTTCCACTCAGACAGCAATTAAGGTTTGTGGGGGACCCACCCCTATGTAATGGTGCTACCCATTGAAATTATTAGTCATTACCTAAACTCTGTCGCCATCTGCTATAACAGGAGCGCCTTCTCCAAATGTACAGCTTCCACTTCTTGTAGCCAATTTAAGTACCTCATCCATCAACATGAAATACAGATTTTGCACGTGAATGCAGAGGGGTTTTCCTGAACATAACCCCTTTAGAAACAACAACTTTAGACATCTGGGGGTATATTTACTAAAAGTTGATTTGGGTCGATTATTACTTTGGTTGATTTTTGGTTGTTTTTGTATCACACATTTACTAACAAATTATTTTTGACATCGTTTAAAATAAAAATAACAAAAATCATGTCAGTAAATATGGAATTTAGACCCTGAAATACAAAATCGACCAAACATCGACCCACATTGATTTTAATAAATATAAATCCCACATTTACTAACAGATGATTTTTTACATATTTTTTTAAAAAATATGTAAAAAAATCATCTGTTAGTAAATGTGATTTAGACTCTGAAACACAAAATCGACCCAAATCGACTTTTAGTAAATATACCCCCACCTCTGAGAGATTTTTGAGAAATATACGCCCACCTGTGAGAAATTTTTGAGAAATATACCCCCACCTGTGAGAAATTTTGCACAGCTGCATTTGCCACTTTCAATATGTACTAAGGCCCTCATTCCGAGTTGTTCGCTCGTTATTTTTCTTCGCATCGGTGCGATTTTCCGCTAACTGCGCATGCGCAATGTTTGCACTGCGGCTGCGTCAAGTAAATTTGCTAAGAAGTTTGGTATTTTACTCACGGCATTACGAGGTTTTTTTTTTCGTTCTGGTGATCGGAGTGTGATTGACAGGAAGTGGGTGTTTCTTGGCGGAAACTGACCGGTTTATGGGTGTGTGTGAAAAAACGCTGCCGTTTCCTGGAAAAACGCGGGAGTGGCTGGAGAAACGGGATAGCGTCTGGGCGAACGCTGGGTGTGTTTGTGATGTCAAACCAGGAACGAAACTGACTGAACTGATCGAAGTGGCAGAGTAAGTGTCGAGCTACTCAGAAACTGCTAAGAAATTTCTATTCGCAATTTTGAGAATCTTTCATTCGCAATTCTGCTAAGCTAAGATTCACTCCCAGTAGGCGGCGGCTTAGCGTGTGCAATGCTGCTAAAAGCAGCTTGCGAGCGAACAACTCGGAATGAGGGCCTAAGCTACGTTCAGAGATGCCCAAAAATAAATGTAACCAGGTGGCGTTTTAAGAGAGGAAGGGACCTGTGTGCAGCCTCTGTCACGGGCCTCCACCTCTCCGGCAGCTAGTAGACTCTGGCTTAAAGCAGGTCTCTGGGAACATGGCGCCCGCGCTTTGTTCCTGGGGACACCTCCAGTGCGCATACACAAATCACTCGGAAATGGCCATGGTGGTCATTTTCCCAGTGATCTGTGCCTACTCTCCAGAGCCACCGCCTGGGTGCAGTGTGGGTCCCCCTGGACCACCACCCACACTGCACCCATTATAGAAACACCTATGGTTAACATTTCACAGATGTTCCTGATCTGTATGTATGCAGTTTTGTAGATGGGTCTGACAGTGCAGCCTACTTGGTCAGCTAACTTTTTATGTTGCTCTCACAAAATGGCCTTTCACTGACATTTTAACTGGTTTAACAGGTTTCATTTAACAATGTCCTCACCTATCCCACAGGCGTTTTATCAATGGTGTGGCCCCTTGTGTGAGAGGGGGGCGTGGCCAGAGTCAGCAAAGGAGCACAGACCTCTGGAACTCATCACTCATGCTAGCCTGCCAGGCTGTGTCACTCTGCGGATCCACAAGACAAGGAAGTAGGAAGGGGCCCCCTTGACTCATAGTCCTGTGACCACTGCACCCACAGTAGACCCTAAAGTGACCTAACCTCTATTCCTTCTACCTTGATTTCATTCTGTGGACAGACACAGTTTCTATAAACTGGAAATGGGTAAAATATGTACCACCGCCAACATAGATACGTGGACATTTTTATTTCTGAACTGCGTGGACGGGTGTCTGACAATGAAGTTATTTGCACAACAATTGAATCTTCCTCCGGGACAGAGATACTGCAGACATCATTCATAAATCACTTGATTCCCTCGTAATAGAGTTTGTAGTATTATATCACTTGACACTGCAGCAAATTTAGACTGTCGTCACTTGGAATCTATGTCATGCTCAGTTATTCTTACTGGAAATCAAACCTGCAACCTGACATGGATACATGGTGATTGTATGGGGAAATACCAAGGTATATAGGCCCTCATTCCGAGTTGATCGGTCGCAAGGCGAATGTAGCAGAGTTACACACGCTAAGCCGCCGCCTACTGGGAGTGAATCTTAGCTTCTTAAAATTGCGACCGATGTATTCGCAATATTGCGATTACTAACTACTTAGCAGTTTCAGAGTAGCTCCAGACTTACTCTGCCTGTGCGATCAGTTCAGTGCTTGTCGTTCCTGGTTGACGTCACAAACACACCCAGCGTTCGCCCAGGCACTCCCACCGTTTCCCCGGCCACTCCTGCGTTTTTTCCGGAAACGGTAGCGTTTTCAGCCACACGCCCCTGAAACGCCGTGTTTCCGCCCAGTAACACCCATTTCCTGTCAATCACATTACGATCGCCGGAGCGAAGAAAAAGCCGTGAGTAAAATTACTTTCATCATAGTAAAGTTACTTGGCGCAGTCGCAGTGCGAACATTGCGCATGCGTACTAAGCGGATTTTCACTGCGATGCGATGAAAAATACCGAGCGAACAACTCGGAATGAGGGCCATAGATAGCAAATATAAGTTTATCATGATGGTGAATAGAAAATAAGACGACTATGTTACAATCCACAGAAGGTATCCGGTCTTTAGGTCGACAGTCATTAGGATGACCGCTATTAGTCAACATGCATTAAGTTGACATTGTCAGTAGGTTAACATGGCACAGGTCGACACATGAAAAGGTCGACATGAGTTGTTGTTGTTTTTTTCATTTTGAAACTTTTTCTTACTTTACGATCCACGTGGACTACGATTGGGAATAGTAACCAGTGTGAAGCGAGCCATGCGAGGGGACAAGGTGACCACTCGGGGTTCCCAGTCACGTTACGAAGAAAACAACACAAAAAATAAATAAAAAAACTCAAGTATGACCTTTTTCCATGTCAACATTTTCTGTGTCGACCTCATGACCATGTCGACCTATTTCAGGTGTCGACATACTCATTGTCGCCCAATAGTGGTCGACCTAATGACTATCGACTTAGTTAGGATCGACCGAATTAACCACACCCTACACAGAAATGTTGTTGCACATTACAGCATTTATTTTATATGTTAAATAAAACATGAGATTGCTTATTGCTAACGGGCCTAATTCAGACCTGATAGTAGCAGCAAATATGTTAGCAGATGGGCAAAATCATGGGGGTCATTCAGAGTTGATTGTAACTGTGCTAAATTTAGCACAGCTACGATCAGGAGCACAGACATGCGGGGGGACGCCCAGCACAGGGCTTGTCCGCCCCGCGTGTCAGTCCCTGCCCCGTCGCTGAAGTACAAAAGCATCGCACAGCGGCAATGCTTTTGTTCTTCAGGAGTAGTTCTCAGCCAGCGCACCTTTTGCGCGTGGGCTGGTAGCTACTCGTCACGCAGCCGCTTCGGCCTGCCCCCCGCACGGTCCGGCCAAAAACGGCGGCCAAATGCCGCCATGCCGCCCCCTCCCGCCCAGTGACCACCTCTGCCTGTCAATCAGGCAGAGGCGATCACTAGGCAACGACAGCCATCGCATGCGCAGTTCTGACCTGAATGCTGCGCTGCGAAGAAATGCAGCGAGCGTTCTGGTCAGAATGACCCCCCATGTGCACTGCAGGTGTGGCAGATATAACATGTGCAGAGAGAGTTAGATTTGGGTGGGTTATCTTGTTTCTGTGCAGGGTAAATACTGGCTGCTTTATTTGCAATTTAGATTTCAGTTTGGACACACCCCACCTAAATCTAACTCTCTCTGCACGTTATATCTGCTACACCTGCAGTGCACATGGGGGGTCATTCCGAGTTGATCGCTCGCTAGCTACTTTTAGCAGCCGTGCAAACACATTGTCGCCGCACACTGGGGAGTGTATTTTCGCTTTGCAGAAGTGCGAACGCTTGTGCAGCAGAGCGCTTGCAAAATCATTTTGTGCAAAACAAGATCAGCCCTGCAGTTACTCTTCGTGTCCGTTGATTCTAACGACGGAGGGACGGCTTTTGACGTCACACACCCGCCCAGCGTTCGGCCAGCCACGCCTGTGTTTTCCCCAACACGCCTGCATTTTTCTAAGCACTCCCTAAAAACGGTCGGTTGACACCCAGAAACGCCCACTTCATGTCAGTCTTCCTGCGTTCGGCCGTGCGACTGAAAGCTTCGCTAGAACCTGTGCAAAACCACAAAGGACTTTGTACCCGTACGTTGCGCGTGCGCCTTGTGGTGCATACGCATGCGCAGAAATGCAGATTTCTATTACGTCCTTGAGGATGTTGGGGACACCAAAAGAACCATGGGATATAGACGGATCCGCAGGAGACATGGGCACTTTAAGACTTTCAAAGGGGGCGTGACCTGGCTCCTCCCTCTATATCCCTCCCCAGACTCAGTTTAGAAAATGTGCCCTGCGAGATGGAGGCACTCGGGGGAGCTCTTAGAGTTTCTCTGAAAAGACTTAATGTTAGGTTTTTTATTTTGGGGAGATCTGCTTCGTGGGAAAGAGGGGAGAGCAGTCTAGACCCACTTCTAATGAGTTTCAGGGCTCTGCTGCTGCTGACAGGATGACTTCAGCTCCTGAGGGGAGATGAACGCCGGGCTCTCCTGGATGCTCGCTCCCACAGCTTGCCGTCCCCCCTCTTCAAACCAGAAGTCAGAAGACAGGTGAGTATGTGAGGAAAAGACATCTTCTCTTCAACAAAGACGGCATATAGAGGTACCGCGCAGCATGATTTGCTCAGTGCGCGCCAGGCTCCCGGACTGTACACACCGCTGGGTGCAGGGCGCTGGGGGGGGGGGGCGCCCTGGGGAGCTAAAAATACCTCATAAATAAGGCTGGCATATCTGTACAGTGCCCTGGCACTGCCTGCAAACCCCCGCCAGGATAAACATGTAAAAATAAGCGGGAAGAAGCGCGCCATGTTGGGGGCAGGGCTTCTTCCTCCAGGCTCACTCGACGCCATTTCCTCCTCCAAGCAGCAGCGCTGGTCCTTCCTCACAGCAGACAAGTACCAGGGGCTATGAAAACGAGGGGGGACAGATTATTTCTATACAGATATATAGCGCTGCAGCTCTGTGACACTTGAGGGTGTTTTCAGACCTGCACTTTGGCGCTGGAGTGTGAGCTGGCTCCTTTCCTTTTGTTCCCTCACAGGCTTTTCTTTGGGTGCTGTTAGGGAGACAACATGTCTGAGGCAGAATTTTCCTCTCAAGAGGATAATTTATTGGGGACACCAAATGTTTTGGGGGTCCTGTCGGCACCGTCGACGGCTGATTGGTTAACTGCTTTAAATGCTTTAAATGCTAATGTTACACTGTTAAATCATAAGTTTACTGAATCTGACTCTCAACTGCAGATTTGGAAGAAATCAGTAGATGACGCTTTATATCAAGGGTCACTGAAACGTAGTGTTGACCAATTAGATGACACAGATACCGACACGGACTCTGATACCGGTGCCGATTATGCTGATTCTAGGTTAGATCCTAAATTGGCTAAGAGTATTCAATATATGATTGTGGCTGTCAAAGACATATTACGTATTGACGAGGACCCCTTTACACCAGAAACGAGGGTCCTTATTTACAAAGAAAAGAGACGCTCAGTTTCTTTTCTTCCTTGTTTTGAACTAAATGACCTTTTTGATGGCATTTGGAATACACCTGATAAGAAATTTCTCATCCCTAATAGGATCGAGGTGGCATACCCCTTTCCCGCAGCGGATAGGGATAAGTGGGAAATACCACCCACAGTGGACAAAGCCCTAGCACGCTTGTCTAAACAGGTAGCGCTCCCTGCGGCTCAGTCGACGACTCTTAAGGAGCCGGCTGATCGTAAGCAGGAGGCTACTTTAAAAGCTATTTTTACTACCACGGGGACGCAGCTTAGACCGCTTATTGCGTCAGCGTGGGTTAGTAGCGCCATTGAAAAATGGGCTGAAAGTTTATCTGCGGATTTAGATACTCTGGATAGGGATAGCATCCTAGTGATGCTTGGTTATATCAGGGACGCGGCTGCGTACTTGGAAAAGGCTGCAAGAGATGCTGGCCTCCTGGGGGCTAAGGCTAATGCTATGTCAATTGCGGCTAGGCGTGCGCTATGGACTCATCAATGGAATGCTGACGCTGATTCCAAGAAAAATATGGAGTCCCTTCCCTTTAAGGGTGGGAAACTGTTTGGTGACGGCCTTGCTGATTTAGTATCAGCGGCCACAGCGGGTAAATCTACTTATTTACCTAATGCTACTGCGCAACAGAAGAAACCGCACTATCAAATGCAGTCCTTTCGGCCCAATAAATATAGAAAAGGCCGAGGTAACTTCTTCCTCGCTACCAGAGGTAGAGGAAGGGGCAAGGGAACTCCCGCCTCCTCGAGTTCACAAGAGCAGAAGTCCTCCCCGGCTTCCGCCAAATCCACCGCATGACGCCGGGTCTCCCTTAGAGGAGACCGCACCATTGGGGGAACGTCTAAGGCTTTTCAGTCAGGTTTGGGTTCGCTCGGACCTGGACCCTTGGGTGTTACAAATTGTGACCCAAAGGTAAAAACTGGAATTCCAAGACGTTCCCCCTCGCCGTTTTTTCAAATCACCCTTACCAGTTTCGCTTCCAGACAGAGTTCTAGTCAGTGGAGCAATACAAAAATTATGTCAAAATCAGGTTGTGATCCCGGTCCCCCGGGCGCAACAAGGGGAAGGGTTTTATTCAAGCCTATTTGTAGTGCCGAAGCCGGATGGCTTGGTACGACCAACCCTCAACCTAAAATCTCTAAATTTTTTCCTGAAGAAATTCAAATTCAAGATGGAGTCTCTCCTAGCGGTGATCTCCAGCCTGGAGGAGGGGGAATTCATGGTGTCTTTCTTTGGACATAAAGGATGCCTACCTTCATGTTCCCATTTATCCCCCTCATCAGAGTTATCTCCGGTTTGCAATCCAGGATACTCATTACCAATTTCAGACGTTGCCGTTTGGCCTGGCCACGGCTCGAGGATTTTCACAAAAGTCATGGTAGAAATGATGGTTCTCCTCAGAAAAAGAGGAGTTACAATTATCCCGTACTTGGACGATCTCCTGATAAAGGCGAGGTCCAAGGAAAAACTGGTACAGGGCATTGCACTGACGCTGTCGCTTCTACAACAGCACGGCTGGCTCTTGAACCTGCCGAAATCACACTTAATTCCAACAACCCGCTTGGCATTTTTGGGAATGATTCTGGACACGGTCCAGCTGAGAGTGTTCCTCCCTCCGGAGAAAGCACTGGAAATTCAGAGTTTGGTAAAACTCATTCTGAAACCACCAACTGTCTCCATTTATCAATGCATTCGATTGCTGGGGAAGATGGTGGCGGCATGCGAGGCCCTCCAATTCGAGAGGTTCCATGCCATAATGTTTCAGTGGGACCTGTTGGACAAATGGTCTGGATCCCACCTTCATATGCACCGGAGGATAGTTCTATCCCCAAACACCAGAATCTCACTCCTGTGGTGGCCACACAGCTCTCACCTCTTAGAAGGATGCAGATTCAGGATCCAAGACTGGATCCTAGTGACCACGGATGCAAGTCTCCGGGGTTGGGGAGCAGTCACACAAGGGGTGACCTTCCAAGGAAGATGGTCAAGTCAGGAAACTCTTCTTCACATAAACGTGCTGGAGTTGAGGGCCATTTACAACGGCCTTCTACAAGCGGAGCATCTTCTTCGAAACCGGCCTGTCCTGATCCAATCGGACAATGTGACAGCAGTAGCGTACATAAACCGCCAAGGCGGCACAAAGAGCAGAACAGCAATGGCAGAAGCCTCAAAGATTCTTCGCTGGGCAGAGACTCGGGTAAGCGCTCTGTCTGCAATTTTCCTTCCGGGAGTGGTCAACTGGGAAGCAGACTTCCTCAGCAGACACGATCTACATCCAGGGGAGTGGAGCCTCCATCAGGAGGTCTTCTCCCTACTAACGAATCTATGGAGGGTTCCCCACATAGACATGATGGCGTCCCGCCACAACAAAAAACTACTAAAATATTGTTCCCGGTCCAGGGACCCTCAGGCGGCAGCAGTGGATGCACTGACGTCACCTTGGGTGTATCCGTCGGTGTACGTTTTCCCTCCGCTTCCTCTCATTCCAAAGGTTCTGAGAATCCTAAGAAAATCACAGATTCCAGCGCTCCTTGTAGTTCCAGACTGGCCAAGGAGAATTTGGTACCCCGATCTTCAGGAGTTGTTAGTTGAAGATCCGTGGCCTCTTCCTCTTCGCGAGGATCTGCTGCGGCAGGGGCCGTTCGTCTATCAAGACTTACAGTGGCTACTTTTGACGGCATGGCGGTTGAACGCCAGATTTTAGCCCGTAAAGGTATTCCTGATGAAGTCATCCCCACTCTTATCCTTGCTAGGAAGGGTATGACGTCGAAACACTATCACCGTATTTGGGGGAAATATATTTCCTGGTGCGAGTCCAAGCAAGCTCCAGTGGAGAAGTTTGACCTTGGAGGTTTTCTCCATTTTCTACAAAATGGAGTGGATGCGGGCCTTAAATTAGGCTCCATAAAAGTGCAGATTTCTGCTTTGTCAATTTTCTTTCAGAAACAATTGGCCTCACTTCCTGAGGTGCAGACCTTTGTAAAAGGGGTCCTGCACATCCAACCTCCTTTTGTGCCACCTGTGGCACCTTGGGACCTTAATGTGGTTTTGACATTCCTAAAATCACATTGGTTTGAACCTTTAAGTAAAGTGGAGTTGAAATTCCTCACTTGGAAGGTTGTCATTTTGTTAGCATTGGCATCCGCAAGGCGGGTGTCTGAATTGGCGGCCTTGTCTCACAAGAGCCCTTATTTGATCTTCCATGAAGATAGGGCAGAATTGAGAACTCAGCAACAATTTCTGCCAAAGGTGGTTTCCTCTTTTCATATTAACCAACCTATGGTGGTGCCAGTGGCTACTGGCACTTTGGCTGAGGAAAAGTCTCTGGATGTCGTCAGAGCTTTGAAAATTTACGTTGCCAGAACGGCTCCAGTTAGAAAAGCAGAGTCTCTGTTTGTGCTATATGCTCCCAATAAACTTGGGTATCCTGCTTTTAAGCAGACCATTGCCCGCTGGATATATCACACGATTCAGCAGGCTCATTCCATGGCAAGTTTGCCGTTACCTAAATCGGTAAAAGCCCATTCCACTAGGAAGGTGGGCTCGTCCTGGGCGGCTGCCCGGGGTGTCTCGGCATTTCAACTTTGCCGAGCTGCTACTTGGTCGGGGTCAAACACGTTTGCTAAGTTTTACAAGTTTGATACCTTGGCCGATGGTGGTCAATCGGTGCTGCAGAGTCATCCGCACTCTCCCGCCCGGTATATAGCTTTGGTATAATCCCATGGTTCTTTTGGTGTCCCCAACATCCTCAAGGACGTAATAGAAAACAGGATTTTAATACCTACCGGTAAATCCTTTTCTATAAGTCCGTAGAGGATGTTGGGCGCCCGTCCCAGTGCGTACTGTATCTGCAGTTTAGTTCTGGTTACACACAGGTTGTGTTATGGTTTCTTCAGCTTGTTGCTGGAATTTTGTTCATGTCCGTTGGCATGTGTTCAGTTGAATGCCATGTTATTCGGCATGTTTATGGCGTAAGCTGGTATGATGCACACCTTGTTGTTAATTCCTTTCCTCAAAATGTCCATCTCTCCGGGCACAGTTCCAAACTGAGTCTGGGGTGGGATATAGAGGGAGGAGCCATGTCACGCCCCCTTTGAAAGTCTTAAAGTGCCCATGTCTCCTGCGGATCCGTCTATATCCCATGGTTCTTTTGGTGTCCCCAACATCCTATACGGATTTATAGAAAAGGATTTACCGGTAGGTATTAAAATCCTGTTTTTTAAGCTGATCGCTGCGATGCGAACAACGGTAGCTAACGATCAACTTGGAATGACCCCCATGGTTTTTCCCAACTGCTAACAAATTTGCTGCTGCGATCAACTCTGAATTACGCCCTATATGCGTAAAAACTAGAGATGAGCGGTTTCGGATGTAACACCAGAATTAACGCCAGTTCGGTTTTATCCGGATTTTTCTTATTGGCTATCCAAAACACTTGACATCCGTGAGCCAATAAGATGCCGTTTTGAGAACCGAGTAAAACCGAGTAAATCCGAACCCACTCATCTCTAGTAAAAACCATGGCCCTCATTCCGAGTTGATCGGTCGCAAGGCGAATTTAGCAGAGTTACACACGCTAAGCCGCCGCCTACTGGGAGTGAATCTTAGCTTCTTAAAATTGCGACCGATGTATTCGCAATATTGCGATTACTAACTACTTAGCAGTTTCAGAGTAGCTCCAGACTTACTCTGCCTGTGCGATCATTTCAGTGCTTGTCGTTCCTGGTTGACGTCACAAACACACCCAGCGTTCGCCCAGGCACTCCCACCGTTTCTCCGGCCACTCCTGCGTTTTTTCCGGAAACGGTAGCGTTTTCAGCCACACGCCCCTGAAACGCCGTGTTTCCGCCCAGTAACACCCATTTCCTGTCAATCACATTACGATCGCCGGAGCGAAGAAAAAGCCGTGAGTAAAAATACTTTCTTCATAGTAAAGTTACTTGGCGCAGTCGCAGTGCGAACATTGCGCATGCGTACTAAGCGGATTTTCACTGCGATGCGATGAAAAATACCGAGCGAACAACTCGGAATGAGGGCCCATATTTCTGCATGATGAAGTTACCTTTCCAGTACTGGTGCTGTGTAATAAAGGCTCATTGAGGACTGGGGCATTTTATATGCTACAGTGTCACCAGACAGGGATCTTATGGAACACCCACCAGAAGCCTGGACAGTCTGCATGTGCTGCTGGGTCGCTTCGAATTTTCAGTACGAACACCATCTTAGCCGATGCGATAAGCAAGCAGTGACAGAGGGCCTGATTCGTGTTTGTAAGTAAAGCAAAAAAGCAAGCATCTGGGCAAAACTATTCTGCACTGCAGATGGGGCAGATGTAACATGTGCAGAAAGATTTAGATTTGGGTTGGTTAGATTGTTTCTGTGCAGGGTAAATACTTGCTGCTTTTACATGTACCACAAATGTTAGACAGCTTTATTTTTACACTGCAATTTAGATTTCAGTTTGAACACACCCCACCCAAATCTAAATCTCTCTGCACATGTTACATCTGCCTCACCTGCAGTGCAGTATGGTTTTGCCCAGTTGCTTACTTTTTTGCTTTACTTACAGACATGAATCAGGGGATTTTTTTTTTTACTGGGATATCTTCTTATAGGAAGCTCCTGTCCCAGCATGACTTCAATCATAAATTGCCACATTAATTAATTTGTGATCGCTACGAATAGCACTGATAATAGAAGTTCATAAACATGGCACAAATGTGGCCCTTAATAAATAATCCTATTTAGTCCATTTGCAATAATGTTCTATTGAAGCCACCAGCAACATTTCATTTTACCCAATCATGCAGCACAAAAAAAATGTAGAAAAATGATGAGGATCTGCCTAAAATAGTTTATGCTCGTGAGTTATGTTTAATATGTTTGCTTTGGATCATACAGTGGGCAGCATCAAGATCCTGTTGTCCAAAGGCAGACTCATCTGTATTCAGCACTCCAGGTGTAACTAATAGCAAGCTAAATATTTGTATGACTTGGCGCTTATAGAAATCACTAATCTCTCTTACCAGCTGCCGTTATTTAAAGGGGAATACTCCACCCTTAGTTGCGTACAAAGAAAAAAACATTTAAAACAGCGCTTGGCTAAAAGAGGTAATTTAGTTTCATCGAACACATTAAAAATTCAAATTAATATCAGATCGGTCTGTACACAATAAAATATTTTATACAGTTTTATAACCAATTTGTCCCGGACATAGACCACGTTTTTTTGTAAGGCACTTAGCAGTGAAGTCCGTTTGTAGAGAACTGTCCTTTAAACAAATAGGTCTTTATAGTATAGAAACGTTCTGTGTCCCCATTCCTGGCCAGGAATATGAAATATTATGGTGAGAGAGGTTAACACCAGTAATAATAAACCACTCACATATGGATCTCTTCACAGCGTCTCTCGGCTACTGGTACTTTCCTATTTTAGTAAAGCCTTCTCTGGAGAATAACAGTCTCTTGTGTCACCTCTACGTGATGTGTAGAAACCGGCCGGTTTAAAGTCCTTGTTGGTGTTATCCCACCGTACCTACGCGTTTCTCCGCTTTAATGACTCTCAGCAGCTTCCTCACAGGACATATAAATCCGTTTACGGAGCAGGGTTTAAATACCGGTATTTTTCCCGGTTCGTGCATGCGTGATAGCTCTGCGTATCAGGCCTAGATTTCATATGATTGGTTGGCGTATGCGTCATGGATGTATTCCACCGTACTTCCACGAGTCTATGTATCTGCACAGGCGCACCTTTGTCTCGTGCGTTCCATTATCTCCCTGCGTTCCATAAGACTCTGTGTTTCCAGAAGTGTCTTGTATACAGATTTCATTACAGTTTTAACTAGTCTTTTACCTTTTTTATTATGCCGATTTTATATATGCATAATCTAAATCCCTGCATCCTAGATTTATACACACATAGCATCAAAGTATTGCAGATGTGACCACATACATCTTTGCAATATCCCGCCACATATGGCACGGTTTTGCCTGCCATAAACTCAGAGATTTAGCCATGCTTTGTGATTTTTCTTAATTTGCTTCTTTAATTTGTTAATTTATACATATTCTATTATGGCAAACAAAAATTTTAAAATCCATCCACTCTCTACTCATGAAAAACAGCTTAGCCGTGTTTTGCATGTTGTGCCAAATTTAGAAAAAAGCAAAGATGTAAGTGGACACATCTGTATGTACATTTATTTATTTCTAGAACTGTCGTACATAGCTGACTTTATAAGGATGTTTCCTTTTTAAAGTTTCTAGCGAAGAAGGTGAGAGTTATAAAAATAGTTTTTTTTTCTTTACATCCTCTCAAAAAAAAAGAAAATGATTCCTATCAATCCTTTATGGTCTGAGTGGTGGGACATTGACCCACATAGTAATTGCTACAATACATACAACGTTTCATGTTTATATTTATCAAAAATTATACATAATGACTATTTTTCTACTCTTTGACTCACAATGATAATCACATATTTTGCTAATCTCCAACAGAGACAAGACATCTCTACATCTACATGTATTCTACTATATATATATATATATATATATATATATACACACACACATATTTATTATTATTATGTATACACACTATTAGTGATGAGCTGGTTCAGTTTCTCGGAAACCGACCCACCCGAACTTCAGCCTTTTTACACGGGTCCGACCCGTGCTCGGATTTTCCTGTGTGGCTCGGGTAAACCGAGCGCGCCCAAACGTCATCATACCGCTGTCGGATTCTCGCGAGATTCGGATTCTATATAAGCAGCCGCGCGTCGCCGCCATTTTCACACGTGCATTGAGATTGATAGGGAGAGGACGTGGCTGGCGTCCTCTCCGTTATAGTAGAAAAGACTGAGTGACTTAGTTATAATTGTGGGGAGGATTGGGGACGGGGAGCAGCTGTTAGGGAGTACAGTGCAGGGTTTTGATTATAATACCACCAGTGAGTTTAATCCGTTGTTTCTCTGCCTGAAAAAAACGCTCCACCATATCTGTGCTCACTCAGTGTGCTGCACTGCTGCATGATATATCTGTGCTGAGTGCACTGCTCACACTGCCTAATTGTGGGGACTGGGGAGCAGTTATAGCAGGAGTACAGTGCACAGTTTTGCTGACAGTGACCACCAGTCCAGTATACGTTTGTCTGCCTGAATAACACTCCTGTGGTGGCTTTTTTTCCCTTCATACTACTAGTTTAGCAGTCTGCTGACAGTGTCCACCAGGTCCGTTATTATTATACAGTATATTATATATATATATAGCAGTACGGTAGGCCACGGCTGTACCTACCTCTGTGTCGTCAGTGCACTCGTCGTCCATAAGTAATATAATACTATACTATCCATCCATCTACATTGTATACCTGTGGTGGGTTTTTTTTTCTTCATACTAGTTTAGCAGTCTGCTGACAGTGTCCACCAGGTCCGTTATTATTATATAGTATATTATATATATATATATATATATATATATATATATAGCAGTACGGTAGGCCACGGCTGTACCTACCTCTGTGTCGTCAGTGCACTCGTCGTCCATAAGTAATATAATACTATACTATCCATCAATCTACATTGTATACCTGTGGTGGTTTTTTTTTTTCATGCTAGTTTAGAAGTCTGCTGACAGTGTCCACCAGGTCCGTTATTATTATTATTATTATACAGTATATTATATATATATATATATATAGCAGTACGGTAGGCCACGGCTGTACCTACCTCTGTGTCGTCAGTGCACTCGTCGTCCATAAGTAATATAATACTATACTATCCATCCATCTACATTGTATACCTGTGGTGGCTTTTTTTTTCTTCATACTAGTTTAGCAGTCTGCTGACAGTGTCCACCAGGTCCGTTATTATTATTATACAGTATATTATATATATATATATATATATATATATATATATAGCAGTACGGTAGGCCACGGCTGTACCTACCTCTGTGTCGTCAGTGCACTCGTCGTCCATAAGTAATATAATACTATACTATCCATCCATCTACATTGTATACCTGTGGTGGGTTTTTTTTCCTTCATACTAGTTTAGCAGTCTGCTGACAGTGTCCACCAGGTCCGTTATTATTATACAGTATATTATATATATATATATATATAGCAGTACGGTAGGCCACAGCTGTACCTACCTCTGTGTCGTCAGTGCACTCATCCTCCATAAGTAATATAATACTATACTATCCATCCATCTACATTGTATACCTGTGGTGGCTTTTTTTTTCTTCATACTAGTTTAGCAGTCTGCTGACAGTGTCCACCAGGTCCGTTATTATTATTATACAGTATATTATATATATATATATATATATATATATAGCAGTACGGTAGGCCACGGCTGTACCTACCTCTGTGTCGTCAGTGCACTCGTCGTCCATAAGTAATATAATACTATACTATCCATCCATCTACATTGTATACCTGTGGTGGGTTTTTTTTTCTTCATACTAGTTTAGCAGTCTGCTGACAGTGTCCACCAGGTCCGTTATTATTATACAGTATATTATATATATATATATAGCAGTACGGTAGGCCACGGCTGTACCTACCTCTGTGTCGTCAGTGCACTCGTCGTCCATAAGTAATATAATACTATACTATCCATCCATCTACATTGTATACCTGTGGTGGCTTTTTTTTTCTTCATACTAGTTTAGCAGTCTGCTGACAGTGTCCACCAGGTCCGTTATTATTATTATATAGTATATTATATATATATATATATATATATATATATATATAGCAGTACGGTAGGCCACGGCTGTACCTACCTCTGTGTCGTCAGTGCACTCGTCCTCCATAAGTAATATAATACTATACTATCCATCCATCTACATTGTATACCTGTGGTGGCTTTTAGTTGTGCGCATTAAAATATGGAGAACAAAAATGTGGAGATTAAAAAAATAGGGAAAGATCAAGATCCACTTCCACCTCGTGCTGAAGCTGTTGCCACTAGTCATGGCCGAGACGATGAAATGCCATCAACGTCGTCTGCCAAGGCCGATGCCCAATGTCATAGTACAGAGCATGTAAAATCCAAAACACAAAAGATCAGTAAAATGACCCAAAAATCAAAATTAAAAGTGTCTGAGGAGAAGCGTAAACTTGCCAATATGCCATTTACGACACGGAGTGGCAAGGAACGGCTGAGGCCCTGGCCTATGTTCATGGCTAGTGGTTCAGCTTCACATGAGGATGGATCCTCTCGCTAGAAAAAAGAAAAGACTTAAGCTGGCAAAAGCACAGCAAAGAACTGTGCGCTCTTCGAAATCACAAATCCCCAAGGAGAGTCCAATTGTGTCGGTTGCGATGCCTGACCTTCCCAACACTGGACGGGAAGAGCTTGCGCCTTCCACCATTTGCACGCCCCCTGCAAGTGCTGGAAGGAGCACCCGCAGTCCAGTTCCTGATAGTCAAATTGAAGATGTCAGTGTTGAAGTACACCAGGATGAGGATATGGGTGTTGCTGGCGCTGGGGAGGAAATTGACAAGGAGGATTCTGATGGTGAGGTGGTTTGTTTAAGTCAGGCACCCGGGGAGACACCTGTTGTCCGTGGGAGGAATATGGCCATTGACATGCCTGGTCAAAATACAAAAAAAATCAGCTCTTCAGTGTGGAATTATTTCAACAGAAATGCGGACAACTGGTGTCAAGCCGTGTGTTGCCTTTGTCAAGCTGTAATAAGTAGGGGTAAGGACGTTAACCACCTCGGAACATCCTCCCTTATACGTCACCTGCAGCGCATTCATAATAAGTCAGTGACAAGTTCAAAAACTTTGGGCGACAGCGGAAGCAGTCCACTGACCAGTAAATCCCTTCCTCTTGTAACCAAGCTCCCGCAAACCACACCACCAACTTCCTCAGTGTCAATTTCCCCCTTACCCAGGAAAGCCAATAGTCCTGCAGGCCATGTCACTGGCAAGTCTGACGAGTCCTCTCCTGCCTGGGATTCCTCCGATGCATCCTTGAGTGTAACGCCTACTGCTGCTGGCGCTGCTGTTGTTGCTGCTGGGAGTCGATCGTCATCCCAGAGGGGAAGTCGGAAGACCACTTGTACTACTTCCAGTAAGCAATTGACTGTCCAACAGTCCTTTGCGAGGAAGATGAAATATCACAGCAGTCATCCTGTTGCAAAGCGGATAACTCAGGCCTTGACAACTATGTTGGTGTTAGACTTGCGTCCAGTATCTGCCGTTAGCAGGGCCATCTTAACAGCAGTGTAGGCCCCTGGGCACAGCAATGCACTGGGCCCCCTACCCATCCTCCAGCATTATGGGTGGGGGTTGCTATCAGCGGCAGCTTTGATGTCCCATGGGCGGTAGAGGGTGTTCTATCTTCCGCTCAACATGTAGGACCTGGAGCAGTAATTTCTGCTAATTACTCCTTTACTGCCCAGATGGGGCTAAACTGTAGAAGGGGGCATTGGGCTGAATGAAGAATCTCTGGTACATGACTTCCAGGGTGTTAGGGGGTGTTTAATACGTAGGGGAGGGGTGGATAGTGGAGTGGGCTTAATATTTATCATTTTCTGGTGGGGGGGCAGATTGCTTGACTGCAGATATCTCAAGTTCCTGAAAATATATTTCTTAGCTTAGATTGGGGGAAAAAATAGAGAGTCCAACCTTTCAGGAGGTACTGGGGACTTGGGGATCAGAGTTCAGGAGCCAGAGCAATTCACCAATGAAAATATAAAACTGCATATTAGTCGTGTGGAGCTGAAGCAGGGACCAGCTGCTTGAAGGCTGATATATCTGGTTCTGGGCATAGTAGAGACAATTTGCCAGTGTCCACCAAAAGGGGAGAGTCACAGCTTTTGGATTATACCCTCAGACAATCTCTAAATCAGACAGAACCTGAGATATCTGACTGGAAAGAGCAATTAACAGGCTTGGATGGGGACCTCTGCTTTCAAGTCAGATATCACCAGTTCCCCAGGGCCGATTTTCAAAAATCTGGTACCCCTGGAAAGAGGGGACCCTCAGCTATCAGCCTAGGGCCTTTAAACTCCTGGGGCCCTTGGGCAAGAGCCCATTGAGCCCATACGAAAAGACGGCCCTTGCCGTTAGTTCACGGGGAACTAGAGAATTGCTTGAGGTAGTGTGCCCCCGTTACCAAACACCATCTAGGTTCCACTTCTTTAGGCAGGCGATACCGAGAATGTACACGGACGTCAGAAAAAGAGTCACCAGTGTCCTAAAAAATGCAGTTGTACCCAATGTCCACTTAACCACGGACATGTGGACAAGTGGAGCAGGGCAGACTCAGGACTATATGACTGTGACAGCCCACTGGGTAGATGTATTGCCTCCCGCTGCAAGAACAGCAGCGGCGGCACCAGTAGCAGCATCTCGCAAACGCCAACTCGTTCCTAGGCAGGCTACGCTTTGTATCACCGCTTTCCAGAATACGCACACAGCTGAAAGCCTCTTAAGGCAACTGAGGAAGATCATCGCAGAATGGCTTACCCCAATTGGACTCTCCTGGGGATTTGTGGCATCGGACAACGCCAGCAATATTGTGCGTGCATTACATCTGGGCAAATTCCAGCACGTCCCATGTTTTGCACATACCTTGAATTTGGTGGTGCAGAATTATTTAAAAAACGACAGGGGCGTGCAAGAGATGCTGTCGGTGGCCAGAAGAATTGCGGGCCACTTTCGGCGTACAGGCACCGCGTACAGAAGACTGGAGCACCACCAAAAACACCTGAACCTGCCCTGCCATCATCTGAAGCAAGAGGTGGTAACGAGGTGGAATTCAACCCTCTATATGCTTCAGAGGATGGAGGAGCAGCAAAAGGCCATTCAAGCCTATACATCTGGCCACGATATAGGCAAAGGAGGTGGAATGCACCTGTCTCAAGCGCAGTGGAGAATGATTTCAACGTTGTGCAAGGTTCTGCAACCCTTTGAACTTGCCACACGTGAAGTCAGTTCAGACACTGCCAGCCTGAGTCAGGTCATTCCCCTCATCAGGCTTTTGCAGAAGAAGCTGGAGGCATTGAAGGAGGAGCTAAAACAGAGCGATTCCGCTAGGCATGTGGGACTTGTGGATGGAGCCCTTCATTCGCTTAACCAGGATTCACGGGTGGTCAATCTGTTGAAATCAGAGCACTACATTTTGGCCACCGTGCTCGATCCTAGATTTAAAACCTACGTTGTATCTCTCTTTCCGGCAGACACAAGTCTGCAGAGGTTCAAAGACCTGCTGGTGAGAAAATTGTCAAGTCAAGCGGAACGTGACCCGTCAACATCTCCTCCTTCACATTCTCCCGCAACTGGGGGTGCGAGGAAAAGGCTACGAATTCCGAGCCCACCCGCTGGCGGTGATGCAGGGCAGTCTGGAGCGAGTGCTGGCATCTGGTCCGGACTGAAGGACCTGCCAACGATTACTGACATGTCGTCTACTGGCACTGCATATGATTCTGTCACCATTGAAAGAATGGTGGAGGATTATATGAGTGACCGCATCCAAGTAGGCACCTCAGACAGTCCGTACGTATACTGGCAGGAAAAAGAGGCAATTTGGAGGCCCTTGCAGAAACTGGCTTTATTCTACCTAAGTTGCCCTCCCTCCAGTGTGTACTCCGAAAGAGTGTTTAGTGCCGCCGCTCACCTTGTCAGCAATCGGCGTACGAGGTTACTTCCAGAAAATGTGGAGAAGATGATGTTCATTAAAATGAATTATAATCAATTCCTCCGTGGAGACATTCACCAGCAGCAATTGCCTCCAGAAAGTACACGGGGACCTGAGATGGTGGATTCCAGTGGGGACGAATTAATAATCTGTGAGGAGGGGGATGTACACAGTGAAAGGGGTGATGAATCGGACGATGATGATGAGGTGGACATCTTGCCTCTGTAGAGCCAGTTTGTGCAAGGAGAGATTGATTGCTTCTTTTTTGGTGGGGGCCCAAACCAACCAGTCATTTCAGTCACAGTCGTGTGGCAGACCCTGTCGCTGAAATGATGGGTTCGTTAAAGTGTGCATGTCCTGTTTATACAACATAAGGGTGGGTGGAAGGGCCCAAGGACAATTCCATCTTGCACCTCTTTTTTCTTTCATTTTTCTTTGCGTCATGTGCTGTTTGGGGAGTATTTTTTTGAAGTGCCATCCTGCGTGACACTGCAGTGCCACTCCTGATGGGCCAGGTGTTTGTGTCGGCCACTTGGGTCGCTTATCTTAGTCACACAGCTACCTCATTGCGCCTCTTTTTTTCTTTGCGTCATGTGCTGTTTGGGGAGTATTTTTTTGAAGGGCCATCCTGCGTGACACTGCAGTGCCACTCCTAGATGGGCCAGGTGTTTGTGTCGGCCACTTGGGTCGCTTATCTTAGTCACACAGCTACCTCATTGCGCCTCTTTTTTTCTTTGCGTCATGTGCTGTTTGGGGAGTATTTTTTTGAAGGGCCATCCTGCGTGACACTGCAGTGCCACTCCTAGATGGGCCAGGTGTTTGTGTCGGCCACTTGGGTCGCCTATCTTAGTCACACAGCTATCTCATTGCGCCTCTTTTTTTCTTTGCGTCATGTGCTGTTTGGGGAGTATTTTTTTGAAGGGCCATCCTGCGTGACACTGCAGTGCCACTCCTAGATGGGCCAGGTGTTTGTGTCGGCTACTTGGGTCGCTTATCTTAGTCACACAGCTACCTCATTGCGCCTCTTTTTTTCTTTGCGTCATGTGCTGTTTGGGGAGTATTTTTTTGAAGGGCCATCCTGCGTGACACTGCAGTGACACTCCTAGATGGGCCAGGTGTTTGTGTCGGCCACTTGGGTCGCTGAGCTTAGTCACACAGCTACCTCATTGCACCTCTTTTTTTCTTTGCGTCATGTGCTGTTTGGGGAGTATTTTTTTCAAGTGCCATCCTGTCTGACACTGCAGTGCCACTCCTAGATGGGCCAGGTGTTTGTGTCGGCCACTTGGGTCGCTTAGCTTAGTCACACAGCTACCTCGGTGCAAATTTTAGGACTAAAAATAATATTGTGAGGTGTGAGGTGTTCAGAATAGACTGAAAATGAGTGGAAATTATGGTTATTGAGGATAATAATACTTTGGTATCAAAATGACCCCCAAATTCTATGATTTAAGTTGTTTTTGAGGGTTTTTTGAAAAAAACACCCGAATCCAAAACACACCCGAATCCGACAAAAATTTTTCGGTGAGGTTTTGCCAAAACGCGTCCGAATCCAAAACACGGCCGCGGAACCGAACCCAAAACCAAAACACAAAACCCGAAAAATTTCCGGTGCACATCACTACACACTATATATACTGTATATATATATATATATATATATATATATACACTGCTCAAAATAATGAAGGGAACACTAAAATAACACATCCTAGATCTGAATGAATGAAATATTCTTATTAAATACTTTGTTCTTTACATAGTTGAATATGCTGACAACAAAATCACACAAAAATTATCAATGGAATTCAAATTTATTAACCCATGGATGTCTGGATTTGGAGTCACACTCAAAATTAAAGTGGAAAAACACCCTACAGGCTGATCCAACTTTGATGTAATGTCTTTAAAACAAGTCAAAATGAGGCTCAGTAGTGTGTGTGGCCTCCACGTGCCTGTATGACCTCCCTACAACGACTGGGCATGCTCCTGATGAGGTGGCGGATGGTCTCCTGAGGGATCTCCTCCCAGACCTGGACTAAAGCATCCGCCAACTCCTGGACAGTCTGTTGATGGATGGAGCGAGACATGATGTCCCAGATGTGCTCAATTGGATTCAGGTCTGAGGAACGGGCGGGCCAGTCCATAGCATCAATGCCTTCGTCTTGCAGGAACTGCTGACACACTCCAGCCACATGAGGTCTAGCATTGTCTTGCATTAGGAGGAACCCGGGGCCAACCGCACCAGCATATGGTCTCACAAGGGGTCTGAGGATCTCATCTCGGTACCTAATGGCAGTCAGGCTACCTCTGGCGAGCACATGGAGGGCTGTGCGGCCCCCCAAAGAAATACCAACCCCACACCATTACTGACCCACTGCCAAACCGGTCATACTGGAGGATGTTGCAGGCAGCAGAATGTTCTCCTTGGCGTCTCCAGACTCTGTCACGTCTGTCACATGTGCTCAGTGAGAACCTGCTTTCATCGGTGAAGCACACAGGGTGCCAGTGGCGAATTTGCCAATCTTGGTGTTCTCTGGCAAATGCCAAACATCCTGCACGGTGTTGGGCTGTAAGCACAACCCCCACCTGTGGACGTCGGGCCCTCATACCACCCTCATGGAGTCTGTTTCTGATCGTTTGAGTAGACACATGCACATTTGTGGCTTGCTGGAGGTCATTTTGCAGGGCTCTGGCAGTGCTCCTCCTGTTCCTCCTTGCACAAAGGCGGAGGTAGCGGTCCTGCTGCTGGGTTGTTGCCCTCCTCCACATCTCCTGATGTACTGGCCTGTCTCCTGGTAGCGCCTCCATGCTCTTGACACAACACTGACAGACACAGCAAACCTTCTTGCCACAGCTCGCATTGATGTGCCATCCTGGATGAGCTGTACTACCTGAGCCACTTGTGTGGGTTGTAGGGAGGTCATACAGGCACGTGGAGGCCACGCACACTACTGAACCTCATTTTGACTTGTTTTAAGGACATTACACCAAAGTTGGATCAGCCTGTAGTGTGTTTTTCCACTTTAATTTTGAGTGTGACTCCAAATCCAGACCTCCATGGGTTAATAAATTTTAATTCCATTGATAATTTTTGTGTGATTTTGTTGTCAGCACATTCAACTATGTAAAGAACAAAGTATTTAATAAGAATATTTCATTCATTCAGATCTAGGATGTGTTATTTTAGTGTTCCCTTTATTTTTTTGAGCAGTGTGTGTGTATATATACATATATATATATATATATATATATATATACACAGTTGTGCTCATAAGTTTACATACCCTAGCAGAATTTGTGATTTTTTTATTTGTCAGAGACTAAGTTTTCTTTCACTCATGGTTAGTGGTTGGGTGAAGCCATTTATTGTCAAACAACTGTGTTTACTCTTTTTAAATCATAATGACAACAGAAACTACCCAAATGACCCTGATCAAAAGTTTACATACCCTGGAGATTTTGGCCTGATAACATGCACACAAGTTGACACAAACGGGTTTGAATGGCTACTAAAGGTAACCATCCTCGCCTGTGATCTGTTTGCTTGTAATCAGTGTGTGTTTATAAAAGGTCAGTGAGTTTCTGGACTCCTAAAAGACCCTTGCATCTTTCATCCAGTGCTGCACTGACGTGTCTGGATTCTGAGTCATGGGGAAAGCAAAAGAATTGTCAAAGGATCTGCGGAAAAGGTAATTGAACTGTATAAAACAGGTAAGGGATATAAAAAGATATCCAAGCAATTGAAAATGCCAATCAGCAGTGTTCAAACTCTAATTAATAAGTGGAAAATGAGGGATTCTGTGGAAACCAAATCACGGTCAGGTAGACCAACAAAAATTTCAGCCACAACTGCCAGGAAAATTGTTCGGGATGCAAAGAAAAATCCACAAATAACTTCAGCTGAAATACAAGACTCTCTGAAAAAAAGTGGTGTGGTTGTTTCAAGATGCACAATAAGGAGGCATTTGAAGAAAAATGGGCTGCATGGTCGAGTCTCCAGAAGAAAGCCATTACTACGCAAATGCCACAAAGCATCCCGCTTACAATACTCCAAACAGCACAGAGACAAGCCTCAAAACTTCTGGAACAAAGTCATTTGGAGTGATGAGACCAAAATTGAACTTTTTGGCCACAACCATAAACATTACATTTGGAGAGGAGTCAACAAGGCCTATGATGAAAGGTACACCATTCCTACTGTGAAACACAGAGGTGGATCGCTGATGTTTTGGGGATGTGTGAGCTACAAAGGCACTGGAAACTTGATGGCAAGATGAATGCAGCATGTTATCAGAAAATACTAGAGGAAAATTTGCACTCATCAGCCCGGAAGCTGTGTGCATGGGACGTACTTGGACGTTCCAACATGACAATGATCCAAAACATAAGGCCAAGTCGACCTGTCATTGGCTACAGCAGAATAAAGTGAAGGTTCTGGAGTGGCCATCTCAGTCTCCTGACCTCAATATCATTGAGCCACTCTGGGGAGATCTCAAACGTGCAGTTCATGCAAGACAGCCCAAGAATTTACAGGAACTGGATGCTTTTTGCCAAGGAGAATGGGCAGCTTTACCATCTGAGAAAATAAAGAGCCTCATCCACAACTACCACAAAAGACTTCAAGTTGTCATTGTTGTTAAAGGGGGCAATACACGGTATTAAGAACTGGGGTATGTAAACTTTTGATCAGGGTCATTTGGGTAGTTTCTGTTGTCATTATGATTTAAAAAGAGTAAACACAGTTGTTTGACAATAAATGGCTTCACCCAACCACTAACCATGAGTGAAAGAAAAGTTTGTGAGTTAGCATTCATATTCTCTGACAAATGGGCAGAAAATCACAAATTCTGCTAGGGTATGTAAACTTATGAGCACAACTGTATATATATTGCATTTAACATATTGATTTGGTTTTGACAATCTTGTTTTCCATTTTTCTACAAAATTATATATGCAGTATTATATATTTACTTCTAATAGGGTATAGATAAGGGAGGTGTGGCCCAGAGGGACCTCATGTGACCATCAACCCTCCAGCACTATCATCCACCCACTATAACTGAGTACGGCTCCTTCCTAACTTATCCTCAAGATGCATCTAGGGTTATATGTTGTTCAACTCTACAGTGTCATTTACGCAGTTCGGTACCAGGGTTCCCATTCTATAAATCCAATAGTCTTCGCGTTTGTATGACAATGTAAATCTATCTTCCCCTCGCTGAGTATTTTTGATCTGTTCTATTCCGTTTAATTTGTACATGCTCCATTTTTTCTTGTTTTGACATTCCGATGTTTAGAGAAAGGGTGTGTTCTTATCCCCCCTATAATATTTCTGCGATGTTCCAAGAAGCATACGTTCAACATACGCGTCTTCCGACCTACGTACTGTTTTCCACAGCCACAGTCCTCAGTACCAGTTCCCTACTGTTGACTACTGCTTGTATGTTTACTTATGCCGCACCTTGAAAAAGGTCCTCGTTTGGACCGAAACGTCGGTGAACTCTGTAACCACTTGAAACTGTGAGATGGTTTTCTTTCTTTTCTAATAAATTGTTTTTGTGTATTATTGTTATACAAGTCTGGAGAGTGCTCATTTCCACGGTTGTGGAAAACACTGCACTATATATATATATATATATATATATATATATATATACCATTCCAATTCAGCCGGCACTCCTTGCTGTAAAAATAACTGATCCCGGTGCCCAGTGCAAAAAAGATTTAAACACCGCTATTAAAGGTTATTGCATACGAGTCCCTGGAGTGCCGTGCCTGTTGTGGAGGTATATATATATATATATATATATATATACTTAGGATAGATGTAACCATCAATATACATTATGGGGTATATTCAATAAGTGTCGGTTCCGTTCCGACATGCATTTGTCAGAATGGATCTGACAAGCCCTATTCAATGAGCGGCCAAATCCGACTGTTGGATTTGGCCATTCCCTCCCATCTGTGCTGCTGCTGTCAGCAGCTCCCCGTGTGTGCGATCACAGGGAGCTGCTGGAGACAGCCACACAGCCGCATTCAGTGCCGGCCGTAGAGCGCTGCCGGAAGAGAGGTGCCTGGCCAGGGGGATGTCAGAGAGGAGCCGTGTCTTCCAGCGTCTGCAGCTCCAGCTGCCCCCGCCGGTAAACACTCTCTCTTCCTCTCTCACCCCGCTCCCCTGTCTACTCACCTTAATCCGACTTTTTTAAAGTCGGATTGAGGTTGTCGGAAACTGGGCCAAATCTTTTCGGATTTGTCCCCGTTTCCGACAGAAGCACGTAGATTGGCGGCTATTCCACCAATCCACGTGTTTTCCGACAAGTCGGGAATCCCCAACTTGTCGGAAAAAACCCACCCCATATTGAATAGGTCGGAACCCCTTCCGACCGAAATCTGTCGGAAGCTGCCGTCTTTCAAGATGGCAGCTTCCGACAGCTATTGAATATACCCTTATGTGTAACTAGTCCTGTATGAAGATATAGAGAGAGATAGTGGAAGTTGAAGTAATACTTAAGATATATACAGCAATAAAATTAATTATAAAAAATAGAATAGAATAGAATACATATAGATGTAGAGATGTCTTGTTGTCTCTCTTGGGAGGTTAAATAGAAGCGATTATCACTGTGAGTCAAAAGAGTAGAAAAATAGTAATTATGTATCCTTTTTTATAAATATAAACATGAAACGTTGTATGTATTGTAGCAATTACTATCTGGGTCAATGTCCCACCACTCAGACCAAAATTAATGGATAGGAATAATTTTTTTTTTTTTTTTGAGTGGATGTAAAGAAAAAACTATTTTTATAACTCAACTTCTTTGCGAGAATCTTTAAAAATGAAACATCCTTATAAAGTCAGCTATGCACGACAGTTCTAGAAATAAATAAATGTACATAATAATTTGATGCTATGTGTGTATATCTAGGATTTAGATATGCATATATAAAATTGTCATAATAAAAAGTTAAAAGGCTAGTTAAAACTGTAATGAAGTCCGTATACAAGGCACTTCTGGTAACACAGAGTCTTATGGAACGCAGGGAGCTAATGGCACGCATGAGACGAAGGTGCAACTGTGCAGATACATAGACTTATGGAAGTATGGTGCAAACCAATCATATGAAATTGAGGCTTGACACGCAGAGCTATCATGCATGCGTGAACCGGGAAAAATACAGGTATTTAAACCCTGCTCCGTAAATGGATTTATATGTCCTCTGAGGAAGCCGCTGAGATTCATTAAAGCGGAGAAACGCGTAGGTACGGTGGGATAACACCAACAAGGGCTTTAAACCGGACGGTTTCTACACATCACGTAGAGGTGACACACGGGACTGTTATTCTCCAGAGAAGGCTTCACTAAAAAAGGAAAGCACCAGAAGCCGGGAGACGCCGTGAAGAGATCCATATGTGAGTGGTTTATTATTACTGGGGTTAACATCTCTCCCCCTAATATTCCATATTCCTGGCTAGGAACGGGGACACAGAACGTTTCTATACTATAAAGACCTATTTGTATAAGGCCAGTTCTCTACAAACGGACTTCACTGCTAAGTGCCGTACAAAAAAACGTGGTCTATGATATGGACAAATTGGTTATAAAACTGTATAAAATATTTTATTGTGTACAGACCGGTCTGATATTAATTTGAATTTTTTATGTGTTAGATTAAATAAAATTATCTCTTTTAGCCAAGCGCAAATAGCAACAGTCCATGTGACTGCTACGGGGTTCTTCAGCACAGTGGACACTGTCCCAGAGGGCAAAAATTGTCTTAAGGTCCGTACACACTGTACGATATTTCAGTCAATATCGCTCATTTCCCCCCTTCTGAGCAATAATATCTAAAATATCACACAGTGGGCGGTATTCAAATGATATATCACACCCAATCTCCTTTCTAAAGTGATCCCCGTTATTGCGCATATCACGCCCATAGTAATCAGGTTTAGCTGCGTAAAGGGTTGGGCACCCATGCTAACCCAGGGGGAGGTGAGCTAAAATGATTATACCACGCCCGTCAGCAGAAACAGAATGGGTGTGGAAGGGGGTGAAAAGAATTGAATACCACCCAGTGTGTCTGCTGCAAGCAATGGCCGATGCGAGTTCCCAGGGGTTGTTAACGACCCTTGCTGTTGTCCGTGCATGCAGCTCAATTTGGACATATCGTTCAAAGCTGCTTGCACGGACCGGACGCGGCATGATGTTACTGAGCCATTTCGTTAACGATATCGCACAGTGTATATGCTCTATGTTGGCGAGCCGGGCCGGGAGGGGAAGCACTGCGATATTGCTGATGGAGCGTATCCCACAGTGTGTACCCACCTTTAGAGTACATATGAAACATAGTTTTATAGTGGCTTTATCCAGGCACTTACATGGTTTGGTATATTCTAAGATCAATATGTGCAAGATTAATGAAACATTGGAGAGAGATAAAGTGGAGAGAGGTAAAGTACCGTACAATCAGTCCTAATTGCCATTTTGCAGGCTGTTTGAAAAATGTCATGAGCTGATTTTTTTAGTGCTTTACCACTCTCCAAGGGGTAAATTTACTAAGACGGGAGTTCTATTTAAGATGGGATGTTGCCCATAGCAATCAATCAGATTCAACTTCTCATTTATCTAGCACCTTCTAGGAGATAATACCTGGAATCTGATTGGTTGCTATGGGCAACATCCAATCTTAAATAGAACTCCTACCTTAGTAAATTTACCTCCAAGGCTCATTACATCTGCCCTTAATCTCTTCAGTTTATCTCTCTCCAAGCTTTGAGTAATCTCCCCTTATGACTGTATATATATAGTGCAGGTGAATGTGCCACTAATGTCAGTATTATACCCCTTTCACATCGCAACAATAACCCGGTATCGACACGGGTCAGTGTGCGATGTGAAAGGGCCCCATGAGAATTCCCGCGTCGTCTGACCCGGTAATTCAACCCGGGTAATAAGAAGGGTTATTCCTGGATTAAATACCGGGTCAGTGGCAGCGTAAACAGATTCCCGGGTCGATGCGACCCGGGACCCGTATACTACATAGGGAGAGGTGGCTCGGAGATTAGCTCATCTCCCAGCGCTGCCTCCACCCCTGCCCCCTGCTGCCGGCTCTGGCCCCGCCGCTATGGCAACCAACCCGGCATACTGCCGAGTCGGAAAGCCAGCGTAGAGGCTCCAATGCCAGATCCCACCCGGGAAGGATCCATTTCTAATTACCGGGTGGGATCCGGCATTGGAGATCTGAAAGGGGTATTACTCTGCTCTATCTGGCACTGTTTGGATTTGGGTATGATGTCAGTATGGTGCATTGAGGGGCCCATCACAATTCTAATGGGGCTCATGCTATTGTAGTTACTCCCCTGCCAGTGGTGAATTTCCCATTAGACACTTAAGGCACGTGCCTAGGGGCGGCACTTGTGCGGGGTTGGCACTTTGATGCTTGTGTTGGTACTATCAGCACAAATTGTACCAGTAACTGCAAGATACTTCCACTCTGCTGTACCATACGCCATCATGAGTTGAATATAAATGGGTAGGGTATGGGGTTGCCTCTGGTCACTATACTGATGCTAGGACCCTGGCATTGAGATGCCCAGGAGGGGGGGGAGGGGGGGCGAGTGCAACGAAGCCCCTTGTGGGCAGGGTGGCGAGCCACAGGTTCTATTCCCATTCTGTGGGTGTCATGGACACCCACGAGTGGGAATAGTCCCTGTTAGTCGGCATGTAGGGATTATGAGGGGGTATGCACATGTATACATAAGTAAAAATAAAATTAAATGTAACAGTTTATGGCTTATTTTATTATTCTATTAAATTGGAAATTGTCAAATGAGGGATCAACGACAGTAATAAAATTAGGCAGAGGGGCAGCCGTTACTATTGTGCCTAGGGGCGCCCTGACACTTAAATCCGCCCCTGCCAGCACAGCACTGCATGCTGTCTGGATACGTACTGTAGTAGTGAAGGGAGAGGGGATCCTGAAAAATCACCCTAGGCTTATAACAACTAAATGCTTTACGTGTCACCTTCTAAGTGGTAAATGTAAGTTGCCTGAGATGAACTGTCCACAAATCTCATCACATCGCCTGCAACTTGGGCCTGCAAATCACCAGATGTAGCTATCTTCCTGCGGTAAGGAGGGTGAAAACCTGCACTACTGGCAATGTGCAGTGGTGTTAAAACCCAGACAGCGCCGGCGGTTTGAGCTGTCTTGCCAGAAAAGAAAAAAAAATCTTAGATCCAACAGAACCCGCCAGAATAATCATCAAAAAGCAAAGTTTTAGGCAAATTGCACTCAATTACCTTTCCTCCAAAATGTCCTTTGATTTGTTTTTATACCAGATGCTTGTGTTTGTTTATTGTCATGTAAAAATAGTGTATTTAACATTTATATGGTATTTTTGTATATTTATGTTGTGTCTCAGGTTTTTAGGGTCATTCTTTTTTTAAACAAAAACTGCACAGTATCTTCACAATTCAGTGTTGAAAATGTTAAAATATAACTGCAATAAACATAAGTCTGATCCTTATGACTGTAACCTATTGGTTCTCAAACTGTGTGCCGCCGCACCCTGGGGTGCCTTGGGACACTTGCAGGGGTGCCTTGGGTTGGTGGTCCAGGACCAATTAAAATTATTTATGATCAATTTAATAGGCAAAACCAGTGCTGGTGGCTGTCAATCAGTGGCGTAACTAGAAATTTTTCTCCCCAAAGCCAAAAAATTCTTTGGCACCCCCCCATACCGCATCCCCCATAATTGGCACTAGTAAAGGGAGTAACAGGAGCGCGCTGCAAAAAGGGGGTGTGGCTTCACATAAATGGGCGTGGCTTCACATAAACGGGCGTGGCATTGCAGGAAAAGACTACCTTATACCCCAGTTTTGCAACCTGCACGCCCAGACGTTAGCCACCACAGGAAGGAAAAATAATCCTGATTCATGCCCCTTACATTATTTGTCATTTTTCCTCCTTATAGTAATGCCCAGTATACATTATGCCACATACTGCAATGGCCCTTAGACATTATGCCACACACAATAATGCACACACCGTAATGCCCCCGACACATTATGCCACACACCGTAATGCCTGTGACACATTATGACAGGAATCGCAATGCCCGTTATACATTATGCTAACACACTGCAATGCAGTGACGTGCGGTGAGGTCAGAGGCTGGGGAGGCACACATGGGGGTGGGTCTGGGTGCTGGGAGTCTGCGACCGGTTGTGTCTATGTTGCCTTCGTGCTAAGGACCTGGACGTGACAAAACGAGAGGGCAGGAGAGAACTTCCGCCCTTACAGCACCTTAAGGTTTTCTTCATTCTCCATCCGTTTGGGGTAATTTTATTTCTGTATGTAGCATTGGACGCTTGCCACGCATCGGGCTCGGTGTCTCGCTCCGCTTGCCACACTTTACTATTCCAAATAGATTGTGATATGGACCCAGAGGGTTATGGGAAAGGTCCTTAGCGCTAAGAGAAACTAGACGCTACCGTCTGCAACCCCCTATTCAATGTAACACACAGCCCTGTCCACACACACACACACACACACACACACACACACACACACACACACAATATTTCTAATATATTTGTAATGCCCTATTAGAATTTAAGTGCATTAAATAATTATCCTGTAATATGACTGTAATTTCATATATCTATACTGTATAGGTATATATGGTCCTTATTTAATTCATTTGTGAATTCATTTGTATGCCCCCATAATGTTTATGACCAAGTGGGGTGGGGGACTGATTGGGGGCAGCGCGTGGCACCGCGAGCGTAGCGAGTGGTGAGGGTAAGAGGAGATCACGGGAGGAATTAACGGTGGTGCACTGCCAACGGGAGGTCAGAGGAGAGGAGTAGAGTCTGGACTGAGGGAGAAGGTGTACGTACAAGCCGGAGACCAAGAGGAGCTGAGGCTGCGGTTAGTGATAGTGGAGTAGCTAATCCCGGGGAGCGGAGGCAAAGGGACGCTAAAGCAGCGGGAGCGGCTGAGGTGGCAAAGTTACATTATTACCTGGGAGGAAGGCCGCCGCCGCTGCCGAACTGCCGGACAGACACAGTTGGACACATGCAGAGAGCGCAGGCAGGGAGGAGCAGCCCCAAGTGTAGGAGGAGTCCGGGGATTGTCAGAGCTTCAACATTGGCAGCTGATGGAGTTGTACGTAACTGACTCTCCACGCTCCACCCCACTTGCAGCCTGTAATCTGGAGACTAGCCGCTGGGACTGACAGGGGCGTGCATTCATGCTGGCTGAATGCACGCCCCTGTCATTGAGGCACCAGCAAAGGTGCCGCTTCCCCGTAGTTTTACAATGGGCTTTTACAGCCTATGATTTTGCCCTGCCCACTACCCGCCCCCCGTGACCCGAACGGTAGTGTTAGCAGCGGGAGGCACCTCTCCCGCTGCCTCCACCGCAATATGCAGGCATAGTGACAGAGGGAAAATGATTAAAATAATAAAAGAAGACTTTTATCACAGAATCTGTGTTATAAATATCTTCTTTGCATTATTTTTATCATTATGACAGGAGAGGCACTACCTCCCCTGACTGCACGTCCCTGCTGCAATGCCCCTGATACATTATAGCACATGCAATGCCTGTGACACATTATGACAAACACTGCAATGACCCTGAGACATTATACCACATACCACAATGCTCGTGATATAGTATACCACACACCGTAATGCCTGTGACACATACAGCAATGCCCGTTTTAACCTATGCCACACACTGCAATGCCCGTTATACATTATGCCACACTGCAATGCCCCTGAGACATTATACCACATACCACAATGCCCGTGATATAGTATGCCACACACCGTAATGCCTGTGACACATTATGACACACACCGCAATGTCCGTGATACATTATGCCACACACCGTAATGCCCATTACACATTAAGTCCTACAGTAAGGCTTCTAATTACTTTTAAATTACCTGCTCGTTGCCAGGGGTTTCATGCTCTTGGTTCCATGCACGGTGCCAGGGGTTTTCATGCTCAGGGTGTCATGCTGGTTGCCAGGGGTTCATGCACTGGGTGTCATGCTCGTTGCCAGGGGTTTCATGCACTGGGTGTCATGCTCGTTGCTAGGGGGTAGTGCTTGTTGCTAGGGCTGTGCTCTCCCAGTGTCACATATGCCCCCAGTGCCAGATATTCCCCCACAGTGCCAGGTACTCACATGCCCCCAGTGCCAAATATAGCCCCCCCCCATGTGCCAGGTACACAAATACCCCCCCAGTGTCACATATGCCCCCAGTGCCAGTTATTCCCCCACAGTGCCAGGTACTCACATGCCCCCAGTGCCAAATATAGCCCCCCCCCATGTGCCAGGTACACATAACACCCCCCCCCCCAGTGCCACATATGCCCCCTCAGTGCCACATAAGCCCCCCTCCCCCTGTGTCGCATATGCCACCCCAGTGCTCCCCCCCCCCCTGTTTTGTGATGGAGGGACACGGAGGGCACAGCGCGCGCCTCTCCTGTGTCCCTCCTGGGTTTCCGGCGGGTCTGTTAAAGGAAGTGCCGGTTTGTGAGCCAATCAGAGCTCACAAACGGCACTTCATTTATTAGACCCGCCGGAGACCCAGGAGGGACACAGGAGAGGCGTGCGCTGTGCCCTCCGTGTCCCTCCTTACAGCAGCGGAGGGAAGGAGGAGACCGCAGGGAGAGGAGACCGCAGATTGACATGCGGACGCTCGTCCGCATGTCAATCTGCGCTAAATCAGTGGCGCCCCCGCAGCCCTGCGCCCCCAAGCCACCGCAAGGGCTGCGGGGGCAGTAGTTACGCCACTGCTGTCAATCATTAAATATGTGGACAAACAGAAGCAAATCTTGTCCCTCACCACACAATTAAACTTAAGGATGACGTATAGACACAATTTACTTATTTTAATATTTCTTTCTAAATTTCTCAATAAGAAGCTTTTGGCCTAGGGGTACCGTGAAAAAATTTATGATACTCTAGGGCGCCGTGATTCAAAGATGTTTGGGAACCACTGCCGTAACCTTAAATCATATATTCAGTGGAAGGTGAACTGAATCAGGGAGGTGTAACTAAGCAGCTGCAGTTCTGAGCTTCTTTGCATATTTTATTAATTATGTATTCTTGATTGTACAGTCTAGAGTTACAAGTTACAACTTGGTTAATGCTGTTGCTTTCTATTAATTGTAGGACTCCACTCTTGTGTATCCCGTTGTCCTTAAAATGGATCCTAATGGATTTTTCCTTCACTGGGTGGATCAAAACAAGGTAATGACATTATATAAATCTTTTATTGTGTATGGTGGAACTAGGTCGACAGCACTTAGGTCGACACATTAGGTTAATCACTATTGGTCAACATGCATTATGTCGACATGGTCTATAGGTCGACCTGGCAAAAGTCGACACATGAAAAAGTTGTAATTTTTTTTTTCTTAATTTTTTAAATCTTTTTCTTACTTTACGATCCATGTGGACTATGATTGGGAATAGTAATCTGTGCCGAGCGCAGCGGTAGCGGAGCGAGGCACCTTGCCCGATGCATGACGAGTGAAGTGAGCCATGCGAGAGGACACGGTGCACTAAATGGGGTTCCCCGTCACTGTACGGAGAAAACAAAACAAAAAAATATATAAAAAACTCATGTCGACCTTTTTCCATGTCGAGCTAAAGAACGTGTCGACCTAGTCACTATCGACCATTAGTGGTCGACCTAATGACTGTTGACCTAGTTACTGTCGACCCTATGATCCACACCCATGGCATTTTTCCATCTTATTTTCTTTATATTATAGAATGAAATGGATTTATTTAAATAGTATAGCTTCTACTTAAAAAAAATTCTGTAATGTCAAGTAAAAAAAAAACATCTTTAAAGTCTATTCTTAATAACAAGTGAAAAAAAAAAACATTCTTTACTACAGTTATTTTAATGGTTGGCAGGAGAACCCTTATCTGCAGTTACAGCCATGGGTCTATTTATGTAAGTGCCTAGGGGGTAAATTTACTAAACCTTCTAAAAATGAAATGTTGTGATGTTGCCTATAGCAACCAATCAGACTCTGTCTATCATTTCTATATTGCATCCTAGAGAGAATCTGATTGGTTGCTATGTTCAGCTTCACCAATTTTCATTTTTAGAAGCTTTAGTACAGTGCCTTGCTAAAGTATTCACACCCCTTTGCATTTTTCATGTTTTGTTTCCTCACAACCTGGAATTACAATGGATTGTTTGAAGGTTTGCATCATTTCATTCACAGAACATGGCTACAGCTTTGAAGATGTTTTTTTTTTCCAGTTGTGAAGCAAACAACAAATAGGACAAAATAACAGAAAACTTCAGCGTGCATAACTATTCACCCCCCTAAAGTCAGTACTTTGTAGAGCCACCTTTTGCGGCAATTACAGCTGCAAGTCGCTTTGGATAAGTCTCTATGAGCTTGCCACATCTTGCCACTGGGATTATTGCCCATTCCTCAAGGCAGAACTGCTCCAGCTCCTTCATGTTGGATGGTGTCCGCTTGTGAACAGCAGTCTTCAAATCTGACCACAGATACTCAATTGGATTGAGATCTGGGCTTTGACTAGGCCATTCCAACACATTTAAATGTTTCCCCTTAAACCACTCGAGTGTTGCTTTAGCGGTATGCTTCGGGTCATTGTCCTGCTGGAAGGTGAACCTCCATCCCAGTCTCAAATCACAGGCAGACTGAAACAGGTTTGGCTCAAGAATATCCCTGTATTTAGCACCATCCATCTTTCCCTCGACTCGAAACAGTTTCCCAATCCCTGCTGCTGAAAAACATTCCCACAGCATGATGCTGCCACCACCATGTTTCACTGTGGGGATGGTATTCTTGGGGTGATGGGATGTGTTGGGTTTGCGCCAGACATAGCGTTTTCCTTGGTGGCCGAAAGTTAAATTTTAGTCTCATCTGACCAGAGCACCTTCCTCCATACATTTGGGGAGTCATCCACATGCCTTTTGGCAAACTCAAAATGTGTCTTCTTATTTTTAACACTAAGTAATGTCTTTATTCTGGCCACTCTTCCATAAATCCCAGCTCTATGGAGTGTACGGCTTATTGTGGTCACATGCGCAGATACACCAGTCTCTGCTGTGGAACGCTGCAACTTCTTCAGGGTTACCTTTGGTCTCTGTGCTGCCTCTCTGATTAATTCTTTCCTTACCCGGTCTGTGAGTATTGGTGGCCGGCCCTGTCTTGGCAGGTTTGTTGTCGTACCATGTTCTTTCCATTTGAAGATGATGGATTTGATGGTGCTCCGGGGGATCATTAAAGATTTGGATATTTTTTTTTATAACCCATCCCTGACTTGTACTTCTCAACAGCTTTGTCCCTGACTTGTTTAGAGAGCTCCTTAGTCTTCATGGTGTGATGCCTCTTGCTTAGTGGTGTTGCAGCCTTTGGGGCCTTTCAGAAAAGGTGTGTTTATACTGACAGATCATGTGACACTTAGATTGCACACAGGGTGACTTCATTTCACTAATTATGTGACTTCTGACGGTAATTGGTTGCACCAGAACTTTTGAGGGGCTTCATACCAAAGGGGGTGAATACAAATGCATATGATAATTTTTAAATTTTTATTTGTAAAAATTATTTTTTATAGAAATTTTTCTCATTTCACTTCACCAACTTAGACTATTTTGTGCAGATCCATCAAATAAAATTCAGATTAAAAAAATAAATAAATTACAGATTGTAATGTAACAAAACAGTTAAAAAGCCATGGGGGGGGGGGGGGGGGGGGTAAATACTTTAGCAAGGCACTGTAAATTTACCCCCTAGATGTTTGACACGTGTTTTTCAACTTTTCTTCTTTGAAACATTGCTGAGTTCCACGAGGTTGGATGGGGAGCGTTAATGAACAGAAATGTTCTCGTTCCACTTAACTTTGAAGGGATTGGGGCCTGGACTTGACTAGGATACTTAGAACTTTGAATTCTTTGTATTTAATCTAATCCTTTGTTGTATGCTTTGGGTTATTGTCCTGTGCTATGTTGAATTATAAATCGTCTTCAAAGTCCAGTTCCTGAAGTAAACATTCTCATAATATTTGCTCTGACCACCCAGGTCCGGTGCAAGGTTTCTTGTCACCGTAGGCAAAACTTCAACCTGCTTTTATACATTTTTTATGTCATTCTGTTGCTGCTACAGCTTTAATTGTACCTACATACACTTTATAATACATTTCCATTATCTTGTATCGCTTTTCTTTTGTTTCTTACTCATATTGGCATCAGTGTTGGGGGAATAAAGTTGACGTACAGTAATAGATTGTTATTGATCAGTAATAGGAAGTGATGTCATGTTACAGAGGATCTGCAGGAAATTTGTGCAATTTGTTTTCGTTACATTTTGCCAAAGGCGAAAAGCACCTTCTGTATTTGTTCATTTATAGGTAAGAAAAAGCCACATATACTGTAACTGACTGAAATACTGTATGTAACCAGGGTCAAAAAACTAGGATTTTTGTCACCCGAGTGCAAGGCAGTCATTTGGTATTTTATTTTTATGTCAGCACTTTGTACAAATAAGAATAATGGGGCAGATGTATTAAGCCTGGAGAAGGGATAAATAAATGATAAAGCAGTGATAAGTGCAAGGTGATAACGCACCACCCTAGCTGGTGCGTTATCACCTTGCACTTATCACTGCTTTATCACTTCTCCAGGCTTAGTACATATGCCCCATTATTATTTGTAGCGTGTTCTATATAAAGTATGTAAAGATAAAACGACTTTCACCAATGGTGAACGTTAACAAACACACACAATAAATGTATTCATTAGAGATGAGCGGGTTCGGTTCCTCGGAATCCGAACCCCCCCGAACTTCACGCTTTTTACACGGGTCCGAGGCAGACTCGGATCTTCCCGCCTTGCTCGGCTAACCCGAGCGCGCCCGAACGTCATCATCCCGCTGTCGGATTCTCGTGAGGCTCGTATTCTATTGCGAGACTCGGATTCTATATAAGGAGCGGCGCGTCGCCGCCATTTTCACACGTGCATTGAGATTGATAGGGAGAGGACGTGGCTGGCGTCCTCTCCGTTTAGATAGAGAGTGAGACACTTGATTTACTGGAGCATTAGGAGTACTCAGAGAGTGCAGAGTTTTGCTGATAGTTATACTAGTGGTGACCACCAGTTTTATTTATTATTTAATATAATCCGTTCTCTGCCTGAAAAAAAACGATACACAGTCACATACCATATCTGTGCTCAGCCTCAGTGTGCTGCATGATAATATCATCTATGTATATCTGACTGTGCTGAGTAGTGCTCACTGCTCACACAGCTTAATTGTGGGGGAGACTGGGGAGCAGTTATAGCAGGAGTACATATTTAACAGTGCACACTTTTGCTGCCAGAGTGCCAGTGTGACTGACCAGCAGTGACCACCAGTATATTGTCTGCCTGAAAAAGTTAAACACTCGTGTGGTGTTTTTTTTTTAAATTCTATATATAAACGCATTCTGCTGACAGTGTCCAGCAGGTCCGTCATTCATTATATTTCTATCTTCTTCATACTAGTAGTTTAGGAGTCTGCAGTGCTGACAGTGTCCAGCAGGTCCGTCATTATACAATATATACCTGTCCTGCAGTAGTGATATATATATTTTTTTTATATCATTATCATCCAGTCTATACTAGCAGACGCAGTACGGTAGTCCACGGCTGTAGCTACCTCTGTGTCGGCAGTCGCTCGTCCATAATTGTATACCTACCTGTGGTGTTTTTTTTTTTTTCTATCTACTTCATACTAGTAGTTTAGGAGTCTGTAGTGCTGACAGTGTCCAGCAGGTCCGTCATTATACAATATATACCTGTCCTGCAGTAGTGATATATATATTTCTCTAACGTCCTAAGTGGATGCTGGGGACTCCGTCAGGACCATGGGGAATAGCGGCTCCGCAGGAGACAGGGCACAAAAATAAAGCTTTAGGATCAGGTGGTGTGTACTGGCTCCTCCCCCTATGACCCTCCTCCAAGCCTCAGTTAGGTTTTTGTGCCCGTCCGAGCAGGGTGCAATCTAGGTGGCTCTCCTAAAGAGCTGCTTAGAAAAAGTATTTAGGTTTTTTATTTTCAGTGAGTCCTGCTGGCAACAGGCTCACTGCATCGAGGGACTTAGGGGAGAGAATTTCAACTCACTTGCGTGCAGGATGGATTGGATTCTTAGGCTACTGGACACCATTAGCTCCAGAGGGAGTCGGAACACAGGTCTCACCCTGGGGTTCGTCCCGGAGCCGCGCCGCCGACCCCCCTTACAGATGCTGAAGATTGAAGGTCCGGAAACAGGCGGCAGAAGGCTCTTCAGTCTTCATGAAGGTAGCGCACAGCACTGCAGCTGTGCGCCATTGTTGTCACACACTTCACACCAAGCGGTCACGGAGGGTGCAGGGCGCTGCTGGGGGCGCCCTGGGCAGCAATATTTAATACCTTTATGGCAAAAGAATACATCACATATAGCCATTGAGGCTATATGTATGTATTTAACCCATGCCAGATATCTAAAACTCCGGGAGAAAAGCCCGCCGAAATAGGGGGCGGGGCTTATTCTCCTCAGCACACAGCGCCATTTTCCTGCTCAGCTCCGCTGTGAGGAAGGCTCCCAGGACTCTCCCCTGCACTGCACTACAGAAACAGGGTAAAACAGAGAGGGGGGGCATTTTTTGGCGATATTTTGATATATTTAAGCTGCTATAAGGAACAACACTTATATAAGGTTGTTCCCATATATATTATAGCGCTTGGGTGTGTGCTGGCAAACTCTCCCTCTGTCTCCCCAAAGGGCTAGTGGGGTCCTGTCTTCGATAAGAGCATTCCCTGTGTGTCTGCTGTGTGTCGGTACGTGTGTGTCGACATGTATGAGGACGATGTTGGTGTGGAGGCAGAGCAATTGCCGATAATGGTGATGTCACCCCCCAGGGAGTCGACACCGGAATGGATGGCTTTGTTTATGGAATTACGTGATAATGTCAGCACATTACAAAAATCAGTTGACGACATGAGACGGCCGGCAAACCAGTTAGTACCTGCCCAGGCGTCTCAGACACCGTCAGGGGCTGTAAAGCGCCCTTTACCTCAGTCGGTCGACACAGACCCAGACACAGACACTGAATCTAGTGTCGACGGTGATGAAACAAACGTATTTTCAAGTAGGGCCACACGTTATATGATCACGGCAATGAAGGAGGCTTTGCATATCTCTGATACTGCAAGTACCACAAAAAGGGGTATTATGTGGGGGGTGAAAAAACTACCTGTAGTTTTTCCTGAATCAGAGGAATTAAATGATGTATGTGATGAAGCGTGGGTTAACCAAGATAGAAAAGTGCTAATTTCAAAAAAGTTATTAGCATTATACCCTTTCCCGCCAGAGGTTAGGGCGCGCTGGGAAACACCCCCTAGGGTGGATAAGGCGCTCACACGCTTATCAAAACAAGTGGCGTTACCGTCTCCTGATACGGCCGCCCTCAGGGATCCAGCTGATAGGAGACTGGAAACTACCCTAAAAAGTATATACACACATACTGGTGTTATACTGCGACCAGCCATCGCCTCAGCCTGGATGTGCAGTTCTGGGGTCGTCTGGTTGGATTCCCTGACTGAAAATATTGATACCCTGGATAGGGACAGTATTTTATTGACTATAGAGCAATTAAAGGATGCTTTCCTTTATATGCGAGATGCTCAGAGAGATATTTGCACTCTGGCATCGAGAGTAAATGCGATGTCCATATCTGCCAGAAGGAGTTTATGGACGCGACAGTGGTCAGGTGATGCGGATTCCAAACGACATATGGAAGTATTGCCGTATAAAGGGGAGGAATTATTTGGCGTTGGTCTATCGGATCTGGTGGCCACGGCAACTGCCGGAAAATCCACCTTTTTACCTCAGACCCCCTCCCAACAGAAAAAGACACCGTCTTTTCAGCCGCAGTCCTTTCGGTCCTATAAGAACAAGCGGACAAAAGGACAGTCATATCTGCCTCGGGGCAGAGGAAGGGGTAAGAGAGGGCAGCAAGCAGCCCCTGCCCAGGAACAGAAGCCCTCTCAGGGTTCTGCAAAGCCCTCAGCATGACGCTGGGGCCTTACAAGCGGACTCAGGAGCGGTGGGGGGTCGACTCAAGAATTTCAGCGCACAGTGGGCTTGCTCACAGGTGGACCCCTGGATCCTGCAGGTAGTATCTCAGGGTTACAGGTTGGAATTCGAGAAGTCTCCCCCTCGCAGGTTCCTAAAGTCTGCTTTGCCAACGTCTCCCTCAGACAGGGCGACGGTATTGGAAGCCATTCACAAGCTGTTTTCTCAGCAGGTGATAGTCAAGGTACCCCTCCTACAACAGGGAAAGGGGTATTACTCCACGCTATTTGTGGTACCGAAGCCGGACGGCTCGGTAAGACCTATTCTAAATCTGAAATCTTTGAACCTGTACATACAAAAATTCAAGTTCAAGATGGAGTCACTCAGAGCAGTGATAGCGAATCTGGAAGAAGGGGACTTTATGGTGTCCCTGGACATAAAGGATGCTTACCTGCATGTCCCAATTTGCCCTTCACATCAAGGGTACCTCAGGTTCGTGGTGCAAAACTGTCATTATCAATTTCAGACGCTGCCGTTTGGATTGTCCACGGCACCTCGGGTCTTTACCAAGGTAATGGCCGAAATGATGATTCTTCTGCGAAGAAGAGGCGTATTAATTATCCCTTACTTGGACGATCTCCTGATAAGGGCAAGGTCCAGAGAACAGCTGGAGGACGGAGTAGCACTAACCCGACTAGTGATGCAACAACACGGGTGGATTCTGAATTTTCCAAAATCTCAGTTGACCCCGACGACACGTCTGCTGTTCCTGGGAATGATTCTGGACACGGTTCAGAAAAAGGTGTTTCTTCCGGAGGACCAGGGAGTTATCCGAACTTGTCAGGAACCTCCTAAAACCAGGGAAAGTGTCTGTGCATCAATGCACAAGAGTCCTGGGAAAGATGGTGGCTTCTTACGAAGCGATTCCATTCGGCAGATTCCACGCACGAACTTTTCAGTGGGATCTGCTGGACAAATGGTCCGGATCACATCTGCAGATGCATCAGCGGATAACCTTATCGCCACGGACAAGGGTGTCTCTTCTGTGGTGGTTGCAGAGTGCTCATCTGTTAGAGGGCCGCAGATTCGGCATACAGGACTGGGTCCTGGTGACCACGGATGCCAGTCTGAGAGGCTGGGGAGCGGTCACACAGGGAAGAAACTTCCAGGGAGTATGGTCAAGCCTGGAGATGTCTCTTCACATAAATATACTGGAGCTAAGAGCGATTTACAATGCTCTAAGTCTGGCAAAACCCCTGCTTCAGGGTCAGCCGGTGTTGATCCAGTCGGACAACATCACGGCAGTCGCCCACGTAAACAGACAGGGCGGCACAAGAAGCAGGACAGCAATGGCAGAAGCTGCAAGGATTCTTCGCTTGGCGGAAGATCATGTGATAGCACTGTCAGCAGTATTCATTCCGGGAGTGGACAACTGGGAAGCAGACTTCCTCAGCAGACACGATCTACACCCGGGAGAGTGGGGACTTCATCCAGAAGTCTTCCACATGATTGTGAACCGTTGGGAAAAACCAATGGTGGATATGATGGCGTCCCGCCTCAACAAAAAACTGGACAGGTATTGCGCCAGGTCAAGAGACCCTCAGGCAATAGCTGTGGACGCTCTGGTAACACCGTGGGTGTTCCAGTCAGTGTATGTGTTCCCTCCTCTGCCTCTCATACCAAAAGTACTGAGAATTATACGGCAAAAGGGAGTAAGAACGATACTAGTGGCTCCGGATTGGCCAAGAAGAACTTGGTACCCGGAACTTCAAGAGATGCTCACGGAGGATCCGTGGCCTCTACCTCTAAGACGGGACCTGCTTCAGCAGGGACCGTGTCTATTCCAAGACTTACCGCGGCTGCGTTTGACGGCATGGCGGTTGAACGCCGAATTCTAAGGGAAAAAGGCATTCCGGAAGAGGTCATTCCTACACTGGTAAAAGCCAGGAAGGAGGTGACTGCACAACATTATCACCGCATTTGGAGAAAATATGTTGCGTGGTGTGAGGCCAGGAAGGCCCCCACGGAGGAATTTCAACTGGGTCGATTCCTACATTTCCTGCAAACAGGATTGTCTATGGGCCTCAAATTGGGGTCCATTAAGGTTCAAATTTCGGCCCTGTCGATTTTCTTCCAGAAAGAATTGGCTTCAGTTCCTGAAGTCCAGACTTTTGTAAAAGGAGTACTACATATACAGCCCCCGGTTGTGCCCCCAGTGGCACCGTGGGATCTTAATGTAGTCTTGGATTTTCTAAAATCCCATTGGTTTGAGCCGCTCAAATCGGTGGAGTTGAAGTATCTTACATGGAAAGTAACCATGCTACTGGCCCTGGCTTCAGCCAGGAGAGTATCAGAATTGGCGGCTTTATCATATAAGAGCCCATATCTGATTTTCCATACGGACAGGGCAGAACTGCGGACGCGTCCTCATTTTCTGCCTAAGGTGGTGTCAGCGTTTCACCTGAACCAGCCTATTGTGGTGCCTGCGGCTACCAACGATTTGGAGGATTCCAAGTTGTTGGACGTGGTCCGGGCATTGAAAATATATATTTCAAGAACGGCGGGAGTCAGAAAGTCTGACTCACTGTTTATATTGTATGCACCCAACAAGATGGGTGCTCCTGCTTCTAAGCAGACGATTGCTCGTTGGATTTGTAGCACAATTCAACTTGCACATTCTGTGGCAGGCTTGCCACAACCTAAATCTGTCAAGGCCCATTCCACAAGGAAAGTGGGCTCATCCTGGGCGGCTGCCCGGGGGGTCTCGGCATTACAACTCTGCCGAGCTGCTACTTGGTCAGGGGCAAACACGTTTGCAAAATTCTACAAATTTGATACCCTGGCTGAGGAGGACCTTGAGTTCTCTCATTCGGTGCTGCAGAGTCATCCGCACTCTCCCGCCCGTTTGGGAGCTTTGGTATAATCCCCATGGTCCTGACGGAGTCCCCAGCATCCACTTAGGACGTTAGAGAAAATAAGAATTTACTTACCGATAATTCTATTTCTCGTAGTCCGTAGTGGATGCTGGGCGCCCATCCCAAGTGCGGATTGTCTGCAATACTTGTACATAGTTATTGTTACAAACAAATTCGGGTTGTTATTGTTGTGAGCCGTCTGTTCAGAGGCTCCTACGTTTGTCATACTGTTAACTGGGTTCAGATCACAAGTTATACGGTGTGATTGGTGTGGCTGGTATGAGTCTTACCCGGGATTCAATATCCTTCCTTATTGTGTACGCTCGTCCGGGCACAGTATCCTAACTGAGGCTTGGAGGAGGGTCATAGGGGGAGGAGCCAGTACACACCACCTGATCCTAAAGCTTTATTTTTGTGCCCTGTCTCCTGCGGAGCCGCTATTCCCCATGGTCCTGACGGAGTCCCCAGCATCCACTACGGACTACGAGAAATAGAATTATCGGTAAGTAAATTCTTATTTTTTTTTATATCATTATCATCCAGTCTATACTAGCAGACGCAGTACGGTAGTCCACGGCTGTAGCTACCTCTGTGTCGGCAGTCGCTCGTCCATAATTGTATACCTACCTGTGGTGGTTTTTTTTTCTTCTATCTTCTTCATACTAGTAGTTTAGGAGTCTGCAGTGCTGACAGTGTCCAGCAGGTCCGTCATTATACAATATATACCTGTCCTGCAGTAGTGATATATATATATTTTTTATATCATTATCATCCAGTCTATACTAGCAGACGCAGTACGGTAGTCCACGGCTGTAGCTACCTCTGTGTCGGCAGTCGCTCGTCCATAATTGTATACCTACCTGTGGTGGTTTTTTTTTTTTCTATCTTCTTCATACTAGTAGTTTAGGAGTCTGCAGTGCTGACAGTGTCCAGCAGGTCCGTCATTATACAATATATACCTGTCCTGCAGTAGTGAACATCCTCCCTTATACGTCACCTGCAGCGCATTCATCATAAGTCAGTGACAAGTTCAAAAACTTTGGGCGACAGCGGAAGCAGTCCACTGACCAGTAAATCCCTTCCTCTTGTAACCAAGCTCACGCAAACCACCCCACCAACTCCCTAGTAGTGATATATATATATTTTTTATATCATTATCATCCAGTCTATACTAGCAGACGCAGTACGGTAGTCCACGGCTGTAGCTACCTCTGTGTCGGCAGTCGCTCGTCATCCATAAGTATACTAGTATCCATCCATCTCCATTGTTTACCTGAGGTGCCTTTTAGTTGTGCCTATTAAAATATGGAGAACAAAAATGTTGAGGTTCCAAAAATAGGGAAAGATCAAGATCCACTTCCACCTCGTGCTGAAGCTGCTGCCACTAGTCATGGCCGAGACGATGAAATGCCATCAACGTCGTCTGCCAAGGCCGATGCCCAATGTCATAGTACAGAGCATGTAAAATCCAAAACACCAAATATCAGTAAAAAAAGGACTCAAAAATCTAAAATAAAATCGTCGGAGGAGAAGCGTAAACTTGCCAATATGCCATTTACCACACGGAGTGGCAAGGAACGGCTGAGGCCCTGGCCTATGTTCATGGCTAGTGGTTCAGCTTCACATGAGGATGGAAGCACTCAGCCTCTCGCTAGAAAAATGAAAAGACCTAAGCTGGCAAAAGCACAGCAAAGAACTGTGCGTTCTTCGAAATCACAAATCCACAAGGAGAGCCCAATTGTGTCGGTTGCGATGCCTGACCTTCCCAACACTGGACGTGAAGAGCATGCGCTTTCCACCATTTGCACGCCCCCTGCAAGTGCTGGAAGGAGCACCCGCAGTCCAGTTCCTGATAGTCAGATTGAAGATGTCAGTGTTGAAGTACACCAGGATGAGGAGGATATGGGTGTTGCTGGCGCTGGGGAGGAAATTGACCAGGAGGATTCTGATGGTGAGGTGGTTTGTTTAAGTCAGGCACCCGGGGAGACACCTGTTGTCCGTGGGAGGAATATGGCCATTGACATGCCTGGTGAAAATACCAAAAAAATCAGCTCTTCGGTGTGGAAGTATTTCAACAGAAATGCGGACAACATCTGTCAAGCCGTGTGTTGCCTTTGTCAAGCTGTAATAAGTAGGGGTAAGGACGTTAACCACCTCGGAACATCCTCCCTTATACGTCACCTGCAGCGCATTCATCATAAGTCAGTGACAAGTTCAAAAACTTTGGGCGACAGCGGAAGCAGTCCACTGACCAGTAAATCCCTTCCTCTTGTAACCAAGCTCACGCAAACCACCCCACCAACTCCCTAGTAGTGATATATATATATTTTTTATATCATTATCATCCAGTCTATACTAGCAGACGCAGTACGGTAGTCCACGGCTGTAGCTACCTCTGTGTCGGCAGTCGCTCGTCATCCATAAGTATACTAGTATCCATCCATCTCCATTGTTTACCTGAGGTGCCTTTTAGTTGTGCCTATTAAAATATGGAGAACAAAAATGTTGAGGTTCCAAAAATAGGGAAAGATCAAGATCCACTTCCACCTCGTGCTGAAGCTGCTGCCACTAGTCATGGCCGAGACGATGAAATGCCATCAACGTCGTCTGCCAAGGCCGATGCCCAATGTCATAGTACAGAGCATGTAAAATCCAAAACACCAAATATCAGTAAAAAAAGGACTCAAAAATCTAAAATAAAATCGTCGGAGGAGAAGCGTAAACTTGCCAATATGCCATTTACCACACGGAGTGGCAAGGAACGGCTGAGGCCCTGGCCTATGTTCATGGCTAGTGGTTCAGCTTCACATGAGGATGGAAGCACTCAGCCTCTCGCTAGAAAAATGAAAAGACTTAAGCTGGCAAAAGCACAGCAAAGAACTGTGCGTTCTTCGAAATCACAAATCCACAAGGAGAGCCCAATTGTGTCGGTTGCGATGCCTGACCTTCCCAACACTGGACGTGAAGAGCATGCGCTTTCCACCATTTGCACGCCCCCTGCAAGTGCTGGAAGGAGCACCCGCAGTCCAGTTCCTGATAGTCAGATTGAAGATGTCAGTGTTGAAGTACACCAGGATGAGGAGGATATGGGTGTTGCTGGCGCTGGGGAGGAAATTGACCAGGAGGATTCTGATGGTGAGGTGGTTTGTTTAAGTCAGGCACCCGGGGAGACACCTGTTGTCCGTGGGAGGAATATGGCCATTGACATGCCTGGTGAAAATACCAAAAAAATCAGCTCTTCGGTGTGGAAGTATTTCAACAGAAATGCGGACAACATCTGTCAAGCCGTGTGTTGCCTTTGTCAAGCTGTAATAAGTAGGGGTAAGGACGTTAACCACCTCGGAACATCCTCCCTTATACGTCACCTGCAGCGCATTCATCATAAGTCAGTGACAAGTTCAAAAACTTTGGGCGACAGCGGAAGCAGTCCACTGACCAGTAAATCCCTTCCTCTTGTAACCAAGCTCACGCAAACCACCCCACCAACTCCCTCAGTGTCAATTTCCTCCTTCCCCAGGAATGCCAATAGTCCTGCAGGCCATGTCACTGGCAATTCTGACGAGTCCTCTCCTGCCTGGGATTCCTCCGATGCATCCTTGCGTGTAACGCCTACTGCTGCTGGCGCTGCTGTTGCTGCTGGGAGTCGATGGTCATCCCAGAGGGGAAGTCGTAAGACCACTTTTACTACTTCCACCAAGCAATTGACTGTCCAACAGTCCTTTGCGAGGAAGATGAAATATCACAGCAGTCATCCTGCTGCAAAGCGGATAACTGAGGCCTTGGCATCCTGGGCGGTGAGAACCGTGGTTCCGGTATCCATCATTACTGCAGAGCCAACTATAGACTTGTTTGAGGTACTGTGTCCCCGGTACCAAATACCATCTAGGTTCCATTTCTCTAGGCAGGCGATACCGAAAATGTACACAGACCTCAGAAAAAGACTCACCAGTGTCCTAAAAAATGCAGTTGTGCCCAATGTCCACTTAACCACGGACATGTGGACAAGTGGAGCAGGGCAGACTCAGGACTATATGACTGTGACAGCCCACTGGGTAGATGTATGGACTCCCGCCGCAAGAACAGCAGCGGCGGCACCAGTAGCAGCATCTCGCAAGCGCCAACTCTTTCCTAGGCAGGCTACGCTTTGTATCGCCGCTTTCCAGAATACGCACACAGCTAAAAACCTCTTACGGCAACTGAGGAAGATCATCGCAGAATGGCTTACCCCAATTGGACTCTCCTGTGGATTTGTGGCATCGGACAACGCCAGCAATATTGTGTGTGCATTAAAAATGGGCAAATTCCATCACGTCCCATGTTTTGCACATACCTTGAATTTGGTGGTGCAGAATTATTTAAAAAACGAGAGGGGCGTGCAAGAGATGCTGTCGGTGGCCAGAAGAATTGCGGGACACTTTCGGCGTACAGGCACCACGTACAGAAGACTGGAGCAACACCAAAAACGCCTGAACCTGTCCTGCCATCATCTGAAGCAAGAAGTGGTAACGAGGTGGAATTCAACCCTCTATATGCTTCAGAGGTTGGAGGAGCAGCAAAAGGCCATTCAAGCCTATACAACTGAGCACGATATAGGAGAGGTGGAATGCACCTGTCTCAAGCGCAGTGGAAAATGATTTCAACGTTGTGCAAGGTTCTGCAACCTTTTGAACTTGCCACACGTGAAGTCAGTTCAGACACTGCCAGCCTGAGTCAGGTCATTCCCCTCATCAGGCTTTTGCAGAAGAAGCTGGAGACATTGAAGGAGGAGCTAACACAGAGCGATTCCGCTAGGCATGTGGGACTTGTGGATGGAGCCCTTAATTCGCTTAACAAGGATTCACGGGTGGTCATTCTGTTGAAATCAGAGCCCTACATTTTGGCCACCGTGCTCGATCCTAGATTTAAAACCTATGTTGTATCTCTCTTTCCGGCAGACACAAGTCTGCAGGGGTTCAAAGAACTGCTGGTGAGAAAATTGTCAAGTCAAGCGGAACGCGACCTGTCAACATCTCCTCCTTCACATTCTCCCGCAACTGGGGGTGCGAGGAAAAGGCTCAGAATTCCGAGCCCACCCGCTGGCGGTGATGCAGGGCAGTCTGGAGCGACTGCTGATGCTGACATCTGGTCCGGACTGAAGGACCTGCCAACGATTACGGACATGTCGTCTACTGTCACTGCATATGATTCTCTCCCCATTGAAAGAATGGTGGAGGATTATATGAGTGACCGCATCCAAGTAGGCACGTCAGACAGTCCGTACGTATACTGGCAGGAAAAAGAGGCAATTTGGAGGCCCTTGCACAAACTGGCTTTATTCTACCTAAGTTGCCCTCCCACAAGTGTGTACTCCGAAAGAGTGTTTAGTGCCGCCGCTCACCTTGTCAGCAATCGGCGTACGAGGTTACTTCCAGAAAATGTGGAGAAGATGATGTTCATTAAAATGAATTATAATCAATTCCTCCATGGAGACATTCACCAGCAGCAATTGCCTCCACAAAGTACACAGGGAGCTGTGATGGTGGATTCCAGTGGGGACGAATTAATAATCTGTGAGGAGGGGGATGTACACGGTGATGAATCGGAGGATGATGATGAGGTGGACATCTTGCCTCTGTAGAGCCAGTTTGTGCAAGGAGAGATTAATTGCTTCTTTTTTGGTGGGGGTCCAAACCAACCCGTCATTTCAGTCACAGTCGTGTGGCAGACCCTGTCACTGAAATGATGGGTTGGTTAAAGTGTGCATGTCCTGTTTATACAACATAAGGGTGGGTGGGAGGGCCCAAGGACAATTCCATCTTGCACCTCTTTTTTCTTTCATTTTTCTTTGCGTCATGTGCTGTTTGGGGAGTGTTTTTTGGAAGGGCCATCCTGCGTGACACTGCAGTGCCACTCCTAGATGGGCCAGGTGTTTGTGTCGGCCACTAGGGTCGCTTAGCTTAGTCGTCACACAGCTACCTCATTGCGCCTCTTTTTTTCTTTGCGTCATGTGCTGTTTGGGGAGTGTTTTTTGGAAGGGCCATCCTGCGTGTCACTGCAGTGCCACTCCTAGATGGGCCAGGTGTTTGTGTCGGCCACTTGGGTCGCTGAGCTTAGTCACACAGCTACCTCATTGCGCCTCTTTTTTTCTTTGCGTCATGTGCTGTTTGGGGAGTATTTTTTGGAAGGGCCATCCTGCCTGACACTGCAGTGCCACTCCTAGATGGGCCAGGTGTTTGTGTCGGCCACTAGGGTCGCTGAGCTTACTCACACAGCTACCTCATTGCGCCTCTTTTTTTCTTTGCGTCATGTGCTGTTTGGGGAGTGTTTTTTGGAAGGGCCATCCTGCGTGACACTGCAGTGCCACTCCTAGATGGGCCAGGTGTTTGTGTCGGCCACTAGGGTCGCTTAGCTTACTCACACAGCTACCTCATTGCGCCTCTTTTTTTTCTTCTTTGCGTCATGTGCTGTTTGTGGAGTATTTTTTGGAAGGGCCATCCTGCCTGACACTGCAGTGCCACTCCTAGATGGGCTAGGTGTTTGTGTCGGCCACTTGGGTCGCTGAGCTTAGTCACACAGCTACCTCATTGCGCCTCTTTTTTTCTTTGCGTCATGTGCTGTTTGGGGAGTGTTTTTTGGAAGGGCCATCCTGCGTGACACTGCAGTGCCACTCCTAGATGGGCCAGGTGTTTGTGTCGGCCACTAGGGTCGCTTAGCTTACTCACACAGCTACCTCATTGCGCCTCTTTTTTTTCTTCTTTGCGTCATGTGCTGTTTGTGGAGTATTTTTTGGAAGGGCCATCCTGCCTGACACTGCAGTGCCACTCCTAGATGGGCCAGGTGTTTGTGTCGGCCACTTGGGTCGCTGAGCTTAGTCACACAGCTACCTCATTGCGCCTCTTTTTTTCTTTGCGTCATGTGCTGTTTGGGGAGTGTTTTTTGGAAGGGCCATCCTGCGTGACACTGCAGTGCCACTCCTAGATGGGCCAGGTGTTTGTGTCGGCCACTTGGGTCGCTGAGCTTAGTCATCCAGCGACCTCGGTGCAAATTTTAGGACTAAAAATAATATTGTGAGGTGTGAGGTGTTCAGAATAGACTGAAAATGAGTGGAAATTATGGTTATTGAGGTTAATAATGCTTTGGGATCAAAATGACCCCCAAATTCTATGATTTAAGCTGTTTTTTAGAGTTTTTTGAAAAAAACACCCGAATCCAAAACACACCCGAATCCGACAAAAAAAATTCGGTGAGGTTTTGTCAAAACGCGTTCGAACCCAAAACACGGCCGCGGAACCGAACCCAAAACCAAAACACAAAACCCGAAAAATTTCCGGTGCACATCTCTAGTATTAATGGTGTTCTAAATTATTCTCCAAGTTTCTATGGTGTGGAAAGAATTCCTGCATTGCGCTTAACAAACTGAGACTTCCTCGAGGTCATGGAGGGTTGATTTAGGGGCAGAAATTCAATTAGACCTGGTAATTTGCCGAGTGTGAAACAAAGGTGGTAGCCTCGGTCTTAATGCCCGGGGCTAATAATTAGAGTCCTTTATTTTCACCTGATAAATTACCCTACTATCGGGCAGTAACACGATAGAATCCGAGATAAGTTCCTAGACCTATGTGCAGGGCCGTCTTAACAGCAGTGTAGGCCCCTGAGCACAGCAATGCACTGGGCCCCCTACCCATCCTCCAGTGGTAGAGGTTGGGGGTTCTATCAGCGGCAGCTTTGATGTCCCGTGGGCGGTAGGGGGTGTTCTTTCTTCCACTCAGCATGTAGGACCGGGAGCAGTAATTTATGCTAATTACTCCTTTACTGCACAGGTGGGGCTAAACTGTAGAAAGGGGCATTGGACTGAATGAAGTAGACCTGGTACATGACTTCTAGGGTGGTAGGGGGTGTTTAATAAATAGAGGAGGGTGTATAGTGGAGTGGGCTTAATATTTATAATTTTCCGGTGGGAGGGCAGCTTGCTTGACTGCAGATATCTCAAGTTCCTGAAAATAGATTTCTTGGCTTTTAATGGGGTAAAACACTAGAGAGTCCCACCTTTCAGGAGGTACTGGGCCCTTAGGGATAAGAGTTCAGGAGCCAGAGCAATTCACCAATGAAAATATAAAACTGCATATTAGGTGTGTGGAGCTGGAGCAGGGGCCAGCTGCTTGAAGGCTGATATCTCTGGTTCTGGGCATAATAGAGACTAGCTGTCAGTGTCCACCAAATGGGGAGAGTCCCAGCTTTTGGAGTATACCCTCAGAAAAACTCTAAGTCATAGAGAACCTGAAATATCTGGCTAGGAAGAGCAATTAACAGGCTTGGATGGAGACCACTGCTTTCAAGTTGGATATCTCCGGTTCCCCAGGGCCGATTTTCAAATATCTGGTAGAAAGAAGGGACCCTCAGCTATCAGCCTATGGCCCTTTTATTCCTAGAGCCCATTGAGCCCATACGAAAAGACGGCCCTGCCTATGTGCCAATGGGTGTGCGGCACCCAATAACAAGCTATTTATCGGGTACTTCTTTTCGGGGTCTACTCAGATTGAATAGCCCTGGGGGATCAATTAGCCCACAGTAAATTATTGCAGCTCATTGATTCGCTCCTTAGCGGTCTTTTCGAAGACTGTCTAATTCAGGTATGACCTTGGTTGGTTAAAGGGGACATTTTCCCACTTCTGATGACTATAATCACTGTGGCTAATAAATCTAGTTACTCAGCTGGACATCCTGGGCACCTCCAATGCTATCCACTGTCAAATGGCTACTCATGCAATTACTTTACTCTGACAGGAAATCCTGCTTCCCTGGCATTGAAAGGGGATATTACTGTTTCATAGGAAGTGAGACTTTTTCATTACTCTTTTGAATACTCAGCCTCAATCCCAAGTGTATAAGCTTTTTGCGAATATGTCCTGGTATTTATACAGACAACTAGATAATACCCCTTATTACACTTATGGCTTGCCTTTTACATATGCTAAATTATATTAGTTCACATTGCCTGCTTCCTCTCTCCCCCGTGTCTTTTCCATTATCCCCCCTCCCTTCTTTTATTAGTGTTGTTCTCCAAGTGTTACATATGTCCTTTCGCTTCTTTGACTATTGCTTGGTCAAGCAGTGCCTTGTACATGATTGCCCCTTTAAAAAAGGTCATAGTTCGGCCGTCCACCAAACTCAGACTTCATTACATCCCCCCCTATAACTGATTAGGTAGCCAATTTGTATTAGCACTGCTACAGATGGAAATCAGTTGTTATCTGCTGTGGAGGAAGTGGTCTAAGATAGACACCAAATTTTAATTAACATTGGGGCAGATGTATTAACCTGGAGAAGGGACAAAGAAGTGATAAACCAGTGATAAGCACGAGGTGATAACGCACCAGCCAATCATTCCAGATTTGAAAAATGACAGGAGCTAACTGGCTGGTGTGTTATCACCTTGCACTTATCACTTCTTTTTTACTTCTCCAGGCTTAAACATCTGCCCCAAAATGTTATAGTGAAAACATAATAGGAATGACCTGTACCAAAGAGACTTCTAGCATTAATTAACTACAGTAGTGAAGAGACTACGCTGGGTCAGCTCACTCTGCACCTGTCCGACCAGTTGCTGTGCCCCTTGCACTCACGCTCTGCTCCCCTCTCTGTGTAGTCAGTGGCTTTAAAGGGTTGCACATGGACAGCAGGTGGACATAGGGGGTGAATCAGACCTGTTTGCTGCTGTGTGTTTTTGCACAGTTGGTGATCAGGTCATAACTGCACATGTGTATGTACCGCAATGCGCATGTGCGTCGGATAACAACAAAGGGCATCGCCGGTCAGCAACAGGATGGTGCAAAAAATCCGATTGCACGGGTGTTTGCAAGGTGATCGACAGGAAGAGGCCGTTTGTGGGTGGTAACTGGCTGTTTACTGGGAGCATCCGGAAAAACGCAGGCGTGCCCAAGCGTTTTCAGGGAGGGTGTGTGACGTCAGCCCTGGCCTCAATCCACCTCTTCTCATCGCACTGTAGGAGTAAGTCCTGGGCTGCGCACAGACTGAACACAGTGGATTTTTGCAGCTCGGCGTACGCATGGGATCACACACTTGCACGGCAAATTTACACTCCCACTGGAAGCGGAGACTATCTGAATGCAGGACAACAAAGTTTGCAGCCTGGCGATCAGGTCTGAATTACGCCCATAATCCATAAACATGAGAGAGTGCAGTCTCATTCAACAGAGTATAGCATATTTACCAGTTATCCTGATTTTAAACAGGAGAGTTTCAATGTTTGGACCCAAATGGAGAATGCCCAGAGTGGGTGTGGCCTCACCTCATGTGAGAGTGACTGGATGAGTGAGAGCATGGCTTATAATGCCTCCATTTTGTTTTTCTATTTTGGGAGGTGCGGTGAAGAAATGCTGTTATGTCAGCTTCATTAATGACTGATGAGTTGAATTCTTTAGAGGAGGACCGCCATTAACAAACCTAAAATCAAGTAAGTTTAATTCCTGTGACATACAATGTTCTTGCCATTTATAGTTAGCAGGCCTTTCCCAGTGACTGTCCGTGGTATGTACGACTCAGACGGCTGTACCAGCCAGGATAGACACTAGCTTGGATCCTCACTCTGCACCCTATCATTGGCCACAGACTGAATTCCTTTCACTATAAATGTGTACACCAGGAATTAAGTGTGATGAACCTTTGCTGATTTAAAAATCGAACCATTTTCCAACGCATCAGTCACAAAGTTCAGTTGTAAATGCAGCAAAAGTGTCTTGTATAATCTGTGTTTTTGTTCGGTATATCAAATGTGACAGCTAATTTATTTTATTTTCTTTCTTCTTCCTTTTCCTCCATATTAATTCTGTGTGCTCTGGCATCACCAGTCATTGAAATAATTTCATTTATTATGTCTCCTTTTTTTCGTTTTGTGAACTTTCTGATGTGTATAAACATGATGATTAACTGCTCTGTATTAAGTGCACTGCTGTTGTCCGTAGTGCTGTATGTGGCTTCATAGAGTTTCTGTATTCTCCGTTTAGTTTATCAGTTAAGTAGAATTGGTTTATAATTAAGGGGCAGATTTAACAACGAGTGATATTCTTGTGAGAAAGCTCTGTCCCTGCGAATCCCCTCAGTATAATTAACAGTGATTTGTGTCTGCACATGGATCGCCGCCACTGCTTCTTCCTAAGCCCGGTTGCCTCCTCTCTGCCTGCCCCACCTCCCTGATGCTGACAAGCTCCTGCTCCTGTCCCCGCTACCCGAATCCTCCCACCCTGTCACCTCTGCCCTACTCCCTTGCTGCTGCCCATGCACCCCTGTCCCTATATGTAAAAAATAAATAAAATAGAACTTACGGGCATTGGCGGGAGCTGATCGGTGACCTCCTCCCTGACCGGTGGATCAGCTGATGTGTGCAGTCAGCAGGGATACAGTGGAAGTGTCGGCCAGCACTTTACTGCATCTCAGCTGACTGCATACATCAGCTGATCCATCTGTTACACTGTGAGGAGGTCACCGATCAGCCCTCTGGTGCGCTTTTGTTATATTTTATATATATTTACTATTCTACACCTATGTGATCAGCATGTGGTCTATTTAAACACATGGGCTGATCACAGGGACCAGCTCTGGTCAGGTCCCCTGCGTGAAACTGGAGGGGACCCTGCATAACGCTGTCTCAAGATAGCGTTATTATCACAGGGCTCCCTCCGGCATTTATTTTACATTTTTGTTTTTAGTAAATGCGGGCAGAGTGCATTTCACATTACAAGTATGGGAAATGCGATCAGATGGCTAAAAATATGCAAAATTAAGGGCTTGGAGCAGAATTTTGTTAATTCTCTTCCTATTGCCTTTTAGTACATTATGATGATACTAAAATAATAAACACCCCTTTTCACATTATTTTAGTAAAAATAATATTGATAAATATGCTCGTTAGCATGATATTTAACTGGTGAAAAGGAAAGCTAAGTCTATAGGTAGTAAATCCGTTAAGTGATCTATGCATACTCTTTAGCATTCGCTGACTCTTATCGGAGCCCGCAACCCAGCATCTGATTAATGAGACAATGGCAGTGCCCTGAAAAAGCATTCCAAATTGGTGAGTTATGCAGCAATAAGGAATGCTAATTTTCAAGACTTTTACATGCAATTTAATAACTATGCCCTTTGGGGAGATAGTTTAAATGATTAGCCAAATACGTAGATGTCCTGTAGTTAGGTTATTTGACAATGTGCATAATTCTACAAATAGCTAGAATTTTAGGAGTTGGATAACCTCTAAATATTTATTGCATTGTGCGTTAGTAATGTATTGTGTATTAGTGAATCACGTACACTTACTGTTGCTGAATACCTTTAAGGTTTATTATGAAATGTAGGGCGGAACGTTTTTTTAAAGGGGAAAATACTTACCAGGCATGGTTTTGCCTTGTAAGTGATTGCCCCTTTAAAAAAGCATCGGAGTTCGCCCAGCATCCCGCCCCCGGTGTTCATCCTAGCACCTTGCACCAAAAACTTGACAGCATCAGGGTATATCCCACTTACTGTCTATTCTTGTTCCTTTATGGTTACTAAGAATCTTTTTGGATCTGTCACAACCAGTTCCTCTTTCCTGCCTGGGGCGTTGGTCCGGGTGCTTCTACCACAATCTGCTCTGCATCTCAGTGCTGATACAGACTAGAGCGTGCTAGAAGCACCAGAGCAGAGAATGACACCCCTGGCAGGAAAGAGGAACTGCACGGGTTGTGACAGATGCAGGGTGCTAGCATGCACTCTAAAATACAGTTTTTCTGGAATTTGTGACTTGCAGACTGTAGTTTACCAACTGTCAAAGCACAGATCACTATGGATAATAACAGACATCAAAAAAGCAACCATATAAAAGGTACTAGATATATGAAAGCTAGAATCTGATTGGCTGCTATGGGCAACACCCCCAAAAGATATTGATCTAATAAAATATAATTCGTATAGGACTGCAAGCTACTGAAATTCTGAATTTTAGTTCAAAACCTTGAATGATTTAAACTGTTTTTGTAACATGCCGATCTGCTTGTCTATTGATTCAGCTGTTTTATTTCTGGCACTTACTAATTTTAGATCTAAGGCGATAAGTTCTGGGTCGAGTGTCAAAGGTCACTGTCTTGTTTTCTCATAACTTTCATTCTTATAAAGTGTGCCACTCACAGCAACACAGATGTGTCATTGTGATAACAGAGTGGCAGCCATAAATCAAAATGAGAATTCAGGAATTCCAAATCACATTTATAGTTCAGCTGTGCAAACAATGGCATTTCAATTTAAGTTTAAGCTGCAATTATAACTGCTGCTTTTCTTGGTACTGTAATACTCATTTCCTAATAATGCAGTAATTTTATTTTATTCAGTGGGGTGATATGTATGGATCCATGTAATTCTGAAAACTTATTATTAGTCAGTGCTGTCCTGTTGAAAAAAAAGTTATATTTTCTTTAGGTTCTAGGGCGCAGTTAACTTTATGGCGTGCAATACAGTCACGTATAGTTCTCGGCCTACTAAATAATTTGTAGTGCAACATCTGGCATGCCGTCTGTCATTTTAAGAATGATTTCAAGCTATTTCGACACTAGTAGTATCCAACATCATATTATACAACAGAGTATTAACATCATACTGTATAACAGAGCACTAACATCATACTATACAACAGAGCACTAACATCTTACTATGCAACAGAGCACTAACACACTAACATCATACTATACAACAGAGCACTAACATCATACTAAGCAACAGAGCACTAACATCATACTATACAACAGAGCACTAACATCATACTGTACAACGGAGCACTAACATCATATAATACAACAGAGCACTAACATCATGCTTTACAACAGAGCACTAACATCATATTATACAACAGAGTATTAACATCATACTATATAACAGAGCACTAACATCATACTATACAACAGAGCACTAACATCATACTATACAACAGAGCACTAACACAGTAACATCAGTGGCGTATCTTGCCACGGGCAAGCAGGACTTTTGCCCGGGGCGCCGCCTTCCGGAGGGTGCTGGCGCCATTCGGAGGCCCCGCTCCATGGCAAGATCTGCTGCTGTTTGGCAGTGCCCCCCGCTGTGAAGGGAACTAGACGCTACCCGTCTAGTTTCCCTTCGTGGAGAGGACCTTTGCTGTGCGGTGCGCAATGACGTCATCGCGCACCGCACAGCATTGTGGGACTGGCACAGACGCTAGGGGTCATAATTGACCTCTAGTGTCTATCTATGCTGTGCTATGGGAGAGATGTCATGACGTCTCTCCCATAGATCCGAGGTGAGGAGCGGTGGCGGCAGAGGTCTGCAGCGGTCGGGAATCAGGAGCGGAGATAGTATTTATTTTTATTTTCTTGTAAGCGGCGCTACTGTACAAGGGGGCACAAATGGGGGCACAACTCTACAGGGGGCGTAACTGACCACGCCCCTGTATGAAGCCACACCCCTATTTTTCACCCGGGGCGCCACAAGGGCTAGAACCAGCCCTGAGTAACATCATACTGTAACATCATACTATACAACAGAGCACTAACATCATACTATACAACAGAGCACTAACATCATACTGTACAACAGAGCACTAACATCATACTATACCTCCCAACTGTCCCGATTTTCGCGGGACAGTCCCGTTTTTTGGGACTGTCTCGCTGTCCCACCCGTGGGCCGCAGTGTCCCGTGGTGAGGTGGGTCAGTTGGGAGGCTCCTGCACTTGCTGCTGTGCTTTGCAGAGCAGTGGTGAATAGACGCTGTGCGCATGTGCACAGCGTCTATTCAGTGGAGACAGAGGGAGAGGGGGCATGCCAGCAGCTCACAGAGCGCTGGGAATGCCCCCTTAGTGATGAAAATGGGGGCGTGGCTCTCGATCGTGGCACTCACACAAAGCCACCCCCCCTTTCATATAGGCCACACACCCTTTTCTCTATCGTCCTAAGTGGATGCTGGGCTTCCTGAAAGGACCATGGGGAATAGCGGCTCCGCAGGAGACAGGGCACAAAAAAGTAAAGCTTTACTAGGTCAGGTGGTGTGCACTGGCTCCTCCCCCTATGACCCTCCTCCAGACTCCAGTTAGATTTTGTGCCCGAACGAGAAGGGTGCAATCTAGGTGGCTCTCCTAAAGAGCTGCTTAGAGAAAGTTTAGTTTAGGTTTTTTTCTTTACAGTGAGTCCTGCTGGCAACAGGATCACTGCAACGTGGGACTTAGGGGGAAAGTAGTAAACTCACCTGCATGCAGAGTGGATTTGCTGCTTGGCTACTGGACACCATTAGCTCCAGAGGGATCGAACACAGGCCCAGCCGTGGAGTCCGGTCCCGGAGCCGCGCCGCCGACCCCCTTGCAGATGCTGAAGCGTGAAGAGGTCCGGAAACCGGCGGCTGAAGACTCCTCAGTCTTCATAAGGTAGCGCACAGCACTGCAGCTGTGCGCCATTTTCCTCTCAGCACACTTCACTGGGCAGTCACTGAGGGTGCAGAGCGCTGGGGGGGGGCGCTCTGAGAGGCAAATATAAACCTTATACAAGGCTAAAAATACCTCACGTATAGCCCATAGGGGCTATATGGAGATATTTAACCCCTGCCTGACTGGAAAAATAGCGGGAGAAGAACCCGCCGAAAAAGGGGCGGGGCCTATCTCCTCAGCACACGGCGCCATTTTCTGTCACAGCTCCGCTGGTCAGAACGGCTCCCAGGTCTCTCCCCTGCACTGCACTACAGAAACAGGGTAAAACAGAGAGGGGGGGCACATTAATGGCTATATATATATATATTAAAGCAGCTATAAGGGAGCACTTAATATAAGGATATCCCTTGTATATATAGCGCTTTGTGGTGTGTGCTGGCAGACTCTCCCTCTGTCTCCCCAAAAGGGCTAGTGGGTCCTGTCTTCATTAGAGCATTCCCTGTGAGTTTGCGGTGTGTGTCGGTACGTGGTGTCGACATGTATGAGGACGATATTGGTGTGGAGGCGGAGCAATTGCCAAATATGCAGATGTCACCCCCCAGGGGGTCGACACCAGAATGGATGCCTTTATTTGTGGAATTACGTGATGGTTTATCTTCCCTTAAACAGTCAGTTGAGGACATGAGGCGGCCGGACAATCAATTAATGCCTGTCCAGGCGCCTCAAACACCGTCAGGGGCTGTAAAACGCCCTTTGCCTCAGTCGGTCGACACAGACCCAGACACGGGCACTGATTCCAGTGACGACGGTAGAAATTCAAACGTATTTTCCAGTAGGGCCACACGTTATATGATTTTGGCAATGAAGGAGACGTTACATTTAGCTGATACTACAGATACCGTAAAACAGGGTATTATGTATGGTGTGAAAAAACTACAAACAGTTTTTCCTGAATCAGAAGAATTAAATGACGTGTGTGATGAAGCGTGGGTTGCTCCTGATAAAAAGTTGATAATTTCAAAAAAGTTATTGGCATTATACCCTTTCCCGCCAGAGGTTAGGGCGCGCTGGGAAACACCCCCTAAGGTGGACAAGGCGCTCACACGCTTATCCAAACAAGTGGCGTTACCCTCTCCTGAGACGGCCGCACTTAAGGATCCATCAGATAGAAAGATGGAAGTTATTCAAAAGAATATATACACACATGCAGGTGTTATACTACGACCAGCTATAGCAACTGCCTGGATGTGCAGTGCTGGAGTAGTTTGGTCAGAATCCCTGATTGAAAATATTGATACCCTAGATAGGGACAATGTTTTACTGTCGTTAGAACAAATAAAGGATGCATTTATCTATATGCGTGATGCACAGAGGGATATTTGCACACTGGCATCTCGGGTGAGTGCTATGTCCATTTCAGCCAGAAGAGCCTTATGGACACGACAGTGGACAGGCGATGCGGATTCAAAACGTCACATGGAGGTTTTGCCGTATAAAGGGGAGGAGTTATTTGGAGTTGGTCTATCAGACTTGGTGGCCACGGCTACTGCCGGGAAATCCACTTTTTTACCTCAAGTCACTCCCCAACAGAGAAAGGCACCGACCTTTCAACCGCAGCCTTTTCGCTCCTACAAAAATAAGAGAGCAAAGGGCTTGTCGTACCTGCCACGAGGCAGAGGAAGAGGGAAGAGACACCAACAGGCAGCTCCTTCCCAGGAACAGAAGCCCTCCCCGGCTCCTGCAAAAACCTCAGCATGACGCTGGGGCCTCTCAAGCGGACTCGGGGACAGTGGGGGGCCGTCTCAAAAATTACAGCGCGCAGTGGGCTCACTCGCAGGTAGACCCCTGGATCCTGCAGATAATATCTCAGGGGTACAGGTTGGAATTAGAGACGGATCCTCCTCATCGTTTCCTGAAGTCTGCCTTACCAACCGTCTCTTCCGAAAGGGAGAGGGTGTTGGAAGCCATTCACAAGGTGATAGTCAAAGTACCCCTATTACAACAAGGAAAGGGGTATTATTCCACTCTATTTGTGGTACCGAAGCCGGATGGCTCGGTAAGGCCTATTCTAAATCTGAAGTCCTTGAACCTCTACATAAAAAAGTTCAAGTTCAAGATGGAGTCACTCAGAGCAGTGATAGCGAACCTGGAAGAAGGGGACTTTATGGTATCCTTGGACATCAAGGATGCGTATCTACACGTTCCGATTTACCCCGCACACCAGGGGTACCTCAGGTTCATTGTTCAAAACTGTCACTATCAGTTTCAGACGCTGCCGTTCGGATTGTCCACGGCGCCTCGGGTCTTTACCAAGGTAATGGCCGAGATGATGATTCTTCTTCGAAGAAAAGGCGTATTAGTTATCCCATACTTGGACGATCTCCTAATAAGGGCAAGGTCCAGAGAACAGCTGGAGACAGCTTTAGCACTATCTCAAGAGGTGCTAAGACAACACGGGTGGATTCTGAATATTCCAAAATCCCATTTAATCCCGACAACTCGTCTGCTGTTCCTAGGAATGATTCTGGACACGGTTCAGAAAAAGGTTTTCCTTCCAGAGGAAAAAGCCAAGGAGTTATCCGATCTGGTCAGGAACCTCCTAAAACCAGGAAAAGTGTCAGTACATCAATGCACAAGAGTCCTGGGAAAAATGGTGGCTTCTTACGAAGCAATTCCATTCGGCAGATTCCATGCAAGAATATTCCAAAGGGATCTGTTGGACAAATGGTCAGGGTCGCATCTGCAGATGCACCTGCGAATAACCCTGTCACCAAAGACAAGGGTGTCACTTCTGTGGTGGTTGCAGAAGGCTCACCTATTAGAAGGCCGCAGATTCGGCATTCAGGATTGGATCCTGGTGACCACGGACGCCAGCCTGAGAGGCTGGGGAGCAGTCACACAAGGAAGAAACTTCCAGGGAGTGTGGTCGAGCCTGGAAAAGTCTCTTCACATAAACATTCTGGAACTAAGAGCAATCTACAATGCTCTAAGCCAGGCGGAACTTCTCCTGCAAGGAAAGCCGGTGTTGATTCAGTCGGACAACATCACGGCGGTCGCCCATGTAAACAGGCAGGGCGGCACAAGAAGCAGGAGTGCAATGGCAGAAGCTGCCAAGATTCTTCGCTGGGCGGAGAATCACGTGATAGCACTGTCAGCAGTGTTCATCCCGGGCGTGGACAACTGGGAAGCAGACTTCCTCAGCAGACACGATCTTCATCCGGGAGAGTGGGGTCTACATCCAGAAGTCTTCAACATGTTAATAGACCGTTGGGAAAGACCAATTGTAGACATGATGGCGTCTCGCCTCAACAAGAAACTGGACAAATATTGCGCCAGGTCAAGAGATCCACAGGCAATAGCTGTGGACGCACTGGTAACTCCTTGGGTGTACCAGTCAGTGTATGTGTTTCCTCCTCTGCCGCTCATACCAAAGGTATTGAAGATCATACGGCAAAGAAGAGTAAGAACAATACTAGTGGTTCCGGATTGGCCGAGAAGGACTTGGTATCCGGAACTTCAAGAGATGCTCACGGACGAACCGTGGCCTCTACCTCTGAGAAGGGACCTGCTACAGCAGGGTCCCTGTCTTTTTCAAGACTTACCGCGGCTGCGTTTGACGGCATGGCGGTTGAACGCCAGATCCTAAAAGGGAAAGGCACGGAAGGAAGTCACCGTGAAACATTATCACCGCATTTGGCGAAAATATGTAGCGTGGTGCGAGGATCGGAGGGTTCCGACGGAGGAATTCCAACTGGGTCGTTTCCTACATTTCCTGCAATCAGGATTATCTATGGGTCTCAAATTGGGATCCATTAAGGTTCAAATTTCGGCCCTGTCAATATTCTTCCAAAAAGAATTGGCCTCTGTCCCTGAGGTCCAGACTTTTGTCAAGGGAGTACTGCATATACAGCCTCCTGTGGTGCCTCCGGTGGCACCGTGGGATCTAAATGTAGTTTTAGATTTCCTCAAATCCCATTGGTTTGAACCATTGAAAAAGGTGGATTTGAAATATCTCACATTGAAAGTGACTATGTTACTAGCCCTGGCCTCTGCCAGGAGAGTATCTGAATTGGCGGCTTTATCTTATAAAAGTCCTTATCTAATCTTCCATTCGGATAGGGCAGAACTGCGGACTCGTCCGCATTTTCTCCCTAAAGTGGTATCAGCATTTCATCTGAACCAACCTATTGTGGTGCCTGCGGCCACTAGCGACTTGGAGGACTCCAAGTTGTTCGACGTTGTCAGAGCCTTAAAAATATACATTGCAAGGACGGCTGGAGTCAGAAAATCTGACTCGCTGTTTATATTGTATGCACCCAACAAGTTGGGCGCACCTGCTTCTAAGCAGTCGATTGCTCGTTGGATTTGTAACACAATTCAACTTGCACATTCTGTGGCAGGCCTGCCACAGCCTAAAACTGTAAAAGCCCACTCCACAAGGAAGGTGGGCTCATCTTGGGCGGCTGCCCGAGGGGTCTCGGCATTACAACTCTGCCGAGCAGCTACGTGGTCGGGGGAGAACACGTTTGTAAAATTTTACAAATTTGATACCCTGGCCAAGGAGGACCTGGAGTTCTCTCATTCGGTGCTGCAGAGTCATCCGCACTCTCCCGCCCGTTTGGGAGCTTTGGTATAATCCCCATGGTCCTTTCAGGAACCCCAGCATCCACTTAGGACGATAGAGAAAATAAGAATTTACTTACCGATAATTCTATTTCTCGGAGTCCGTAGTGGATGCTGGGCGCCCATCCCAAGTGCGGATTATCTGCAATACTTGTACATAGTTATTGTTAACTAATTCGGGTTATTGTTAAGGAGCCATCTTTAAGAGGCCCTTTCTGTTGTCATACTGTTAACTGGGTTTAGATCACAAGTTGTACGGTGTGATTGGTGTGGCTGGTATGAGTCTTACCCGGGATTCAAAATGCCTCCCTTATTGTGTATGCTCGTCCGGGCACAGTACCTAACTGGAGTCTGGAGGAGGGTCATAGGGGGAGGAGCCAGTGCACACCACCTGACCTAGTAAAGCTTTACTTTTTTGTGCCCTGTCTCCTGCGGAGCCGCTATTCCCCATGGTCCTTTCAGGAAGCCCAGCATCCACTACGGACTCCGAGAAATAGAATTATCGGTAAGTAAATTCTTATTTTAAATTGTTCCCGCAAGTGTTCCTCTTCGGCTCTACTAAATGTTGGGAGGTATGCAACAGGGCACTAACATCATACTATACAACAGAGCACTAACATCATACTGTACAACAGAGCACTACAATATCTACATCGTTGATTTAAAGAAAAAAACATACTGTATGTCATGATCGTGGTGTGACAGCATGTTTGTTGTTATGACATATGTGTCCAGTGAAATGTTATAATAATAATAATAATAATAATAATAATAAACAACTAACTGATGTGCCTGGTTTCAACCAAGCAAAGGTTTGCTGGGTGGAACATTTTACCTCTTTTCACCCTCTTAGTAGTCAAATTTCGAAAAATCTCTGCTTAGTGGGTGGCTGCAAATAACTGTCACAGTTACCAGTCCACCCAGCAGTCACATGTTTCAGGTCACCCAGCATGTGCACAGGGAGAGTTGACCAACTGTCATATTTTCCAGAGCACAATTGTGATGCATTGAAAATGTCAGGCAGACATTTTGCCACATAACTCCGAAACAAAGCAACCAACTACAACGCCAACATTTTTTCTGCAAATCTATGGACAAAGGGGGTAATTCCGACCTGATAGCACGCTGCCGTTTTTTTGACAGCAATGCGCGTCATACGGGTACAAAGTAGATCGTTGCTGAGCGATGGATTTAATGAAGAATCCATTCGCACAGCCGATCGCAAGGAGATTGACAGGAAGAAGGCGTTTATGGGTGTCAACTGACCGTTTTCTTGGAGTTTCGAATGGATTTGGAGAGATGACTAACCAGGCGCAATGCAGCTAAGGTGTTAAAGGCTTAAATAAATGTCACCACATTTAAAACAAAGAATACAATACAAGAATGTTAAGCCTTTCCTACACACTCAGCGCAACAACCAAATATATATACACACGTCCCTTTGTTCTCTTTCTTGGACGTTGATGACTCCTTCTTTCAAGTCTTCTGACGGCTTGATCTCTATTCCGTGAACTCCAAAATGTGACACATTTTGGAGTTCACGGAATAGAGATCAAGCCGTCAGAAGACTTGAAAGAAGGAGTCATCAACGTCCAAGAAAGAGAACAAAGGGACGTGTGTATATATATTTGGTTGTTGCGCTGAGTGTGTAGGAAAGGCTTAACATTCTTGTATCGTTTTCTGGGAGTGTTTAGAAAAACACAGGTGTGTCCAAGCGTTTGCAGGGCGGGTGTCTGATGTCAATTCTGGGACCAGACAGGCTGAAGTGATTGCAAGGGCTGAGTAAGTTCAGACCTACTCAGAAACTGCACAAAATGTTTTTGCAGAGCTCTGCTGCACAAACGTTCGCACACTTACAAAGCAAAAATACACTCCCCAGTGGGCGGCGACTATCTGATCACAGCGCTGCAAAAAGTAGCTAGCGAGCGATCAACTTGGAATGACCCCCAAAGACCTTCAGTTTGGTATTTTGGGATGTGCCCTGCTCAGACAGTAACATCATAGAAATGTATCACTCATAAAAGTCATCCTGCTAATAATATATAGATAAAAATTCAGAGATGGATAAATGGAGGGGACTGGGGGTATCCAGGGGCAATTGCCCTGGGCTCCCCTCTCCCACAGGGGGCGCCGTTGCCTGCTACTAGTCAGATCATTTCCACAGATTAACAGGACTGTCAGCCACTTACAGCCGGCCTATCACACTGACTGCTGCACTCTGGCATTGCTCTGAGCTACGCTGGGCTGCCGCCCATTGAGATACGCTGATATAATGGCCTGCACAGGCTTAGTGTACTACAATCGCTTGTCTCGCGGCTGCAGGGAAGGCGTAGGGCACATTGAGGCAGCTGTACGCTGACTGAGCCTCTTGATCATGATGTGAGTAGCGAGCGCTGAGTAGCCGGGTCATGTCAGCCCCTACGTAAGATCATTGTCGCAGCCATATCCTGTACAGAGTGACAGTGGAAAAGTAAGGAATCAGTCCACACATCAGCGGAAAGACACTCTGGGCAATGTAGCGAAAATTCAGTTGAAGGAGGGAGGTTTACTGAGTGACGTTTGGCGCATTTAGATTGTGAGAAATTATACTTGTGTGTGTGTATGTGGGGGGAAATTAATTAAAGCAGTGACCACAGCAGTGTACAGTATATTGTAGACATTGATAGGGAAGGGGTGGATTGGCGTACAGTAGATACTGAGAGACAGTAGGAAAGTGCATAATTAAAATGACGCCTAGGAAGTGTCATTTTTTTTGGTTTAAATATTTAAATGTGTACTCGGCAGAACACTCCTGGAGGAGACATGGGGGTCTATGTAGTAAGCTTGGGAGAAAAATAAAGTGGTACCAGCCAATCAGCTCCTGTCATGTTACAGGCTGTTGGGGAAATGTACTAAGCAGTGATAAAAGTGGAGATACAAGCCAGTGGAGAAGTTGCCCATGGCAACCAATCAGCATTGACGTAACATTTATGATTTGCATACTATACAAGTATACAAAGCAGCTGATTGGTTGCCATGGGCAACTTCTCCATTGGCTCACTTCTCCACTTTTTCCACTGCTTAATACATGTCCCCTGTGTTTGAAAAAACAACAGGAGCTAGTTGGTTGGTACTTTATCTTCATTCACTTTATCTCTCTCCAAGACACAGGGTCTATTTACTAAGCATTGGATGGAGATAAAGTAGACAGAGATAGGGTTGGCCATTGGTGGGTTATCCAGCGATGGTTACCATAGATGATATCATTGATGGATAACCTCGATGGTGAGAAACCCTCTATAAGGTAACCATGGATGGTTTCATCCATGGATGGTCTGCCCTACTTTAGTATTGAGCACGTCGCGGACCAATCAGGACCCGGGGGCGTAGCTACTTATTACCGATGGTGGGAAACATTCTGGTTCTCCCCCATTGATGGTAAAAGTAGTTAACATTGGTTCATAGGCCATCAATGATTTTGAATCATCGATGGTCGATGGCCATCCTTAGACGGAGATAAAGTACCAGCCAATCAGCTCCTAACTGCCATGTCACTGGCTGGGTTTGAAAGATGAAAGTTAGGAGACGATTGGCTGATACTTTATCTCCATCCACTTTATCTCTCTCCAAGGCTTAATACATAGACCCCATAAGCCATAAACAATCTCTGGCTTTATTAGTAATGAATAATAATGTATTACTCCCCTAACTCACCCCTTTTGCCTCAGCACATTGACTCACCTTTACCAGAATGAGTTGTGCTTTCCTATATAAAGAATCTGTATTACAAAAATAATGCACGATGGAGATTTCTTGCTGCCATATTTCAGTTACTTAAATGAGAAAAATTCCATCAAGTAATATTCTCTTTATATTGGTCTAGTGCCAAGACGCGACCTATTGTTTCACTGCAACTTCTTAAGGCTGAAAAGCAAGCTGAGACCTGTGGTCCACTATTAGCGAGAGCCACAGGCTGTGTAAGCATGACCTACAGGAAGGCAAAACAAAAATGTAAGAATTGCCAGGAGACCCAGACAGGAAAACGAAACATCCGCGCTGACTCCAGACGGACAGCAGGTCTCTCTCTGGCTGGCTCCTGTAACCTACAGATCGGCTTTGTAATTCCCGGTCACCGCTGATTGTTGTTTATTACAGTCTTATTTCTTCTTCACTTCTCCAACATTTCCAGATGTTGTTATATTTATGAATGTTTACTTATATAGCGCCAGAAAATTCCATTGCGCTCTAACAACTGCACTTTCCCAGTAAATAATAATAATAATGACAACAACATATTCAGTCCTATTATATAATGCACCTAATGCCTTTGCATATAACCTCTGTGGTGTCACTATTTACTAATGAATTAATAGCCTACATTCTCATTAATATTGGTGCTCAGAGACTATGTAATATCCCATTGAGCTTTAGGAAAGATGCTTGTATCTGGCTTTTGTCCACATCAGTGGTGCAAGTAGAAAAAACATTCTTAGTGGTACTGTGTGCGCGCGCCAAAAAAATTCCGTGGCCAATTAAAATAGGGGCAAGATACACATATGGTGGTCCAGATACACGTATGCCTCCAGTAGTGCAGTGCCAGATATGCCCCCACAGTACCAGATACACATATGCCCCCACGGTGCTAGATATGCCCCACAGTGCCAGATACACATATGCCCCCATAGTGCAAGAAATGCTCCCACAGTGCCAGATACAAATATACCCCCACAGTGCCAGATACATATATGCCCCCACAGTACCAGATATACATATGCCCCCATAGTGCCAGATATGCCCTCATAGTGTCAGATATGCCTCCACAGTGCCAGATACACATATGCCCCCGCAGTGCCTGATATGCCCCCACAGTGCCAGATACACATATGCCTCCGCAGAGCCAGATATGCCCCCACAGTGCCAGATACATATATGCCCCCACAGTACCAGATACACATATGCCCCCAGTGCCAGGTATGCCCCCATAGTGCCAGATATGCCCCCACAGTGCCAGATACACATATGCCCCCATAGTGCCAGATATGCCCCCACAGTGCCAGATACACATATGCCTTCAGTGCCAGATATGCCCTCAAAGTGCCAGATACACATATGCACCCACAGTGCCAGATACACAGATACCCCCAGTGGCAGATATGCCCCCATAGTGCCAGATATACCCCTACAGTGCCAGATACACATATGCCCCCAGTTCCAGATATTCTCCCATAGTGCAAGATACACTTATGCCCCCGCAGTGCCAGATACACATATGACCCAATGCAAGATGTGCTCCCACAGTGCCAGATACACATATGCCCCCCTAGTGCCATGTGCACACACTCCCCCTTCCCCAGCTCACCACCGCTGTGCTGTGTGTGAGGGAAGGAGAGCGCAGCGGGCGCCTCTCCTGTCCCTCAGTGCTCATCCGGTCTCCGGCGGCGGTGTATCTCTCAAATGAGGCGCCGGTTCATGAACCAATCAGAGATCGCGGACCGGCAGCCAATCAGGAGCCACAGCTGCCAGTCCGCAAGCTCTGATTGGCTCACGAAACGGCACGTCATTTGCGAGACACACCGCTGCCGGAGACCGGATGAGCACTGAGGGACAGGAGAGGGGCACGCTGCGCTCTCCTTCCACCACACAAAGCACAGCAGCGGCGGCAAGCATGGCGGTCGGGCCGGTGGTACTGCATTCCGGCTGGCAATTTCCTACCGGTACGCAGTACCGCCCCGTACCACCATGCTTGCAGCACTGGTCCACATCGTTTTGAAAATAGAAAAATAGATTTTAGTACAATACAGTAATACAGGTTCCCCAGTGTCTACCAGACACAAGGTGGGTACCGGCTCACACAATGGCTGCCCCTAGCACCAGTGGATGAGTACTGGGTCAGGGGCTGGCTGGGCAGGGGAGCAAGATGCTATCCCCCGGGCCGCCTGACTACAGAGGCAGGCAGAGGATGCTCCTGCTTCCCCTGGCCGCTGCTCAGCTAGAGATAGATAGAGAGTAGCACAGGTGCAACATTTTTGGTAAACTCACACTTAATTGAATGTATATACAGTATATACTGTAGGTACGGGCCGTTATTTCATTAGCTATTTAGACCACACCCCTAACATTATTGTCACGCCCATTTGTGCATTGCATTCCCTGTGAAAAGCTGGGCTACTTGCTTGAGTCTGCTCCCCAGGCTGACAGTTGCCAGCCAGCCCCTGCTGGGCATCACAGTAATATGTGACTATTTGGGAGGCTGGCAGGGGCTCAGTCTCAGAATAGCAGCGGGATATACAGTATATTATGCAGATTTCTGTAGTTACTAGATGTGCACCAGGTTTGTATATTACCTTCAGGTAATAATAATTATGTTTTGGATATTATAATTTGTGAAGTGCTCCACATCAGCGGAATAGTGATAATTATCTTAAAATAATAATATTATTACCCATTAATCAGATAAAGATTGCTCTAGATAAAATAAACTAATTTGTGATAATGGACGTACCATCTGTATCTGGTGATGAAAGTATTTTTTCTTTATCTCCATGTGATCTTTTGAAACCTATATACGTGTAGTGTCTATTGGAATTTGGAAGAATGTTACAGGCCCTACACACTGGCCGATATTCCTCAAAGATATGAATGATCTCGTTCATTATTGAACGAGATACCGTTCATATCTTTCAGTGTGGAGGCACCAGCGATGAACGATGCGCGGCCCCACGCTCGTTCATTGCTGGTTCCCCCCCCGTCGGCAGTGCATGCAGGCCAATATGGACGATCTCGTCCATATTTGCCTGCACTTCAGTGGAGCCGGGTGACGGGGGGAGTGAAGAAACTTCACTCCCCTGTCACTCCCCCCCCCCCCCCCCCGCCGCCGGGTCACCCGTCGGCCGTATCCGCTGTTGGGCAGCTCGGCGGCGGATCTTTATATGTGTAGGTCCCATTACATTTATATATTTAAACATCATACCCACCAACTCTTGTTGAAGGTTTACTTTAATCAGCTATTCACTCTTTCTTTCTTTCTTTCTTTCTTTCTTTCTTTCTTTCTTTCTTTCTTTCTTTCTTTCTTTCTTTCTTTCTTTCTTTCTTTCCTTCTTTCTTTCTTTCTTTCTTTCTAACATTATTGTGTTTTGTAGTTGCCATGACAATGTCTGGTTGCTCAGTGCATTTTTGTATTTGAGTGTCAAGAGTCACTTATATCCTAACAATAGGATTTATAAACAAAATTACTGCTTAAATGAAGACAACAACAGTGTACATCAGAGGTGGTAGAGACTACAACGGGATGCAGTTAATTTACCGGATGTTAGGATCCCGGCGATCAGGAGGCCGACGCCGGAATCCCGACAGCCGGCAAAATGCCGCCGGTCCATGCCACCACCCAAAGGAGAATATAATAATGTGGAGAGCGAAGCTGGCCGCCGGGCCCGAAGTGTGGTGAGCGCACTCGCTGCGCTTGCCGCCAGGATTCTGGCTGTCGGGATTCCTGCGTTGGCCTTCTGACCGCCGAGATCCCGACCACCGGTATTACACACCGGATCCACTTAAACATGCTTGGGATAGACATAAGGATATGCTTATAACGAAGGATCAAATTGGTTGAGGTTGTTATAAGGTTAAAAAAGGGGCAGATTATAAGAGCCAAGTAGTTCTTATCTGCCTTCCAATTCTATGTTTTACTAAAATAGTTATATTGATATTATTAATTGTATCATAGGGTGACTTCACACTGTGACATTGAGCAAAATAACGTATTCTGTATTGTCCAATGTAGAATTCTCCATTATATAAATGCTGTCCCGACTGCTTGATTAAGGTTGTCCAAATTTCTTCATTATATAAAGAATGTCCAAACTGCTCCATTATATAAAGGTTGTAGAAACTGACGCATCATATAAAGGTTGTAGAAACTGACGCATCATATAAAGGTTGTACTAAGTGATCATATACATATGTAGGGCGGGATTCAAATCTTTTATTGCCCCCGATCTCCCGTTTAAAGTAACGGGAGATCGCGGGGTGATATTCTATGGCCCCCCGTTATTGCGCTGATCGCGCCATAAAAGATGGGTTTAGCTGCGTAAAGCAGCTAAACCCGACTGAAAACATGGGCGCGATCGTAAAAAGTCCCGTTTGGGCGTCCAAATGGGTCACTTTTCGCACATTTCAGCTCCTGGGGGTGGTGAGCTGAAATGCTGACATCGCACCCATCTGCAGTAACATTTGAATACTGCCGGCGGGCGCGATGGGGGCGGGAGGGGAGCTACAAAATTTTAATCCCGCCGATATATCTACTGTGTGTGTGTATATATATATATATAGAGAGAGAGAGAGAGAGAGAGAGAGAGAGAGAGAGAGAGAGAGAGAGAGAGAGAGAGAAGAGATAGATAGTACAAACTGGTCCATCATATTAAGGCTTATAAAGTGCTCAACTATATAAAGATTATATTAAATGTGTACACACTGATCCAACTGATCTATGACATCAAAGGTGTACAAACTGATTACAGGTTGAGTATCCCATATCCAAATATTCCGAAATATGGAATATTCCGAAATACGGAATTTTTTGAGTGAGAGTGAGATAGTGAAACCTTTGTTTTTTGATGGCTCAATGAACACAAACTTTGTTTAATACACAAAGTTGTTAAAAATATTGTATTAAATGACCTTCAGGCTGTGTGTATAAGGTGTATATGAAACATAAATGAATTGTGTGAATGTACACACACTTTGTTTAATGCACAAATTTATAAAAAATATTGGCTAAAATGACCTACAGGCTGTGTGTATAAGGTGTATATGTAACATAAATGCATTCTGTGCTTAGACTTGGGTCCCATCACCATGATATCTCATTATGGTATGCAATTATTCCAAAATACGGAAAAATCCCATATCCAAAATACCTCTGGTCCCAAGCATTTTGGATAAGGGAGACTCAACCTGTATATTAAATGTGTACAGACTGAGCAATTATATAAGGAGTGTACATAACAGAAACTGTGTAAAAACTGATCCATTATATAAATGGTGTCAAAATGGCTCTTTTATATAAAGCAGAGGTCTCCAACTCAAGTAGTAGTAAGGGCCAAATACAGCACTAAGGGGGACATTTACTAAGCAGTGATAAGAGCGGAGAAGTGAGCCAGTGGAGAAGTTGCCCCATCAACCAATCCGCAGCTCTATATGACTTTATAGTATGCAAATTATATATGTTACTTCAGTACAGGATTGGTTGCCATGGGCACTTCTCCACTGGCTCACTTCTCCGCTTTTATCACTGCTTAGTAAATGTCCCCCTAAATTATTTATCAATGCCGTATTCTTGTTTGGCGTCATGCTCACGAGGACACTTGTCACCCATGTTCGCAAGGAGGCTTTAGAGACCACCAAAGAGATGGCATCAGCTATGACGGTAGACCTCACAGAGTCCGGCTGCTGACCTGAGTTGATATTGCCTGTAACACGACGTTACCCCTGGTGTGATTACACTCCTCAGCACTAGTCTGTAATTGCACGTTGCCTGCACATTTTTTTAGCTGTGTATTTGCGAGGCGAAGATTGTGGGTGGTAGGGCACAAAAGCCGATCTAAAGTGCAGCCATTTTTAACTGCTAACCACAGGTCATTATATAAACTGCTCCATTACATAACCTTTTATATAATGTGATCTGTTATATAAAATGATTTACTGCATTCAATCAGTGCATACTTACTTGTTTGGTCTTCAGCTGGAGGTAAATTCTGACTACAGAATATAGCTGAGAATTACTACCTCAATGACCAGAATTCCTAGCAATTTCTTCAAGTAGGGGTCATTTGAATGGAAAACTTAAATGGACGTTATTTTAGGCTTTTTACATTCTGTTCTTTTGCAATTTTCTTCTTACTTTAGTTGCCATGGAAACTGTTCAACAGCTTCATCTTAATTCGCTGCAAGATATATTAGAAGAACTACCTACACTGTTGCTGAGATAGATGTATGTGAGCTCTTATAGGATGGGGCTTCCAGACATCACAATTGTTCCTCTGCTATGCTATCTTAGGCTGCACTGTTCTTTGTGTGTTTTCCCCAGACATATCGTTCATGATGATCTAAAGAACGAAGAAACAATTTTATTACCTAGATTCCAAAACAAATACCGCTTGGAAACTGTTGAAATATGGAATACGCTACTGCGCTAGCTCCTCGAATACTTCTTTACTGAAGCATTCTCCTGTGTAAAATCACCGTCATTTGGTAATCTGCTCATTCGCTACGCCTTCTTGTTACTGTGTACGAGTGCTTCTGTGGGACACAGACGTCTTCCACTTAGCTCTGAGACCCTGAAAAAGTATCCTACCATATCTTGCGAATACTAACAGATTGCTTCACCGCTACCCTCATACATCATCGACTGGCGCTCTGTATGTTCCGTTCAAGCTCCGCTATATCCAGGTTACCTTTTGTATAACTGTGAGTACGGCTGTACAAGCAACTCCTGCTAAACTTCAGTAAATGACTTGGGGCGGTTTGCTTGTGCTGACCTGGGGGTTCCGTGCTCTGGACTTGAACCTTAGGAATTTTGGGGACCCACCAGATGAGGTCACCTGGTCGCGTTTGGTGGTATTTCTGTATTATAAAAAATAATATTTCTGCACTCCACAGGTGGATATACAATGCAGGGTATAATGAAAATGATTTAAAATCTATAAACGATAATACTCCCCTATTCAGACGAGTTCAAATGATCGTATTATATACAGCCGTGCAGGTGGGAATACATGCAAAAAAATAAAAATCATACATAGTGTAATACCTTTTTAAGAAAATGGCTAAACACATTCGCCACTTCCTACGACATGAATAGATATTCTTTATGGGGTAGTGGTTTTTGATAGTAGGTATAAGAGGGTCATCGAATGTGATTAATCCAAAAGAATGGTTTCTCACTTTTCTTACATGAAAGTAAGAAGGAAAATATATATAAAGGTATCTTTTCAAGATCAGGTGCTCACATGAATGCTTACTTCATTTCTCTTTGAAGCCCGCACATCAAGGTTTCTTTGACGTCAAATATGGTCCTTTTCCCACAATATTCCGAATTCAAAGTAGATAAAACATATTTTTATTCCAACATAAAAAACAGATATCCGGTTCAATAACATGGAATCACTGATGTTATATCCTCGTCTCTACATACACCGCTGGTGCTGATGTTAAAAGTCCCGGGAAAAGAAAGTCTTACCCAGAGGTGTAGGAGGAGGGTGTTCCCAAATGACCGTCCCTGTAAGGCACCAAACCGACGCGTTTCGACCAGGAGGTCTTTTTCAAAGGTGGTGCTTCCATAAAATCCAAAAGTATATTTAAACCATCTGAAGTCCCGCCCCTAATCTGATTGGTCAGTGGGCTGACTTGCTGATCTCTATGGACACTGAGGCTTCCTGTGTGAGGAATGGAATGCAGTGACCGGAAGTAAGGTGGAACGCACAGGCAGGTATTTCTGTTCAAAATTTAAAACTTCACAAAGTGGTAACATTAGATCCCAGAAGACATATTAGGGGGTTGGTGTCCCAGTCGGACCTCCCATTGGTGTACACTGGCCAGAACTTTGACCCGGGTGGCCTGTTCTAGGCTTTCTACTGGATGGATTTGGATGAAAACTTCACAGAGTGGTTACATTGGATCCCAGAAGACGTACTTGGGGGTTGGGGTCCTGAGATGTCCTCAGGGCTACTGGTGACACCCCAAAAATGACACCAGGCAGCCACATCATGGGTGTGTTTGAAAAGCTACTAAGCTACTAATTATTGTTAATATGTTGACAGTTACATCCAACTTATTGATAACTGAACTGGAAAATTTAAACTCGGCCAACGCCGGGTACTTCAGCTAGTGTATAAATAAAAGAAAATTCTGGGTCTGTAATAAATACCTACCTCTAATGGTACTGATTTTCCATGGGTAAGGAGTGTCTTGGGTGAGACAGGTTAATTACACTTATTATCGTCCTTTGGCTCAAACTCGATCATTTTACAGACTGAGAAAAGTTGTACAGATGAAGTTAGTTTCCAGCTGGAGCAGTATGGTATTAGGTGTGAGCTATTGGCCACTTTTTTCCAAGTCAGCCCTGGAACTGTTGCTCTCAACTGTTACTCTCAGTACAATACACCACTGGTAACACTGGTAATTAATGTCTTTAACATTGTTTTTCCTCAATTAAAAAAGCTATCGATAGTATGAAAAAAAGGTATCGGTACTCCCCTAAACCACTGAAGGTAGCCTGGCAAGGTCATACCCCTTTCAGATTCACAGAGGCGGGTCGCACCTGGGAATTTGTACACAAGTGCTTCCTGGGTGTGACCTGGCTTGATACCTCTTTCTCACTTCCGGCCTGATCGGCATATTGCCAGGTTGGTGGCGTCACCGCCGACATTACAGGAGGCGGCACTTGGAGATGATCATATTCTTTCTGGACCATTTCAGACTAAGCAGAATCAGGGTTGATTTGCGTTCACGTGCAATAACCCAGGACATTTATGCTAGTCTGAATGGGGTATCTGTGTCTCCTTGGTCTCTAAAGTTGGTGAGGAGTGTTATAGATGCCTTAGCGGCCGATGAGAGCTTGTGGCCTTAATGTAGTTATATAATTAGCCTTAATACTTACTGTAAATAAAGAGATTTAGGATTGGCATGAAAATGGTCAGCTTTATTTATCAATGAAGCAGCATGGTGGTAGAAAAATGAACTCCTAGCTATCAGTATTGTCAATTCCCCGGTGAAATATACAAATCCAGACCTCCAAGTCCAGCAGAGTAAAATCTGGCTATCCGTTGTATTAAAGGGGTTCACTAATAAATAAATAACTGCAGCAAGATGGTCACTGAACAGAAGTTCTTTCCCGTCGGGAACTAACCACCCAACAACATAGCCTAGAACAAGAGGAAAGGATAGGAATTTCCAGGAAACAAAAAGGTTTTAGAATGAGAGATCACAACATACAGTATAAAGCCTTCTCCAGGTCCTAACTCCACCCACAATTACATCCCGTAGGATCACCTTTTTGACAAACAAGACTACATCAGCTATGAAAACCCACATTTAGGGGTCTATTTACTAAGCCTTGGATGGAGATAAAGTTCACGGAGATAAAGTTCCAGCCAATCAGCTCCTAACTGACATGTCACAGGCTGGGTTTGAAAAATGACAGTTAGGCGTTGATTGGCTGGTACTTTATCTCCATGGAGTTTATCTCCATCCAAGGCTTAGTAAATAGACCCTTAATTCCCAAACTGCCGCATACATGGGGTTTAAACGCTGTCAGGCATAAGGTTAGCCTTCTGTTATTGAAATATACTGTACCAGGGATAATGGTAGAAGAACCTCTTATTTATAGGGAAAAAGAGGCACCAGTACGTAGGGACCTATTTACTAAGCCTTGGGTGGACATAAAGTACCAGCCAAACAGTTTCTAACTGTCATTTTTCAAACAGCCTGTATCTAGGCAGTTAGGAGCTGATTGGCTAGTACTTTATCTCTCCACTTTATCTCCATCCAAGGCTTAGTAGATAGACCCCAAAGAAAAACAAACGTTAAAAGTAGGCGCAAACACTAAAAGTGAGTCCTTACATAAGTATCCTTATGAACGGACAGGAGTAGGATCTTGGATTGGTGTATACTTCGTGTTCTTGGATCCCTTGTCCACACATCCTCAATAATATGGAGTACTTCTTTTTCTCAATAAAGAAGAAGAGGTCATAGTGCAGATCACTTTTCACAGGGATAACATATTTATTTTACACAGAACACGTACAAAAATCATAAAACAACAAGCATATAACCACTGCTAGTGGGAAGAACTGATATGGGTATCTTCTAGTTACCCTCCCAAGATGGCACAAGGGAAAGCACCGGAGGTTCCGGACACCACAGCGGTACCAGGGAAGTCGAAGTACCAGGATCAGTCCACCCACGGTCCAGAGATCAGCTAGCACCACCTGCTTGTAAGTGTTCTGTGTAAAATAAATATGTTATCCCTGTGAAAAGTGATCTGCACTATGACCTCTTCTTCTTTATTGAGAAAAAGAAGTACTCCATATTATTGAGGCTGTGTGGAGAAGGGATCCAAGAACACGAAGTATACACCAATCCAAGATCCTACTCCTGTCCGTTCATAAGGATACTTATGTGAGGACTCACTTTTAGTGTTTGCGCCTACTTTTAACGTTTGTTTTTCTTTGTGGTTTATTCTTGGAATTTTGTGTGAAGGTTCCTTGTTTATTAGTGGGCTGCATTCACATAATAGGCAGCGCATTTGTACAATAACTTCTTTGCAAATTAGTAGATAGACCCCTAAGTACCATTAAACAGTTTTAGAAATAAAGTACTGTCTTTACTTAGAACTGTTTTGGAAACCTGACAGATAATGTCTAATTGTGCCTGTATGATATCCTGTTCAGAAAGTAAAATTCTAATTTCCCCAGTAAAGATAATTGGACTGCAAAAGAAGAATTACTGTTTTCCAAAGTAAGTTATCCATTCCCTGTCATTTATTTTCAGAGTCCTGTTGACTTATAAGATGTAGCCATATAAAAATGTCTTTATAACCCCAGGACATTTCCGATGCATATTTCGGAAAACTCAGCTTGAGTATGTTGTAATATAAATTCTAGCCAAACTATAATACCTAGTGGCATATGGCCTTGAGATTAATCCCAAATATAATGCCCAGTGGCATATGGTTGAAATTCATCCAATATGTGTTCTTCTTTTGTGTAAGGTTGCACAAAGTCTTCCAAAACAGGATTTTCCTTTGAAAAAGAGAAATTAATAGATTAAAATATTTCCTTTTGTATAATTGGCTTCCAATTAAAGATCTGTTTACTAATTTTAATAATTTTTGTTATTGTTTTGTTTTGTTATTGTTTAGCATCTACAGTGAAAATTAATTTATATACAGATAGAATAGGTAATATATTGAAATACGTAAATTGATATGAATTGCTTATTCCACCCAGTTAGAGGGTTACCTGTATACATAAATTGGGTATACAGAGCTATAAGAAAAGTTCCTTTTTTTATTTTTATAAATTCAACCAGAAATGTGGGAAGAATATTTCCACCATAATAGTGGGTTTGAAGTCACTTAAAGGAGCCCACTTTTGGAGGACCCCATTCCTTAATGTAACTTTCCTTCTATATATAGAGGAGGCAGTCAATTTGCCGGCTGTTAGGATCCCAATGTCGGAATCCCGACACCCGGTGAAATACCAGCGGTTGGAATCCCCACTTGGGTGGTGGTCCACACCACCTCCCGAGGGAGAATATAATCCTGTGTCGACCAAAGGTCGCCACTGGACCCGAAGCGTGGCGAGCGGAAAGAAGCTACGGAGGGGACACGCTGTGCTCGCTGCTGGTATCTCGGCTGTCATACATATCATACTAAATCCATATATAGCATATGAAGCAATTGGAAATCCTCCCCACCCCTTACATGACAATGAGGTCTATGAAGGTCTGATTTGTACTTATCTGTGCAGGGAAAATAAGTGTATGTACTGCCCTTATTTCAGAGCTCTACAAAAAGCTTTATGGAAAAGCTTTACTGTGAGCAATCAATGGACAGTCTGCCAGGGTTCAGAGCCATAGTGTGGCTCCTGGATTCCTGTAAAAGGGGGATTCATAGGTGTATATATTGGTGGAAGGTTTAAGTCGTGACTGTTTAAAATGATGCAACCCATTGGAGAAAGATAACAATATTTATTTTTAGGTGTACTTCTAAAAAAATATATATCATTGTGACAATCTGATATATAGTGGGCTAGATTGATCAAAGCTTGGAGAGATACAGAAGAGAGATAATCTACCAACCAATCAGCTCCTGACATTTTTAAAACACAGCCTGTAAAATGACAGAAGCTGATTGGTTAGTACTTTACCTCTCTCCACTTTATTTCTTTTCAAGCTTTGATAAATCTCCCCCAGTATGAGATAAAATTTATGACAGGCGATATAACCTTTACTATTTCATAAATGTGTTTCGCCAGTAATGAAAGTAGGCCATTAAATTAAAGATGAATTCATGTCTACTACATATTCCATTTTATAGTGTTCTATATATATTTTTTATATGAAATACCTTACGTTAAAAAAAAACAAAAAACGAACTTATTTTTATTCTCTTTGATGTGTGATCTGAATATTTCATCCTAAGCTCCATACAAAATGCCAGCCATTAATATTTATAAAGCCACTATAGGGGCAGGCAAACTCATTCTAGGCCTGATCTAGAAATATAAAACCTGCTCCCTGAGTAATCTTGAAATAAAATGTTTCAGTACTAAATTTGTAATTGTAATGTGAAAGACAATGGCAAATATTGGAATGAAAATAACGGTATGTTCTGCTGAACCTGTGGCTCATTTGCAATTACATAAGAAGCACAACCTTTGGTGGCCTTAATCACTTGCAACCATTTACATATGACCCGATGTCACCTCAACATCCGTTAATAGCATTCATGTCAGCTAATAAGCCACGTCTTCATTCATAATATTAATGTACATTACGCAGAAACACAATATTCTTGTCAACAAATTGAATATTAGCCCACTGGTTTTTTTTTGTGTTTCGCATATATAATGAGGATGGAAAACAGCTGCTTAGTAAATACACCAGTAAAAGTTTTACACATTTATAATTAACCGCCGCATATCCATATGTATCCTTTTCCCACCGTATATACATATGTGTCCTTTTCCGTTGTGCATCATGGGAAACAACTTGCAGCATAGCGGGGCATACACTGCAGTATGCTATGCAATTGCTAATCATCGCAACTGCAGCTGCCGAGCAGAAAAGAAGATAGATGCCCACCGGAGCCATTGTAAAGTTATTAGCAACTGCGTACACATATATGCAGCATCCACGCAACAACGAGGAACTGCTGGTGTAGCCCTATGGTCACGCAGACTGGCCGCTGTGTTTTTATACGTTCATATTCGCGGATGAAGCCATATACATGTTCTGAGAACACCCATAACATGTCTTCGCTTTTGCTGCCAATCCCCATTATCACCCCATACGATCACTTCCTGTCAGTCACTCTGCAATGAAGGCCTCACTCCGAGTGGCATTGCAAAGGTGCATTGACATAGGCACAGTGCCATTGCGGTGCATGCACAGTCTGCCGGTAATAGCTTAGTTGCATTTACATCGGCATTGCGTCCAAATATGAATTAGGCCCATATTGTATACACTATGCACAAGGTAAATAGCGCATAGACTGTATATATCGCTTTGAGAGGTTTTGCGTACAGTGGTGACAGGTTCCCCTGTGGAAAACCCATTGTTTGCAAAATGTCAAATGGTCTAAGTTCCTTTCATGACCTCTAGCGAACCTACTAACACAAATTAGTGTGACTCCACTGACACTTACACAGCCAGACAACTACGCATGCAAATTAAATTGGCCGGGTCCAAGCCCAGAAGCGAAATATATAGTGTAAGCATTGTTGTGCACCCACATCATATCTTTAGATTTCTGCAGAATGCATTGAAATCATCGGGAAAATGGAAGATATGCGCATGCGCAGAAGAAAAGTCACTGGGAAAATGGTACCCCTGCCATTTTCTTGGAGACTGCACACAGACACCCTCCTCTCTTGAACTGACACTGAGCCTAAGATATACCTTTGCTTATACCCCTTTCACACTGAAGCCCCGCCTCCGACCAATGTCCGACCCGAGATACTGAACACTAGTCATTGCCAGAGCTTCAGCCATACTTACCCCCGTCACAGCACCACTAGGACCCAAGTCGTCACCGCTCACACAGGATGCTTGGAGATGACATAATCTCCAAACGCTCCTGAGCTAGCCAATCGGCAGCCTTTTAGGCATGACCTAGTTCATCAATAACTCAAGTCTGCTTTTCATACTGCAGCTGACCTGGGACGAACCCAGGAATAACACTGGTCTCAACCCGCAAGACCAGGGCAACCTTTTTACACTGAACCTGGACTCTGGTTGCGCTGTTAGTTCATCCCTTGCAGCCAATTATTATTACTAGCCCTATATAATGCCAACATACTGTATTATGCACTGCTATGCAGACATTTTTTTAACCATTGACATCAGTCAGGAAAAAAGAGGATAGTTGTTTAAATGGCAAAAGATGGAAGGGAGTTGTTTTTTGGGGGCAATCCTTAATACCTGGAGATGTTACGGAAGTAAAGGATGAGAATAAATCCAGCTCATGCTATTTTCTGCTGTGTCTGCATAATGTAACAGTTATTATCACAATGAGTAAAGGAGGCACTACATAACTCGTACAACAGCTAAAACAGTGTAAATGGTGCAGGTTTATAGACTTTGAGGACCAATAAGAATAAAAACCTGTTTGCAACCTTGCCTGTAACATTTGCTGTATGATGGAAAATCTATAACTAGTTTAGTCATGTGTCTGTCCTGGATCATTAAACCTCCTGCATGCAGGGCTGCAGATTAGGAGACGAGACAGCTATATGCACATGGCGAGTAAGCAATGTGTTAGGCACTAATAAATCAGACTGGTTTACCCGGCATCACTGACTGTAATCTGCCACTGCTGTGCAGAAGATTAGCTTGAGGAAAAACTTGTGTTCTGTGTTTCAGTGAAGTACACTCCTATATTTCGCTATATCCAAGTGGATATTGAAATAAATTGGGCCAACCATGTGTCGCAAGGTCCTGCCCCTAACTAGTGCCACGCTGCATTTATCCTCTAAAAAGCTGGGAAGAATGGTATCCTGTTAAATCTATAGTATGTGGTTGGGAGCAATGTCATCTAGTTGAGGTTATCATGTTGAGAGGGGTTGGGGATGGAATCCCGGCGGCTGGGATACCGAAGGTCAGTATAACAACACCGGGATCCCGTCCGTCAGAATGTCAGCAGCTTGGCAATCGCTAGAAAGTCCCTTGTGGGCTTGCTGTGCTTGCTACGCTGCCGACTCGGTGGCTCACTGCGCTCGCCAAAGGTTCTATTCCCACTCTATGGGTGTCATGGCCACCCATGAGTGGGAATAGCCCTGGCGCAACTGACAGCATTCTCTGGGGTCAGGATCCTGGCGTTGGGATCCCGACCTCTGGAATATTAACTACATCCTGTTGAGAGCTATGGCTTCCTGTTGAGAGCTAAGTCATCCTATTTGGAGCTATGGTATTCTGTTGGGAACTATGACATACTATACATAACTGGAATCCTATACATAACTGGAATCCTATTGAGCGTTATGGCATCCTACTGATTAGTAGTAGTAGTAGTAGTAGTAGTAGTAGTACTTGAGTGGTAACCAATTAGGAGCTATAGTATCCTGTTGGGAGCTGTGGCATCCTGTCGGTAGCTATTGCATACTTTTGAAAACTATGCCATTATGTTAAGGGTATCCTGCTGAGAGCTATGGCATCCTATTTGGAGCTATATTATCTTGTTTTGAGCTATGACATCCTGTTGGGAGCTATGGCATCCTTTTGAGAGCTAAGTCATCCTATTTGGAGCTATGGTATTCTGTTGGGAGCTATAGCATTCTTTTGGGAGCTATGCCTTACTATTTGGAGCATTTGTTTCCTGTTGGGAGCTATGGCATGCTGTTGGGAGCTATGGCATCAAATTGGCAATCTATTAGGAGCAGTGTACCCTGCTGGGAACAACTTTTATCCTCTTGGAAGCTATGGCTTCCTGTTGGGAGGGAAGGCATCCTGTTGGGAGATGTGGCATCCTGTTGGCAGCCTATTGGGAGCTATGGCACTCTGCTGGAGGCTGTGGTATCCTGCTAGGAGCTATGTCTTCCTGTTGTGAGCTATGGCATCCTGTTGGGAGTTATAGTATCCTGATGGGAGCTATGGTATCCTGTTGGGAGCTATGACATCCTGTTGAGAGCTAAGTCATCCTGTTTGAAGCTATGGTATCCTGTTGGGAGCTATGGCTTCCTAGTTGGAGCTTTGGTATCCTGTCGGGAGCTATGTATGGCTTCGTATTTGGAGCTTTGGAATCCTGTTGGGAGCTATGACATCCTGTTGAGAGTTATGGCTTCCTATTTGGAGCTTAAGTATCCTGTTGGGAGCTATGGCTTCATATTTGAAGCTTTGGTATCCTGTTGGGGGCTATGGCATCCTATTGGGAGCTATGGCATCATGTTGTCAGCCTATTGTGAGCTATGGCACCCTGCTGGGAGCTATAGTTTCCTATTGGAAGTGATGACATCCTGTTGGGAGCTATGGTATCCTATTGGCATCCTATTGGGAGCTATGGCAACCTACTGGGAGCTATGCTATCCTGTTGGGAGCTATGTATGTATCCTGGTGTGTACTATGATATCCTGTTAGCTTGGCATCCTGTTGTTAGCTTTGCCATATGTTTATATGTATTTTCTGCTTATTCTACGGTGTCCTGTTTTAAAAGAGTCACGACTTGCATGTTGTTGATGCCTCTACCTGCAAATGCCCCCAAACAGTTCCTGACTGTCAGTCACTTTGCAAATAAATCCTCTCCCTGACCGTCGTCGCAATATTATCACAGCACATACCTGGTCAGGCGATTATTGCTCGGGTTTGCATACATCTCTAAATCAGGCCCTATATTCCAGCAGTTAAACATCTTGTTATTCCCAAGTCATCAGCAGGCTTTATCTATGCAATTAGACATAAGCACATATTATACGCCACCTAATGTGCTGTGTTATCTAAGCAAATATCACACTCAGACTGTAACAGGTCAGGACGCTCATTGGGCCTAATTCTGCAAGAGAAGCATTTGCGACGCATTCGCACGATGAAGCCCGCATTTCACTTATGCAAATGCCTCTGCCTGACTGCGTTGACGGAACATTTTGGAGGGGTCGACACAGCGTTGGAGGGGGGGCACGGTCTGGACCGTTTGCGGTTCGGGCTGTGACGGCGGCCCTCTGCTGGGTGCCCACCCGCGTGCTAGTGGAATGAATTGTAGTTTTGTGAATTTTCGCAAAACTACAACTCATGCTGAATTAGGCTAATTATCTGTTATTGCATATTAACTAATCGTACTGATACGCAAACACCTCTGAAAGATATATATCCAGTAGTTGATACCAGCAAAGAACGCATGAAACTCATAAAACAACAGGGAAGAAAAATTATTATTTTTTTGGGGGGGGGGGGGTTTAAACCTTTTTTTTTTTTTTATTAATGTTTTAATGACAACAAAATTAATACTGCTTATTATATTAATACTATGAAACATAGTTATGTATTAGAAACCTTGATCAACCATGTTTCAATACTTTCTAACATTAACAATCCAAAGTTATTCGAGTTTTATATGATTTATTTTTACGTCTTTCAATAAAACCATTACTGCTTATTATTCCTGTTACATCTGAATATATGTAGATAGACTAAACATATTAATGCATACAAAGTATACCCAGGGACATCCCAATAGGACTGAAGGTTTTGAATTGAAATAAACATGAAGGAGATTAAACCATGAGATGTTTTTCTGTGTATTGCCTCTTTAATGTGCTGGAGTTGTTTACCCTTAAGATTGAGAATGGTAGCTGTGGTTTTCTCTTGTCCTGTAGGATTGTTAGGGGAGGAGTTTGTGGAGTCTTAGCAGATGCTAGGCAGATTTAGTACCTTTCCGATCTGATTCAACCTCCCTATATCTCTGTTGTGTGTGTGAATTTACTACATTGTTTCAGCTCGCTACCACAAGCAACAAGTATGTGGAATAATACCAGAGGGATTACCTTATAATAGGCTTTTTTTTCAGAAGTCACAGCACGATGCCTGTAGTCACAGCATAATAAAAAAAGAGTGTTTATTTTTTTAAACCATTTTGTTTATACCAGCCAACCCCGTAAAACAATAAAGACAAACAATGTATATACAGACGTGCCCTCATACATCATTGCTGCAGTCGTTCCAAAACAGCCCTTCTCAGCGTGCCAGGTACTGGAGACTCTGCTAGTATCGGATGTGTTTTTGCATATTTTTGGCTCAATTTGGCCACTCACAGTCGAGTTAGGATGTTATTCCCATGTCCTCATGGGATTTCTTGGAGCATTCTGGTTTCCTTTTTATCATTATTATTGTTAATAGATTATTTTAGAACTGTGCGTGCACAGGATCTGTACTGCGCATGTACAGATCTCTGTCTGCGATAACGGTCGTGGTGCCCCCTAAGCTGCTGCAATTGACATGCTACAGCCTTTTTGGTGTGGGGAAGTGGCGGCGATGGCCAGCATTCTAGAAAACGGGCGTTTCGGTCCCGTTTTCCCGGGAATGCCTAGGCCAGTGGCTGCGTCTTTGGACTGGCCACCGACTGCGTGAAAGCATCGGTCATGCTGAGGTTCCTGTGGGCTACTCTGGTAACTGTTTACGCAGAGTGACCTGATGCTGAGCTACTGTATCCGTTCATGTGTCAGGCCCAGTAACCGTAAACTGACACATCTTTGGGACAACACAGAGTAATATACCAAGAACCAGCGCTCTTTCACCCTTATTGAGATGTCATAGTCTCATGGTACCATAGTTGGGGAGCTTTATCTTTTGGCAGGAGATTATGACCCAAATGTAATAAGCCTTAAAAATTGATTAAGTGGAGATGGATAAAAAGTGATAAAGAACCAGCCAACCAGCCCTTAACTGCCATGTAACAGGCTGTGGGGCAGATGTGCTAAGCCTGGAGAAGGCATAAAGAAGTGATAAAGTGGTGATAAGTGCAAGGTGATAACGCACCAGCCAATCAGCTACTAACTGTTAATTTACATATATGCCCATATATTTGAAAAATGACAGAAGCTGATTGGCTGGTCATTTATCACTTTTTATCCGTCTCCACTTTCAGTTTTTAAGACTTAATACATTTGGGCCATTGTCACCACTGCGAAGGGTTATGGGGTCGCTGGGTCACGTTCAGAGAGTCTGGAAGTCAGAGAACATGACGGACTGTTATTTTTTTCTATTTTCAGTTATCCGTTCTGTTTTACATACATATTCCACAACTGTCAAATTAATTTATTTTCTCACCTGATTTGTTCAGCTAAATATCCCCAGAAAAATATAGTATTAATATAGTTAATATCTTATACTACATTGGTAGAATGGGTATTGTCATTTATAGATACGTTAGCATTATTTATGGAATGTTCTCCGTTAGATTGTAAACTGTAGCGTTACAGCAGAGTTATTTTCCTGCTCTGGTATTTAGTTTAGGTCTATATAGAGCAGGCTTGTCCAACCCGCGGCCCGCGGGCCGCATGCGGCCCAGGTCGGCTAGTAATGCGGCCCAGTGCAATTTTTAATTTTTTAAGAAATTCTAAAGTTTCAAGTTACACTGCCGGCGCTTGCGGCCGGGGCACATCACAACGGTTCACCCGCCCCATCCATTTTTTTTTTTTGCAGAGTACGGACACCACATGTGAAGCTGAGCCGGCCCCAGCAGGCTGTCAGCACATCCTGATTGGATTGCTGCCGCTGGGACCAGCACCAGCTCACGCCCTCTCTGCTGTCAGTCACAGTGTAGCCCTCCTCCGCTGCATAGCGGCACACGTGACTGAGCAGCACGAGAGTAGAGGAGCCCAGCGGAGAAATTGGTTCTACAAGAACTCGTAAGTGAGCCAGGGGGGGGGTGTCTGAAGTCCGTGGCCGCGCCGCTGTACAGTGTCCGGGAAAAAAAAAATCGGGATCTGAAGTCCGTGGCCACGGCCCGAGCCGCTGTACAGTGTCCCGGGGGGGGGGAGAGGAGGTCTGAACCATTGTACAGTGTCGGGGGAGGGGAGGGTCTGGTCTGAAGTCCAGCGCCACGCCGCAATACAGTGTCCGAGGGGTTTCTTGGGAGCTGGGATGGACTTGATATCCAGCGCTGCAGCAGTAAAATGAGGCCGGCGGTGTCTAAACTCCACAGTACAGATTGGTTCGGGGGGAGGGGGTAACGAGGATGAAGTCAGGTGCCACTGCAGTACAATGTGTCCGGGAGGGGGGGGGGGGGGTTTGGGGTCCGCTGTCAGTCACAGTGTAGCCCTCCTCTACTGCACAGTGGCACACGTGACAGCAGCACGGAGCTCAGCCCAGCGGGATAAATTTGTGGGCCCTTGAAGAAGCACAGTGTGGAGGGGGGGGGGGGAGGGAGAGGAAGAGGACTACAGTGTGCGTGTGGGGGGGGGGATGCATTGGTGGCTGAGAAACAGGGTCAAACATCTCACTAACTTCATTTCCAAGTAAGTTTAATATGTTAACTATGTTTTCTATGGTTTTTTTGGATGATCAGGTATCGTTACTGTTATTTTATTTTATGTGCGGCCCAAACCAAATTTTCATCTTCTAATGTGGCCCAGGGAAGGTGAAAGGTTGGACACCCCTGATATAGAGCATAAAGCCGTCAGTTTTTATGACAGAATCCGAAAAAAGACCATTGCTGTCTACGATCTATGTCAAGAAATGAAATGAGCGCTTTTTTCTCATTTGACCCACTTATAGCAGCGAACAAGTAACAGGGACAGATGCCAAGATTCAATTAAGGAAAATTGTAGCTACAGTAAATACAAAAATATTGTTCCAATTTGCATATATTTCTGTAACAGTAACTTAACGATCTATCATTATATGGGGGGAATTCAATGTGCCGTTGAAATTTAAAATGGGGTAATCAATCCCCCGGAGCTATCCATTTAACTCCAAAGTCAACCCGATGCCTGCACTTGTCAAGGATAATTGTACTGATATCCCCCCCCAAATTACCCTGTTTTCATTATCGCGGCATCAAAAACATATAGACTCGTGAACTTATCACAGATTCGGGGGGTCATTCCGAGTTGATCGCTCGCTAGCTAGTTTTAGCAGCCGTGCAAACGCTATGCCGCCGCCCACTGGGGAGTGTATTTTAGCTTAGCAGAAGTGCGAACGCATGTGTAGCCGAGCTCTGCAAAAACAGTTTGTACAGTTTCAGAGTAGCTCTGAACCTACTCAGCGCTTGCGATCACTTCAGCCTATTCGTGTCCGGATTTGACGTCATACACCCGTCCAGCAAACGCCCAGCCACGCCTGCGTTTTTTCAGACACGTCTGCATTTTTGCAAACACTCACTGAAAACGGGCAGTTGACACCCAGAAACGCCCCCTTCCTGTCAATCTTCTTGCGGCCGTCAGTGCGAAGAAAAACGTCGCTAGAACCTGAGCACAACCACAAAGGGCTTTGTACCCGTACGCGCGCGTGCGCATTGCAGGGCATACGCATTCGCATAAATGCTGGTTTTTTACCTGATCGCTGCGCTGCGAAAATCGTCAGCAAGCGATCAACTTGGAATGACCCCCTCTATGGACAGAATTCAAATGTCATTTGCGACGGCAGCCAGCAGATGGCGCCCAGCGGAGCTATTCAATTGTATTTAATTTTGAACAAAAGATGTAATTTAATTTTGAACAAAAAAATTACTATTTTGTTCCAATGGTTAGAAACACTTTACAGAAGAGTGTATATAATGATTACACCACCTGCATATGAAGCACAGTATCACTTACTGCATGTGTACACCCAGGGGTAAATTTACTAAGATTCGTATTTTCCCGTTTGAGGTCAAAGTTCAATCACGAATAACATCGAAAGTGTAAATATGCAACTTTTTGAATTGATTACGACTAATTTACTAAGCTGCCGTATTCTGCATTTTCGGGTTTTCCGATGTCGATGTCATTCGTTTTTTTTGGCAGTGTTTTACGTGAGTGACTTGTAAAACACTGCCGACTTTAATACAATGAATCTCGGCCGGATCTGAGAGATCCGTGCTGGGCTTAATTGGGCACTTTGTTTTTTTTTTTTTTTGCAAATAGATTTTTATTGAAGTTTCAAAAAGAAAATAAAAGATACAGAAACAGCTCAATAGCATCTAGTAACATCAGAGATACAACATCTGGAGATATTCAGCACCGTGTATAATAAAGAGACCTGTAAAGGGAATATCACTTTTCCATTTACATAACATATCTCCCAGAGAGAAAAGAAAAAAGAGAAAGGAAAAAAAAAAAAAAAAACCCATAAACATTACATGAATTACAACTTCTTGAGGCAAAAAGGAAAAGAATAGAGGTAGGAGAAGAAAGAAGGATAGCGGGAGAAAGAGAGAAAGACAAAGGGATAAAGAGTAGCGTTACTCTCGGAGTAGAGGAATAAAATTAAAGATTTCGTAGACGGACAAGATTTAGGGCGGGGGGGGGGGTATCTCTCTTCCTATCCTAAAGGAGCTTTAATCGTAACTTATAACAGGTGGCTGCTGGAGATAAAAAAGGGGGAGGTATCTCTTAAAGAGAAGATTTGTAATGGGTTGTCGCTTTATATTCCAGCCATGGGCTCCAAGTAGCAGTGAAGGATGTGTTTCTCATTTCCAAAGACAAAATGAGATCCTCCATTGCCATATAGTGATCTAGGCGGGCTGTCCACTCTTTCATAGTGGGGGACACTATTGATTTCCAGTGAACTGGGATCACTGCCTTAGAGGCACTCAAAATATGGCGAAGTAGTGATTTCTTGAGGTGATATCTAGGTGTACGCGTAAGATTTAAGAGCCAAAAACTAGGGCAAAAGGGTAAGTCCTCACCGAGAATAATGCTCGCTGTCTCCACCACCTTGTGCCAATACGGTTGCAAGAGAGAGCATTCCCACCATATATGTAGTGGGGTGCCCACTGCTGTCCCGCATCTCCAACATGTGTTGGGTACTCCAGGGTAGATTTTCGCAAGGAGATTTGGGCATCTATACCACCTTGTAAGTACTTTGTAATGAGTCTCCAAGACTAACACATTGGTAGTTAATGAGAAAGTGTTTTTAAAAATATCTTCCCAATCATCTGTGGTCACCAAACCCCCAAGGTCTAATTCCCAATCCTTGACAAATTTAGGTTGGGAGGAAAATCTGTGGTTCAATATCCATTTGTAAAACGTAGAAAGAGTGTGCCTAGGGTATGTGTGGGAGAGACACATCTGCTCAAACAAAGTCAGTGCTCGTATACCTTTCCCAGAAGAGCAAAAAGTCTTTAGATAATGTTTAATCTGGAGATATCTCCAGATTTCTTTATTGGGTAGATTCCATTTAGTTTGCAGTTCGGGAAAAGGTATTATGCCAGATGTGTCCAACAGTTGGTTAGTTCTCAGGATGCCCCTTTCCTGCCATGAACAAAACGACAGGGAGTGGCATCCCGGGGGAAACTCAGGATTCCCAAACAACGGTGAAAGTGGGGAGGGATGCGCTGAAACATGAGGAAGGGAGCGTAAAAGACGCCAACACGAAAAGATGGGACCAGCCAGCGGGTGCATTACCTGGGGGACTTTAGAAAGCCAAGGGGAGTTCGAGCTAAGAGAAGGAAGAGAGGCCAGTTCAATGTCTACCCATTGTTTCCTGTGGAGTTCACTACTCCACTCCATTACTCTCGTAAGAAGTACTGCATGGTAGTAGGACAAAAAATGAGGAAGCTGGAGGCCTCCCTGGTGTTTCCGTCTAAAGAGAATCTCGTGCTTAAATCGGGGTTTTCGTCCCGCCCAAATGTAGTCTCTAATCTTTCGTTGCAGTAAGACAAACCATGATCGAGGAACAGCAACAGGTAGAGTTTGTAGCAGGTATAGAATTCTGGGTAAAATATTCATTTTGATTACTGCTATTCTGCCTATCCATGAAATTTTTTTCCCACCCCATTTGGAGAGGTCAGATTGAAGTTTTGATAAGAGTGGGGGGAAATTCAATTGGTAGATCTGGGAAAGATCCCTATGTAGTATTACTCCTAAATATTTTAATTGTGTTGGATGCCATGCAAAGGGCGAGGTAGATTGTAGTACTTGGAGACTGGTCTGATCTAGTGTTAAATTCAATGCTGTAGATTTAGATAAATTAATTTTAAAATTGGAGAGAGTTCCAAAGCGTTTAAATTCTTTAAGAAGGTTGGGTATAGAGGTCAGAGGGTTAGAAATCACTGCAAGGAGGTCATCCGCAAACAAGGCCAGCTTGTATTCCGTCTTTCCCACCTGCATCCCTGTGATGTTAGCATTCTGGCGAATGGCCCTCGCCAGGGTCTCCATGCAAAGCACAAAAATAAGTGGTGACAAAGGGCACCCCTGACGAGTGTCATTCCGTATCTGGAACGGGTCCGACAGTTCTCCATTGATACGAACCCGAGCTGCGGGTCCAGAGTACAGGGCCCTAATTCTCTGGAGGCCCACCAGGCCCAAGCCCATGTGCTCCAGCACCCCCAACAGGAAATCCCAGTCAACTCTGTCGAACGCTTTTTCTGCGTCTGTTGAGAGGAGAATGGAAGGGGACTTACAAGTTGATGCATAATAAATTAAGTCCAGAACCTTCGTGGTGTTATCCCTGGCCTCGCGGCCTGGAACAAAACCCACCTGGTCCGAGTGTATCAGTTTTGGGAGGAAGAGTTTTAAACGATTCGCCATTAATTTGGCGAAGAGCTTCAAGTCTACATTTAACAGGGAAATGGGCCTATAACTGGAACATTGGGTCGGATCCTTGCCCTCCTTATGGATTACTGTGATATGTGCGAGCATAGACTGGGGAGAGAAGGAGGACTGGTCTGAAATCTGATTAAAAGCTCTAAGCATCAGAGGCAGCAAAACTTCTCCAAATGTCTTATAATAGGCTAAAGAGAAGCCATCAGGGCCCGGACTCCAGCCATTAGGGGTGGTTTTGATAGCTTCTTCGAGCTCTGTCAGAGTGTAGGGGTCCTCAAGTGACTCGACTTCTTCAGGTGTAAGTGTGGGGAAATCAATTTCACGTAGGAACTCTGCAATAGAGGCCTTTCGGAAGGGGTCAGATTCGACCTCCGTAGAGCCTCTTAGATTGTATAACTGGGTATAATAATGTCGGAAGGCTGCTGCTATCTCTGTCGTGGTGTGTTGTGTTGTTCCAGTATGCGACTTTACTTTAGGTATAAAAGATGCCGCTCGTTGAGCTTGGAGAGCCCGCGCCAGCAGCTTCCCAGGCTTATTCCCCCATAGAAAAAAACGACTACGGCATTTTCTAGCCTCTAATTTCAGTCTATGGGACATAAGCGAGTCCAATTCCTTCCGAGCCGTTAGTAGAGATTGAAGGTTATCGTCTGACATGGTGGATTTATGGAGAAGTTCTAAGGCTTGAATTTTTTGTAACAAGGCCTCCCGCGCCGCCATGTGTTGTTTCTTCCTATGGGCGCCCAGTTGAATGAGTTTTCCCCTTATTACGCATTTGTGGGCCTCCCAGACTACCACTTTGGAGATCTCTTCTGTGTCGTTAACAGCAATATAGTCAGCTATAGCCTCCCTGATCTGCTGTTGGCAACAGGGATCCTGGATGATCATCTCGTTTAATCTCCACGTGTAAGAATTCGGGCGAGCAGGGGACAGGCGGACCCCCAAAGAGACAGGAGCGTGATCTGTCCAGGATATGTTGCCCAGAGCAGAAGCCTCAGCCAGGTGCAAAAATCTATGCGGGATAAATAAGTAGTCAATCCTAGTGTAAGTGTTGTGAGGGTGTGAATAAAAGGTGAAATCACGAGTAGAGGGGTGTTGTATCCTCCAGACATCAATGAGTTGAAAGTTATGTAGAGTCCTCCGGACCCTACGATGTAGTTTATCCGAATACCTAGGGGAGGGGTTGGAGGAATCTACTCGGGGCTCCAAAGACCAGTTTAAATCCCCGCCAAAGAGCAAAATCCCATTAATGTGGGGTTGGGCTAGGGTGAGGACTCTATCCAAAAAGCCTGGCTGTGCCTTGTTAGGGGCATAGACATTAAGGAATGTGAGAGCTCTAGTGGCAATAGTGCAATTTATAAGCAAGGCCCTGCCGGGGACAAGTTGATGGCAAACAACATCAGCAAGGGTAACATGTTTGGCAAACAATATCGCTACACCCAAAGTCTTACCGTCAGCGTTATTGGAGAAATACCCTGTAGGGAAGTCTCGATTCCTGAGAGAGGGGGCCGCCCCCTCTTTAAAATGAGTTTCTTGCACAAAGGCAACGTCTGCTTTTTCGACTTTCAATTCTCGCAAGGCCCTTGACCGTCTCTCAGGAATGTTGAGTCCCCGGGCGTTAATAGAAACCACTTTTAGTAGCGCCATTTATCCGTTCCAAAGAGAAATATTGAATCTGGTCTTACAGAGGTCCCAGCAGCAGAGAGTAGGGTTTGGACGTTGGTGAGTCTAGGTAATTCTGGAAGGGAAGAGAGAACCAAATAGAGAGAAGGGGAAAAAGAAGAGGACAGAGGAAGAACAACAAGACAGAAAAGCATAACACTACAGAACAAATGAACAAGTAAAGACATAACACCGCTCCCGGTGATACGAACAATGGGGACAGTGTTCCCATCGATCGTTCCGGGACCAAACATTGCGGTGCAAATGGGGTAACAAGGGAGGAACGGATCCACCCTCCAACACGAACCGCATCTTTGGAACACAATTAGCGACCACAATATTATGAACATTGCATATCACAATAATAGGAACAGTACGTTACCCGAACTATGTTAAAGCAGTAGAGACCGTGGCAGAGTTGCTTAATCCCCACTCTATACGGGAAATTAAAATGTCTAGGTCCCACGAGAATAATGGGACTATCAAATATAGAGACGGGGATCCAAGAGGCCTCACGCCCTTCGACTGTAAGATGCCACAAGGTGCCACAAGGGAGGAAGTCTTCATGGAGGTGCAATAGTCCCTCCCATGGGGTCACGACATAATGAAGCAGTCCTCTTTGTGCCAATCAATCTCGCGTAGCGAGAAAAAGTTGCCACTCTAAGGGTGGGGTGATCAGGTCTTCGCAGCCGAGGAGGAAGATGAGGGGGACGGAAGGGAGCGGTTCCGTTTCTGTGCTGCTGAAGGAGATCCCACTGTTTGGAAAGGTATGTCAACCCGAGGGGGTTGGGGGGGGGGGCGAATCCTCGAACATACGGATTGCCACTCGGGGACCTGCACAGGGCCAATAGATAGGGTGGAGCAGAAGAGGGCGACATCCTCGGGGGTCCGAATCGTGGCAGACCGAACTTCATTGGTTGCTGTAATGCTGAATGGAAATCCCCATCTGTATTTGATATTGCTTTTACGGAGGGCATCAGTTAAGGGCTTTAATTGACATCTAGACTGTAAGGTGTGACGAGAAAGATCTTGGAAAACCTGGATAAGTGAGCCATTGAAGTCTAGGTCTCCGGCGTTCCGGAGTTTCCTAATTATCTCGTCTTTTTGGCTATAGTAGTGAAGACGGCAAATAATGTCTCTTGGTCGTTCGGACTGCAGGCCTCTGGGGCGCAGCGCTCTGTGTGCCCTGTCGAAGACAATGGGGTCGTTTGGGTCGGTTTCCAGGACTGCACCAAAAATCTTGTTGAGGACATCTGGGATGCTTTGCTGTGGTATGTCTTCAGGGATGCCCCTCACCCGCAGGTTGTTCCTGCGACCCCTGTTGTCTATATCATCAAGATGGTCGTGCAGGCTCTGAATCTCCTCCGCCTGGAGTCTGATAGTATCCACCAATGCGTGTTGAAAAGCGTTGGATTCATCACCCCTAGTCTCCAATGTTTCGATACGAGAGCCCAGCTGAGTCAGGTCAGACCGAAGTGAGGACACCTCAGAGTGGACCACGTCCCGAAGTTTACTTTCCAAAGATGTGAAGTCTGCCTTAGTGGGCAAGGTCTGTAAGAGGTTGAGGACTTTCTGCATATCTTGCTGTCCAGCGGAGTTCCTATCTGGTGTAGTCACCCTGGTTTCGCCTTGCGTCTCCGACCTCTCGGATTGAGCCGGGGAGGAAGGCGTCGATGGAGTCGACATATCTGTATCTTTCCGGAGATTGAGATATCTCCTTAGGTCTGAGCGGGGGGTAACTTCAGACTGACGAGTAGAGGTTTTCACTCCCCTACGTTTCCTGCGACTCATGGGTAATAGGAAGGGGATAGGAGCGTCGGATCCTGCACGACTAGAGCTGGAGCAGGGGTATTGGGCGGCTCAGTACCACAGATCACACCCTGATCACTCCCTCGGTCCCATATCCCAAAGCTAGGGGCTGATATTCACAGATCACTACGTCGCCACAATGTAGAAGAGAGTGTCAGGTGTAGTGGTGGGTACGTACGGCAGATAGCATGGTTACGGGCATGTCGGAGTGGTTGCGTTATCGTGTCGGGTCAAGCGGAAGACTATAGAATCAACGAGACAGATCCGTGGTCGTTTTGGTGGTAGTGCGTGTCAGAAGGTGTCAGCCATCACTCCTGGAGACGGCCTTACATGACTGCCGGAGGAGGCATCTATTTCCATTGGGGTGGGGACATGATGGTCCCACGGCGGTGACCACTTGTAGGCAAGTTGTTTTGTTATAATACAGGCAAGTGTGACAGAGGGGGAGGTGAGATTCAATAAGGACCCACAAGGGGGAGCCTCAGTTCCCTATGTCAGGCAAAGAGCGTGTAGTCAGGTTTAATTCCTCTCATATAACTAGTGAAGTGGCTGGAATTCTGTGCCAACAGCACCTGTCACCAACACTAGAGGTGCTAGCAGGGCAGGGAATCTCCACAGGACAGCGTCTCTCAGTGTGGGCACCTTTCCAGGAATAAAGATGGCGCCGCCAGGCTCCTATCTCCCAATGCCTGTATTCTTACTCTGTGTGGGCACCTTTCCAGGAGTTAAGATGGCGCCGCCAGGCTCCTAATTTCCAGTGCCTGTATGACTGCCTCGTGCAGCCCCAGCCTGCGGAAAAAGCTCGGTGGTGGTAGTGGTGGGTGTCCCAGCCGCTTATATGGGGCCTCAGACGGCGTGCGGCGAGTGCTGGAGGCAGCGGCGGCCGCGGCCGGTCCCGGGAGCGGCACCACATGATCGGCGCCGCGCTCTCCTGCACACGGAGTTACACGCCGGGCCCGCGGGGAGCCGCCGCTCGTAGCAGCCCAGCAGGGGGGAGACTCACAGAGGCAAGGAGAGGTGAGTGGGGGCTCCAGGGATGGAGGGGATATCTCCGGCGAGGTTCTCCGCCGCAGGGCACCGCACTTCCGGTCCAGGGCAGCTCCAGACTCGAGGTCCCGGCTTCAACTGGCAAGGTAGGCCGCAACCCGCACGGGTCCAGGAGGCACCCGCCGGCTCCGCAACCACCTCGCTCAGTGCTGGGGGGGCTCGAGCAGGTAAAGGATAGGTAATAATTCCTAGTTTATTCGCTGTTTTGAGCAGTTAAAACTGCTACTAGGACAGGAGCTCAAGTGCTGCACGACCTCCCGCAATCACCAATTGTGCACTTTGTTTAACAAAAAAAATAAAGTTTAAATGTAAAAAAAAAATTGCGTGGGGTCCCCCCTCCTAAGGCAAACCAGCCTCGGGCTCTTTGAGCCGATCCTGGTTGCAGAAATATGGGGAAAAAATGGACAGGGGTTCCCCCATATTTAAGCAACCAGCATCGGGCTCTGCGCCTGGTCCTGGTTCCAAAAATACGGGGGACAAAAAGAGTAGGGGTCCCCCGTATTTTTGAAACCAGCACCGGGCTCCACTAGCTGGACAGATAATGCCACAGCCGGGGGTCACTTTTATACAGTGCCTTGCGGCCGTGGCATCAAATATCCAACTAGTCACCCCTGGCCGGGGTACCCTGGGGGAGTGGGGACCCCTTCAATCAAGGGGTCCCCCCCCCCCAGCCACCCAAGGGCCAGGGGTGAAGCCCGAGGCTGTCCCCCCCATCCAATAGGCTGCGGATGGGGGGCTGATAGCCTTTGTGAAAAGTGATTGATATTGTTTTTAGTAGCAGTACTACAAGGCCCAGCAAGCCTCCCCCGCAAGCTGGTACTTGGAGAACCACAAGTACCAGCATGCGGCGGAAAAACGGCCCGCTGGTACCTGTAGTACTACTACTAAAAAAATACCCCAATAAAGACAACACACACACACCTTGAAAGTATAACTTTAATACATCCATCCACACCTCCATATACACATACTTACCTTATGTTCCCACGCAGGTCGGTCCTCTTCTCCAGTAGAATCCATTGTGTACCTGTAGAAAAAATTATACTCACATAATCCAGTGTTTTCGGCTCCTCGGTAAATCCTTTTGTAATCCACGTACTTGAAAAAATAAAAAAAACGGACACCCGACCACGAACTGAAAGGAGACCCATGTTTTCACATGGGACCCCTTTCCCCGAATGCCAGAAACCCACTCTGACTGATGTCTAAGTGGGTTTCTTCAGCCAATCAGGGAGCGCCACGTTGTAGCACCCTCCTGATCGGCTGTGTGCTCCTGTACTGTATGACAGGCGGCACACGGCAGTGTTACAATGTAGCGCCTATGCGCTCCATTGTAACCAATGGTGGGAACTTTCAGGTCAGCGGTTGACCGAAAGTGACCTCACCGCTGACCTGAAAGTTCCCACCATTGGTTACAATGGAGCGCATAGGCGCTACATTGTAACACTGCCGTGTGCTGCCTGTCAGACAGTACAGGAGCACACAGCCGATCTGGAGGGTGCTACAACGTGGCGCTCCCTGATTGGCTGAAGAAACCCACTTAGACATCAGTCAGAGTGGGTTTCTGGCATTCGGGGAAAGGGGTCCCATGTGAAAACATGGGTCTCCTTTCAGTTCGTGGTCGGGTGTCCCGTTTTTTTATTTTTTCAAGTACGTGGATTACAAAAGGATTTACCGAGGAGCCGAAAACACTGGATTATGTGAGTATAATTTTTTTTACAGGTACACAATGGATTCTACTGGAGAAGAGGACCGACCTGCGTGGGAACATAAGGTAAGTATGTGTATATGGAGGTGTGGATGGATGTATTAAAGTTATACTTTCAAGGTGTGTGTGTGTTGTCTTTATTGGGGTATTTTTTTAGTAGTAGTACTACAGGTACCAGCGGGCCCGTTTTTCCGCCGCATGCTGGTACTTGTGGTTCTCCAAGTACCAGCTTGCGGGGGAGGCTTGCTGGGCCTTGTAGTACTGCTACTAAAAACAATATCAATCACTTTTCACAAAGGCTATCAGCCCCCCATCCGCAGCCTATTGGATGGGGGGGACAGCCTCGGGCTTCACCCCTGGCCCTTGGGTGGCTGGGGGGGGGACCCCTTGATTGAAGGGGTCCCCACTCCCCCAGGGTACCCCGGCCAGGGGTGACTAGTTGGATATTTGATGCCACGGCCGCAAGGCACTGTATAAAAGTGACCCCCGGCTGTGGCATTATCTGTCCAGCTAGTGGAGCCCGGTGCTGGTTTCAAAAATATGGGGGACCCCTACTCTTTTTGTCCCCCGTATTTTTGGAACCAGGACCAGGCACAGAGCCCGATGCTGGTTGCTTAAATATGGGGGAACCCCTGTCCATTTTTTTCCCATATTTCTGCAACCAGGATCGGCTCAAAGAGCCCGAGGCTGGTTTGCCTTAGGAGGGGGGACCCCACGCAATTTTTTCCCAGAAAATTTATAACATTTACCCCCCGTTCCCACTGAAAAACATGCACGGATCTCATGGATCCGTGCATGCCTATACAAACACGGGATAAAAAAGCAGGTCTGTTTTTTTTTTAGCACTTTTTCACGATTTGTATTTTATCACGGCAGTGTTTGGCTATTGTCGGCAGTGTTTATGTTTTGCACTTTTTAGTAAATTCCCGATTTCTAGCAAATTGCAGGCGTATTTGACCGATGGTGTATTGATTCGTGATTTTTTCCTAGGACTTCCAAAATATTACGAATGCCCTCATCACTGCCGTGATTTTTGCTTAGTAAATTACCAAGATGACACTTTGATGAAAAAACGGCATCTCGGTCAAAATCGGGACCTTAGTAAATATACCCCCCAGTACCTAATGCAGCATCATATACCAGGTGGTTTCAAAGCCGCCGACATATGCAGACAAGTCAGTATCGTGGAATGGAAGCGATGACAGCCTATGACCCTTGTAGTGATCCAGGTACCATTAGATTACACTCTCATAGAGAAGGTATGCAATTAGTGATATAAGAGAAGCCATAGGGCACATCTCCATTAATCGACACTATGGGGGTAATTCAGAGTTGATCGCAGCAGCAAATTTGTTAGCAGTTGGGCACAACCATGTGCACTGCAGGGGGGGGGGGGGGGCAGATATAACACGAGCAGAGAGAGTTAGATTTGGGTGGGGTGTGTTCAAACTGAAATCTAAATTGCATTGTAAAAATAAAGCAGCCAGTATTTACCCTGCACAGAAACAAAATAACCCACCCAAATCTAACTCTCTCTGCACATGTTATATCTGCCACACCTGCAGCGCACATGGTTTTGCCCAATTGCTAACACACTTGCTGCTGCGATCAACTCAGAATTACCCCCTATGAGCCTGGTTCACAGTTACATGCAAGTCTGCTTTGTGAATAGAACCGGTTTTTTTTTCACATTGTGCATGGTCCGTGGCCAAGTATACCTATCTATGATAACTACGGGTGATTCAGAGTCGTACGCCTCTCAGCTGCATCTCCTCTTTACAACTGTGGGTTTGGCGCTGAACAGAGTGAGGGCGTTTTGTGGGGGCGTAGATGGAATTTTGGTCTATTCAGTGGTGAGTGTCTGCAGAGATCTACGTGATTTCAGATGGTTCTCCTGCTCCAAGGATGGGGCTGGTAGAAATGCGTATGCACAGGGGTGGTGCGGCCACATCGATAAGCCCAAAAAACTCACTGGAGCCCCTTCCCACCCATTCATAGGAAAACATTTAAAAAAAAATGAAACTATCTACTCCTGCATTCTAGCTCTGCCTCTCCACATGTTTCTATGCAGTGAATGGCTGTCAGCACTCCCGTGAATGATGGTGGTGCCATCCACCATTCCACATGCTGACAGACATTCCCTGTCTGGCTGCAGGCTGGGAGGCAGGTAGAGGATGCTGCCTGTCTGCTCTGATTGTGGGTCATTCGCAGTCAGAGCAGCCATGCAGCCATCTGGAAGCCTACCGAACACCGTCAGAAATCTGAGCCCAAATGTTTCTGCCAGTTCTGCCAGGTGGGTGGAGAGAAGCTTTGATAGCTTAAAAATAACATACATCTTTTATTTTTTTATTTTTCCGCTTATTTCTTTTTTTTTTTAAATTGCTTATTTATTTATTCGCTTATTTGTTTATTCACTTATTTATTTATTTGAAGAAAAACAAAACTGTGTAACTTCTTTTTTTTTATTTGTCATTCAGTTTTCTTTGTTTGAAAAAGGTCAAGGTGAACCTTTCCTATGAACAATCTGCCTCTTAGCCGTGTCTATTATCAATGTTCATTAGCGCTATTCATTTATTTCTTTCATTCCTTAGACTTCTGGCTTCCAGATGTACTGTACGAAACTGTTCTACAAACATTTACTCAGCATTGTTACGAGCGTGTTTATTATTCTAAAACACTTTGACAACTGTAAAGTGGGGAAAAAACCTGTCTTTTTAGCCCACCTTCATATGTAATCAAATGTTCAACAAATTAGAATGAAGATTTATTTTACAAGAAAAACTGACTTCTTTTATGATCTTTTCATGTGCTAGTTTATAAATTCTTGCGTGGGGGGCTCAGGAATTCCATACATTGATAATTAATGTTAGCAATCAGCAGTTGGTATTCATCATAAGTAAAATGAACTTTTGTTTACGATATGGGAAGGAAAGAAAGCTGCAGGCATGTATGATGGTGTAATTAGAGTTTCTAGCGAGAGCCGTTTGCATGTAAGCAGAATGCCTGATTTCTTATACTTATAATCTTTCACGCTCTTGGCATCAACAAATGTGCCATTTTTAAGAAACGTGGCTCTCCAGCAAGTCTTGGTAGGCCCACACACAGCATCGGAACGGCGACAGGGTGCCTACACTTGATCTATGGCATCTATAGTATGGGGTTAAACCATACTTGACAACTTTCCCGGAAAGTCTGGGAGAGTCCTGACTTTAGTGGGTATCCGAACCCTGGGTCGACACCCATTGGTCGACAATGGCTAGATCAACACTAGAAATAGGTCGACATGGCCATTAGGTAGACATGAACAAGGTCAACATGCAAAAAGGTCGAGTTTTTCACATTTTTGTTCTTTTTCTGAACTTTTCATACTTTACGATCCACGTGGACTACGATTGGAAACGGTAACCTGTTGCGAGCGCAGCGGTAGCAGAGCGAGGCACCTTGCGAGGGGACACGGTGCACTAATTGGGGATCCCGGTTACTTTATGAAGAAAACAACACCAAAAGAAAAAAGAAAAACTCATGTCAACCTTTTTTTCGTGTCGACCTAATGGCCACGTTGACCTATTTCTAGTGTCGACCTAGCCACTGTCGACCTAATGGGTGTCGACCTAGACACTGTTGACCCTGAGTCCCATACCCCTTTAGTGGAGGGTAGGATCTCCTATCAGAGACAGTCTCCCGGTGCCACCCACTTTCCGACTGAAGTGGGTAGTCTGGGGGTCAGATTAACTAATTTGCATTGAATCGCATCATCCTAACCCAGGCCCGGATTAAGGGACTCATGATCTTAGGGCTGAAAATGTTCAAGGGCCTATTATGAGAAGCAGAGGGGCTGTGACCAATGCTGTGTGAGTGTGACCAGTGCCATGAAGACCCCGTATATCAGCCCCAATGTCTCCCTAATTATGTAAAAGTACAAAAATTGCATAATTTCGTGTGGAAAATAGAAACACAATTTAATACTTATGATTTATGGCTGACCGTGTGGCCAGCTGGTGGCTGATCATCATCTTGCTGGCATAATGATTGGCCTATTTTTATGTGGAGGCCTGGATCTGGAGCTCCAACAGCCCCATTGTTAATCTGGCCCTGTCCTAACCCCACCCGCCGCTGTAAAATACTGTGAATTGTGGTTTTGAATAGCGGGGGACACAGACACAATGATATATAGCCCCACTTAGGATTAGTAACATAGTAACATAGTATCTAAGGTTGAAAAAAGACAATTGTCCATCGAGTACAAACTATTTGTGGTCTCCTATGCAGGATTATTTGGTCTAAAATTTTGACTGATGCTGATGTCTGCCGTTGCGTTTTATCCCTCTTTTTTATAGTAACTATAGTGCGTGACTATGCCCCGTAACCCTGGATATCCTTATCCATTAGGAATTTATCTAACCCATTCTTAGAGGTGTTGACTGAGTCCGCCATTACAACTCTCTCAGGCAGGGAATTCCAAACACGTATCGTCCTTACCGTGAAAAAGCCTTTACGCCGTATTGTGTGGAATCTCCTCTATCCTGAGCGAGTGTCCACGAGTCCTCTGTGTTGACCTAACCAAAAACAGGTCCTGTGCAAGATCTATGTATTGTCCTTTTGTTGTATATTGGCTACTATGGGCGACACCTCAGTTTGAAATATCTTCCCCTTAGTTCTCTGGCTGCTTCAGTGCATGACGTTTATAGAGAGTATAGGAGAATCCAAATCATTATCCCAGACAGAATACTGAAGGAAAGCCCTAACTGTGGGATCATGGAATTATCCAGTCTGGAGACCTGTCTACTGATTGAGTTTATGCGAAAGTCTCTTATTAACTGAGTTACTCCATAAGCAGGGGCGCATCTATTATGAAACTAATGATGCTTGAGCTGCAGGGCCCCTAATCCCGGAGGAGCCTATTTTTACCTCTTGTTTTTACGTACTGTATAGTTATAGCTCGTCACAGCTATTACAGCTTGGATGTGCTTCGCTTAGTACTGCGAGAGCTGCTGGGAATTGTAGTCTAGCTCCGTGATTTGCGCTCTGTAAATAGTGTGAAACGTGAATCCGTTTTAAACTACAATTCCTCACAGCCTTTAGAACTTCTCTTTGTGACATTCCCAGGAATGGCGGAGCCTGAGAGGGCACGTTCTAGGAAGGAGGCTGGGAGCAATGAAAGGTGAGAAGGAGCCTGGGACAGGGCAGTATCTAATAAGGTCATCTTGATCTTGCAGGCACTGAGCAGTGTGTGCTGTCAGGTGTGTATTGAAGGGGGGGTGCTGTGAGGTGATTAATGAAGTAGGGGTTCTGTGAGGTGATTAATGAAGTAGGGGTTCTGTGAGGTGATTAGTGAAAGGAGGGGTGCATGTGAGGTGATTTATTAAGGGGGGAGGGTGCTGTGAGAGGTGGGATGAGGGTGTGTGCTGCCCCACAGACTCTCTCACCTTGTCACCCACCACATCTGCCCCGCAGGCTTTCTCACCATGCCACATACCTGACCTGTCCCCGCAGACACCGGCTATTGGGAAGGGGCTCACTGTATGGCCCATTATCAAGGACCATATTGGATGTTGCTCTATTGTTGCTGGTTGTGAAGGGGCCACCATAACGGTTCAAGATTCCAAAAATGTAGGTCCGTCAATGTTCGCAAGCATGCATGAGGGGCTGTGGGAACAAATTTCCATACACTGCTCTCATCATACTATCCCTTTTTTGACTCTTACTTGAAAGCAGAGGGGATGTGGCCATACAGACCAGTAGGAGGGATGCTCAGCTGCTATTTTAAAATTGTGAACGATTATTTTTTCTTCTAGCACTATACTTCCCAATCTTTGCAGCAGCGAGGGCATGTAAGGGGGTATGGTGACACCTCACAGTGGCATATCCAGCACTTCCGACGTTTGCTACCCTTAAAAGTGCTCTTTGAATGCCAAGCATACCATGAATACCCTTTCACCACTGCTCTCCAAATCTGTCCATATCGGGACAAAACCATCATATTGGCACCGTCCTGCCTAAATCGGGACAGGTGTTAAGTATGATATACCGGTACTACAGATACAGGGCGATCCCCAGCAAAAACTGCATTCGCATGTTGTTCCCATTATGAAGAGTAGGGGCAGGTCAGTGGAAAAGTAGCAGGAATGCTGATTTAAGATACAATGTTTTTGGCATTCATTTCTGGGAATTTTTTTTTTTTTGCACTGCTTTTTTGATTCTTTTATTCTATATTTGTATGATGCAGTTCTATACACTTGAACCACTAAGATATTTTTTTTTATATTGTTATCTTGAGTACTTCCTACCACACTGGTTGACATGTTCTTCCTACCTGTTTCTATATTTAGGTTGCATGCATTGTCTATTGCCTTAGCAACTGACACCACTCAATGAAATATAGAAAGTGTATTACATCACCATTACTGCTCTAGGTACTGTATTGTCAATAGACTGTATCGATATTTGCATTCATTGGACAATTGAAAATAATCACAACTAGCTACAAGCTCTCAACTAGCTACAAGCAGTTCACAACCTTGATTGCAGTTAATAAAATCTCTCAGCACCTTATGTGGCTATATGAAAACTACAAGTTAAAAATAAATAAATACTGTAATACACAACACGTGCATTTAAAAAAAAAAAATCACACTAGGATTGTGTATTTAATTTTGAAAAGCAAGAGCAGAAGTATTCTGTAATTAATTAGATGTTCTCTATTATATAAGACATTCCAATGAATATTAGTTCTGCTACAGATTCAGTTCTAATAAATGAACACAAAGACTGTACTTTCTGCCCATATAGATTTAAATTACCTGCCCCGGGGTTATCCAATTAGCCCCGATGCTGACACTTATCTGGGATTTTGTTTTCAGTCAAAACGAAATCAGAGATAAATAGCCCTTTTTTCCTGATTGCCACTGTGAAAACACGTCTTTTCACGGATCCTACAGTATGTACTTTTGCCCAAAAAAAGGACTATTTTTCTGGCATAAAAAAAGAAGCTAATTGGATCACCTGAAAACAAATATCGGTGGCAAAAAAAAATTGCGAAAAACCTTAGTTTCCTGTAAAATTTTCGGGTCTAATTTGATACCCCCTTAATCTGTTGATTTTTTTTTAGGGGGTGGAATACTATTGCAATCCATTGTAACCAATGTCATTACAAATCTGGACATATATGTTGCTAATAAATAAAAGGATTAATTAGGATTGTGCTAAATTGCAGATTATATCGCATACATGTTTAAATAAGGAATGCTAAGTAGAATTGATTACAAACACTGGGGCAGATGTATTAACCTGGAGACAGCATAAGGTAGTGATAAACCAGTGATAAATACACCAGCCAATCAGCTCCTAATTGTTAATTTACATATTGGAGCTGATTGGCTGGTGTGTTATCACCTTGCATTTATCACTGGTTTATCACTTCCTTATGCCGTCTCCAGGTTAATACATCTGCCCCATAATCTGTTATATAGCTCTATAACATGTCTTTATCTTGTCTTCATACTGTATCGCTAACTGCCATGCTAACATTTAACATGCATTACTTGTAGGCATTAAAGTTTGCCTGTTTTGCCCATAAAATTGCAAGGTCATGAGGCTAAATCTCAAATCTCAATTAAACTTTCCAATTTACAAGCAAAATGCACCCACAAGTTATACTGTACATGGAATACGTGTACTTGCAAGTCTTATACAATACCTACAGTACATCCTTTATAATGTATTAGGAAATGTGACACACGCAAGCAATTCATTTATTTTGATGAAGCTATCACTCATTAATGTTCTTAGTGAATGATGTTTACAGACACTGAATGATGGAAATATGACATTATTTAGTATACTTCTTAGAAGAATTTCTTTGATTTGCATGAATACTTGTGGTTTGGAGCATGTGCAAATAAATTGCTTAATTCCAGTCTTTAGTTTCTCACAAACACTCAGTGAAACAATCGATTTCAAGTAACAGGCAATTACACTTTCAGAGATCCCTTGGTTTAGTTTGAAACATATATGTGTCACACGGGATACGGTCATTAGGTGGACCACTATTGGTCAACATGTACTAGGTCGACATTTTTTGTACTTTTTTCATACTTTACGATCCACGTGGACTACGATTGGGAATAGTAACTACACCCAAAAAAGTAAAAAAAAAACCTTGTAGACATTTTCCCACATCAACCTAATGACCATGTTGACCTAGTGACCATGTCGACATAATGCATGTCGACCAATAGGGGTCGACCTAATGACTGTCAACCTAAGTGTGGTCGACCTAATGACCCATAATCCTGCCACGCATGTACGTATAGTAAGTAACAATTTCTGTGATGTCATTAAATATGGTTGCAACGTAGTTTCAATAATTTTCTTTCCCATTATAGGTGAGATCTTTATTGCACACCAAATATTCTTTATAGAATACTGTATTTTACCTATATATCCGGCACTTGCTTATTTTATTGTTGTCTTTGATGTGTGGCAGCATGAGATGTTATAATGACGTACTAATAATATCGCAACAAACAAATGTAGTGTTACAATATTTCCTTTTAAAAACAATAGCATATAATTGTTACCTTAATATCTTTAATTTTAAGAGCTATATTATTATTATTACCATTTATTTATATAGCGCACACATATTCCGCAGCGCTTTACAGAGAATATTTGGCCATTTCCAGTGGAGTTTATAATTTATGTTCCCTACCACATGTACACGCACACACATTCACGCTAGGGTTACTTTTGTTGGGAGCCAATTAACCTGCCAATATATTTTTGGGATTGTGGGAGGAAACCCACACAAGTAAAGGGAGAATATACAAACTCTGCACAGTTAGGGCCATGGTGGGAATCGAACCCATGACCTCTGCTGTGAGGCAGTAATGCTACCCATTACACCATCCGTACTGCCCTGCTATAGGGAGCAAGTCAATTAGCCCTGATAATTTATCTGGTGTGAAAAAGGGTGGTACCCAGGGCCGTTTTAACAGCAGTGTGGGCCCCTGGGCACAGCGATGCACTGGGGCCCTTACCCATCCTCCAGCAGTAGGGGTGGGGGGTGCTGTCAGCAGCAGCTTTGATGTCCAGTGGGCGGTAGGGGGTGTTCTGTCTTCCGCTCAGCATGTAGGACCTGGAGCAGTAATTTCTGCTAATTACTCCTTTACTGCACAGATAGTGGAGGATGGGGTGGGAAGGAGAACACTAAACTGTAGAAGGGGGCATTGGGTTGAATGAAGGGGCCCCGGTACATGACTTCCAGGGTGGTAGGGGGTGTTTAATACGTAGGGGAGGGGTCGATAGTGGAGTGGGCTTAATATTCTTCATTTTCTGGTGAGAGGGCAGCTTGCTTGACTGCAGATATCTCAAGTTCCTGGAAAAAGATTTCTTAGCTTTGAATGGGATAAAAAAAATTAGAGCGTCTCACCTTTCAGGAGGTACTGAGGTCTTGGGGATCAGAGTTCAGGAGTCAGAGCAATCCACTAATGGAAATATAATGCTGCATACCAGGTGCGTGGAGCTGGAGCGGGGACCAGCTGCTGGAAGGCTGGTATCGCTGGTTCTGGGCATAGTAGCGACAAGCTGCCAGTGTCCACCAAAAGTTGAGAGTCCCAGCTTTTGGAGTATACCCTCAGAAAAACTGTAAGTCAGACAGAGCCCGAGAGATCTGGCTGGGAAGAGCAATTAATACTCGGATGGGGACCACTGCTTTGAAGTCCGATATCTCCGGTTCCCTAGGGACAATTTTCAAAAATCTGGTACCCCTGGAAAGAGGGGACCCTCAGCTATCTGCCTAGGGCCCTAATACTCATGGGGCCCTTGGGCAAGTGCCCATTGAGCCTATACGAAAAGACGGCCCTGGTGGTACCCTCTGGCTTTAATGCCCAGGGCTATGCAATTAGAGACCTTTTTTCTTGCCTGGTTAATTACACTGTTAACAGGTATTAACCCATAGAATCCGGGATAAATTCCCAGACCTACTGTATGTTCTGTTAACATGGTTTCGACACCCGAAAACAGGCTATTTTTCTGGGATTTATTTTCAAGCCTGCAGAGGTTGACATGAGAAGAATGTGTGGGGTAAAGGAATGTCTAGGATGACACCCAGTCAATGGATTTGGGAATGACCAGGAGGGAAATTTTATCAACAGACAGTGAGATGGGTAAAGGTGATGGGCCATGCATGGGGAAAAGACACTGGGCGGGATTCAAATCTTCTCTCCCCCCTTCCCGCCCCCATCACGCCCGCCGGCAGTATTCAAATGTTACTGCCGATGGGTGCGATATCAGCATTTCAGCTCACCACTTCCAGGGGTGGTGGGCTGAAATACGTGAAAAGTGACCCGCTTGGATGCCCAAACGGGACTTTTCACGATCGCACCCATGTCTTTAGTCGGGTTTAACTGCTTTGCGCGGCTAAACCTGTCTCTTATGGGCGCGATTAGCGCGATAACGGGGGTCATTAGAATATCGCCCCGCGATCTCCCGTCACTTTAAACGGGAGATCGGGGGTAATAAAACATTTTAATCCCGCCCACTGAGTTCAGTTCTGGACATGAGTAATTTAATAAAATGATGGAACATCTAGGATGAGTTGGTAGAGAGGCATGGAGAGAGATGTCAGGGTAGGAAGGGTAGGCTTTAGTGGTGTCAGCTTTAAGGTGGTGTTGAATGAAGAACAAGGCTGCTGATGAGTGCTCTAAGGGAGAAGGTGTATAGGGAGAAGAGGAGGAGCCCACGTTTTATATGTGTTCACTTCTTCTCATGTTCATTGCCCTTCCCGTCTCAAATCTGTCATTTTCATCTGTCATCGTCCCTTCTCATGTCTCATTGCCCATGGCTCTCTGATGGCATACAGTAGTTTCCCCTGATCCTGTCATGTCATTGGCTCCTGGTCCTCTCATGTCTCATTGCCCATGACCCTCTCGTGACATATGGCCCCCTGATCCTGTCATGCAATGACCCCTGGTCTACTCGTGCCTCATTGCCCTCTGGTCCCCTCATGTCTCAGTGTCATCTCATTGGCAGCGATGTGGCAGAAGTAATTGTTGGGAGGTATTTATTTGGGGGGTGTCATATGTGTGCCCAGGATGAATATAGGTGTGAGTGTGTTTTCATTTTTGTCTAGTATGTCTGTGGTGTGTTTTCAGCCATCTACCATGTACTGTGAAAATAGTTTTGCCCTTCATGCCGTAGACTTTGGGTAGCACTACCCTATACTAATAAAATACATGATCTTCTACCACAGACAGTGCTTCATTATACTTTCTCTTGACTAGAAACAGGCTACACAAAAACATTGTAAAATATATATTTTTTGTAACAGCTTAGATGTATTTGTTACTGTTAAAACTTTTTGCTTTTGAAGTTGAATATTGTGTTTTGTACTCTTAGATCTGAGCTGATGCGATGTGTTATTTTAGTCTATGGAGACTAATGTCAAAGCATCAGATGCCCCCATAGACTGCAGTATGACACAGTGACACATACACGGCTCAAAGAAATGTCATCTACGCCGCCAAGTGACAGAGGCTTGCTGTGTTTAGAGACACATTTGGAATATTTTCTTTCTTTTTCTTTCATGTACCACTCACATTTGTTACGTCTGATCAACGATGTTCTGTGACCAATATATGTCATAGTCAGCTGACTTTGAACAACAATAAAAATTATTAATATTGATCTAATGTCGATTCTCAACAGTCAATTAATACGGATGAACTAAACAATTTGGCATGTTATATCTATTTGGAGTGTGACTGGCCATAACCTAGGTCCCAGTGTATTATGTATTGTACATACTATCGTACTGTCCTTCAGATGAGGTCAAGTAGATTAGTAATTCATGGGGGTAATTTTTTTGGGTTTGGTATGCGTGACCGGCGGTGAGGAGACTTCTGGTCACCATACCGATGCCAGAATCCCGACTTGCAGATGGGCGGCGGCGGGTGAGCGGAGCAGGCTCGGTGGCGAGCTGTGATCGCCACAGACTATATTCCCACACTATGGGTGTCGTGGACACCCACGACAGGAAATAGTCCCTGTTAGTTGGCATGCCGGGTGTCGGGACTGTAAGGGGTCGGGATTCCGGTGTCGGTATTGTGACCGGCAGTCTCCTGACCGCCGGTCACTTAACTGCCTCCAAATTTTTATCTACCAATCTTTTGGTTTTCTAAAGTAGATATTAGGAAATATATCCAAATACATTGGGGTATATTTACTAAGGTGTGAGTTTTTTAGAAGTGGAGATGTTGCCGAAAAGGACCAGTTACATTCCACTTAACATTTATCTAGCTGCTTCTAGAAGGAAATAGCTGGAACCTGATTGGTTGCTATGGGCAACATCTCCACTTCTAAAAAACTCATACCTTTGTAAATAAACCCCCTAGAGTGTCACATGATACCAGTGTCCAAGGGAGAGGGCCTGTGTGAAGGCTCCACTCGGGCCCCCTCCTCTCTGGCAGTGCCGTAGACTCCTGGAATATGGCTGCAGTGCCATTTTCCCTGTGATCTCTGCTGCTCTGCATGCTTGGCCGTCGGTTGCTGTGGGGCTCCAGAGACAGAGGAGGGGTAGGTATAGCTAGAGTATATATGGGTGCAGTGTGGGCCCTCTGCACTCAGGGGCCCATGTGCACTTCACATCTTGCAGCCATTATACTTGTATATGCCATTGTTTGTGCTTGTTTGTGTCCAAACCATGGGAAATGCTGTATGTATTATTAAACTCAAGTTAATAATGATTTGATTTGACTTCAGTTTGTACATTGTAAAGCTACTGTAATAAATTCTGCTTGTAACATCTGAGCTATCTCATTGTTTTCCCTTTAAAGTGCGCAAATGTTTAGAGAGCAAAGCGTCTCACCGGGTCCTCTACAGATCTGGATGTAGTGCCTCTTCTTGAATTGAACATAATCTTGAAGCAGCTATTGGAATTGAAAGATAAAATATCTGCCAGGTGCTCAAACAGTATCTTTCTCATCTCGGGCAGCTGAATCTATTTTTTTATATCTCTGTGCGGGCTCGTAGTTCTCATTGCCTTATATTTACCAAAAGTGATAATTCTGGTGAAATGGCGCATAAATAAAGAAAACAGCTCAAATAAATAATTCCTGCAGTTTTCTATGCAGAGTTTTCCTTAAAAGAAATCTGGCTATGTGAAATTGAATTTGTCAGAAAGTGGAAACAATGGAGGAAATTGCCTTTAGTAAGAGGAAAACACATTCTAGTTCATAACAGGTAAAAAAAACCAATTACCCTACACTTCTACTTGAGTAGTTGGGGTTCCTTACCTTTGACCCCACATTTTATAAGGGGTATAATACTAGATCTTTCCCACACTGCAACCCTTTCCAACTCTTTATACCAACTATATGAATCTTTGTATGGTAAATATTGGCCAGTGGGGGATGGGGATGGGGGAGTTATATGTCTGGACAGAGTGCCTAGCAATGGGGTATGTACAGTATAAGGTGAAATGTTAAAAGTAATAGTAATGCGTCTGACAATAAGATCTATGTAATGCATAGTTTTATACTCCCAAATTTGGTTCACCCACACTCCCGGGACAGTAGACCAGCCTCCTGGATCCTACCCACTTTCAAAGTACAGCGGATGGCCCAGGGGCTTGATAACGTGGGTCAGGATAATGTGGTCAGTATGGTGGGATTCACGGCATCATGTCCCCCTTCAAAAAGTCACTTACAGTGTAGTAGAGACGCAGGGCTGCAGCTGTTACTGCACAGGAATTGGTTTTACATGCATACAGAGCTGCAGAGCACAGCAGAACTTGGCGTGAATAAAAGCTGCTGACATCAGAGCACTTCTTACGCAGATTCAGACTCACACACACAGATGTACACATGTTGCAAGCCCCAGTGGGCAGTGTACACTAGCAATGCAGATTTGTCGCTTCCAGTTAATTCATCTATGTGAAATTGTGAATGAGACACACATTTTGAGCAGAAAGACGTTCGATATGACCAAACTGCAGGGGACCCGGTGCCGCAAGGGGGTCCAACTTGAACCACAGTATAACAGGACACAGCTGTGCAATATTGCTTTTAATATAGTTCCTAGCATGGAGCCTGCAATGTGATTGGGGTGCAATTCTTAGGCTGGGTACACACATGGTCGACAGCGCCATCAACTGACCGACCCAGCGTCTGTGCGACCAATTTTGGTAAGCAAACACACTTACTAATTCCCGGCACAGAAATGTCTGGACAGACATCATCACAACTGGGCGGTCATTTAAGTTTTCCCGTCCAGTTGTGATGTTATTGTCAGCGGTTCCAGCGGCCAGCATAACAAGTCAGGCTGTTGGTCGGGCGTACACACTGGCAGATGTAGCGATCTATCTGCAAGACATATCGCCATTTGCAAGGCTGCAGGGCTGACACGATACATGAGCCGAAGCATGTAACAACATATAATTTATCAGCTGTATGAATGATATAGCGCATAGGAGGATATCCAATTATCCCTGGTAAAACATCGGGTCCGAAAAACGGCCGTTTTTTTGGCTTTTTTCCGATGTTTCACCAATTTTTTTTTACAAGCTATCCAAAATGAATCGCCCATAAAAAAAAGCTGATCTCCCGATAGCACACAGGTTCAGTGAAACCCGGGTGTTTTCGGGTGAAATAGCTGTTTCCAGGGATTTTGCTTCGCCTGCCGGGGGCAGGTGAAATAAAATCCCCGATAAGCCGCGGCACGCAGCGGCTTATCGGGGCTAATTAGATAGCCCCTGGCGAGACAATTAGCCCCAATAAATTACCGGAGCTAATTGGATATCCCCCAAAGTGTTTATCCGGCAGTAGTATTGACATTTATTCTATATGTATAGACAATTACACATTGACACTTGTTTTTGCCTTGAGAATCATGGCAGGTTAATGTCACACAATACATGGTAAAATTGCTTCCCTTTCTTATTGTTAACCTTGGATGAGCGTGATTACACCACTGACCATACTCCATCTACAGTATATCTCACACATCTCCGCGTATAACGTACTCTGTCTCCCTAGGGGGATTGGTACTATAGCACATGTATGACGTCAGCTGGAAGATGTAGGATATCTGACAAACATCTGTAATCTTACAATGCAGCGCATGAATACAATTATCATCTATCATGTAGCACTGAGCGTTACAAAGAATCTACTTAACATTTTTCAAGCAGGCAATCTGATAGCTACGCCTTTAGCTTGGACCACATGATACTTGTCTATGTGGAATGAAATTGATAAGGGAACAAAACCAAACCAAGGTTACGTATAGGTCACTCAACCGCTATAGCGCATGCTTACAGGAGACGTCTTCTTGCCTGTCATTGATGTCTGTTCTTACCTCTTATATACTGTACATAAGCTGTGCTAAATAGAGGCATACTGTATGTACTGTATACACAAGCGGAGGTGATTCAATAAGTATTCATTCAAAAATTTGACTATTGATTAATTTATACAATGAGTATGTCCTATTATTAATTCCCCATCAATGTATCTCTGATATATACAAGTTGTCTGTAGTTTGTATTTCTGCCTTGTTTCAATATTTATTTAATAGGATACTCATGTAACCATTGATTCAGCCTAATCAGTGGATAGTAAGCCTAATTCAGACCTGATTGCAGCAGCAAAATCTTTCTCTAATGGGCAGACCCATGGGCCTAATTCAGATCTGATCGCTGGGCTGCGTTTTTTGCTGCCCTGCGATCAGATAGTCGCCGCCTACTGGGGGAGGGGAAAACGCTGTGCAAGTGTGCGATCGCTTTTGTTGCAGAGATGCACAAAAATCTGTTTGTGCAGTCTCTACGCAGCCCAGGACTGACTCTTCCTGTGGGATGGAATCCTGTTGATCGGGGCCGGAGCTGACGTCAGACACCCTCCCTCAAAACGCCTGAGCCCACCTGCGTTTTTCTGTACACTCCTGGAAGACGGTCAGTTGCCACCGACAAATGGCCTCTTCCTGTCAATCTCCTTGCGAACGCCCGCGCGCAGGGATCCTTCACACAATCCCGTCGCAGTGTGCCGATCCCCGTAGCAGCCGTCCGTCACGCTGGCGCGGTGCAGCTCAGACACATGCGCAGTTTGGATCTGATCGCCCGCTGTGCGAAAATGCACAACAGCAATCAGATCTGAATGACCCCCCATGTGTGCTGCAGGGGGGGCAGATGTTACATGTGCAGAGAGAGTTAGATTTGGGTGGGTTATATTGTTTCTGTGCAGGGTAAATACTGGCTGCCTTATTTTTACACTGCAATATAAATTTCAGTTTGAACACACCCCACCCACATCTAACTCTCTCTGCACATGTTATATCTGCCCCCCCCCCCCCCCTGCAGTGCGCATGGTTTTGCCCATTAGAGGAAAATTTTGCTGCTGCAATCAGATCTGAATTGGGCCCTATATCCTAAAATTTTGCATTATGTGAGGTAGAAGCTCATTGGTTGCTATGGGCAACTTCTCCACTTGTCTTCTTCACTACTCGTTAGAAGTTTGGGGTGTGGGGGTTGCTGGGGAGTCGTGTCACAGAAATGAGGAAGCTCTTAGTGGTCACACGGGCTCCATACACTTTCTCCTCTCAGTGTTAAGCTGGGTACACATTGGAGCGCTGGGCATTTGTTCCAACATCAGAACTTATGACCTTGATCCCAGATTCTGTGTACCCACTACAATGAGTTATATGAAGGATTGAATGATCGTGCTCCGTCCTTCATTAGCATAAACAAGGTTGCTAGTGATATGGCTGTTATGATTCCAGCACTCTGGTCAGAGGAGATCTTATGGCAAGGACCGGAGCACTGGAACGGAATGCTGGGGAAGGGAGCAGGACAGAAAATAGCCCCTGGCGCCCTAACTCTGTTGTCTCACCCGTGTTGTCTGAAATCCCCTGCGAGACTATGGTTTCTTGAGCCCTTGGCAGCCGCGTTTGAAGGGCGGATTATGTCTGCCCAACTTCGATGCCCCCCGGTCTTAATGAGAGACAAAGGGAAACCTGAGACAGGGTGATAACAAGAGGCCCTCTAACTAAACAACCAGGCCAGGGGCTAAGCAAACTCAAAACTATAATATGTGCGGAGAAACCGCCAGGGAAAAGGACAACCAAAATATCCACTTGTCCAATTCTCCTACCCGGCACCGCCGAGTACCAGAGAGGACTTGTGGAAGCGGAACCCTCCGCAAATGCTCCAAACATAAAATATAAAAGGTAAAGCGGCTGCGCCGCAACACACGGCAGAGCCGTAACTCACGAACACCACTGGATATAAAACGGTGATCAGTCAGGACTCCAGGGAACCAAACGACCTCTTGGGATGAGATGACAACTCCCGAATACCGGACTTCTGAGGACTGGAATGACCGGATACAGCAGGACTGGAAACAGACTCTCAGCAAACAAAGGCAGCATGCAGGAAGCTATTACCGGCGTCTGTGAGAAGCCCTGGGAGTGTATTTAACAAGGAGTCCTCCAATCAGCTGCTAAAGGCTGATTAGAATAAATGCCGTGCAGCTGCCTTGCTGCACGGCCAGAGAGCAGGTGAATATCTAATTTCCTAAAGCCTAGCAACGGGGAACGCGGTCCGCCAGTGGCGTCCCCGTTGCTAGGGTCCGTGCGGCTCAGCGCGCCGGCGTCTAGCGTTGCTAGGGAGCCGGCGGCTGTACGCGCACGGTGTCTCTAGTTGCTAGGCGCCGGGCCGCGCAGACAAGCGGACCCCGGCGCCTAACAATGGCTAGGTTTCATGTGCAGCACACCAAACCTAGCGTCCTTCTCTAGCGACCGCGGAAGCGCGCAATCACCCGTACACAATGAGTTATGTAGAAATGGCGGATCGGCCCGACATCGCGCCAGTGTGTACCCAGCTTAAGGGCTCATAAATACTTGGCACTCAGTACTCCCATAGAATTCTGTTGTATTGTACCCAGCATTATCTCTTTGATGCTTCAGGCAGCGTCGTAGAGGCAAAGTGAGCACGTGTCAGAAAGTGTACAGGTGCAGCTCCATCCGCCTATATTATATTTTGCTGTAAGCAATAATTCATGTTTTTGTGACTTTCAGAATGTCATTTAATTTCATAACATTAATGCCCAAGTGTACAACCTGAACGCTAAAAACATTTTGACAAATGTACCTGATTATTTTGTATTTCTATATACGCATAGGTTTACATATACATAGACAGATCTTGCATCAATTAGCAAACTGCACTCGTATCGCATCCTATATACACAACTCGGAGCAACTACGAGTAATTCAAAGGTACAGGAGGATGACTATTGGAGGCATCTGGAATTGCGACACAGAATCAGGCCCTTAAGTTGGGTGCACACTTTAATGGCGGACCCACCAACTGAGCGGCTAATTCTGGTAAGTTTATACCGATACTTTCTAATCGTCCTCGCGATATGTCTGGGCAGACATCACAACTGGGTGGGCATTAAAATATGCCCGCCCAGTTGTGATATCATTGTCGGCGGTTCCTGTGGCCGGCATATGGTTCCATTGGCCAGTTGTTCTTTACACACAGGCAGATGTACAGATATCTGCATCTGTGTGCTACAGGGCGGTGTTACATGTCCGTGAACAATATTGTATACAGACATATAGGCTGTCCAACAATTTATTGCATAGTGTGTACCCAGCATTAGATTGCAGCCAGCAATAAAGCAGTACAAAATGTAATAAAAATACAAAAGTGAAAGGCTTCAAGGGAAGTGAGCAAAAAATGTTAAACATTGCAGGACATGATAGCGTGTCAGCAGTGTGTCCAGCTTCATCAGGAACAATCAGGGACAATCATTCGCCTTCATTGACTTTCTCTTCTTTTCTCCATGGAACGAGAGCATTAGGCTGATTAATGTCAGTAGGTAATGAGCTCTTGGACTTGTGATCATGTTGGTCAACAGAGGACACGAGTAAATGGAGCAGGCCGTCTATAAAACATTAGCACTGCACACACATGCTCCAGGCTGCAAGTGCTGATGCTAGTGTGCATGTGGTAACTATGGTTTCATCCCCTCGTGAAAGAATACTATACATTGTTATGCCTGCAGGAAAAGGGCCTTTTTTATGGTTTGATACATTTTATGTTCTTGTTTGTAGTCTATAACTTCCTTAGCTTTTGTATGCTTTTATATTATTGTTATTATTATTATTATTATTATTATTATTATTATTCATTGCTTTTTTTATTTATCCTTAGTTGATATTGTTTTTTAAGTTTTTATAACCACTTGCAACCTCTTATATTATGATACTATTGTTTATCCGGCAATATTATTTTTTGTATCTCTCTTTATTTTTTGTCTATTACTTATACAGACTTTGGGCCTGATCAGAGGTGGAAGCTGCTATGTCCGCTATAGAGTCCGTCATCGGTACAACGGTTGCAAAAATATACAAATGCTTACGACAGTTTTCCTCTTGTGCACCAGTGTGCGGCAGCAAGCGCTGAGACGCACGTTTTTGTGTCTGCGGACAGTGCTACTGCTTTGAAGGTTCTGAGCACTCCACCATCGCTTGCACCATCCACACTTGTGACACCCTATGTGCTGCTCAGTGTTTCCATCTCAGATGTGTCTAAACATGGTCTGTGGATCTGCATTTGAGTACACAGCCGGTTTCACTGACACCACCATGACACTCTCATAACATGCCGCTGAGACGCCCTATTTTTGTGAACTCTTCAGGCCACTTCCCAGTCACCACCCATGTCTGTCAGCCACAATCTCTATTACTAACTGGCTTATTGTTGAACATGTGTCCAACTGCTTGAAACCATGTTCACACTGCAGGCTGGACCTTTGCCGGCGCCTTGAGATGACATCATTTCCAAGCACTGATGATCTCGCTCTCTGCAAAGTTTTAAAATGACCTGGGTCAGATGACCGGGGTCGCGCTTTCACAGTGGAAACTACCCGTGTCGTTCCTGGGTTCAGCCCTGGTCGCGACCCGGGTCGCATTCCCAGTGCACCAATCCTGGGTAGTCCCTTTCACCCCAAGCCAGGACCCGGGTTGCCCAGGCAGTATATTGGTTCAGGGGCTTAAAGGGGTATAAGGGGCAGCCATTGAGTATTGCCATCTGTATGGTCTCCTTTTACCCCCTAGGCAGGTTAGCTGTGGTTTTGTAATTTTTAAATATTGTTAATAGCCAATTGTTTTCCTACATATTTTTGTGATTTCTATGTAACCTTTTTATGTTTTACAATAGATTATTACTGGAATTTCTGGCATTTCAAGTTGTTGATAATTTTTAATACCCTATAGGGGGTGCCCTGTCATCTTCCTCATATGCAGTCCTATGAATAAACATTGGGCTGGGCCCATCTACCTCCCATGTGGGCACATTATATCGTGCAGCTATACAGTACTTGTTTGTTTTCGAGGGTATCCGGACTCTAGGTCGACACCAATTAGGTTGACACCCATTAGGTCGACACCCATTGGTCGACGGTGGATAGGTCGACAGTAGAAATATGTTGCGACGGCCATTAGGTCAACATGGACAAGGTCGACATTAAAAAAAAGGTCGACATGAGTTTTTTTTTTTACAAAAAATTGACTTTTTCATACTTTATGATCCACTGGACTACGATTGGGAACTGTAACCTGCGAGCGCAGTGGAGCGAGGCACATTGCCCGCAGCATGCGAGGGGATGCGGTGCATTAATTGGGGTTCCCGGTCACTTGACGGAGAACACGACACCAAAAAATCATTAAAAAACTCATGTCGACCTTTTCCCCCCATGTCGACCTAATGGCCGTGTCGACCTATTTCTAATGTCGACCTACCCACTGTCGACCAATGGGTGTCGACCCAATGGGTGTCAACCTAATTGGTGTCGACCTTGAGTCCCATACCCGTTTCAGAGTAGCTGCTTCTGGCTTCACTTCCTCTGTTACAGGAAATCACGGCGGCTCCTGGTATTCTCTGTATCATAGATAGTAACCAGAAGAGGAATAGCCGAATATATACCTCGGGTCACATTTATTACAGGCAGAGTGGGTGTCGTTCAGCCGAGACTATCAGCTGCAGAATGTCCATTGGCTCTGGTCTGGAAAGATGACTACAGTATAAGCCAGGACAAAAAATGCATCATAAGAAAGACGTAGTTCTGTGTGCATGCTGAGTGAGACAGAGAGATTTTGAAATGCGTCCAGCTATGCAAACGTAGCGTACGAACAGGGAGAACAATAGTTTATGCAACAAATTTTATGCCTGGAAAAAAAACACAGAATATGCACCAGGTTTACACCAGGAGAAAGCAGTAGCATATTTAAACAGGTCTTTGTTGTAGTAGGCCTACACTTCTCGCCCTTATTCCATCTCTCTAAAGCTGGGCACACATTAGACGATGTGTACCTAGCACGACATCGGCGGAGGCGACGGGACTCGGCAGGAGTGCCAGCATCAACAAGTGCATACACACTTGCCGATGCCATGGGGGTGGGGTGGGGGGATTGGGGAGCAGGGGCTGCTTGGCCCTCGCAGGTCCAACTGGCAATGGCGCTTATGACCCGCTAGAGCGTGCATCGTCAGCGACATAGTTGGTACACACTGGACGATTTTAACAATTTGGCGTTACGATCCGTCAGAATTGGGCATATCATTTTAAAAATCGTCTAATGGGTACCCAGCTTAAGTGTGGGCAGTCGTCAGGGCTCTTGAGACAGCCATGGGCCTCTGGCAAAAGAATAATGCAAAATACTGTGGACAGTGCTGGGAAAGGGGGACAGGCCAGGTAATTAGTACCCCTCACCACTTGACACCCCTGAGTGCCGTAAATATAAGATGCAACTGAATCTACATACAGAGATGAAGTAACATCCAATGGTGCATCTGTAAAATATTTCGAGTACAATATACTGTTATGTTGTTTTTGTTGTTTTTGTTGTTGTTGTTTTGTTTTGTTTTTTTGTGGGGGGTATGGTAGTCAATTAGTTTAAATGCTCTCCTGTCTCTTCATTGTATACCACGCAGCTGCTGTGTACAGTTTGCCAGGTAATGGTGTGCATGACTTGTTTTTGACCCTTTACACCCAGCATGGGCTATTGGAGCCAATACAACAGTGTAAACATTACCATGTTGGTTTTTCCTACATTTCAGAATTTAAAGCCATTGAGCTCATTAAAACCAATATGTTCTACTTTTAGTCCATATAAGTTTTGTTCTAAAGAATTTGATGTGTTATATGGTGTAAGGACAGGACACATAAATTACCATGTAGTATAATATTCTACTTTAATTTTTCTTTCTGTGTAGAGTACCTAATATCTGGTGGAAAGGTGCTATATCAATAAAATATTTCTGAAATAGAAAATGTTATAATTGTTAATAAAATTATTATATCTGGGGGTCAATCCAATTAGGTGTGCCTTTCAAACTTGTTTCAGGAAACTCACAGACTTCGCATGAATATGTGCACATGAGAATTTAATCCAATTAAAAATGCCTATTCGCGATACTCGCAACGGGTAGTTGCGAATTGTCTGCCAAATGCGATGTGGGAGAAGTGCGTGAAATAGTGGGGCGACCTTCCTAGACATCAAAAAAGTGACGATTTTGTTAGCAGTATTATACAGAAGGCTGTTAGTGTACATAAGGTAAGTACTGGAGGGTTTTATACGCTGTTAAATGGTTGATTTGTGTATTTCGTAAAAATATATATAATAAGCAACTTTTTTAGTTTATTTTAATCTGCCAAAAAATGAAAAATGCAAACAACAGTAAGGAAAAAGATGCTTTTGGAATACCTTGAGGTGACTTTAAAAAAATACTAAAAATCAACTATTTTGAAAAAATACTCTAATTAAATGTGGGGTTGCTAAAGCGTAAAAAACAAGTTGATTTTGGGGCAATGTTAGTCCATTTTTTTAACCCCCCAAACCATGACATGTAATTATTGGACTACTTAAGCAAATTGGAGACTTCTAATTGCCTAATTAGTCATGGAAGGGGGAGGGGGATGTCCAAGGGTTTCTGCACCATGTCCCGACGTTTTAACATTAAAGTAAGGATTTTTCCAATCATCTCTAAAGGCCCATACACACTGGGCAATTTTGAGCTGAAAGCAGATCACTTTTGGTGTGTTGAACTGCTTTCAGCTCAAAGCCGCCCAGTGTGTATGCCCAAACGATGAGCGGTGAGCGCTGATGCGTGCTCCCGCTTCATCGCCGGCGGCCGCCGTTCATCTACTGGTATTACCAGTAGATGAACGACGGGGTGAGCGGCTTTCCATAGCGTCCTGCTATGGAAAGCCGCTCACCCCCGCTGACATCGCTGGGCAGGGGGGAAAAGCGCTCAGTGTGTATGCACCTTTACCCTCGAGGAAAATCCAAGTTTACTCTGACTGGTTCAATGAGAGTTTCTAATTGGATTGCAAAATGAATTTGCAATGCAAATTAGCAGAGAAAATGGCAACTCTCAACTCGAACTCCGCAACTCGCACCTAATCGGATTAACCTTCATAAATTATAGTGCCATTGTAATTTATTAGTCCATTTTTATTACACTATATGAAAAAAAAGTATTTGTCCAAAAATGGCAACATAATTAAGTCAAAATATTAGTGTTGGTTGTTTTTTTTGCAGATATCCTCTGCCTTAACCAAATTACCACTCAGTAGTTCCATCCCCATAATATTCACCAAAAATGTTCTGTGGTAAATTGCAGAACTGGACCTGATAGCAAACCCCATGTTCAGATGGCATTAGGAATTGTAGCCTACTGGGGACTTCTTCGTCTGAAAGGGATCTACGGATCGCCGTAGAGATTCATAAGTACCGTATATACTCGAGTATAAGTCGACCCGAATATAAGCCGAGGCACCTAATTTTACCACAAAAACCTGGGGGAAATTTTTGACTCGAGTATAAGCCTAGGGTGGGAAATGCAGCTCTAGCCATACACAGCCCTCATACTGCCAGATATGCCCCCACAGTGCCAGATATGCCCTCATAGTGCCAGATATGCCCCCACAGTGCCAGATATGCCCTCATACTGCCAGATATGCCCCCACAGTGCCAGATATGCCCTCACACTGCCAGATATTCCCCCACAGTGCCAGATATGCCCTCATACTGCCAGATATTCCCCCACAGTGCCAGATATGCCCTCATAGTGCCAGATATGTCCCCACAGTGCCAGATATTCCCCCATGGTGCCAGATATGCCCTCATAGTGCCAGATATGCCCCCACAGTGCCAGATATGCCCTCATACTGCCAGATATGCCCCCTCAGTGCCACATATGCTCCCCCAGTGCCAGGTACAACTTACCCTCCCCACTCTCTCGCTGTTTTGTGAAGGAGGGACACGGAGGGCACAGCGCGCGCCTTTCCTGTGTCCCTCCTGCGTCTGTGGCGGCAGCGGCGGGTCTGTTAAATGAAGTGCCGGTTCGTGAGCCAATCAGAGCTCACGAATGGGTACTTCATTTAATAGACCCGCCGCTGCCGCCGGAGACGCAGGAGGGACACAGGAGAGGCGCGTGCTGTGCCCTCCGTGTCCCTCCTTCCCGGCACTGACTCGAGTATAAGCCGAGGGGGGGCTTTTTCAGCAAAAACAAAAAGTGCTGAAAAAGTCGGCTTATACTCGAGTATACACGGTATATATTTTTCAGGCCTATTTAAAAAAAAAAAAAACCTTTTAAAAAATCATGTTGGCCCAGCTGAGCAATCATCAACTTCCTAACAATAATGGCTGGCAGCATAAGAATAGGCTTACCGCAATGCTGGTCAAACTAAGATTGCAATACCATAAGAGGGCAGCCAGGGGTACAGGGGTATCCAGACTCTGGGCGACACCAATTAGGTCGACACCCATTGGTCGACTGGCTAGATCGACGCAGCCATTAGGTCGACATGAACAAGGTCGACATGAAAAAAGGTCGACTTGAGTTTTTCCCATTTTTGGGGGGGGACTTTTTCATACTTTATGATCCACGTGGACTACGATTGGGAACGGTAACCTGTGCCAAGCGCAGCGGAGCGAGGCACCTTGCCCGAAGCATGGTGAGTGAAGCGAGTCATGCAAAGTGACGCTGTGCACTAATTGGGGTTCCTGGTCACTTGACTGAGAAAACGACACCCCAAAAAACATAAAAAACCCATGTCCACCTTTTTTATGTCGACCTTGTTCATGTCGACCTAATGGCAGCATCAACCTATTTATAGCGTCGACCTAGCCACTGTCGACCAATGGGTGTCGACCTAATGGGTGTCGACCCTGAGTCCCATACCCGGGTACAGGTACCGCTAATGTCCTTAGGCTTAAATATGCTCTAAGTGGGGAAGCGATCTCAGAAAATAACCTCTGTGGTGCCTACCACGATCAGTATACATCCTACATGGCTTGATAACTAAGGAGAAACTGGACATTTGGCAACAACTGATGTTTTAGTGGGATTTAGGGATCTTCTCTCTTTAATAAATAGACCATTCATTGCCTGTATTTACAATGAAATGAAATAATACACAGAGCCACGGAACTCTTCATTTTCTAAATCTCACACGTTCTCTTCCTGATTCAGTGCTGGTGGAGTAGAGGAGTAATGATGGAGGTCTTTGTCATGGGAAACCCACACTTATGCTAGTTGGGGAGAGTGTAGCAGCCCACGGCTCTCGAGCCGCATGTGGCTCTTTCATCCGCCGCATGCGGCTCAGCCGGCTCCTGGCCACCGCTGCCCTGGCCTCCCCTACTCCCGTGCTGCTGCTGTCTGTGAAGGGAGGAAAGCGCAGCGTGCGCCTCTCCTGCCCCTCACTCTCCGGCGCTGGTCCGTGAGCCAATCAGAGCTCGCGGACCGGCAGCTGAGGCTGCCGGACCGCGAGCTTTGATTGGCTCACGGACAGGTACCTAGAAGAGAGACACAGCCGCCGAAGAGTGAGGGGTAGGAGAGGCACACGCTGCGCTCTCCTCCCCTCACAGACAGCAGCCACACGGTGAGCAGCACGGGGGAAGGGGGGGGTCGTCATCATGTATAGCTGGCACTGTGGGCATTGCTGGCACTGGGGAGTCATGTATAGCTGGCACTGGGGGGCATATCTGGCACTGTGGGGACACTGGCACTGAGGGCATTGCTGGCACTGTGGGGACATATATATCTGGCACTTGGGGGACATATCTGGCACTGTGGGGACACTGGCATTGGGGGCATAGCTGGCACTGTGGGGACATGTATATCTAGCACTAGGCGCATAGCTGGCACTGTGGGGACAAGTATATCTGGCACTGGGGGCATATCTGGCACTGTGGAGACACTGCATTGGGGGCATAGCTGGCACTTTGGGGACATATATATCTGGCACTAGGGGCATAGCTGGCACTGTGGGGACATATATATCTGGCACTGGGGGCATATCTGGCACTGGGGGGAAATGTGTATCTGGCACTGTGAGGCATATATGTATCTGGCGCTGTGGGGACATATGTGTATGTGGCACTGTGGGGACATATGTTTCTGGCAGTGTGGAGGCACCCATTTTTTTAAATTTTTATATGTATGTGGCACTGTACTGGGGCATTATATGTATTTGGCACTGTACAACATGACTAAAAACGGAGTTATGACAGAAGGTCATACTCCTAAAAACGTCATAACGAAAGGTGTGCGCACAAAATGGGGTGTGGCTTTGTGGAAACTAGGCCACGCCCCCATTTTTGAACGCGCGCCTTATACGCGCGCATGATACTGGCTCTTGTCCTTGACTACAGATCTTTTCTGGCTCTTTGACTCTGACTGGTTGGCCACCCCTGGTGTAGCTGATCTAAAAATGTACTATTGGGGTGGAGAAATGTCTTTTAAGTTTGAAGAGTTAATTATGTTTTGAAACTGATTACGTGAAGTTATTGTTCCACACCACAAAATGGAGCCAGCAGTGTTTAAAGTACATTTAGTTGAGACAGCACATTTTGGAACATATTGGAAGACACAGTTTTGTAATAGATTAATTAAGTGAAGTGTTGTTTATTATGGACTCATTCACTCACAATCAGCCAAAAACGTCACTCAAACCTAAAGCAGTTTTGGCACATTTTGGGAATTAGTAACGTTTGGCTTAGTGGATAAACCCTCTAGGTGAAATTAAGGAACTTCAAGCTTTGAATGATATTTATATAGTTTTCTACCATGTATTATTTTAGTCCTATTTTATTTTTTTTTCATTTATTTTATTATCAGTTTCCCTGCAACATTCTATTGTAGAAAAACTGAGAAAATATCGTAACACTTTGTTCTTAATTCTCAGATGCCAGTTAAGGTATCTCATAACATTTAATAATATTAGCCCAATCCGCAGTGTGATAATTGATTGCGTTGCACGGATGTATCAATAATTACATGCAGGAACAGAGCTTGCGAGAAACCTCTGTTCCTGCGAGCCAAATCGGCATTTTTTAATTAAAAATACCCTGATTATGTGCTGCACATGTGTCGCCGCCCAAAATCACCGCCACCGGCACCCCCATCCCTGTCACCATGACAACCAACACTCCCCCCCACCCCACCCTGCGTGGGCTGAACCCCCAACCTCCCCCCCCTTACAAGGCTGTGCTAATACTCTCTAATACCTGGGGATCGGTAATTAGGGCTCCTGGAAGACTGATAGTCACCAGGTCTCCCTGCTGCTGTGGCCTCCGGTGCTGTAAAGTGAGCTGCTGCTTTGCAGCATCACTTTACTGCACCAGGCATCACAGGAGCAGCAGGGAGCCCCGATGACCGTCAGCCTGCACCGATCACTGGTCCATGGGTAGGTGAGTATGAATAGTGTTTTATTTTTTAGTTCTTTTGATTAATTGGAAACAAATAATGATAGACAGACAGACAGTGTTGTTTAAAATTAGTATTAAGTTCTCCCGAAACACCAAACCCCTCCTGAAACACCCCACCCCCCTGGAATTGAAAACTACTATCACAGACACAACAACTTTGAGACAGGATTTAAAACAGGACAAAAAGCTGAAATGATAAACCATAACTGATCAGTTAAATTTGCAGTGAGGCTCTACACAGGGCAGTTCTGTTGTCTACAATATGGTAAAGCCAGTGATGCATCATCTGGCCCATAATGATGCAGGATAGCAGGGCTGCCCTCCTAAGCAACAATCATACATGTTGGACAAAGTTACGGTATTTCAGTAATTATTAAACTCAGTAATATACAGGTTTAGAAACAAATTCAAAAACATTTTCCCCAGTTTGAAGGTTGTTTCAATCATGAATATACACAAAAACAACAATTGAGTCAAAGGCTTCCTTCGGCGCATGGGAAAAATTGAGGAATGATTGAAACTTTCCTCAACCATGTAGTATAACGTATTAATAGGCGTACCCCCACTCACGCTGCAATGAGGTGGGTTAAACTCATCAAGGTATCTTTAATTTTCTAATGTCAAAAAGAGGGTCTCAGATGGCGTACCCCAACTCACACGATAATGGGAATCTGGACTCCTATCAAGGTTTCTTTAAGGTGTCTTCTAACGATAGTTTATGCAGGTGTGTCCTCCATACGTGATGACATCATTTACATGCGGAAAACGACAAGAAAATATCCAATGTATAGAATTTTCTATACCATACACTATAAACTGTGCAATTATATATTGTTATAGTAATTGTGATTCCTTCACCAGATTGTAAATGAGGCAGGCGTACCCCTCACTCACACAGAGATTAGATGTATAACTCGTATAAAGGTATCTTTGTGTTGAACGAGGGTAAAAATCTCATGGGCGTACCCCAACTCACACGTGAAGCAATGGATGGAATCTCATCAAGGTATCTTTATCTGGTCTTTATAACACACCCACACTCACACAGGGGTTTGATGTATGACTTCTAAGATGTCTTTTTGTGCAGAGGGAAAGGATATGAATATCTCATGGGCGTACCCCAACTCACACGTCAAGAGGCAGATTGAATCCCATCAAAGGTATCTTTATCCTGTCCTTATATCAACACTTTATGCAAGGGAAATCCTCTGTACCAATCTTTGGCAGTATTAAACTCCAAGGCATAAATCCCAAAATTGAGAGAATTCAAAGAAAGAGAGTCTTTGTGTGACATATGGTTTCCAAAAACATCGGTAACATCAAAGTTCCAAAAATTTTTTTTATTGAAAACCATAAGATATTTTATATTCCACAAAAATTGACATCTATAGCCTATTTGATATCAAAAAAATTTGATATCAAAAAAATTGTTTACATCCAAAAACATAAATACAGGAATGGAGTTAAAAAATGTATGTCCACTGAAAATTCAATAAAAAATAAAAACTCAAAAAATTAAAAATTCAATAAAAAAATTCCGATTGAAAGAAATGGCTACTCACACAGGGATCTGTCGACGCGTTTCGGTCTCCTGGACCTTTTTCAAGACATGACCTTCTGTGTGAGAAGCCAGCTATTTATGATGCCTGTAGCCAATTGTCTCCTAACCGGAAGTCAAAAAACCGGAAGTGACCTCATTGCTGGTAATTTACATTTTCATTAAAAATTTTCATTAAAAATTACATATACATAAAGAGGCAAATATGGTCCCTATTATTAAACCAAAGTTGTGCCTTATTATTATAAATATATTGTGATAGAGGAGCGAATCTATCTTTTACCATTCTACGACAAAATGTCGCTCGGAATTATGGGAAATGTAGTCCCACAAAGATAACGTTACTCCTTGTTTACTAAATTAATCTAAATCGAATTTTTCACATCTTATAGTCTCCAGATAGCGTGTGCATATAATAATCTTGTTATTCAAACAATATTCACAAAGTTCATAGGGAAAATTAGAGACCCGATATTTCGCCGCTTTGCATCTTGGGAAATGTAGTCTTATGGGATCGTGGGTTGCCGTGGCGTCGTGAAGCTGGAACCGGAAGTTGTCAACGTGTCTACTTCCCTTCTATGCATGACGGGAAGTGTAGTTCTTTGATTGTCCTTTGCGCATGCGTTCTTGCCTCTCTTTCCGGGACATCGTATTCCTCCGTTCTCTGTGATATTGAAAACTTTAGTTTCTCTCTCTCTTTGGGTGTTGCGCATGCGTCTTTGCAATTTGTCTCCTTCATTGGCGTTCAAGAGCATTTTTATTATACACGGCCGCCTCCATCATCAATACTTTTTAGATGATTCGGGTTTCTTTTGACATTTTCATATGGCCAGTGATATTTCAATGACAGGAGAAAAAATATAGATGGATTATTACTAATGTACAGTAAAAAATATATTACTGATATACAGTGAAAAATTAAACCATATTGTTGAACTGATGTTTTGTAATAGATAGCATTAATCCTAATTGAAAATGACATTCAAAATTACTAAAAGAATGCATAAAAACAAGATGAATAAAGTGAAATGAACATCTATGTGGCAGGAAAATTTTCATAGAAACCACTTCAATTCGAAATCTGAATTGAGACCACTGGGAATTAAAGTTTTGCATTGATAAATTAGTTTCATTTCTGCTTTTGCTAGCGCTGCAGATGAATCTTTGTTTCTCACATTTGGTTTAATCACTTTTAACCCATAAATACCCGTTATTCCTGACGGGCAACAGTTATGTTGTTCTTTAAAATGTGTGGATAGAGAGTGCGTTAATAATCCCTTTCGAATGTTTCTGAGATGTTCACCTACACGAATCTTAAGGGGGCGGGATGTGCGGCCTATATAATAAAGACCACAACTGCAGCCTATGGCATATATCACATTCTTTGTATCGCATGTGACAAAATCCACTATTTTAATAATTTGATTGTTAATACATATCTCATTGATCTTATTTGCTCCTTTAGTGTTTTTACATCCCATGCAGTTCAGGCATCTATAAAACCCCTTTGATGTTATTTTTGAATTTAAAGTGGAAGATGGTAAATGACTCGCTACCAATGCTGATTTAATATTGGGGGCCTTCCGGTATATATGGATAGGTTTGTCAGGTATTAATGACCCGATGGACGGATCTCTTTTCAAAAGATTCCAGTGTTTTTTAAAGATATTTTCTATCTTTTTATGATGGGTGCCATATTCAGAAATAAAAGCCCATTCAAATTTGTTATTTTGTTTAGATTTTTTGGTATTCTTCTTTAGTAGTTCATGGCGTGGGACTGCATTCGTCTCATTTCTGGCTCTTTCTATAGTATCTCTGGAATAGCCACATGCGGTGAATCTTTCCTCCAATCTATTAGCTTGGGACTGGAATGTCGCATCATCGGTGCAATTTCTCTTGATGCGTTTAAATTGACCCACTGGAATCGATTGGAGCCAATTTTGATGATGGCAGCTATCTGATGGAATGTAACACTGGGAATCTGTTGGTTTTGTAAAAGTCTTGGTATTTAATTTGCCTTCCTCTACATAAACTGTAATGTCTAGGAAGTTGACCTCTTGTTGACTTATTTCGAAACTCAGGTTAATATTTCTATTATTGTTATTGAGTTTATTACAAAATAAATTCAAGGAATCAAGATCTCCTTTCCAAACAAAAAAGATATCGTCTATGTACCGAACATAGGACACTAGGTTCGCGCCATAGGGATTATTGGACCATATATTGTCCAGTTCCCACGCCCCCATGAAAAGGTTGGCGTAACTTGGCGCGAACCTAGTGCCCATTGCTGTTCCTGTCTTTTGTATATAAAAATTATTTTTGAACAAAAAAAAGTTATTGGTTAATATAAAATTAATCCCACTCAAAATTAATTCTTGTAACTGCTCATCTAAATCTGAAAGTGTTAGGAAATATTTTACTGCTTCAACACCTTGTGTATGATCAATTATGGTGTAAAGCGAACTTACATCCGCAGTCACCAGGAAGAAATTATCTTCCCATACTTGTTGATCTAAATGAGTCAAGAAATCACCGGTATCCTTTAGGTGCGATTTGTTAAGCAGCACCAAAGGTTGTAGGTAAAAATCTATGAATTTAGACAAATTGGCCGTAATTGAATTAACCCCTGAAATTATAGGCCTTCCCGGGGGATTTTCAACACTTTTATGTACTTTAGGGAGTATATAAATTACTGGTGTCGTGGGACTTTCATTAACAATAAATTTGGCTTCCTTAGTTGTAATGGTTCCATTCTTCTCATAAATGCTAATCAGGGCTTTGAGTTTGGTGATTGTGGTCTCTGTTGGATCGTTCCTGAGACTTCTGTAAGTTACTATATCCTCTAATTGTCTCATAATCTCTGACTCATATTTCTTTATGTCCATTAGGACAATCCCACCCCCTTTGTCAGCTGGTTTTACTATGAGGGATTTATCATTTTTAAGATCTTGTAATGCCTTACGTTCTTTAAATGTAAGGTTAGATCTACTCTTGGGATTTTTCTTTAGTTGTTCTAGGTCCTCTATTACCAGTGCCCCAAATGTTTCTATGAACGGGCCTTGTATATACTTCGGGAAAAAGATAGATTTGGGTCTAAACGGAGTTGATTGTGTTTGTATTTCTAACTCCATTTCCTTATTCGTTTGATTTGCAAAGAACTTTTTTAAGGTTAGTTTCCGTAAAAATCTTTGCACGTCCAAATACATGTCAAAGGTCTCCGGAATATAGCTCGGGGCAAATTTCAACCCTTTTTCCAGTACTGTACTTTCTTTATCAGTAAGCACATGAGAGCTCAGGTTGAATATCTTAACTTTTGGTATAGTTAATTTCTCAACATTGGACTGTGCTGTCTGTTTCTTTTTATTTTTACATTTGTGTTTTTTTCTTTTTGGTAGGGGTTTTGCAGGCTTAATTTTTCCACCGCGTTTTCCCCTATATCTCCTATGTATTATCTGTAACGGACTGGTGGCCTGTCCTTCCCCAAAAAACGAGTGGAGCGTCTCAAACTATTGAGGGGAGAGAACTGATTGTTGAGAGGCACTGGTTCTATATCAAAGTGGAGTGATCTATCTCTAGGTTCCCTGAATTGTGCACCTCTCCACTCGGGTGTCCGATTACTATATGTCCTATTTAAATGTTGATCACCCGAGGGTTCCCATCTCTGTTTTCTGAAGGGAGATCTTATTTCTTCCCTTCGGGATGGATATGCAGGGGGGCTTCTCTCTCTAGGGGGTTTCCTTCCTGGAGGGGGTACAAAATTCTTTGGTCTTCTATTGGTCTTATAAGTTTTTTTTCTGGGTGTTGGATCTTGTATTTCTTCATCTGATCTATCCTCCTGGTTATTTAGTTCTAATGATTCCTTGTTATCTTTCTTGTCTCTTTGATATTTCCTAACTTTTTTCTCTATGATAAATTTTTGTGTTTTTTTCAAATTTGATTCAATATTGCTCTCCAGAGTTTTATACTCATTTGAATTAGTGTAGGGGTCTACCAAAGATTTGTATATGGCTATATCACCATTAAGTTTTTCCAATTCCCCTTTTCTCTCTTTAATGATTAGATTCATCAAGGAAAGGGAGCATGTTTTTATGATGTCATCCCATTCTTTTTTGAAACCATCACCAGATGAGGTAAAGGTGGAGGTTTTATTAATTCTTAGACCTCTTGGAATGAGACCTTCCGCTAGATATTTTTCTAAGGTCATCACCTCCCACCATATTTTACACTCTTTAGTTAAGATTGATGCTAATTTATTCATCATTCCCTCTAAGTTATCATCATGGAGATCATTGTTTGTAGATTGTGTACCAAACGCTCTCTCCAGTATAACATTTCTCTGATCTCTCCAGGAAAACATACTACTGGAAGATGAGCTTGAAAAAAATAGAGTGCAGCCAAAATAATGTAGAACTCACAAAAAAAGGGGTGAAGAAAATAATACAATGTGACAGAAAAAAGATTTCTGTGATTTCCACAAGTTGGCGCAAAGGAAAATGCAGCCAGGTGGGAACCTATGACTCGGGAATGGATATAACCCCTTAATCCAACAGAATGAACATACACAAAAACAACAATTGAGTCAAAGGCTTCCTTCGGCGCATGGGAAAAATTGAGGAATGATTGAAACTTTCCTCAACCATGTAGTATAACGTATTAATAGGCGTACCCCCACTCACGCTGCAATGAGGTGGGTTAAACTCATCAAGGTATCTTTAATTTTCTAATGTCAAAAAGAGGGTCTCAGATGGCGTACCCCAACTCACACGATAATGGGAATCTGGACTCCTATCAAGGTTTCTTTAAGGTGTCTTCTAACGATAGTTTATGCAGGTGTGTCCTCCATACGGGATGACATCATTTACATGCGGAAAACGACAAGAAAATATCCAATGTATAGAATTTTCTATACCATACACTATAAACTGTGCAATTATATATTGTTATAGTAATTGTGATTCCTTCACCAGATTGTAAATGAGGCAGGCGTACCCCTCACTCACACAGAGATTAGATGTATAACTCGTATAAAGGTATCTTTGTGTTGAACGAGGGTAAAAATCTCATGGGCGTACCCCAACTCACACGTGAAGCAATGGATGGAATCTCATCAAGGTATCTTTATCTGGTCTTTATAACACACCCACACTCACACAGGGGTTTGATGTATGTCAAGACATCTTAGAAGTCATACATCAAACCCCTGTGTGAGTGTGGGTGTGTTATAAAGACCAGATAAAGATATCTATATATATAATTGCACAGTTTATAGTGTATGGTATAGAAAATTCTATACATTGGATATTTTCTTGTCGTTTTCCGCATGTAAATGATGTCATCACGTATGGAGGACACACCTGCATAAACTATCGTTAGAAGACACCTTAAAGAAACCTTGATAGGAGTCCAGATTCCCATTATCGTGTGAGTTGGGGTACGCCATCTGAGACCCTCTTTTTGACATTAGAAAATTAAAGATACCTTGATGAGTTTAACCCACCTCATTGCAGCGTGAGTGGGGGTACGCCTATTAATACGTTATACTACATGGTTGAGGAAAGTTTCAATCATTCCTCAATTTTTCCCATGCGCCGAAGGAAGCCTTTGACTCAATTGTTGTTTTTGTGTATGTTCATTCTGTTGGATTAAGGGGTTATATCCATTCCCGAGTCATAGGTTCCCACCTGGCTGCATTTTCCTTTGCGCCAACTTGTGGAAATCACAGAAATCTTTTTTCTGTCACATTGTATTATTTTCTTCACCCCTTTTTTTGTGAGTTCTACATTATTTTGGCTGCACTCTATTTTTTTCAAGCTCATCTTCCAGTAGTATGTTTTCCTGGAGAGATCAGAGAAATGTTATACTGGAGAGAGCGTTTGGTACACAATCTACAAACAATGATCTCCATGATGATAACTTAGAGGGAATGATGAATAAATTAGCATCAATCTTAACTAAAGAGTGTAAAATATGGTGGGAGGTGATGACCTTAGAAAAATATCTAGCGGAAGGTCTCATTCCAAGAGGTCTAAGAATTAATAAAACCTCCACCTTTACCTCATCTGGTGATGGTTTCAAAAAAGAATGGGATGACATCATAAAAACATGCTCCCTTTCCTTGATGAATCTAATCATTAAAGAGAGAAAAGGGGAATTGGAAAAACTTAATGGTGATATAGCCATATACAAATCTTTGGTAGACCCCTACACTAATTCAAATGAGTATAAAACTCTGGAGAGCAATATTGAATCAAATTTGAAAAAAACACAAAAATTTATCATAGAGAAAAAAGTTAGGAAATATCAAAGAGACAAGAAAGATAACAAGGAATCATTAGAACTAAATAACCAGGAGGATAGATCAGATGAAGAAATACAAGATCCAACACCCAGAAAAAAAACTTATAAGACCAATAGAAGACCAAAGAATTTTGTACCCCCTCCAGGAAGGAAACCCCCTAGAGAGAGAAGCCCCCCTGCATATCCATCCCGAAGGGAAGAAATAAGATCTCCCTTCAGAAAACAGAGATGGGAACCCTCGGGTGATCAACATTTAAATAGGACATATAGTAATCGGACACCCGAGTGGAGAGGTGCACAATTCAGGGAACCTAGAGATAGATCACTCCACTTTGATATAGAACCAGTGCCTCTCAACAATCAGTTCTCTCCCCTCAATAGTTTGAGACGCTCCACTCGTTTTTTGGGGAAGGACAGGCCACCAGTCCGTTACAGATAATACATAGGAGATATAGGGGAAAACGCGGTGGAAAAATTAAGCCTGCAAAACCCCTACCAAAAAGAAAAAAACACAAATGTAAAAATAAAAAGAAACAGACAGCACAGTCCAATGTTGAGAAATTAACTATACCAAAAGTTAAGATATTCAACCTGAGCTCTCATGTGCTTACTGATAAAGAAAGTACAGTACTGGAAAAAGGGTTGAAATTTGCCCCGAGCTATATTCCGGAGACCTTTGACATGTATTTGGACGTGCAAAGATTTTTACGGAAACTAACCTTAAAAAAGTTCTTTGCAAATCAAACGAATAAGGAAATGGAGTTAGAAATACAAACACAATCAACTCCGTTTAGACCCAAATCTATCTTTTTCCCGAAGTATATACAAGGCCCGTTCATAGAAACATTTGGGGCACTGGTAATAGAGGACCTAGAACAACTAAAGAAAAATCCCAAGAGTAGATCTAACCTTACATTTAAAGAACGTAAGGCATTACAAGATCTTAAAAATGATAAATCCCTCATAGTAAAACCAGCTGACAAAGGGGGTGGGATTGTCCTAATGGACATAAAGAAATATGAGTCAGAGATTATGAGACAATTAGAGGATATAGTAACTTACAGAAGTCTCAGGAACGATCCAACAGAGACCACAATCACCAAACTCAAAGCCCTGATTAGCATTTATGAGAAGAATGGAACCATTACAACTAAGGAAGCCAAATTTATTGTTAATGAAAGTCCCACGACACCAGTAATTTATATACTCCCTAAAGTACATAAAAGTGTTGAAAATCCCCCGGGAAGGCCTATAATTTCAGGGGTTAATTCAATTACGGCCAATTTGTCTAAATTCATAGATTTTTACCTACAACCTTTGGTGCTGCTTAACAAATCGCACCTAAAGGATACCGGTGATTTCTTGACTCATTTAGATCAACAAGTATGGGAAGATAATTTCTTCCTGGTGACTGCGGATGTAAGTTCGCTTTACACCATAATTGATCATACACAAGGTGTTGAAGCAGTAAAATATTTCCTAACACTTTCAGATTTAGATGAGCAGTTACAAGAATTAATTTTGAGTGGGATTAATTTTATATTAACCAATAACTTTTTTTTGTTCAAAAATAATTTTTATATACAAAAGACAGGAACAGCAATGGGCACTAGGTTCGCGCCAAGTTACGCCAACCTTTTCATGGGGGCGTGGGAACTGGACAATATATGGTCCAATAATCCCTATGGCGCGAACCTAGTGTCCTATGTTCGGTACATAGACGATATCTTTTTTGTTTGGAAAGGAGATCTTGATTCCTTGAATTTATTTTGTAATAAACTCAATAACAATAATAGAAATATTAACCTGAGTTTCGAAATAAGTCAACAAGAGGTCAACTTCCTAGACATTACAGTTTATGTAGAGGAAGGCAAATTAAATACCAAGACTTTTACAAAACCAACAGATTCCCAGTGTTACATTCCATCAGATAGCTGCCATCATCAAAATTGGCTCCAATCGATTCCAGTGGGTCAATTTAAACGCATCAAGAGAAATTGCACCGATGATGCGACATTCCAGTCCCAAGCTAATAGATTGGAGGAAAGATTCACCGCATGTGGCTATTCCAGAGATACTATAGAAAGAGCCAGAAATGAGACGAATGCAGTCCCACGCCATGAACTACTAAAGAAGAATACCAAAAAATCTAAACAAAATAACAAATTTGAATGGGCTTTTATTTCTGAATATGGCACCCATCATAAAAAGATAGAAAATATCTTTAAAAAACACTGGAATCTTTTGAAAAGAGATCCGTCCATCGGGTCATTAATACCTGACAAACCTATCCATATATACCGGAAGGCCCCCAATATTAAATCAGCATTGGTAGCGAGTCATTTACCATCTTCCACTTTAAATTCAAAAATAACATCAAAGGGGTTTTATAGATGCCTGAACTGCATGGGATGTAAAAACACTAAAGGAGCAAATAAGATCAATGAGATATGTATTAACAATCAAATTATTAAAATAGTGGATTTTGTCACATGCGATACAAAGAATGTGATATATGCCATAGGCTGCAGTTGTGGTCTTTATTATATAGGCCGCACATCCCGCCCCCTTAAGATTCGTGTAGGTGAACATCTCAGAAACATTCGAAAGGGATTATTAACGCACTCTCTATCCACACATTTTAAAGAACAACATAACTGTTGCCCGTCAGGAATAACGGGTATTTATGGGTTAAAAGTGATTAAACCAAATGTGAGAAACAAAGATTCATCTGCAGCGCTAGCAAAAGCAGAAATGAAACTAATTTATCAATGCAAAACTTTAATTCCCAGTGGTCTCAATTCAGATTTCGAATTGAAGTGGTTTCTATGAAAATTTTCCTGCCACATAGATGTTCATTTCACTTTATTCATCTTGTTTTTATGCATTCTTTTAGTAATTTTGAATGTCATTTTCAATTAGGATTAATGCTATCTATTACAAAACATCAGTTCAACAATATGGTTTAATTTTTCACTGTATATCAGTAATATATTTTTTACTGTACATTAGTAATAATCCATCTATATTTTTTCTCCTGTCATTGAAATATCACTGGCCATATGAAAATGTCAAAAGAAACCCGAATCATCTAAAAAGTATTGATGATGGAGGCGGCCGTGTATAATAAAAATGCTCTTGAACGCCAATGAAGGAGACAAATTGCAAAGACGCATGCGCAACACCCAAAGAGAGAGAGAAACTAAAGTTTTCAATATCACAGAGAACGGAGGAATACGATGTCCCGGAAAGAGAGGCAAGAACGCATGCGCAAAGGACAATCAAAGAACTACACTTCCCGTCATGCATAGAAGGGAAGTAGACACGTTGACAACTTCCGGTTCCAGCTTCACGACGCCACGGCAACCCACGATCCCATAAGACTACATTTCCCAAGATGCAAAGCGGCGAAATATCGGGTCTCTAATTTTCCCTATGAACTTTGTGAATATTGTTTGAATAACAAGATTATTATATGCACACGCTATCTGGAGACTATAAGATGTGAAAAATTCGATTTAGATTAATTTAGTAAACAAGGAGTAACGTTATCTTTGTGGGACTACATTTCCCATAATTCCGAGCGACATTTTGTCGTAGAATGGTAAAAGATAGATTCGCTCCTCTATCACAATATATTTATAATAATAAGGCACAACTTTGGTTTAATAATAGGGACCATATTTGCCTCTTTATGTATATGTAATTTTTAATGAAAATTTTTAATGAAAATGTAAATTACCAGCAATGAGGTCACTTCCGGTTTTTTGACTTCCGGTTAGGAGACAATTGGCTACAGGCATCATAAATAGCTGGCTTCTCACACAGAAGGTCATGTCTTGAAAAAGGTCCAGGAGACCGAAACGCGTCGACAGATCCCTGTGTGAGTAGCCATTTCTTTCAATCGGAATTTTTTTATTGAATTTTTAATTTTTTGAGTTTTTATTTTTTATTGAATTTTCAGTGGACATACATTTTTTAACTCCATTCCTGTATTTATGTTTTTGGATGTAAACAATTTTTTTGATATCAAATTTTTTTGATATCAAATAGGCTATAGATGTCAATTTTTGTGGAATATAAAATATCTTATGGTTTTCAATAAAAAAAATTTTTGGAACTTTGATGTTACCGATGTTTTTGGAAACCATATGTCACACAAAGACTCTCTTTCTTTGAATTCTCTCAATTTTGGGATTTATGCCTTGGAGTTTAATACTGCCAAAGATTGGTACAGAGGATTTCCCTTGCATAAAGTGTTGATATAAGGACAGGATAAAGATACCTTTGATGGGATTCAATCTGCCTCTTGACGTGTGAGTTGGGGTACGCCCATGAGATATTCATATCCTTTCCCTCTGCACAAAAAGACATCTTAGAAGTCATACATCAAACCCCTGTGTGAGTGTGGGTGTGTTATAAAGACCAGATAAAGATACCTTGATGAGATTCCATCCATTGCTTCACGTGTGAGTTGGGGTACGCCCATGAGATTTTTACCCTCGTTCAACACAAAGATACCTTTATACGAGTTATACATCTAATCTCTGTGTGAGTGAGGGGTACGCCTGCCTCATTTACAATCTGGTGAAGGAATCACAATTACTATAACAATATATAATTGCACAGTTTATAGTGTATGGTATAGAAAATTCTATACATTGGATATTTTCTTGTCGTTTTCCGCATGTAAATGATGTCATCACGTATGGAGGACACACCTGCATAAACTATCGTTAGAAGACACCTTAAAGAAACCTTGATAGGAGTCCAGATTCCCATTATCGTGTGAGTTGGGGTACGCCATCTGAGACCCTCTTTTTGACATTAGAAAATTAAAGATACCTTGATGAGTTTAACCCACCTCATTGCAGCGTGAGTGGGGGTACGCCTATTAATACGTTATACTACATGGTTGAGGAAAGTTTCAATCATTCCTCAATTTTTCCCATGCGCCGAAGGAAGCCTTTGACTCAATTGTTGTTTTTGTGTATGTTCATTCTGTTGGATTAAGGGGTTATATCCATTCCCGAGTCATAGGTTCCCACCTGGCTGCATTTTCCTTTGCGCCAACTTGTGGAAATCACAGAAATCTTTTTTCTGTCAATCATGAATATGTCTTAAAATTCTGTCAAAATAGCTGATGAACAAAGCTGAACTTTTAATGTTTTAAAGTTCACTTTTATTCATGTCCCCTATTTAAAACCAATTTAAATAATGTTGTCTTGTTTGGATGTGGACAATCTGCAGAGGAAGTTGCTGTGTTTGTTTCATGCTTGGAAACAGAAGAAGATCAATCAGTAGCGATCTATTTTCTTCTTTCATCCCATTTGTCTCCTCGCTGTCACAGTCATCATTATGAATGATCCTGTTTTACCACTGAATGGATTAGTATCTATAAATCACGCTAGGGGAAGCTCCCTGGTCTGTCCCTGTTAGCCTGTATTAGTTTGCAGTTATAGATTATTTTCTTTAAATAATGACCTGGCTGCCAGATGAGAAATAAGAAATAGTGATGTGTTTGCCATTCACTATTTACATTTTTTGTTCTCCCACCTGAGCTTGGGGAAGATGTATCAAATCCTTGAGATTGATACACTCTAGTGTGTGTTTTAGGATGTAATAACAAATATTGGTTAAATAAAATGATGGTTGCGTTCGGGTTATTGAATCTAAACATAATATGTTGTGTCTAAGAGACACTTTATTCAAAAAAGTCGGAAGAGAACAGTGACTCTCTGTTTTTAGTGAGTTAATGTAGCCATTGCATGCATTTGTGCCTTAATTGCTTTGTATTCTCTTGGGTTATCAAATAAAGAAGACAGAGTATTCAGTAGAACAAAAGGAGCTGGGTGGATTAAAAAATAATAATAATTCAAAATACAGTTGAAATAGGCTATGCAACGTGAGCATGATAAACCCAAATTCCAGTTTTCTAAATGTATGACTTGTGTTTAATGATTATGTGCTAGGACTGCCATTTGTGTTAAAAATTTAATTTGTAAACAATTTTTTTAACTGATTAGTTAATATTTGAAATTAAGACAAAAATGCAACTTTTTTTTCCAAAATTTATCTGTGAATACTGTTTACGAAGTTGCCATTCAACACATTTCTTTGTTCTTTCATTTAACGGAAACTCTAAAGCATGTTTCAGCCAGTTCGCACATTTTTTAACCTCTCAAACTCCAGCATGATTGAACCCATTCCACTTTCTTGATATTATTATTTGTTCGCGTGTCAATCTATAATTCAAGAAATTACGGCACCTTTAAAATTTTAAAAACCAATTGATTAAACTAGTTTGACTATACTGTAGATGGGTGGCCGGTCCATAATCTCTAATGATCTCTGAATGTAGGTTGTATCTATTTCGGCAGACAAAACCAAAATTATGTTATTTCCCTTAGCTGGATTAGATGTGTTTAGGAACAAGGACGGGGTGAACACAGAACATTTAGGGAGGTCTTCCTGGCTTTTACCAGGTGTCCGCAGAAACTTTCTGACATACAGATGCGCAGACATGCGCACATCATATAACCAAAGAGATGAAATGGTATTACTGACGCAAGTTTCGCTTCATAATATTCGTTTATATGGCAACAATCACTTGTCGTTATATGCTCCCTTGGCATGTTTTTCCCTATGGGATGTGATAGGAAGAATTGATTATTATTTGACAAGTCCCGACACTTTGATAAAGTACTAGTAGTCTGTAGAGGAGACATGCAGAACTTCTTCCTTACTGGCTGTTGTGGCAGTAGTGAATTGGAGGAAAGTATTTCCGAGCTGGAGGCCCACAGAAGGACCTTGTACTTTATTCATACATTATGATAATTTATTTTTTATTGTAGGTAGTCGTTTATTAAAATATATATATTTTGTTTTTATTTAAACCCTTCCAACATCAGCACTTTATGCACTTGCTAGTTTTGATGTGATGCCATGAAACTGGTAATTTCTCAGGACACAGAGAATCGGTTGCATCCCATGGGGAAATGAAGGATTCTGGGTAGACATAGCAATCTTCTAAAAACAACACAACTCTAGTGCAAAAATACATTTGTGCAGCAAAGCTCCTACTGTCTGAACATGTTTATGTGGCAGAAAAGGCTGGGGAACCAAGCAATAATATTATCATGTGGAAGGCCTACAATATTTATTCCTGTGCTTTGATATACCTTGGCTACTTTTGTACTTTGTCTATATTTGTAGTTGTGGTATTTTAGTAGTTACCATGCATATGATGATTGATTCAATTTTAAACAGTAAGTCAACACAATATCTAATGGTATAGTGGTCACACGATTGTCACGGCCCCACCACATCTTAATTTGGAATTAGTGACATTTAAATAACTGTGGGGTGGGGGCATCATTTTAATAACTCTTTTAAGTTATGCTGACAGTTTCTAATTGAAAGGCTTAATTGCTATGAATTTAGACCAGCCCACAAAAATGGCTGCCTGTCTTGTAAATAGACAGGTAAGTACATTTTTAAAGCTCTCTGCTCCATGAGTCTGGATTAACAAGTGACAGGTAGTAACCAGCTTTTTTATTTTGACATTTTTTTTTCAGGATATTCAATTAGCCACCCATTTTTTCAACCAAAAAAATGTTCAAGTTCCATGCGAAAACACATACTGTAAGGGTAAATTTAATAGTGTGAGAGAAGCTGGAAGTGCGGGAGTCTGTGCAAGAAGGCCTGTATTTTTAAAGCGGCAATCATTTACAAAGCAAAATCAACCTGGTTTTGCCTCATAAATTATTGCCACTTTAAAAATACTGGCATTCTCACACAATTCCCGCACCTTCGATTTTCACACCGTTACATTTACCCCACAGGATCCGTAAAAAGTGGTTTTGCATGCCTGAGGATGGCGAAACAAAATCCCCAATTAGTGTTGGCATTGGGGCTAATTGGATAGCCTTGGGGGAGGTGATTGGCTACAGTAAATCCTTATTATTTCTGTTGAAAGTTAATTGCAGACATCTCGTATACCTTCAATAGAGAAGTTGTGTAGTACATTACATTGTTCTCCTGAATAGTCCACCTGCTCTTGGAACTAGGTATTTCTGTCCATACATTATAACAATTTCTACGATATCTACATTTCTTCTACCATTCTGTCTTGACAGCATGAATTCATAGCCATGTATTTTTATCAGACCTTCTTCTGAATAAAACAATGCTCCTAGGACTGCAGCCATTATTTCCACCTGCTTCACGAAGAATACTCAACATCTGTGTGCAAGTGGATGTCGGAGGTTCTACAGTGTACTGCTTGTATACTCAGAAGCCAGTTTCTACGACAATTCAAATTACAATCAATGAGGAACTTGAGCCTATTGATTCAGGTCAACTCGCAGATTATGAGGCTAATTATTTCCTTTGCTAGAAAACCAAGTTTTAATTAAACATATTACTCCCCAAAGCCATTGGCTCTAGGAGTGGGATAACTCGGTGTTTGCACAGTGATATTGAAGAACCATTCAATATTGAATGCAGAACATATATATGGCTAGTACAGTATGTATCATATCTTTATTCAACTTAGTTCCTTCAGATAGCAATTTATTAAATGAAAGTGGAGTCATTGCCTATACGGGATGTTGACATGTGTATAATGTCTACATTATGACATTAGGATTAGGCTACATTTAGGGTTAGAGTGCAATTAGAGTTAGGCTGAAGTTAGGGTTAGGGTGCAATTATGGTTATGCTGCAATTAGGGTAAGAATGCAGTTAGGGATAGGCTGCAATTAGGGCTAGGGATAGGCTGCAATTAGGGTTAGGGTTAGGCTGCAATTAGGGTTAGGAGTATGCTATATAATGTTGAACTAATGAACAGGTCAACAATATGTCAGTGTCAGCACTGTAAAAGTTGAGGTGCTAAATGTTGACATGTTGACATCCTGAATTTCAAAATTCAGACTACAGTATGTCAACACTATGGTGCTGACATTAATGAATGTCGCCATTCTGATTGTCATCATGTCATACCCCACCTATACAAAAACCAATCTTCAGTTCTCTAGGAAGCAGTGAGGTCACTGGATAAGGCTCATTAGATATGAGTGAAGCGACAGGCTGTATGTTAATGAATATGAATCAGCATGAAATAGTGTGAGTGCCGTGTGTAGGATATGGTATGAGATTGGCTGTATTCCTTTTGAGCATATCCCCCAACATTTAAACACGTAAAATTGGGACAATTCTCCCTAGAAAGGCACAATATGGAGGATACACCGCCCCTTTCGAGTCAACTTTCTGATAAAACACATAACAGCAATGTCAAAAGCCAAAGCACAGACAGTACGTTATGAAAAAGACAATGAAGGGGGTGGTGGTGGGGGGTGTGGGTAAACTTACTGTCTCTGCTTTGGTATTTGTAATTGAAGGTACAGTATTGTGCTTTACGGAATAGAGGAAGAGAAGAAATCACAGGAAACTGCTTTAGATGGCGTTATGCTGTTTCCTGTATTGTTTTCTGTTTTAATGCTCTTTACCAATATATTTTTAATCCAATAAAAATTAATGTAGTAAAGAGACACTTCATAAACAGTAACGTGGAACTTCTGTTGTGTCACATATATTATTATAATGCAATATATTTTCCTAGACTTGAACTTGTCACCACTGTTACATAATGATATCATTTGCTACCTCTACGTTGGAAATTGGTTTACAAATCAAGCTTCTTAATTAGAGAGTGACACAGGGGCAGATGTATTAACCTGAAGAAGGCATAGGGAAATGATAAACCAGTGATATGTGCAAGGTGATAAAGGCACCAGCCAATCAGATCCTAATTGTTAATTTACATATTGGAGCTGATTGGCTGGTGCCTTTATCACCTTGCACATATCACTGGTTTATCACTTCCTTATGCCTTCTCCAGGTTAATACATCTGCCCCATTGTATCTTATTTCCTCCGTTTATATATCTCTAACGGTAACAACCTAGAGCCCGATGAGTCTTTAGAACATGCAGCTGCCAACTTTCCTCTGTTTTTAAAGTTTCGTCCTTGGAAGGTTTTATCCCTGACTGTGTTCTTGTTGGCTCATGTCTGACTAACTGCCCAACCCCCTGTTCTGTACACTGTATAAAGTATTCCATGCACATGTGTATATTTATTACAATTGTAAATTTATTCACAACAAAGCATGTAGACTTCCATCACTGAATTATGATTCTGGAGGAATTTATCTATTTATCCTTTGTGATTTGATTTGATTTGATTCTACTTCCTTTTTGTTTGTCTACTTCATGCCTTTAGTATTTCATCAATTTTTTTTGCAGTGTTTATATTTGTTGTGGTCTACAATTGGGCATGACTGGACCTTTAAAGCTTTGTCTATACATTGCATTCAAGTGTCTTCATTCATTGGGTTTGTGGTATTATTCCTTGTTTATTTCTTTAAACTGTTAGATTGGAATTTGGAAGGAAAGGAAATGCTCTAGAACATAATCATGTTTTCTTTTTCAGGCAACGAATGCCAAAAATGTGTTTTTCAAATGGTTTTGTTTAATGCTGCCAGTTTTACTTTGCTTTTTCTGCTCCAGTCAGTGGCACACAGTGTGTAAATTCATTTCTTCTTTTAATACCATTGTATTCCAGCATAATCTCTTGTAAACGCTTAACATACCTCAGAAAGCACAAGTTCCCTTCGTTCTTCACTTTTCGGTAATCTTATTTAATTTTTCTGACTTCTTTTGTGCTTTATCTTCCATTTACATTCCACCTGTTAATATAATTTTTTTAGTAAATAGATTTTTAAATATTGTATGTGGCAAGTTATTCAGTAATCTGTACTAAAAAAAAAAAAAAGCTAGTCCCATTTTTCGTTGATATGTGCCTGTCATCTACTGGACGTTCCAGGAGGTCTACTAAGTGTCTGTTAAGAACAAGAGAGGAGCGTTCACAGTATACTAGTCACCACTATGGGATTCTCTCTCTGTACTGTCTACTAGAGAGGAGTCTTCACTGTGTACTAGTCGCCAGAGATGGGATCCTCACTCTGTACTGTCTACCAGAGAGGGGTCTTCACTATGTACTAGTCATCAAAGATGGGATCCTCAATCAGTACTGTCTACCAGAGAGGGGTCTTCACTGTGTACTAGTCACCAGAGATGTAATCCTCACTCTGTACTGTCTGCCAGAGCGGGGTCTTCACTCTGTACAAGTCACCAGAGATGGGATCTTCACTCTGTACTGTCTACCAGAGAGGGTTCTTCACTGGGTACTAGTCATCAGAGATGGGATCCTCACTCTGTACTGTCTGCCAGGGAGGGGTCTTCACTGTGTACTAGTCACCAGAGATGGGATCTTCACTCTGTACTGTCTACCAGAGAGGGGTCTTCACTGTGTACTAGTCACCAGAGATGGGATCTTCACTCTGTACTGTCTACCAGAGAGGGGTCTTCACTGTGTACTAGTCACCAGAGATGGGATCTTCACTCTGTACTGTCTACCAGAGAGGGGTCTTCACTGTATACTAGTCACCAGAGATGGGATCCTCAATCAGTACTGTCTACCAGAGAGGGGTCTTCACTGTGTACTAGTCACCAGAGATGGGATCTTCACTCTGTACTGTCTGCCAGAGAGGGGTCTTCACTGTGTACTAGTCACAAGAGATGATATCCTCACTCTGTACTGTTTGCCAGAGAGGGGTCTTCACTGCGTACTAGTCACCAGAGATGGGATCCTCACTCTCTACTGTCTACAAGAGAGGGTTCTTCACTGTAGGAATGCAAGAAAGGGATCTGTTTTGCACACTAACCACCAGAAAGCAATGTTGCTGTATACAAACCACCAGAATGGTATTTACACTTTACAGTATTCTCGACAAAAAAAACAAGAAGCCTTACCTATAAAATAATCACAAGTGAGAGATGTGTTTTATTAACTAAACACCACAAAGGGCTATTCATTGTATATCAGAGTTAAGTTTGTATACTGACTGCCAGAAATCTTCTTCTTCTTGTTGTGTATATCACTGGCACGAGTCCTACCATGGTGCAAGAACCTTGTCTCTGGCAGCCTCATTATCGAGGTGGTAGAAACAAGTGTATCACTGGCCCTTACCTTGCCTATGTCCACGTCAGCTTTCCAGGCACTTCATAAAGAGTGCAAGTGACACTTGTTCTCCTTCCTGCAGTCACGAGTGTGGTGACCAACAGAATGAGGGGAGTAGGGATAGGGAAGGGAGAGAAAATATACTTCTATCCCTCCTTCTTGCCCCTCCTTCTTCCCTAACAATCAGTATAGCCTAAGAATAACTGTAGAATATTTAGCATAGTTAAATATGCGTCACAAGATTTGTATTAACCTGTAAGGGCTAATGGTCATTTATTCACGTTGGCCACTATTTTACACTGTTTATGAACGTAAATCTACTGTACAAATTAATTTTTCTAAATATTTAAAACAGGAGAAAAGGAACTTTGGGGTACATTTACTAAGCAGTGATAAGAGCGGAGAAGTGAGCCAGTGAAGAAGTTTCCCCATCAACCAATCAGCAGCTGTGTATAATTTTATAGTATGCAAATTATAGATGTTACTTCAGTGCTGATTGGTTGCCATGGGCACTTTTCCGCTGGCTCACTTCTCCACTCTTATCACTGCTTAGTAAATGTACCCCTCTGACCCAAAAACTTTAGTCACCAACGTTTTCCTTCAAACACACACTCATTGCTTTTCCCAGCTGACCTCATTCCCAACTGTCCCACTGAAAACGGGACATTTGGGAAGTGTGCAATACTGTGTGGGTGCTTTTTATTAATCCAAAGCCACAGACTAATTTTGTGAGTCGCTGTGAAGTTCCATGCATAGCTATATATCCTACCCAGTTTAGAATAAATGAATGCATATGTGCAGCCCGTTGAGTAAATCATACGGACTTGGATTCCTTGTTAATTGAACAGTGACTGGTTCTCTTTCAGGGAATCTTTGTACATGTTGTGGGGTAAATGTGATGAGAGCTTGGGGCGAGATTATACACGCCTAGGGTCGCTGTGAGTTTGCTGCGAAAATGCTTAGAAACTCACCGGATGTAATAAATAGCCTGTGAGTCACATGGTAACGATGCAACCCGCTGGCGACCTCAAGCAGGTTTGTTGCTGCCAGAGCCTTTCAAACTTGCCAGTCAAACTGCGAGTTTCATTACATACGGCGTGTTGGCTATTATGTAAACTGTAAAATTTTTGTGTTTAGGAAATAATTGTTAGTATGTCTTATATGTCTGTGTGAGGTGTGTAAGTGGTGTTTGGTTTGTTCTGTGTTTATTTTCTCTGTGTTGTTTGTATTTTGTGTGATGAAGGATGGCATCAGTCAAGAGGGCAGAGGGTCAGTGACGAGAAGGGGGTCATTTTGCGCATTTACAGCAAGAGTACAGCTCGCTGCCCATTACATGTAGCAAGTTGTATGTTCAACATTTAAATAGAGGGGTTGGGGCCGTGTTACTGGTGACTGGGATCTCGGCGGTCAGCATCCCGATGCCAGGATAGCGGCCCGCAGAATGCCGGCGAGGGGGAGTGAGCACAACGAAGCCCCTTGCGGGCTTGCTGCGCTCACCGCGCTGCCGTTTCGGTGACGAGCTGCTCTCGCCACAGCTTCTGTTCCCACTCTATGGTGTGAATAGTCCCTTCTAGTCGACATGCTGACTATTGTATTTTAATTGTTCAGGATGCAGGGGGAGGTTATGTGACTGTCGGCCTCTTGACCATCAGTCACATAACTACATCCCAAATAGAGGCAGTGAAAGATCTATGATGGGGTGAGGGGTACAGAAGTTAATTGGAGGCAGTGGCATGTGGTGAGGTTAGTGGCTGGGGAGGCATTGGCTGCTAACCAATCGACACTCCCCCCCTTCCCCCCTGGGAAATAAAAAAAAAACAGTGTAGTCCCCCGTACATCACTAAAACCAGCACTAGGCTGAACCAGCCAGGGGGAATAATGCCATAGTATGGGAGACACTCAGTGTGGGGTTCCCCTGCCATAACATTAAACACCCCCCAAACCAGTCAGCCCAGGGCGAGAATTCCTCGGAAAGTGGGGCCCCCCAAAAGTAAAATGGGGTCCCCCCTCCCGAGCAACAACCAGCACTGGTATGCCCCACACCCCTGGTGGCGGTGGGTGCGGGGTTCATTGTATGTTAATATTGTTCTAAACAGGTGGCCTACAGGTCCCAACAAGCCTGTTCCAGTATGCTGGCACTTAGATAACCATAAGTACCAGCATGCCCGGACATAAAGGGCCCGCTGGCACCAGTAGTCGTTTTTAAAAAAAGTTTTATTATACAGTGTCTTCACCTGGGGGGCGGCGGCCTTTAAGCTCTTTTTCATGGCCACCACCTTTCCAGGGCTTCCGGCGTCTTCACCTTGGAGGCGGCGGCCTTTAAACTTTTTTTCATGGCCGCTGCCTTCCCAGGGCTTCCGGCGTCTTCCTCCGGTGTCTTCACTTGGTGGGCGGCAGCCTTTAAGCTATTTTTCATGGCCGCCGCCCATCCAGGACTTCTATTGGCTCTTCAGTCTTCAGGAGCTCTTCACTGCTCCTCCTCCTCCATTGGACTGACAGCCGCTGCATCGCGCTGACTTATATAAGTCAGCCAGAAGGGGCGGAGCGATGATGCGGCGAGCCGTGAATGGCTCACGGCGGCCAACTTGAATTTAAAAAATGACGCTGAGGCGCCATTTTTGAAATTGGTACCACTCCGCGGCCAAACTCTGCAGAATGGCAGGCAGGAATCTCGGATCCCTGCCTGCCACTAATGCTATCACCGCCACTGACGCCCCCACCTCCGCCACGTCCCGCCGCATGCATCTCCACCGCGTCCCCGCCGCATTCACCCGCACCCACAGTGATGGCAGCGGATCCAGTGACGGATCCGCTGGCCAGTCACATCTGGCCTCACTTACAGGGGTGTGCTTTCATGGGTTGAAAGCATGTCCCTGTATCAAGGCGGCACTTTAGTAGGTGCCGCTTTAAAATAGATTTTCAATGGGCTTTTACAGCCCGCGGCATGGCCCCACCCCCCGCTACTTCCCCCGTTCCCATTGACAACGGGAGGCACCACTGTCGGTGCCTCCCAAACCCCTTTTAATGGCAAAAGTTATGAATTTAATATAGTAGAGATACTTATTATTATTTTAATCATTAATTACAGGGGAGGCACTGCCTCCCCTGACTGCACGTCCCTGATTGGAGGGCCACTATTGTCCAATGGACTGCCAGTTTGACTGACTTGGGACTAAACCTACAAAATGGCACTTTTCAAAGATGCTGCTTTTTGGCGGTTGCGGCTGCTGGATTTAAATGGGCAGTAATATTAAATACAAACCCTACCTACTTTTTTTTAAATACTATTGCCCCTTTAAATCCAGCAAACGAAACTGCCAAAGAGATGGTGGATTTGATAAGCGCCGCTTGGTAAATGTAGTCCTTGGCCTTATACAACTCTTGCAGTTATTTGTAAGTTGCTTGAAAATCATGTGAACTGTTCCCAAGCCTTTGCCTGTTCTCCCTATACTGTGTGGAATAAATTGTATAATTCTGAGCTTTATCAATTAATTTGTGTTACTGAGAATGGAGTACAGCAAACACTGAAATGTTAATGACAGTCTGTGAGCATTATGCATCATTACTAATTTGCACAGAGGATTCAATTACAAATAAGTATTTGTAATCTTTACACTTCAGTGCACAATCCAAACACTAAAATGACAATATTGTATTTTCAGCGCACAGTGACTCTGGAGGTTAATGTATAAAGATAAGATTGTGGATAGCACTTGGTCACGTGGTGTTTTATTGAGCTTCATGGACCGCTAACCTGAAACATTTTTAGGCATCATCTAGCTGATATATAACTAACACATGTAATTATTTGCTGTTGTCACTAGGCAGTAATATAAAAGAACAAAACATATTTTAACACCTTCTGTACGTAACTATAGCTGTGCAACGTTGCATGCAGGAAGCATATAAGTCTATGGAAGGATGACTCCACTAGAAGCACATTAAATTGGCTTGGATGGATTTTTGTCAATTAAAATGATCTTCCTGGATCTATCTCACATTTCCACGTCATGCTCCAGTCTCCTTTTCCAGCTTAACTTATCTAAAACTAGTTGAGCAGGTGTTGACACATTTACAGCGTGGAGCTGCAACTTGAGTGCTGCACTGCCTCAGGTGGTTTCCTGAAGACAAGTTCTTTAACATAATCGAACTCGCTCAAGGGGCCGGTTCAAATAGCCGCAACCTGCGGCCAGCAGCTCACACTGAGCTCATATCATGGTAACTGGTTTCTACTCACACAGCAGAAATAAGCATCTGATGACATATACTGTAAAGCCCCCAGAACCCTTTGTGGTGGCTCTCGCAGCAGAATGAGCCAGCCCCTATGCATTGCGTGGAGGGATCATACAAATGAGACCAGTGTCTGGCTAGCCAATGTTGACCTGGGTCCCATCCTTAAAATGTGGTTTTAGGTTTACAGCACTGGCTCTGGGAAAGGGCACACAGCCATGTAGCTGGTGGAAACAGGTGTTTTCACTGGGCAAAGGCTCATTCTCACTTTGCCCTATATATTTATTATGTTATTTCTAGCTGTTATTGCTAGTGATAATCCGCAATGTGGGAGCTTTTCACCAAGCATAGAGGCAGTACACCCTGTTCGGGTAACACTGTGGTCAGACGGCATTAACAGAAATGAGTCCTGGTTAAGTCATTTTAACTAATTTATAAAAAAAATAAAGGCATTTATTACATATTGTTCCTGGACAGAAAAGTGGAGAGGGAGGGGGCAGGACTGGCAGAGTTGGAGCAGAGCCGGTCACAGCAAGGTTGGAGCGGTACAAAGCAGGCAGAGAGGGGGCGGGACTGGACAGAGTGGGAGCGGAGCCGGACACAGCAAAGGTGGAGCGGTACAAAGCAGACAGAGAGGGGGCGGGACTGGACAGAGTGGGACCGGAGCCGGACACAGCAAGGATGGAGCGGTACAAAGCAGGCAGAGAGGAGGCAGGACTCGACAGAATGGGAGCGCAGCCGGACACAGCAAGGGTGGAGCGGTAGAAAACATGCAGAGAGGAGGCAGGGCTGGACATTGGGAGCGCAGCCGGAAACAGCAAGGATGGAGCGGTACAAAGCAGGCAGAGAGGAGGCAGGGCTGGACATTGGGAGCACAACCGGAAACAGCAAGGATGGAGCGGTACAAAGCAGGCAGAGAGGGGGCGGGACGGGACAGAGTGGGAGCGTAGCCGGACACAGCAAGGGTGAAGCGGTACAAAGCAGACAGAGAGGGGATGGGACCGGACAGAGTGGGAGCGCAGCTGGACACTGCAAGGGTGGAGCGGTACAAAGCAGGCAGAAAGGGGGCAGGACTGGACAGAGTGGGAGCGCAGCCGGACACAGCAAGGGTGGAGCGGTACAAAGCAGACAGAGAGGGGGCAGGACGGGACAGAGCAGAAGCAGGATGAAGCAGGGCAGCAGGCAGAGTGTGGTGTAGGGCAGGACAGTGGGGAGGTGCAATGGGGCAGGAGCAGACAGACTGAGGTGCCCTAGTCCCTTTATCTAGGATATGATAATACTATAAATAATAATAATTAAAATAATGTAGGTGAGGTGGTTTATGTTTTTGGAGAGAGGCCATAAGATTGATGTGGAGAGGATACAAAGATCTTAAAATATTAGTTCTTCACATTAGAAGTGACATACAGATGGGTCCACGGTTATCTTGACTAGTTTGCTGCGCCTAGGCACAACGTGGTTTATTAGCATAAACCCTTCATCTATTGTTCTCAGCTGCAATACAATATAGAGAACAATACAGCAGGGATTTAAGTACTTACAGCAGGGGATTAAGTAAGACTGCCCAGTCTCAGTTAACTCTATTAAAGGTCAAGATAAACATGGACCCATCTGTATGGTAAATTTAAAGCAATGGAATAGGAAGCACTACATGGTGCATATAGAGGTAAGTCACAAACGCTGAGCCTATAGCCTGATCTGCAGTAATGACGCTGGGTCATTGCATTTCATCCTACTGTTCTAATCTCACCCCCAGTACTGCTCTTGTGTGGCGGTGATTTGTAGAGAAGAACGGACTTCCCCTATTATGGAAAAATTTACTTTATATAATTGTAGAATCAGTTTTCTTTTAAAGGGTACATTTTGTATTGTTATATGCTAAGCAATAACAGGCGAGTGCTGGGGCAATTTATAGGCAGCGTTCACAACGCCAGTAACTGTATATAAATGTAGCTTTAGTTTTCATCTGTCGTGATTTGTTACAAGGAATACAACATAGAAACATTTGGGGGGATTCAGTTGTTTGAAAAGTCAGTTGGGAGTCTGTTTTTTCCTGCCTATTAGATAGGAGAAAACAAACAACCAACTGACGTTTCAAACAATTGAATACCCCCCATTACATCATTGCTGTTTTACAATGCTACCAACCCAAATAGTAGATGTGGCCATAACTATCATCTTCTTTTATTATTATTATTATTATTATTGTTATTATAGTATTATTTTCTATTATTAATTAGATTACATATACAGAAGTCATGGTGAAGCATTACTCAGTTTAAATTTTCCTAAAACGGCAAAATGGTGGAAAAACCCAACAGCTGCCGGGCGGCCAGGGCCCAGCAGCGGATAACGTGTGACAGGTAGCCTAGCAGTGAATTAGATTGGCTGCCTGTCAGCCGCACAGAGCTCTCAGGGGTCTATTCATGAAGCAGTGAAAAGAGAGGAGACGTCAGCCAGTGGAGAGGTTGCCCCATGGCAACCAATCAGCATTGAAGTAACAATTATTATTTGCATACTATACAATTGTACAGAGCAGCTGATTGGTTGCCATGGGTAACTTCTCCATAGGCTCACTTCCCCACTCTTTTCACTGCTTCATGAATAGACCCCTTAGTCAGCACGTCAGTGTGGTGAGCAGAGAAGTCCTTAGTCAAAATAATCTCAAGAGCCTGGGAGCTTTCCTACTCACCACAGGCGATGTTCATACTGCACAGTAGACTGGAATGCGGTCAATGTACCTACAATCAAGAACCCGACGGTCAAAATACCGATAACCATTGACCGAGGTCAACATCCCGACATGGTCAAAATACCGACATTTAAAATACAGACTAGGTCAAAACACTGACTTTTAAAATGTTGACAGGTCAAAAAGTCGACATGAGTTTTTCATGATTTTTTTCACTGATACCGACTTGTTCATACTTTACCATCTCAGTGGACCTGGAGGGGGAATATAATAGTGTACATTGTAGAGTAAATTGAGATAGGGACTGGTTCCGTGTGTCTTACAGTAGCTTCAATTCGCCTTCACAGCTGAATGAATAATGTAGCTAGAACATTTATGTGCAGATATTTCTCATAGCAATTTGCCATGTACATCAGACGAAGGTGCTGTAGATGAACCATCAATGTAAAACCTGAAATGAGAAAATTTAATTTTTATATAAAGCTATAAAAGGTAAATAAACTAGTATGCTCCATCTTCTAAGAATATTACGTGTAACCGCATTTCTTAGAATTTACTGATACCAATTCATTTTAAAATGTCGGTACTCTCAATTATGTGAGAACGTACAAGTACTGTATTTTCAACTGCCCCCCAATGCGCAAACATATTTTAGGTACTATAAATGTGTTTTCCTCCAAACAATAGCAGATATTGCAACTTTTTTTTTTTTTTTTAACTATTCTTGAAGCAATAAAAATGTGAAGAAGTGAAAATGTGAAGAAGTGAGCCAGTGGAGACGATGCCAATGGCAACCAATCAGCTGCTACATATAAATTTGATGCGGTCAACATAGGGCTTCATTACTTCTTGAAATATGTTGACTTGCCCGCTACCTATGTGAGGATCCTATTCGTTGATTTCAGTTCAGCACAACACGATTGTTCCAGGGCTATTGTTCTCCAAGTTGTTAAAATGTGGAGATCCTTTATCCTCCTGTAAACGGATTGTTGATTTCTTGACGGACAGGAAACAGTATGTGAGAGCAGAGGAAGTCACTTAGAGTGTACGTACAACCAGTACTGGTGCTCCCCAGGGGTGCGTCCTATCCCCTATGCTATTTTCACTATATACTAATGACTGTGCCGCTGGTGAGCCATCCGTGAAATTTTTTAAATTTGCGGATGACACCACTGTTATTGGCTTAATTAAGGATGGGGATGAGTCAGCTTATATGAGAAAGGTGGACCAGTTGGCCCTGTTGTGCTGCAGGAACAATCCAGAGCTTAACACACTTAAAAATGTGGAGATGGTTGTGGATTTTAGGAGGGGTTTAGCCCCTGTGCACCCACTTACAATAGCTGGCAATATTGTGTCTGTGGTGAGCTCCTTTAGGTTCTTGGGGTAAAAAAATCTCATGTGACCTAAAGTGGGGGCCCAACATTGACGCTATTGTCAAAAAAGTTCAGCTCTCTTCTTCTATTTACGGCATCTGAAAAAATGTAACCTCCCTTATGAGTTGGTGATCCTTTTTTACTTGACCATAATCGAGTCTGTGTTATTTTTGTCAGTTATGGTCTGGTCTGGTTCGGGTTATCGACTGAATGTGACGGGTTTAGGCTCAAAAAAATTGTGAGAACTGCAGAAAGGTTCATTGAGGTGGGTCTACCATCCGTTCAGAAGCTGTACTGATTGATGGTGAAGAAATGAGCCAGCAATATTGTAAAGGACCAAGCACTTCCTGGTTGGTCTTTGTTTCAGTTGCTCCCATCAGGTAGGCTCTATAGAGCGTTCCCAGTAAAAACTGCCAGACACAAAAATAGTTTTTTTCCGCAGGCAGTCCGCTTGTTAAATAATTGCTGAATTATGCATTTGTCCTTTTTTTAAGTATGGGTATTTTATTATAGCCGTTATTGTTTTTATGTACTTGACTGTATTTTAAAGAATGTATGTGGTGATTTTGTGTAAATTTCTGTGGTGTGCAGTTGACCGAAGACAAATTCCGGGTGTGCAGAAGTATACCTGGTCAATAAACTTATTCTGATTTATAGAATGCACTTTATAAATAGTACCTCAACACTGATTGGTTGCCATTGGCAACTTCTCCACTGGCTCACTTCTCCACTCTTTTCACTGCTTCATGAATAGATCCCTGAATACGTTAATAGCTTTGAAACTCACGTTAGATGATGCTATAGTGTATACTGTGTGGATATTTAAGATTTGGTTTATGTGAATACTTTATCCCTGCAATGTTTGTTTGGGTTGGTATGGTGTTACCGCATCCCGTTTTGTTTATGTACACTTTGTAAGAAGGTTTACATGAACTTGTCCCCATCAGGGTTGTAACATGGAGTGGTCAGCGCGCTCATTAGTGGAAATTGAGAGAGGGGAAAGAAGGTGTTGCAGGGATGGGATATAGCTATAGGTATATAGATATGTTAATCTGTTTGTGTATGGATGTAGGTTTGCGACAATGATCAATCTAATGATGGTTTCTAATCATTCACTTTATTATAGTATTGAGTGTTCGGATTTATCTTGCAGGCTGCCCTTCTGTCAGCAACCTCCTTATAATGAATTAATGGTTCCTTATCACACCGTTCCTTCACCACTGTCAGGTGTGTCCTGCAGACTACCCTTTGCAAGGTATACCTTCCTAATGGTATACCAAAAAGGAACCCCAGCTCAGGTAAATGTCGGGTGTACCCTGCGGGTCACCTTTACCATAAGTGTGGTGGGTGCCTATGTGCCCTCTGAAGCTGTGTCCTACTTGTATGTTTGGGGGGTATGACCAGTGCGGCGTCCCGCCTGTCAGTCCCCTCTCATGTGCAGCGCTGAGGTGTGGGGTCGTGGGCTGTGTGTTTCACACTTACCGCTGGGGGCAGGTCTCTGCCTGCCGCCGGTGACCGCGTCTCTTCCTTCCACAACCTCAGGCTTCGGTCCTCTTCGTCAGTGTCCTCCGTCTCCTTTGGTCCGTGCACGGCCCCAGCAGCCGCCGGTCTCCTCCGTCCACGGGTCCCGTCTGCCACTTCCTGGTTCACGCGTCACGTGCGGTGTCACGTGAGCGGACTGTCTGTAGTGAATGCTGCTGCGTCCCCTTCTCCGGCCGGGGAGGGGGATCTGTAAATGAATGTGGTGTTAATTAGCAAGTTCCCATCAGGGTTGTGCCTTATCCTTCGGGTGGTCTTCATGTTGACGACTGTCGGGATCCCGGCGCACAGTATACCGGCGCCGGAATCCCGACAGCCGGCATACCGAGAGTTTTTCTCCCTGGTGGGGGTCCACTACCCCCCTTTAGGGAGAATAAATAGCGTGGCGAGCGCAGCGAGCCCGCAAAGGGCTCATTTGCGCTCGCCAAGCTGTCGGTATGCCGGCTCCGGTATGCTGGTCGCCGTGAGCCCGGCCGCCGGCATACCATACCACACCCTTATCCTTCAGTTGTCCCTCTCTTCCTCTATAATAATTACTGTAAACATCTCAATATGTGCTGTGTGCAACTTAATTTAAGCAAGTGTTGCTAAATATAAATATTGTGAGATCTACCAACAAGGGAATTATCACCAGTTTATACTATTGCTATTTCTTAAATACTTTATCACTTTGCTGACACCCAAAACTTGGTGCCTGACGTAGCTGCCTCCAATTGCCTCCTAATTGGAAACAACTGGCTGTTCATTATTATTACAATAGTTTGAAAAATGTGTTGGCCTTTTGTGTCAAACCTTGTACATTTAGAATAATGTGTCATTAAGTAATCACTGATGTCTCATATTACTGATTATTGTCATGGAAGCCATGGTGTATTGCAAACCTCCCAACATTTAGGCAACATTCAGGGCAGAATGGTGCTCGGTACACACCTACTGTATACAATTGTTGGTCTGATCACCTGACAGATGCCGACCTCCCAATCCCCATAGAAGTCCATACACACTGAGCTACTTTATTTAGGGGTCACATGGGTCAAGCTGGGTACACACTACTCGGCTGATTGGGAGCATTTACCTGATCAGCCTTGTGACTGCAAAGGTGAGTACCCGGATTAAGCCTTGCCCCCGACCTACCTAAACCCTGCAGCCAATCCGTCCAATCTCCACCCTGATCAGCCACTGCCACACACAAGTGCTGCAAACTCCGACCCCTATCCAACCACAAATGACCAATTTGGTCCACCATTCAGAGCTTACACAATAAGATCACGACAGTTAGGAGGTATGAATGTGGAGTGCTTATCTGGTACCAAAGGGTTTATTGGGGAACCACTTCTTAACATGTCCTCCCCTATCCCTTATACATAAATAAGGAGCAATCCCTATTACACTAGGTGAAGGCCTGCGTCACTGGAGGACTCAACAGATCCAGTAGAACCCTAAAACTCCATTAAATGTTTTATTATTTTATATTATTATATGCCTTTGAGAACTAGTGAAAATGAATAAACAGCAGTAGGGTTTATATATACATTTTCCACAATTTATGTTAAATTGCAGGAAATCTCTTTACAAATATTTAAAAAATTGAAAAACAGTAAAGAATAAATTGTTAGATTATGTGTTATAATACTTTGGCAAAACCACGAATGTTAAAAACAGGGAATAAATCATTACACCTTAAAACTAGTTCTAAACCTTAGTTTAAAACCATTTTTTTTTTTTTTTTTTTTTGCTTATCGGGCACCAAGATAAGATTGTGAATTCAAACAGGCATAGCAATTGTGCCTAAAATGTAGCGCTTTATAAATGATCTTCTATGGGTTATTATTAATAGCTTTGTAAGTGGTCGTATGTTTATTTCATTTTTAAGCAGTTCAGTTTGTTTTAAGCTTAAAGGACTACAAATTTGCATAAAAATGGCTTTGGCTGATGCAGAGGGTAAATTATAGGTTTACATGTACTATATTTAGCTTTTAGGTCACGATCACATAACATTATCTTGACAGTTCTCTCCATAAATACTGATTCTCTGTTAGTTTTTAAGTGGTGACTTTTCCAACAAATTCCAATTGAGTTGAAACAATTATAAGAGCATATAAGAACATTTATCATCCATCAGACTAAGCGCTTTCTCTAACTTTCTTCTTTATGGCTTTTACCCAGTGGTATTTTTATGTGTGTTTTACTTGTGTTTGTAATGCTAGAAATCAGGACCGGCGAGGGAGGGGTTTCATAGGGGACACCTGTCTCAGGACACAAGGATCAGAGGGGCCCCAAGGATATGCCACTTAGTGCCCGGCAAGGATGTGAGCTATCTTATGAGGGCAGCGAGCTGTAGGCGCTGTGGCCGTAGCCTCAGAGTGACAGGAGCCTCTCACAGAAAGAGCGGCCAGATGTTCTTCTGGGTCCAGCTCTGTTGCAGGCACTTATGGGACATAGCAGCAGCTCCAATGTCCAGGATTCCTGTGCCATGCGTCAGCCTCTTCTGGTGAAGTGTGAGGGCCACATGGTACCTGCTGTGCAGTGTGAGGGTCTGGATACTTGAAGTGCAGCTCAGGTGAGTCTCTCCCCTGGGTAAGAGTGGATTGGTGAGGGGATACAGGGCGTTGGGTAGGGGTGAGGGAGCAGGGAATGCAGCATGGAGTCATTGGGGAGAGACATACTGCAGGTTGGTGGGGGAGGAAGGAGAGATATTCATATATATATATATACTGTGTGTGTTTGTATATATATATATATATATATATATGTATATATATATACTGTAAATGCGAAAACCCTCACTCACTCGCTCTCTGACTGACTCATCACTAATTCTCTTGCTTACCGATATGTTAGGAAGTTTAAATGTAACATAGGTATTCTTCAGGTGGGAAATAGCAAAACTACGTAATCAGAATTTAAAAAAACCTCCCTTAAGGGGATGGAAAGGATGTTGACATAATGACATCATTACCGATGCGTAGCTTTTGTTGCGTGAACGATAATGCCCAAACGGACAATTGGATCCAAATTTGGATTGCACCTCCAGTGTGTAGAATTTAATAAACTACTAAAATGCACAAGCCCTCACTCACTGACTCACTGACTGACTGACTGACTGACTGACTGACTGACTGACTCATCACTAATTCTCTTACTTCCCGATATGTTGGGCAGCTGAAATGTAACATATGTATTCTTCAGGTGGGAAATAGGAAAACTACATAATTAGAATTTTAATAAACCTCCCCTAAGGGGATGAAATGGGGGTTGACATAATAACGTCATTACCGATGCGTGGCTTGTGTTGCTTGAATGATAACGCCCAAACGGACATTCGGATTAAAATTTGGATTGCACCAACAGTGTGTAGAATTTAATAAACTACAAAAATGGTCCCGTCACTTTTTACGGTATGTGCTACGGGGGCTCCTAATATAACGCCAAGAACCATGGATTAATATTTACTTACATTAAGACGTCTCAAATTTACAGCTCTATAGAGTCACCAAATTTTTAACACTCATTTAAAGTTTACAACCATGAAAATCAGAAACTCCTGTGCGAAGGCCAGGTGCAACATTCAGTATTTATTTGTATGTAGAGGTAAATAAATATTTTATTAACAGTTTCTCATATAGCGCAGCAAATTCTGTGGCACTTTAATATACAGAATATATATATATATACTAGGTGCTTCATCGCGCCCTACGGGCGCTCTTCACACCGTCGCAAGGGGCTATGCCCCTTTAACCCTTGCATGCCTATATGGGGTTCAATATTTGTATTATATGGAGTATTACCTACATTCCTTTGTTAGTGGTTAAATATTACACAATGAAAAGGCGTGCGATGGTGAAGGAGGCGCAGCCCCTTGCGACGGCGTGAACAGCACCTGCAGGGCACGTTGTACAGAATGAGCGGGTGCGGGGGGGACTGCGGATGGGGGAGGGTGTCTGTAGATGCTGCAGGTGGAGGGGGGGGCAGATGTGGGGGACCCGGATGGGGAAGGGTTGGGAGGTGCTGCGGGTGGGGGAGAGACAGAAGAGTGGGGGCTGTAGATGGGGGAGGGGTCCGGAGGCACTGCAGGTGGGGGAGGGGCAGGGGTGCCACGGGGGAGGGGCAGGTGCAGGGATGTTGCGGATGGGTGAAGGGTTCCGGAGGTGCTGTGGGATAGGAAGGGGCGGGGGTGCCGGGGGTGGGGTAGGGGGTCCGGAGGCACCGCGGTGGGGGAGAGGCAGGTGCAGGTGGTGCGGCGGACGGGGAAGGGGGTCCGGAGGCGCTGCAGGTGGTGGAGGGGCAGGTGCGGAGGTGCCGTGGGTGGGTGAGGGGGGGACCGCGAATGGAGGAGGGTGTCTACAGATGCTGTGGGTGGAGGGGGGCAGGTGTGGGGGGAGACATATATGGGGGGTGGATGGTGGAGATGGTCTGGAGGTGCTGTGGTTGGTGGAGGGGTGGGGGAGTGGGAGCCGCTGGTGGTGTGGGGGGTCTGGAGGCACAGGGTGTGGGGGAGGGGTGGAGTGTGGCATGTGGTGGAGGGGAAGGTGCGGAGGTGTGGTGCATTGGGGAGGGGTCTGGAGGCGCTGCGGGTACTGTACCTGCCAAAAAGGTAGTTGGAGGGTATGCAGTAACAGGGCCAGGACAGGGATGACGGGGTCAGAACAGGGGCGACGGGGCCAGGACAGGGGTGACGGGGCCAGGACAGGGGTGACGGGGCAAGGACAGGGGTGACGGGTCAAGGACATAAATGACAGGGACAGGATAGGGGTGACAGGGCCAGGGTAGGGGCGGCAGGACCAGGATTTGGTTGACAGGGCCAGGATAGGGGTGACAGGGCCAGGATAAGGGTGATAGGGCCAGGATAAGGGTGACAGGGCCAGGATAGGGGTGACAGGGCCAGGATAAGGGTGACAGGGCCAGGATAAGGGTGAAAGGGCCAGGATAAGGGTGAAAGGGCCATGACAGAACACAGGGCATGGGAGAGATTGGTATTAGGAACAAAACAGTGGTGACAGACAGGTGTGTCTTACCGGAGTCACTGCTGCTGGCTGCTGCTGTTCCACTCCAACCTGTTGGGATCTGCTGCTGGTGGAGACTTGGCATGGTTGACTCTCTCAGGCTGGAGTCCTGCTTCCTCTGCCCGTCCGCATCCCTCCCCCCCTCCTCAGTCACACACCGCGGACCTCGCGCGGCTGCCGGGCACTGTGGTAAGGGGAGACTGGGAGTGACTGGTTAGCCCCCAGGAGACGCTGCGGCTGGAGGGAGGAGGGGGTTGGAGCCTGCAAGCAGCGCGGACTTCTGCAGCGCTGCCTGCCGGCTAAAGTGTGTGAAGGAGCTGGGCGCACCTCACTGTGGGCGGCAGCGCTGCAGCTAGCGGTGGGGTTGCCGGGGCTGGAGATAACAGAGGCAGTACAGAACCTGCACAGCGGCAGGTGCCCCACAAAACTGCAGCTAAGAAGCGTGGAGTGTTCCAGAAAGTGACGCTCCTTCGCGTCAGAGAGACCCTGCTGAGTATGCTGATGTGGGAGGTCAAGTACACAGTGAGCCGGTGCCCGTCTGTCTGTATGGCATACCCCCTCACACACCCCCATACCTCCCAACTGTCCCGATTTTCGCGGGACAGTCCCATTTTTTGGGGTCTGTCCCACCCGCGGGCCGCAGTGTCCCGCGGTGGTGGTGGGGGTGGGGGGCAGTTGGGAAGCTCCTGTACTCGCTGTTCTGCTTAGCATGCACACAGCGTCTATTTAGTGGAGACAGAGGGAGAGGGGGCATCAGGGGGTATGGATTAAGGGTGAGCCCAGGGGGTACGTACCCCGGGCCTCACAGTTTTAAGGGGCCCCCCAGCTGGAGTAGCTCTGTCCCAGCTCTGAAGCTCCCCCGTCCTGCCAGCAGCAGCAGCAGCATTGTGCTACAGTCAGCACACGCTGCTGCGTGTTGGCAGGTCTGTGGTGTTGCAGGGAGCCAGCAACCTCCCTGCTTTCTTCTGCCTGTGCGGGTGTGTAGGGGGGAGCGACCACCCCCTCTGGATTTACCCCTAGCTGAGGGGCCAAAATCCCATTTAAAAAAATCCCGGAATTTGCATAAGGGGGAGTGGTCACGAGGGCCACAATTAGGCCACGCCCCCAAACCCACAGCAGGCACAGCAATGAGATAGGGTTCCTGTCTCAAGTGCCCTGGGCCCCCCGGACTCATAATCCGCCGCTGGGGGCATGCCAGCAGCTCACAGAGCGCTAGGCATGTCCCCTCACCCGCGAAGCCACGCCCCCTTTCCCATTGGCCATGCCCCTTTTTTGCTGTGTGTGTGTCCCTTCTGCCTGAAGAAAGTTGGGAGGTATGCACCCCTGCTTGTACCATGCCCATACCATCTGCTCCTGCTCCAAGTCTCCTATAGATTTGCCCAGATCTGTGACTCATTTGACTAACTCCGCCCAGTGTTTTGACTCCGCCCAGCGTTATCAAATGAAGCACAAAGTCACAGATCTGGGCTATTATATAGGAGATATATATATATATATATATATATATATATATAGGGGCCCCAGAGATATCACTGTATCGGGCCCCAAGATTTCTGTTGGCAGTCATGCTAGTAATACACAAATGGGGCTAATTGTATTGTTTGCATTTAAATTCAATGGTGAAGCCTATAGTGAGCTCCAAATAAGTGCATCTGTATTTGGCAAATATTTTAGTAGCATTTTAATAAGCATTTAAAAAAACAACAAAAAAACAAACAGGCTTGCATTGGGGTTTTTATGAAAATGAAATGCAACATTTTATATACTGTAACTAACTGTTTTTATATGTTCATTAGAGGTGCAGGCCAGCTTTACCAGTATGAGTATAAAATACTTTTTTTACATTTGGAAGTGTGACTAATATATTATAAAGGTTCTATCGTCAGATTCTAGATCGCCTGACATCACCACACATAAACCTTAATTAACAATAATACTAAACTTATAACTTATCTAAAAATAACAACACAGACCACTGAAATTGCCATTAAAATCGGTCAACCGTTATTTATTTAAAACATAAATTAAATATGGTGGCATTAGAAAGAACGGACAGATGATCAGTGACTTTACGTCTTAGTGCTGATCTCCATGTCCATGACGTGATTTTAGTTTGTTCCATTTGGCTACGCCACATAAACTAGTGAGGCCCCAACCCTTTCCCCAATACACCATAATAGGACCGGCCAGACAGCCAAAGCTCTTGACCCCCGGTAAGGAAGGCCAGACTAGACTATATCAGTTTATTGGGAAAAGAGCGCACCTCCAAACAGCAGCGCAATAGCCACTGTACTGCCGTTCTTTCCCGCCACACATAAAGGCTGACAAACCACAACCAGCAAAGAAAAAGAAAAAACAGATGGGGATCGTGACTGAGGGAGGGAGGGCGGGGAATAAAAAGAGGCAGTTCCTATGCCTTCCTGTAGACAAAATGTCTGCTAGCTCCACCTTAGCCCTCCCCTCTAAGCCTGATTGTCTAGTGAACCCTGAACTGTTAACCTTCACACTACCTGAATACTATGTGAAGCTTATCCAATCTGTGACTGTTTATATTAGCTTGTGCTCATTCAAGCACTCGCCCATCATAGTATTTAGTGCCCTAACTTTTTTTCTGTCATACAGGTGTGTATCCACCCCTTGGCCAAGATGACACTCACCAGGGGTACGGGCCCAAGATGGCATGAGAAGCCCAGGGTGCCCAACTAAGCCACCCACTCCAGGGTTTAGAATCACATAGTATTTCTCAGGGCTATAACAAGGGTAGTGCGGCTGGTGCCACCGCACAGAGCGCAGGATGCCCTGGGGAAGAACTGTCCACCACAATCTGTATTTGACTGGCTCCTTCTATTCAGTTGCGTGTGGTAGGGGCAAAACATAAGGAAGAGAGACTATTGTTGGTGGTGGTGGTGGGAGGGGGCAGTCCCTTACTATGCGCCGCACTTTGCCAGGGGCGCACAGACCCCTAGATACACCCTTGCTGTCATATTTTGTATTTTGTAATGAACATCCATAACTTGATCTGAACACTGCAGTGTATGGGACTAGCAACTGAGACCAGCTCAAGTCTAAACTACCGATATAACTTTTTAATCTGCTTGCACCCAGCACTTAATTTAAACCATGCGACCTACTGTATGATTCTCAGTAAGTAGCTGTGAACTAAAATGCTAAGGAGGTCTGATCTATTAAATCAGACCTTATCACTACGTGTCCCAACAACCTTCTCATCCTTGCCAACCATCCCAATTTTGGTAGCACAGCTCACTATACGGGAGATGTATCAAACCTTCTAAAGAAGACAAGTGGAGAAGTTGCCCATAGCAACCAAGCAGCTTGTACAGTACCTATGATATTATAGAATGTACTTTATAAATGCTAGCTAGAAACTCAGTGCTTACTATTGGCAACATCCCCAGTTCTCCACTTCTCCACTTTAGGAGGCTTGATGCATCTTAATACAGTCATGCACCCAGTGCTCAGCAGCCACTTTTCCCTTCTCAATTACACCCAATCACAATTACTACCCAAAGTTTTGAGCTATTAACTGCTTAAGACCCAGAACTTAACACCAGTGGGTGACGCTCCCGGAACCCCATCTGTGCTCTGGTAAAAGGATAGTAGGTGCTCTCTGATGTATGTTACCACTGTACTCTATTTATGCTTTATAGAGCACACAGGGGGTCCCTTGGAGTGGGGTGTGGGGTCTCAGAGGAGTTGTGGGACCCATCTTGGTTCCTGATAGCATAGCAGCTGCACCCGCTGTAGTTCCGCCACCGCTTAACCCTACACTCACAGTAAAAGTGATTTGCTAAAAACCATTAGAAAACTTATCTCTATGTCCACTTATTTCAGTTTGTACCAGACAGTAACATAGTAACATAGTAACATAGTATCTAAGGTTGAAAAAAGACAATTGTCCATCGGGTGCAACCTATTTGTGGTCTCCTATGCACGATTATTTTGTATAAAATTTTGACTGAAGTTGCTGACTGCCGTTCCGATTAACCCCTCTTTTTTATAATAACCATAGTGCGTGACTATGCCCCGTAACCCTGGATATCCTTATCCATTAGGAATTTATCTAACCCATTCTTAAAGGTGTTGACTGAGTCTGCCATTACAACTCCCTCAGGCAGGGAATTCCAAACACGTATCGTCCTTACCGTAAAAAAGCCTTTACGCCGTATTGTGTGGAATCTCCTCTCCTCTAACCTGAGTGAGTGTTCATGAGTTCTCTGTGTTGATCTAACCAAAAACAGGTCCTGCGCAAGATCTGTATATTGTCCCCTTATATATTTGTAAATGTTGATCATGTCCCCTCTTAATCTCCTCTTTTCCAGTGTAAACATGCCTAGTCTTGCAAGCCTTTCCTCGTATTCCAGCGTCTCCATACCCTTAATTAGTTTGGTTGCCCGCCTTTGAACCTTTTCTAGCTCCAGGATATCCTTTTTGTAGTAAGGTGCCCAGAATTGTACACAGTATTCAAAGTGTGGCCTCACAAGTGATTTATATAACAGGAGTATAATACTCTCGTCCCTAGCATCAATTCTCCGTTTTATGCATGCTAATATCTTATTAGCCTTCTTTGCTGCAGTCCTACTTTGGGTACTACTGCTTAGTTTGCTATCTATGAGGACACCTAAGTCCTTTTCCAGAACAGAATCCCTAATTTTACCCCATTTAGTAGGTAGGTGTTATTTTTGTTCTTGTTACCACAGTGCATTACCTTACACTTGTCTGTATTGAAGCGCATTCTCCATTTCGCTGCCCAAGCTTCTAATTTAACTAAGTCATTCTGAAGCGACTCAGCATCCCCCTCCGCATTTATAACTTTACACAATTTGGTATCATCTGCAAAAATTGACACCATGCTCTCTAGACCTTCTGTTAGGTCGTTAATGAACATATTGAACAATAGCGGTCCTAATACTGAGCCTTGGGGCACACCACTTAGCACTTCAGTCCAAATTGAAAAAGATCCATTAACCACAACGCGCTGCTCCCTATTATCTAACCAGTTTTTGACCCAAGTGCATATTGTGCTTCCTAGCCCTGATTCTTGTAGCTTGTAGATAAGTCTCATGTGTGGTACAGTATCGAACGCTTTGGCAAAATCTAAAAAGATTACATCCACCTCTTTACCCTGATCTAGGTTTGCGCTTAATGTTTCATAAAAGCCAAGTAAGTTGGTTTGACAGGATATGTCCTTCATAAACCCATGTTGATTCCTGTTAATGACCTTATTGACTTCAAGGAACTTCTGAATACTATCTCTTAGAATACCTTCCAATACTTTCCCCACTATAGATGTAAGACAGTATCTACAGCCCTTTTAGAATGGAGAGCGCAAATCTTTTTCCGCTGCTGACATTTCACTCCCTAAGCAAGACCCTCCATCCATTCGCATAAACCAAACCCCACAACTACACAGCACTTCAGCCTTTGCTAGAACCATAAAGCTGTACTCATACTTTATAATAATTATAGAATAATCTGAAAAAACAACAACAAAAATAACAGTGAGATAATTATATTAAGACATCTGTAGGAAAAAATTACTTTTTCTGTTTTTTCTTCTTCTTAGGATTAACATGTTATTGTAGAAACGTAATGACATCAATAATTAGCATTTTCATCTGGTTTTATGCAAATTGCATCACTGAACAAAATTGCAAGAAATTAAAACTGCTGGATTCATTTCTGATTATCAACATCATTTTATATTTTCTCAGATGAAGGGAGCAACATTTTTTGCACATGATATTTTCCCTAAAGTCTTAACGGAAAATACCCGGGTGGGTCAATACTGTAAGTAAGGTACCTTGCTTATTGAGCCACCCTCGTACTTTGTTTAGCAACCACAATGGAATGCACCCATGGATGACTTCCTATATGTATAACCAGGGTCGGTTCTAGCCCTTTTGGCGGCCTGGGCGGGGGAAAGGGGCGTGGCTACATACAGGGAGCGTGGTCAGTTACGCCCCCTGGAAAGTTGTGTCCCCATTTGTGCCCCCTGTAGGAGTAGCGCTGTTTACACACAAAAAAATTAATACTTACTATTCCCGTTCCTGATTCCCGACCGCTGCAGGGCGCCGCTCCTCTCCTCGGATCTATGGGACAGATAGACACTAGAGGTCAATTATGACCCCTAGTGTCTGTGTCAGTCCCACAATGCTGTGCTGTGCGCGATGACATCATCGCGCACCGCACAGCAATGGTCCTCTCCACTAAGGGAAACTAGACGGGTAGCGTCTAGTTCCCTTCACAGCGGGGGACACAGCGGACACTGCGGGGGACACAGCGACCACAGCGGGGGGCACAGTAGCGGATCTTGCTATGGTGCGGCGCCCTCCGGATGGCGCTGGCGCCCTCCGGAAGGCGGCGCCCCGGGCAAAAGTCGTGCTTGCCCATGGCAAGATCCGCTACTGTGTATAACGGGGATGTAATCATGTGACCGGCGGTCAGGATCCCGCCGGACAGTATACCGGCAGCAGAATCCCGACCGCTAGAACTCCCGACAGTCGGCATGCCGACTAACAGGGACTATTCCCACTTGTGGGTGTCTACGACACAGATAGAGTGGGAATAGAACCTGTAGGGGAGGGTGGCAAGCCACCGAGCCCGCTGCATGGCAAGTGCAGCTAGCCCGCAAGGGGCTTCGTTGTGCTAGCCCTCCCGCCGGCAATCTAGGGAATGGCATCCCGGCGTCGGTATGCTGACCGCCGGGATCACCACCGCTGGTCACCTGATCCCAACCCGTATAACGGTATATCCAGTGTAACAGCCAGCTTGTCTCTTTGATATCAGTACAAGTGACACAGACCTTCGGGACAGAGGCATAACAGTGACAGATTGGTTAGAAATCATTCTGAGTGCGTTATCATTTAGCAAACTTTTCTCAGTATTGAGCCAAGGCTCTGTGCATGCCAGCTTATATTAACGATGAATTCTGCTTAATTGCTAGTGACTCATGAAGCTGATTTGCTTGAAAATCCAGATCTGCACATTGAACAATTAAAGGAAAGTAAATGTAGGGGATTAGTAGATTGTGTAATATTTTAGGGCCTAATTTAGCATGGATCGTAAAAGCAAAATCTTTTTCTAATGTGCAAAACCATGTGCACTGCAGGGGGGGCAGATTAGAGAAAGATTTTGCTTTTGCGATCCATGCTGACTTAGGGGTGTGGTATGCAAGGTCGACCACACTTAGGTCGACTGTGTCTAGGTCAACCACTATTGGTCGACAGTAAGTAAGTCGACATGGTTACTAGGTTGACGGGGACTCTAGGTCGACATGTACTAGGTCGACTTGACAGAAGGTCGACATGAGTTTTTGCACTTTTTATGGTTTCGTTTTCTCCGTACAGTGACCAGGATCCCAAATTAGAGCACTGCGTCCCCTCGCATGGCATGGCGTTGGGCAAGGTGCCACGCTCTGCTACCGTTGTGCTCGGCACAGGTTACCGTTCCCAATTGTAGTCCACGTAGAACGTAAAGTATAAAAAAGTTCAAAACATGAAAAAAAGTGAAAAACTCATGTCGATCTTTTGTCATGTCGACCTACTTACTGTCGACCAATAGTGGTTGACCTAGACAGTGTCAACCTAAGTGTGGTCGACCTAGAGACTGGATACCCTGAATTAGGCCCTTACTGCATAGCTACCTACATGTCTGCTCTGGTGCCGTGCTGATATATCGGTGCGTGTCTTATGCAGGGCACTTACTGCACATGCCCGGTGCACTGGCCTCACACTAGTCTCTCCTATCTCATTACCTCACTACACAGTTCACATAAGGTAACATTTATCCTCATTCTATATTCAAAAACCCTCTGACTCCTGACTGGATCAAACAGTTCCACTAAGCACTTTCTCCCATTGCTGTCTGTTGGGATCAGTATGAAATAAGTAGCCGCTAACCTCCTGTGTCTATTTCCTATTTCCCTATAGAGTGTATGCTTGCGTACAAGGCCCTCTTATCGCATTGAGGGGGTCATTTGCACCTGAGACCATTCGTGCAAAGTACAGATTTTTGGTACTTTTCACATGTGCAGGACCCTGCAAACAGGTCCTGGGGAAAAGAATGCAGGCTGTCTTCAGACTGTCATTGAATGACAGTGTGATGACATTTTGGGGGCGGGGAAGGGACGGCAACAGGCTCCGCTTGGAAAAATAGGCTTGTTGGCACTGTTTAGGTGGTGGAAAGAGGCTAGGGATCTCCGTCAGAGTACGGAGATTTCCTGCCCTCTGCGACTGGTGGCTTGCACGGCACCGTGGGTGCTGCAAGCTACCCAATGACTGGTGCTTTGATCTGATGCAGCTCGGATCACTAGTGCAGCAGGAGGCGTCTGCATATAATAGATGCCTCCTGCTTCATTAACATACAGCGTTAGGCCACCTCTAGGCACAAAATAATAGGAATGGGGTCTGCAGCACGTGTCTCACGTGACTAGTGGGAAACCCACCACTGCCCATTGTACCAACCCAACTTTTCAGATACATCCCATAGGAGTGTGACCAATAATAAGCTTTAAACACAGAACTCAAACCTTATCAACAGCCCTTTTGTAATGGAGAACATCTTTTTGGTGTTATGCTATTTAAGTGGTGGAACCCCGTGTGACTCACTGGGCTCTACTAAGGGTAAAGAGGTCTTTGAAATCTAACTTAGTGCGAAAGTCCTGAACTGTCCACTAAAGTTACCAGAATTTCCTCTCGGTGGCATCAAGCATAAGATTGGTGCCACATGCGCTGTACTTTCCCAGCTAGAATAGCATAGAATTCCGAAATTGCCCATTTGGATGCCTACCAGTGAATGGGCAATGCAGATTTTCTGTAACCCAAGAAATGCTTTCGCTTTGATATTGCTGTTTGGAATAGTGAACCATTCTGCTGGACAGCTGTGTCACCAGCAGTATCATGTATAATGCAAGATAACCATGGGAAAGTGACTCAATTGCCCTTAAGTGTCACACAGATATTCACCACATATGGCTATATTGTGGATTATTATTATGTATATATGGTATAATATGTGTGCAATCCCTATAATATCCTACCTTTGACCACAGTGGACTCATGTAACTGGACTTGGTGGTCTGACCTGCACACATTCTTTATTGAGATGCTTAAAAGTACATATTATCTTCAATTCATAAGCAATTTTGACATTTTTATGTCATGTTCAAAAATAAAAGTAAATGGTTCCTAATTCTCCTTATAAAGTAGCAATCGCTCGCACATTGGCATTTTGTTTAATGTAAATATTTACCCATTGGCATGGCCGAAGACTATTTTTTACTTTTTTAGTGCTCGTGCTATTTTAAGAGCCGTTATGTTTCATTTCAGAGATTTAGCAGAGAAATGGTAATTTCTTCTTCAAATTAGTTTATATTGTACTCTGAAATCTGTTTAACATTTCCTTGCTTAGTAAAACAGCAATATTATCCAGGAATTCTGTGCGCAAGTGTCTCCTGGCTCGTGCTTTCTGTCTACAGCACAAATAGGCCATCAGGAAAATATCTACTCTTCTATAATGTACCGGTACCTAGTATTGGTTTCTAATGAGCTGGTAGACTGCGTTCCATGGCCCTCATTCCGAGTTGTTCACTCGCTAGCTGCTTTTAGCAGCCGTGCAAACGCTAAGCTGCCACCCTCTGGGAGTGTATTTTAGCTTAGCAGAAGTGCGAACGAAAGGATCGCAGCGCTGCTACAAAAAAAGATTGTGCAGTTTCTGAGCAGCTCGAGACCTACTCCTACCTTGCGATCACTTCAGACTGTTTAGTTCCTGTTTTGACATCACGAACACGCCCTGCGTTCGTCCAGCCACGCCTGCGTTTCCCCAGGCACTCCTGCGTTTGTATCTGGCACGCCTGCATTTTTACTCCCCGAAAACAGTCAGTTACCACCCAGAAACACCCACTTCCTGTCAATCACTCTGTGGCCAGCAGTGCGATTGAAAAGCGTTGCTAGACCTTGTGTGAAACTGCATCGGCTGTTGTGAAAGTACATCGCGCGTGCGCATTGTGCCGCATACGCATGCGCATAAGTGCCGTTTTTTACCTAATCGCTGCGCTGCGAACGAAAACAGCTAGCGAACAACTCGAAATGACCCCCCATAAGTATTACTTTGGCAAAATATTGCCTTTATTGGTTCTGATATGAATGGTCGACCATGTTAAGCTTGACAGTCATTAGGTCGACCACTACTGGTTGACATTGTCAACATGGACAAACAGTCGACACATGAAAATGGTCGACCCGGGACAGGTCGACACATGAAAAAGGTCGACATGGGTTTTAAAAAATAAATAGATTTTTACAAAAAAAATTCTGTGTTGTTTTTTCCGGAACAGGTGTAATTTTTCCCGTCACATGACCAGGAGCACGAATTAGTGTACCGCGTCCCCAAGCATGGCCCGCTTTGCTCACAATGCTGCAGGCAAGTTTACTATTCCCAACTGTAGTCCACGTGGATGGTAAAGTATGAAAAAAAAAAAGGCTGTGTCGACCTGTCCTGCAGCGACCAATTTCATGTGTCGACCATTTGTCAGTGTTGACCAATAGTGGTCGACCTACCAAATGGATACAGCCTCTATTATATATTCATCGTATCGTACGCTCCAGGAATTTTGGAGACATTTCTCTGTTGCATCCTAGAAAAGGATTGGTTGCTATGGGCAATACCTCCACGTCTATTTGAGAAAAATCCCAGGATAGTAGGCCATCCTCCCTGATCCTGCCCACTTCCCCAGTGTAGTGAGCGGACCAGAGGGTGGGAACCGCTGCTTTGGGGCTGGTAGTAGGGTGGGGTCAGCTTCATCATCCAAGTCACATATGCGTTGTAGATGTCTTTTGTAAACCACACATAGTGGCCCTTACTAAATGTTTCTTTGGAAAAGTTGAATGCAGATAGTATGCCGCAGTCCTGTCTGCGTCTTTATGCTAATGTCGATGCAAAGCCCTTCCCTGGTGTACATCCATGCACTTCCCAGGTTAGCATCCGTAGACAGTGACATACCATTTGGGGCGTCTTTAGACACCCCTTACATTCCTGATATTGTGCGTCCAAATCTGTACAGTGACTGTAATAACAAAATTGGGACGCATGCACTGTACATCTCAGATGCATGTCCGTAAAACAAACATTGCTGCACTGCGTCCAGCATCACCGCTACATCAGACTCAGGCTCATAAACATAGGAACATAGAATGTGACGGCAGGTAAGAACCACTTGACCCATCTCAGAGGCATCACCGGGTGCGCATTCTGCACTACTCTTCCCGCGCAGGAGGCTTGGCCATCCAAAATGGGGTGTGGCCCATCAAAAGGGGTATGACTTTGCGGGATCTCCGTTCCATCACTCCAGTGTCCAGCATTCCCGGAGATGCTGGCTCTCCCGGAGACTGGGCTATGTGTGTGCCAGCTCTTCATGCGTAGCAGGAGCCGAGTCCTGCAGGAAAATATCACACCGCAGCACCCAGCTCCTGCCACTGCAGAAGAGCCGGCACTTTGGTGTGAACCCTTCTGAAGGTGACACCCCGGTGCCGGCCGCACCCCCTGCACCCGGCTTGTGACGCCACTGGCCTGTCTAGTTTGCCCATTTTTTAACCATAGTGTTACCTCAAACCTTATGAGATTTTTAGTTCTTTGTAAGGTCATCCTTATGTCTGTCCCAAGCATGTTTCAATTGTTCTACTGTGTTAGCCTCTGCCACCTGTGATGGGAGGCTATTCCACTTGTCCACTACCCTTTCTGTGAAGTTTGTTCTGTTTGTAATATGCCTATTTTTACAATGGTACTTGACTACTATTAGTATTAAGTTATTGAAACAATGTTGCTACATAGTGTATTAAGTTATTGAAACAATGTTGCTACATAGTTATAGCCGATTTGTGTTTAAGCTATTAATAAGTAACAACAAATTCAAATTGAAACTTGCGTCACCATGGTTACATAAGGCCTTCCCTCTCACCTTGCTCCTTAAGCTCACACTGTGGAACTGTTCCGCGGACACTACTAATATGTACATTCTCTGACTTCTCTAGGTGAGAAATACTCAGGAAGGCTACTTTCTATATTACAGGGAGAGTCTTGGGTTTCATCCACGATTCTGTCTTTTGTCTAGCCTACACAATGCATTTACTCTCCAATGAACAACACACTAAGAAATCGCAAAACTACAACTCACCTCTCTAGCATGTGGGGGGCCACCCAGCACATGGCAAGGCCACCCCTCATGCCGGCTCCTCCTCCCCGCTGAAATGCGAGCGCATTGCTAAACATGTTTGGGCCGCACTTGCGTTTGATGTCATGCAGCTGCCGTGGCCCACCCCGCAAACAGTCCGGACACGCCTCCATTGTCCGGACCGCGCCCCCCCCTCGACGCTGCATGCCACCCCTAAAATACAGCGGAGACACCCCATCCTAGCCCCCCCGCTGGAACTTAGATTGCGATCGTGTGCAATCACAATATAAGTCCTTGCGTAAGCGCAGAAGTGTGGAAATTGCCAATTGCCATACTGAATCAGGCCTAAATCTGCTCTTCCTTGTCAGAACAGACATATATATTTCTTGCCAGTAGCAGTGCATACTCTATCTCTCGCTAACAAAACGTGGATCGCTTCATTGCTTCTTCGCAGCATTCAGTAGAAGAAGTCAGCAGCGTATGTTAGACTGCTCTGTCTTCCAGTCTGTGATGAAGAAGAGGTTAGGATTCTAGCAGATTACGGTACGACTTTCTCTGAGATGTCACCTTTCCTGTAATCATTCGCTCACATTTGACAACAATATATTTTCTGGAAATGTGTCAGTGTACTATTACCAATGGTGTATTCTACCAATACTATATTCAGTGTTATAACTGTGCTAGGCTCTGCAAATGAGAGCATCCTAAATTATTCATTGTGCGACCCCATACTGACACCATCTAACAACTTTAAAAAAAAGAAAAAGAAAAAAAAAGGATAAAGTAAATGAAATAACCAAAATCATTGCGGTGCATTTGCTTGAACAGTCTTGACCAAGCCATGCACATACTTTGACTATACAGCCGGTGTTCTATTAAAAACGTTTATCAGTTGCTTTTTTTTTATAAAGAATATAAAGAAGGTGTTTAGACATAATCAGGTTAGGAATGGTAAATACAATATGTGCACAGCACAGAATGGGTGTGATAGCAAATGCTGGTGGTCACATGACTGACCACGGCATCCCCACTTTTAGAATGGTGTCAGGGGATGGGGCAATTAATTTACCCCTCCCCTGCCTCCTACCCTAACCCTAACCCGCCTGGTGTTCTGGCTAGGGCTAAGATGGTGGGAGTGGCGGCTACGGCTAATTACAGTGGGTGGCGGCTAGGTCTAAAACTCAGGGATGGCGGCTATGGCTACCCCCCCTGTAGTGCCTAACCCTAACACACACCCCAGGCCCTAACCCTAACTGGCACCCCGATGCTTACCTTTGGGTTGTCGGCGGTTAGAGTTCCGGCGCAAGGACTCCAAGTGGTGTCGGGATTCTGGCGTCAAACACCTGGCTATCGGCGTCCAGACCATCGGGCTGCTGACCGCATCCCCACAGCACAACGGATGCATTTTCCTTACACCATTATCTGATAATATGACGTTCTTATGTCAGTTTGAGCCATGTATAGTGACTATCTGAGGCACTGACTATACCCAAAATTGTTTTACCGTATCTCAGCAATCAGCCCCCTGACTACAAACACATCATTGTGCCCATTACTTTCTAACATGGCAGTACAGTAAGTCTATAATATTGCTAATTAATATCTAAGTGTTGGGATTTTGCTTTAATAATGTTATTGCTGTCATCTATACACATTTAATATGATATGAGATTACAAGGGCTATATGTAAAATTAGTTGTTTAGATCAGTGTTTGTGGTAGGGTTTTAGCCAGTCATGCTGACTTGTGTTAATTCCCTTTTTGTCTTTGCAGAGATGTTTTTTGTTCTATTTATTGAAAAAAAAACAATATTAATGATTCCAATGACTGCATTTGAGTTTCTTTCAATGTCTTCCTGTATCCGTGAAATCATTTTTCCACAGTGTCTGTTATTCTCCATCCCTGTGCCTACTCTGTTCTGTAATCCTGAGATGACTCATATCAACACTAAGAAGGGTGAATTCTAAAATAGAATGTGTGCCGATGTGTTGCGGATGCAATGAATTGTGCTTGTATATGCAGAATAAATGATCTAAAATTAGTGTTCCTGTGAAACACAGTTATGATTTTTAAGTAGTAACAGGCTAAGCTGGTACTAGAGGCATAGGGCAGGTATTTGTACGAAAAGGAAGAGCTGCTCTTTGAAATAATGTTTTAAAATGATCTTCATACACTTCATTAAAAATATGCAATGGTATCTTGTTATGGGACACCCTTTCAATAGTTATAAGGTGATCTCTCAGTAGTTGAACATCATATGAAAAAAGACTAGAGTACGGAAAATGTGAGAGCCTACGGAAAAAGATTGCTAGATCTGAAACATAAAAGAGTGGGGTCAAAGGATGGCATCGTTCACCTAACTACTGCATGGGGAGAACTGAACATTTTATTCACTACAAAAGTGGAGAACACTCTGAAGTGGCTAAAACATGAGAACGGGGGCAAAGCACAAAATTCAGAGCCAAGATTTCCCATTGTGGTATTCTACCATCAGAACTAGTTCAGGATCACTATTGTACAACACGAAAACATTATCCATTTAATTTGTAAAATTTTTATGTAGCTATATAATTTGTATCAATTCAGAAATCAATCTCCTTTATTGTCTTCTACTGTATATCTCAACAGTTAGCATAACCAAACTCACACACCTGCCAAAGCCATTGTTTAAAACAAAGATGTGAAATATGGGAAAAGTCCTGGTTCTTTCATTGCATGTTCGGGGTTAGGCAGGGTAGGCCCTTCCCAAAACTTGTCCTGGAGGCCACAATTATAGTTATTCCAAAATAGCCCAAAGACCCCACTGTTGTTCTCTCTGTAGACACACATCGCTGGTGAACACAGATTTTAAAAAAATTTCCAAACTTTTTGCTTGTACACTAATTTCCGTTCTTCCATACTTGGGGGGTAATTCCAAGTTGATCGCAGCAGGAAATTTTTTACCAGTTGGGCAAAACCATGGCCCTCATTCCGAGTTGATCGGTCGCAAGGCGAATTTAGCAGAGTTACACACGCTAAGCCTACGCCTACTGGGAGTGTATCTTAGCTTCTTAAAATTGCGACCGATGTATTCGCAATATTGCGATTACACACTACTTTGCAGTTTCTGAGTAACTTCAACCTTACTCTGCCTGTGCGATCAGTTCAGTGCTTGTCGTTCCTGGTTTGACGTCACAAACACACCCAGCGTTCGCTCAGACACTCCCCCGTTTCTCCAGCCACTCCTGCGTTTTTTCCGGAAACGGTAGCGTTTTCATCCACACGCCCATAAAACGCCGTGTTTCCGCCCAGTAACACCCATTTCCTGTCAATCACATTACGATCGCCGGAGCGATGAAAAAGCCGTGAGTAAAAATACTATCTTCATTGTTAAATTACTTGGCGCAGTCGCAGTGCGAATATTGCGCATGCGTACTAAGCGGATTTTCATTGCGATGCGATGAAAAATACAGAGCGAACGACTCGGAATGAGGGCCCATGTGCACTGCAGGGGAGGCAGATATAACATGTGCAGAGAGAGAGAGATTTGGGTGGGTTATTTTGTTTCTGTGCAGGGTAAATACTGGCTGCTTTATTTTTACACTGCAGTTTAGATTGCAGATTGAACACACCACACCCAAATCTAACTCTCTCTGCACATGTTATATCTGCCTCCCCTGCAGTGCACATGGTTTTGCCCAATTGCTAAAAAAAATTCCTGCTGCGATCAACTTGGAATTACCCCCTTGATTCATAGTATTTGCCTAATGCAGTGGTTCCCAAAAGTTTCTTATTGAGAAATTTAGAAAGAAATATTACATTTAGTAAATTGTGTTTATATGTCATCCTTAGGGTCAGTTGTGTGGTGAGGGACATGATTCACTTCTGTTTGGCCACATATTTTATGACTGGCAGCCACAAGCACTGGTTTTGCCTATTACATTGACCATAAATAATTTGAATTGGTTCTGGACCACCAATCCGAAGCACCTCTTTAAGTGTCCCAAGGTACCCCAGGGTACCTAGGCACACAGTTGAGAACCGGCAACAAGGAAAGAAAAGGAAAACTCTTTTAGTTGGGGCATGCTTGGAAGAAATTAAGAATTTATGTAGTTAAAACATCAAAAAAATATTTTATTGGTATGCATTAAAAACAGGTATGGTTTCTATACATCACAGCACTTGGTGCTTTATACAGGTACACAAAAACAAGACATATACTGTGATAAACAAAACATGAATGTTGCACAGCAAGCAATCTTTTTGATATATAATAATATGCAAAAATGATATGGTATGTAACAGCCAATTTTGTGAGTGGCTCTCAATAAAAGTGTAAGTCACTCTTTTTTATGGCTGTATTTATTGGTCACGTGCAGAAAAAAACATAATAACAATGGACAAAATTACATAAACTTTTAAAATGAGGCGAAATATCTTTTGGTTTCAGATACCTTAGTAGTTTTAATAATTATTATATAATATCTACAGTAGATATACGGTATCCCAAATATATATATATATATATATATATATATATATATTGCCCAGGCAAGTCTCGATTACTGATAAACTGTGATCTGATAGTAATTTATAGATACAAGTATTATACCATATCTTCTTTTGGTGTATAGTTGATATTTGAGTATAGTTTTCCCTTAAGTGGGTAGTAAATATCAAAGACTCACTCCCAATTGTATCTACATCTACTGCCCGTTTGTGTATTACAAATGAACAGTGAATGAGTGGATGAGATTACAAGAGGACAGTGCCAGAGTAGAGTGAAAGATAGATGGAGTGCGGAGGATCTGCTTTTGAGACCTAAAACCGGTCACCCCCCCTGGTGGAGAAACCAGTGCAGGGTGTGTGTGCCGGCACAGTCTCAATGAGAGTCCTCCTGAATTGGAGTTTGAAGTTATGAGGTACAAGTAAGATGGATAAACAGTGTGTACGCAGAGAGCAGGGTGGGCCCTACTGCCTGAGGGACCTGCCCCCTACCTTAGGTAGGCAGGGCTGACCTTGTGTGTGCCGGACTGATAGAGGAGTCCTGCCACCTATCAGATGATCACAGCCACATTCTGCCTCTAGTTAACAGCTGTACATTATTTCTGATTCACTGCTGTCTGTGAATTAAAGGCAGCTCATAACCAGTGTAACTGGCACTGTCAGAGTCTGCCTAACCTAGAGCCAAACTAAGGAAAGCACAAGGGGTGGGCGTCCCTGTCACAGAGCAGAGTCCGCTGTGTTACTGCCCCCACCAGGGTACATGCCCACTGTTATCCGCACTGTGAAGGACATTATACTTGTACCCAGGTCACCCACTGTCTCTCTGTGACTCCCCAGTCTTACGCTGTCAATCCCTGCCTCTCCCTGTCACCCACTGCCGTGTGGCATATTGTGGACTTCGGTTGGGGTGGAGGCGGGGGGCCCAATGTTATTTTTGCACCTGGGCCCACCACTCACAAGTTTTGCCACTTCTGTACGGTACGGTTACAATTTACAGTAGACTTCTTAACTTTCATCCATGCACTTTACTGTATCTGGCCGGGTCTCAGTAAATTACACCATACTAGATAAATAGCATTCCAGATAAACACCATGGCAGATACTTGAAAGATAACAAATGGTACCCAGTTGTTTCCCCCCATGATGTTCAGTCTTGTTATTGAGCCCCTGTGTTAGGGTCTCCTGCCCTGTGCTGCCACGTCGTCATGGCAACCGGGAGACAAGTGCTAGCGGAGTAACCTGAGCGCAGCTGATACTCCGGTTCGGGTCTTTTGCTGTGCAGTGGTTACAGGCATGGGATCCGGTGCTGGTTTTTGTGCTCACAGTCTGTGAGGTCTGAGGGGGGCGTGGACAGCACCTGCTTTATAAGGCCTCTTCTCAGATTAAGCAGATGCTGCTGAATCTTTGTTGGTTAGTCAGTTCCTGAAAGTTAGCCAGTACTGTGTAGCTTTGTATTTTGTTATTGCTTACTGCAAATAGGCCTGGGCATTTGGTACTACACTCTGCCAATCCAGACCTAGCAGTAAGACTGGAGTCAGTCGTTTAGCCTGCTGAGGTTCTTTTGCTATTCTGTGAACCCAGCAGGTTTGTGGCTGTACTTTCAGACCTGCCTGCATAATCCTCTCTCACTGTGCAGGGCGTCCATGTGTCAGTTTAGTGGCAGTAAGCTGAACCTGGGCCCTGCAAGTGAGAATTAGGATTGTGGAGACTCTCCTTGTGTCTATTATTCCATCTCTGACCAAGGAGTTTACTGCCACACCCGTTGGTAACCCTTTAGGGTTTTGCTGTTGCCCTTAGCAACAGCATTTCGGGTTCTCTACGTATTAAAACACAACATCTTGCTTTTTCCATCTGAGCATTTCTAATACTAGGGAGACACCCAGTTTCTTAGCCTCTGGGCTTCTCTGTTCACTCTGTGTTGGTTTTGTTACCCTATCACCTTCTGTGTACGTTATGTCATATTTCCCAGTCTGTCTGTGAGTTCATTTGTTTTGCATCCCTCTCTGTTCAGACACCAGTACATTCCTGCAGGCACTGGTGTGTATAACAGTTCAAACACCAGTACATTCCTGCAGGCACTGGTGTGCATAACATATTCAGCAGCCCAATACTCCTGTTGAAATTTTGTGGGAATATGGAGCATACCCCTCAGAATACGTTGCAACAGGTGGTCGATCAGGTGCAGGTCCTGACTCGTCAATTTAATGATTTGTCCATTAAAATGCACACCTCCCAGGCCGCTGGCGGAGCTCCCGCAGCAGCAGCACCTTCAGGGGTTAAGGAGCCGAAAGTAAATCTTCCGGATCGTTTTTCTGGAGATCGCTCGCAGTTCTTTTGTTTCAAGGAGAGCTGCAAGTTATATTTCCAGCTTAGGCCTCAGTCTTCTGGGTCAGAGATTCAGCGGGTGGGCATAGTGATTTCCTTGCTACAAGGAGACCCACAGGTCTGGGCATATGGGTTGCAGCCTGACTGTCCGTCGCTTAAAAGTGTTGATGCTTTTTTTACGGCACTGGGCATGTTGTATGATGACCCTGACAAGACGGCCTCAGCCGAGGCTCAGATTTCGATCCTTAAGCAAGGGCGAAGGCCAGTTGAGGTTTACTGTACGGAGTTTCGGAGGTTGGCCCATGATACCCAGTGGAATGACCCAGCCCTGAGACACCAGTACCGAAGAGGTCTTTCTAACCAGATAAAAGACCAACTGGTACAATATCCCTTGCCTGATAGCTTGGATCAGCTCATGCAGTTATCCATCCGGGTGGATAGACGGCTGAGAGAGCGTAGGCTTGAAAGGGAGACCGAGTTTTCCTTCTTTCCCAAGGGAACCTCAGACTCTGAGGAATTTTCCGAGGAGCCTATGCAGATTGGGGCTACCCGCCTCTCCTCGCGTGAGAAGACGCGGAGGAGACAGCAGGGGTTGTGTTTGTACTGTGGGAATAAGGGTCATGTGGTAGTATCATGCCCAGAAAAGCCGGAAAACTTCAGGGCCTGAGGGTGATGGGAAATATCCTGTCAGGCCAGAAGTCAGAATTTATCAAGAAGACTTTTATCATTCCGGTGACCTTGAAGATCCTCGGTCAAACTGTCAAGACTGAGGCTTTTGTGGACAGTGGGGCCGACGGGGTTTTTATGGACCGCCAATTCGCCCTGAAACACTCTGTTTCCTTAGTACCCTTGGTGTCGGAAATTGAGATTTGTGGGTTAAACGGGGAACCATTATCCCAGGGTAAAATTACCTCTTGCACTAGCCAGATTTCTTTGTTTATTAGAGCCACACACTCTGAAAAATTGTCCTTTTATGTGACTGTCTGTACTTTTGCCCCATTGGTGTTGGGGTTACCCTGGTTAAGGGCCCACAATCCTCAATTTGACTGGGTCTCTGGGGAGATTCTTAGTTGGGGTACTGATTGTTTCAGGAGTTGCTTGAGCCTTCCAGTCAGGCTCTCGCAGCTAAGTTTGCCAGGATTGCCAGGGTGTTATGCAGATTTTGCAGACGTGTTCTCCAAAAAAGTTGCAGAGGTACTACCTCCCCATCGCCCCTATGACTGTGCCATTGATTTGTTGCCGAATGCTAAGCTTCCCAAGAGCAGGTTGTACTCCCTGTCACGTCCTGAGACTCAGGCTATGGCAGAGTACATTCAGGAGAACTTGGCTAAAGGATTTATCAGACCTTCACAGTCTCCAGTTGGGTCGGGATTCTTCTTCGTGGGTAAAAAGGACGGTTCATTGCGACCCTGCATCGACTTCAGGGAATTGAACCGTATCACGATTAAAAACTCATACCCACTGCCTCTCATTTCGGTCTTGTTTGACCAGCTTCGTACTGCCACCATTTTTTCTAAGATTGACCTACGCGGTGCGTACAATCTAATCCAAATAAGAGAGGGGGATGAATGGAAGACTGCCTTTAATACCCACTCAGGGCATTATGAATATTTGGTGATGCCTTTTGGGCTCTGTAATGCCCCGGCAGTCTTCCAGGATTTCATGAACGATGTGCTCAGGGAATATTTGGATAGATTCTTAGTTGTATACTAGATGACATCCTAATCTTCTCCCATTCCCTGGAGGAACATCGGAAGCATGTACGCTTAGTCCTCCAGAAACTCAGAGACCACCGGCTTGGGGCGAAGCTGGAGAAGTGCGAATTTGAAGTTCAGCAAATCGCATTTCTAGGATATATTATCTCCCCAGAAGGTTTCCAAATGGAGGGTTCCAAGGTACAGGCAGTCCTGGATTGGGTGCAGCCCACTAGTTTGAAGGCGCTTCAGCGTTTCCTGGGCTTTGCAAATTTTTATAGACGATTTATCGCTGGATTTTCGTCTATAGTGGCGCCCTTGGTGGCACTCACTAAGAAAGGGGCGGATGTTGCTCACTGGTCTCGTGAGGCCAAAGCGGCTTTTGCCCGTCTCAAAAGGGCATTTGTCTCGGCCAAGGTGCTGCGACACCCAGATCCAGAGCGTCCTTTTGTGGTGGAGGTGGATGCCTCTGAGATGGGTATTGGGGCAGTGCTCTCTCAGATGGGAGTGTCTGATAATCGCCTTCATCCCTGTGCTTACTTTTCCCATAAATTTTCGCCTGCCGAGATGAATTATGACGTGGGTAACCGGGAATTGTTGGCTATTAAGGATGCACTCGAGGAGTGGAGACACTGGCTTGAGGGGGCTAAGTTTGTGGTCTCAATTCTCACCGACCATAAGAATTTGGCATATTTAGAGTCAGCGAAGCGTCTCAATGCCAGGCAGGCACGATGGGCTTTGTTTTTTGCTCGCTTTAATTTTTTGATAACATATCGCCCTGGGTCAAAAAACATCAAGGCTGATGCGCTCTCGCTGAGTTTTGCTCCAATCCAGGAGACCACCGAGGAGCCGTTGCCCATTGTGTCCCCATCATGTATTTAAGTGGGCATTACCCAGGACCTCTTGTCATTAGTCCTTAGAGCACAGGAGCAGGCTCCTCCAGACCTTCCGGTAGGTCTTTTGTTTGTGCCTCCTAGGTTAAGACAGCGAGTGTTCCTGGAATTCCATGCCAAGAAGTCGGCAGGTCACCCGGGTATTGCCAGAACTCGGGAGTTGCTATCTAGGGCGGTGTGGTGGCCCTCGGTGGCTAAGGATGTGGATCAGTGGGTTCGGGCATGTGACATCTGTGCCCGAAATAAGACTCCTAGAGGGGTTCCTGTTGGCCCATTACATCCACTCTCTATTCCATCTAAGCCATGGACCCACATTTCAATGGATTTTGTTGTGGACTTGCCCAAATCCTCTGGGATGACAGCCATCTGGGTTGTCGTTGACAGGTTTTCGAAGATGGCGCACTTCGTTCCACTGGTTGGGCTGCCATCGGCCAGACGCCTGTCTGAATTATTTATGCTGCATGTTGTGCGCCTCCACGGGTTGCCACTTGATGTGGTCTCTGACCGCGGATCCCAGTTTGTGGCCAAATTCTGGAGGGCATTTTGTTCCGATCTCCAGATTTCTGTCAGCTTGTCGTCAGGCTACCATCCGCAGTCTAATGGGCAGACTGAAAGGGTGAACCAGACCTTGGAGCAGTTCCTCAGGTGTTATGTCTCCAAGTGTCAGACTGACTGGGCTGCTCATCTGTCAATGGCGGAGTTTGCCTATAACAACGCGGCTCACTCTGCTACAGGGATCTCTCCCTTCCTTTGTGTGTATGGGCATCATCCTAAGGCCAATTCTTTTGACCCCCTGGACTCCACGCCTGGTGGTTCCTCTGTCGTTTCGGTCCTTAGAGGTATTTGGAGGAAAGTGAAGAAAGCCCTTGTGTCTGTGTCATTAGTGACCAAAAGGGTTTTTGATAAGCGGAAAAGACCCTGCAGCTTCAAATTAGGAGACTTCGTCTGGTTGTCTACCAAGAATTTGAAGTTGAAACAGCCATCTCATAAGTTAGGCCCCCGGTTCATCGGCCCTTATAAGATCACCAGGGTTATCAATCCGGTGGCATTTCAGTTAGATCTGCCCCGTTCTTTGGGTATCAATAAAACATTTCATTGTTCCCTTTTAAAACGGGCGATTAGTAATCCTTCTTCCAGAGGAAGACCTTCCCCTCTTCTGATACGTGGCCAGAGGGAGTTTGTTGTTGAAAGGATTCTTGACTCCAAGATGGTTCGGGGTCGGCTGTCATTTTTGGTGCACTGGAAGGGGTATGGCCCGGAGGAGCGGTCGTGGGTGCGCAGTTGTGATCTTCATGCCCCCAGACTGATACGCTCTTTCTTCTCGCAGTTCCCCAATAAACCCGGTGGTAGGGGTTCTTTGACCCCTCGTCAGAGGGGGGGTACTGTTAGGGTCTCCTGCCCTGTGCTGCCACGTCGTCATGGCAACCGGGAGACAAGTGCTAGCGGAGTAACCTGAGCGCAGCTGATACTCCGGTTCGGGTCTTTTGCTGTGCAGTGGTTACAGGCATGGGATCCGGTGCTGGTTGTTGTGCTCACAGTCTGTGAGGTCTGAGGGGGGCGTGGACAGCACCTGCTTTATAAGGCCTCTTCTCAGATTAAGCAGATGCTGCTGAATCTTTGTTGGTTAGTCAGTTCCTGAAAGTTAGCCAGTACTGTGTAGCTTTGTATTTTGTTATTGCTTACTGCAAATAGGCCTGGGCATTTGGTACTACACTCTGCCAATCCAGACCTAGCAGTAAGACTGGAGTCAGTCGTTTAGCCTGCTGAGGTTCTTTTGCTATTCTGTGAACCCAGCAGGTTTGTGGCTGTACTTTCAGACCTGCCTGCATAATCCGCTCTCACTGTGCAGGGCGTCCATGTGTCAGTTTAGTGGCAGTAAGCTGAACCTGGGCCCTGCAAGTGAGAATTAGGATTGTGGAGACTCTCCTTGTGTCTATTATTCCATCTCTGACCAAGGAGTTTACTGCCACACCCGTTGGTAACCCTTTAGGGTTTTGCTGTTGCCCTTAGCAACAGCATTTCGGGTTCTCTACGTATTAAAACACAACATCTTGCTTTTTCCATCTGAGCATTTCTAATACTAGGGAGACACCCGGTTTCTTAGCCTCTGGGCTTCTCTGTTCACTCTGTGTTGGTTTTGTTACCCTATCACCTTCTGTGTACGTTATGTCATATTTCCCAGTCTGTCTGTGAGTTCATTTGTTTTGCATCCCTCTCTGTTCAGACACCAGTACATTCCTGCAGGCACTGGTGTGTATAACAGTTCAAACACCAGTACATTCCTGCAGGCACTGGTGTGCATAACACCCTGGCAGCACAAGTAAATCTTGCTAGGACATTGGGCAAGTAATGGTTGGCAAAGATGAGTATATACCGGTGACAATGTTTTTCTGATGTCAACTTCCACACATACGTCTCTCCTAAATGTATACAATCAATATCTGCAAATAGGATCAGCTTTATCAAAACAGAAGCTCTCCTGCTCTGTATGTCAATTAAAACTCTTCTTGTTACAATTAAATCCAACCAAACATTACCAAGTATCAAACCACAAAGACACTTTCTTTTTAATAACAGTCTCTTAGGGGTCTATTTACTAAGCTTTGGAAAGTAATAAAGTAGATGGAGATAAAGTAACAGCCAATCAGCTCCTAACTGCCATGTTACAGGATGTGTTTGAAAAATGACAGTAGCTGCTTAGCTGGTACGTCATCTCCGTCCACTTTATCTCTCTACATGAATTAGTAAATAGGCCGCTTAATAATTTGTATATTTTCTCTTTTCAGTGACCAGCCGTTATAAAAGGTGTCAGATACAGGTTGAATCTCCCATATCTAAATCCGATATCCGAATTATTCTGAAATCAAAAGTGACACCTTTGCTTTCTGATGACTCAATGTATACAAACTTTGTTTCATGCAGAAAACGATTCTAAATATTGTATAAAATGACTTTCAGGTTGTGTGCTTAAGGAGTATATAAAACATAAATTGATTTTGTGTTTAAACTTGCGTTCCGTTCCTAAGATCTGTCATTATGGTATACAAATATTCCAAAATCTGGACAAATCTAAAATCCAACATACTTCTGGTCAGGGGCGAATTTAGGGGCCAGGCCGCCCCTAGGCACAACATTATTGGTCGCCCCCCATAATGTCATTGCCACCTTTATTTCGAGGCCTCCTGAATGCTAAATCAGCACCAACCTAACCCCCTCCACCTCTAGAATGTACTGACCATTGCCACCTCCTCCCTCACCAGATACAAAATAAAAAAATAAGTCGGAATGACAAAAAGAAAAAAAAAAATCACCTGGCCTCATCTGACCATCGGCCTACAGTAGCAGGGCTCTCATGCAAGTGAGCCTACTGTGCCCCCCCCCCCCCGGCAAATGTCACCTCCTAGGCACGTGACTAGTTGGGAAATCCACCACTGCTTCTGGTCCCAAGCATTTCGGACAAGGGATGCTCAACCTCTAGTACAATTATGCTTCTCACCTATGCCAAATTATATCATGGTTCCCATGTACAGTAAGCTCTAAGATGCTCTAAGGTGGCCATTTTGATCTATCAATGGAGAACTTATAAGATTCATGTTACATCACCATGACAACCAACATTGACAGCTACTGCCAGCAAAATATCAGAGATGAAATGACACACATATTATACATAGATTCCCGTTCTCTTTTATTACAGGCTGAGCAAAACTCTTAAAAGTTATTCTTAAGAACAAAATGGAGGAAAACCATATTTAAATAAATACTTTAAAGCATTTATTAAATGAAAAAAATATTTTTTCCTTTTTTTCATGCCATTCTCTTCATCTTCCATTGTGTTTATTAACATCTTTTGCTGAATGAAATTGAATTTTGTATTACCATAGTAACTGCCATAAACAGGTGCGCTCCCCCCTTATACTGTACTGTGACAGATGTGTCAGTTTGTAGATAAATTAAGTTATTTTTTAGCTGTAAAACAGCAGACGCAAGATAATGTTTGATTTATTGTGTTTATGAAGTAAATTAATTATTCAAGGTAAGGAACGAGTACCTGTTCCAACACGTGTGACACATGTCAGTGCTGAGGCAGAATCCCTTCTAAACGCTGCTTCTCTCAGATAAACTAGAAGCCCATGTAAACACAAGTACTACCACAGGTCTCTGAAGTATATATAGGGTTTATTTGTATAAAGTCTCTTATTTACAGATTACATTGTCACTATGAGCACTTGGCAGCACAAACCCCATTGCTGCATTGCATAATGTTACAGTGCAGATGACTTCATCAGTCACTTTCAGTACATCGTTGTGCTGAAAACCTTGTGTTATGGTCTGTCATTCAGGATCCCGGCTGTGGTCTGTCATTCACTTTCTCCTTCTTGTCTTCTGCTCATCTGGTTGTTCCACCTATTCATATGTTACCTGGTGACCCACAACTTTCACACTGGTGCACTCTCTTGCACTCTTTTTGGGGCCGATCTAATTAGCCGCGAAGCGTTTGAAGTGCCGTTGCTGCGGCGTTTCAACCCCAGCAACGGCACTCAATTTCACACCCTTCGCAGGCTGAAATCAGCCCCAATTAGCACAAAATAGCTCGGACCTCTATGGGGTGGAGAGCACCTTTGTGCAAACTCTAATGTACTTCTCAGGAGTATCTCTCAATCCTGCACACATTGGGCCTAATACAGATGTGGTTGGAGGGTGCTACTTGGAAGCAGCAGCCATGAACAAATATAGTAATGCAGCATGAGGCATCTGGTCTAAGTAGACGATTCCTGCGTGCTTTAGTCCTAGGAGGCAGCGTCGGATCACCGGCTGCAACATCATAGACCGGCTGCATGACTCCTGGGGTCACACAACCCGTCTGCCGCAGCTCCTACCAGGAGGCCAGGAAATCAATGTCTTCCATCAGAAATACTGTGCAAGAATCGGCACTCCCCCAAAACGGAGGCGTCATGCGTTTTGGAAAACAGAGGCCATCTCTGCCCCCTCCCCGCCTCCATACGTCTGCAGACTGTCAATCTCTTCACATCTGCAGCAGTAGTGCGTCCGAAGACGTAAGACCTGCACTGCACATGCGCAAAGTACCAGTCATCCGGCTTCTCACCCGAGCGGAACTCACCACTCCTACCACAATCAACCTTCATACACTCTCACACCTCCAGAAGAATTACAGTATTAAAGGCAGTTTACAATTTATAGGTGCCGTGTTGTGATTCTGTGCTGGAATTACACTTTAACCACTTAACTGGCATGGTCAGATTTCATGTAACTGCGTCGCCCCACCCTGTCCCCCCGTTTTTGACAAGGAGATCTGTTCTGCAGATGTACATAATAGAATGTTTAAATTAGAGATGAGCGGGTTCGGATTTACTTGGTTCTTAACGCCAGAATTATTGCAAGTACTTTTTTTCTGGATTTTTCTTATTGGCTAACCAAAACACGTGACGCCCGTGAGCCAATAAGGAGGGTCGAGTAAATCCGAGTAAAACCGAACCCGCTCATCTCTAGTTTAAATATTAAAAAAAATAATTTTTCAACTTTATTAACTAAAATAAATTTTAAAAAACAATGTTTTTAATGCCTTTGAAGGGAAAAATCGTCAGTTAAATGGTTTTAAAGAGTATTAATAGTAAAAATGCTAAGTAATGTTTATGTACTATTTGATGAGTATCGTCATAGGGAAGTCTGAGTTTTAGGGGAGAATTAGATTAGATTGGATTTACTTTAAAACAATTGCAGAGGACTTCTCTAAAGTAAACACAACATTCCTTAATAAATCAGACGTTCTACACCCAAATATAAAAATGACTTTGTTCTATTACTGCTGTTGCTCTATTTCCATTTCCCTATGCAGACAGAACTGAGCTTCTGCTCTGGATACTGCAGTTTGCTAAAATGAATTTCAGATTATTGCATAGGCCGGGCTAATCTGCTGCTCGTGTTTGTTGCTGTTAAATGACTTTAACCTTTCCATACTTACTGTATTATTATGGCATGTAAAGAGTTCCCTCTGGCACTAATCATATGTTGCTTATGGTTAGGTGGGTGCGTGTAAATAAATAGTCATCACGCTCACGTCCTCTCCCACATCTGTTAGGCCTCTGTTTGCACACAAATACTCCCGCCTGGGGCACTCTGCATTTTCAATTATTTTAACCTTCAAATGTGTATTATTATTATTTTCATTGCTATTATTATGGGAGGCAGTGAGATTGTCGACGGTCATGGTCATGATGTCGACGACAGTCTTTACTCAATACTCAAAATTATTATATTATTTCATATACGGTAATATAAATGGTGTAAGTAGTAATGCAATGAGTGCATTACTTTTTCCTAATATGATCAGTATTTTTCAAATAAAAAATATAATAATATAATATCCAAACATTCTCTGGATTCTGTACCTGGATTCAAGCTGGGATAATGCGGAGAATGTGTACTGAGCACAGGAGCCTGGACCCTCATCAGGTACTATATTATGTATGATTCTAACATGCAGCGATACAGAATGATAAATACCGCCTCCCAGTCATCACCAATGATAAAAAGACCCTTCGTTCTATCACTGTTAGCAACGGCACTATAACATTTTTATTGTTCTCTGAGTTGGGTGAAATTCTTGGTATCTGTTCTTATACTGTATTCCGTGACAATTTTAGTGCCATTTACCTTAGATCGGGGACAATAAATAAATTAGAACAAATTGGGGACATGCGTGATTGCATAAATTATTCCAGGGCTGGATATGTGGTCTGGGATGGTATCGGGATCCTGGCATGTGGGATGCCGGCAGTCAAAATACAGACAGTGGCATCTCGAAGTACAGGATCCCGCCGCCAAGGTGTTAAGAACACTAGCCCCTAATCCCCAGCCTCCCTAATCCTAACACTCCTTACCCGCAGCCTGGACCAAACTCCACCCCCCGAAGCCTAACCCTCCCTGTGGTGCCTAACTCTAACCCCCCCTCCCCGCAGCCTATCCCCACCTCCCCGCAGCCTAACCCTCCTCTAACCCCCCCTCCCCGCAGCCTAACCCCACCTCCCCGCAGCCTAACCCTCCCTCCCCGCAGCCTAACCTTCCTCCTCCGCAGCCTAACCCTCCCTCCCCGCAGCCTAACCCTCCCTCCCCGCAGCCTAACCCCCCCTCCCCGCAGCCTAACCCCACCTCCCCGCAGCCTAACCCTCCCTCCCCGCAGCCTAACCTTCCTCCTCCGCAGCCTAACCCTCCCTCCCCGCAGCCTAACCCTCCCTCCCCGCAGCCTAACCTTCCCTCCTCGCAGCCTAACCTTAATCCTTCCCAGGGGTGCCTAACCCTAAAGGCCCATACACACTAGAAGACTTGAAAGAAGTGAAAGATGAACATTTTGGAAGATGAGCGATTTCCACTGAGTTCCTGAGAAAAGATATTGAGGGTACACACTGAGCTTTTTTTTTTACAAACGATCTGAACGACGAACGATCTGGCTGGGATGGAACTGCTGGGATTCAGGGGATTGGGCTGCATGCATGGATGACCTGCTTCAAGCGACCACGATTAGGCATCGTTCGTCGCTTGCTGCGTACACGATTTGAACGATCTGAATGAGTTGATCGTTCACAATAGTCGTTATCGCTCAAATCTATGGAAAAAATCTTCTAGTGTGTATGGGACTTAAGTCTCCCACCAGCAGCCTAACCCTCTCCCTGCCCCCCCGCCCCCCCCCCCCCCCACAACCTAACACTAACTCTCCCCCTGAAGCCCAATCCTAATTTCCCCCACCCCATCCGCGGTTTACTTGTCAAATCTTTGTTTGGGATTAGTGATCAGGATCCCGTTTCCGGCATTCCGAGTAGTGTCGGGATTCTGGCGTCGGTATTTCAACAGCCGGGATCCTGACTGCCAGGACCCTGGCCAGATCACATGTGTTTCAGGTGCTTGAAATCCTTTCATAACACACCCTCTTGGGCCAGATGAGCCCAATGGTGGCATATCCACTGGTCACTGCCCCTAATGTGACTTTCATGCCCATTAATGAAAGCTGGGTGTATTTTCTGTGTGGCTTGTGCTCTGTATGCAACAGCTACTGCACAATACCACACATGATGTTGTTGTGTTTTCCAATCGCAATTATCAGCATCTGTTCTGTGGATAGTTATAAATACACAATACACAACACTTCTCTGCTACAGTATCTATATTGGGTATATGTCATTATTCTGTATGTTCTGACAAATGTACAGTGTGTCAGTACTCTTAATGAATGCAGAGTGTGTCTATATAGAGTACTGTGCAAATGTGGAAAAAATGCTCCAAAGTAATAATGCTTAAAAATATAAGTGTTAATAGATTCTTTTTATCAATTAACAAAATGCAAAGTGAATGAACAGAAGAGAATACTTAAATCAATATTTGGTGTGACCAGGCTTCAAAAAAAGCATCAATTCTTCTAGGTACACTTGCACAAAGTCCTTGGAGTAGTAAAACTTGGTGCCTTGTATGTCATAGCGTGGTGTTACTCTTGCCTATCATCAGACTTATGCCAAATAGGTAGACCCATTTATTTTTCATTAACAGCCCAGTTCCATTTGCACAAAACACTTTCGTTTGCTTTTTGGAGTTTTAAATCTTTCTGCAACTAAACTTTCTGTGTTCCCTGGCCATATTACAAAGGTAATTCGCTATAAATATTTAGTAGATAAACACACCACTTTGCATATTAATTATGTTATATAATTGCCATGCAGCCAAATGCTTCCAGCTAGAACGTGTGCACATATGCAGGTATTTTGCTTTAACTATTAATTATTGTTAATTTAATTAAGCGTAACATTAGGTGTTTCTTCATTTATAACAGAAGAAAACCAGACACTGGGAAGTAAATACAAATGAATATGCAGATGTCTCTGTATAAAGTATAGAGGGTCAGCTTCATTCAAAGCCATTTAAGCTATCTGTGTGTATTTTTGAGAGGAGCCTGTTGGAGAATATAGTACAAGAGAGGCAAACCTGGGGAGAACATACAAACTACACATATAGAAACTCTGCATGATGTCATGCATTGGGTTCATATGTTCTCTCAAATGTTGTGAGGCATCAATTCTACCCATTGTGCTACCATGCTGCAGACATTGATAGCTAATGTTCTAGCCATTCCTGAGCCTAAACACAAGAGAAGTGATCTTGTGCAGTTACTGATGCCCTCACAATAAAAACAGATATTGAGAAAGGCAAAAAAAACTTATCCGTATATACTGTATACTGTATACAGGTTTTACAAATTGTAAGCTCACCTTCCACAGGTTTATAAAAGTGTCAATTAAAAAATTAGTCATACTGGACAACCGGGCCTAAATCTGTTCATACCACGCCCCTTCATCACATGACCACACCTCCTTTTTGACAGCTCAGATTTGTTTAGCTATTTATACTATGCTTGCTACTAAGTATTTGTATTTTACATGAAGCAGATTAGCTGTAATTCTGTTATACTGTTATCCAGGATTCTAGCTTAAGCTATTATAACACGGTAACACTGGTGGGGCTGATTCTAAAGGGCCCCATACACTACCGCGACATGTCCATCTGACATGTCGCGGGTGATCACCCCCGGCAGCCTCGCGGGGGCAGGATCGCCCAAGATACATTGTATGCTGTCCTTTTGCATACGATGTATCTTGGGCGATCCTGGCCGATCCCAGGCATGTTGAACCAGATTGAATGTGCAGCACATTAAGGGGTATATTCACTTGAAGTCGAAAACTGCCATCTGTCGAAAAGACTGCAGTTTTCGACTTTTTAAGGTCAAATCCAGATTCGACCTATTAAATATTTTGCTAAATTTTTTGAAAAGTCGATAAATTCGACTTGTCGAAAAGCACGTGGATCGGCGGAATAGCTGCCGATCCACATGTTGATGTCGAAAACGGGGCCAAATCCAACAGGTTTTGGCCCCCTTTTCGACCATCTCAATCTGACATCAAAATGATGTCGGAATGAGATGCGGACCCAGAGGAGGCGAGGGGGGGACAGCCGCAGGGAGACGGGGGGACAGCCGGCGGGCATACAGGAAGATCAGCGCCATAGTAGCGCTGCAGCTGGATGTCACTCATCCGCCCGACCTCGCGGCAGCTTCCACCCAGCTCCAGCACGCTTGGAAGTTGCCGTGAGGTCGGGCAGATGAGTGACATCCTGCTGCGCGCTGATCTCCCTTTGGCCTGTTTCTGACGGATCTCTTGCACCTAGCACGATAATAATAATGATGACAGTTGTGTTTGTCGGCGTAATATCAATGGACAGCACCGGTTTTCGCTTGCAGACACGCTGTCATTAGCATAAAGTAGTAACACAGGCGTCTGCGGCTGGCTGCAACCGCTGCCACTTTGCATGCGACTCAGCATCAGCCCCTAGTGGTCCTAATTGAGATCCCGAGAGATCTGCTTCTTATGCTGCAAAAGTGCTGATGTTTGGTACATAAACAGTATGAGTCCTGCATCACTGGACACACTACGGCTGCAGATATCAGTTGATTGACAGTCTGCAGCTGTTGGGGTGCGTGTGGGGTGCGTGTGGGGTGGCGTGTGGCCTCCGTTTTGGGAGAAGGTTAGGAACATACTTGGCGGCTGCGGCAGGTGACTGCATCGGGCAAGTCTGCACTTATGATACCGGACTTAACAGCTAAAGATGCAAAATGTTTATTCTACTCCTATGTACCAATACCTGGATATGCCGTTCCCATGGACACATATGTTATGATATTTTACCTATTCAATATTTTGCTACATTTTTCGAAAAGTCGATAAATTCGACTTGTCGAAAAGCACGTGGATCGGCGGAATAGCTGCCGATCCACATGTTGATGTCGAAAACGGGGCCAAATCCAACAGGTTCTGGCCCCCTTTTCGACCATCTCAATCCGACATCAAAATGAAGTCGGAATGAGATGCGGACCCAGAGGAGGCGAGGCGGGGACAGCCGCAGGGAGACGGGGGGACAGCCGGCGGGCATACAGGAAGATCAGCGCCATAGTAGCGCTGCAGCTGGATGTCACTCATCCGCCCGACCTCGCGGCAGCTTCCACCCAGCTCCAGCACGCTTGGAAGTTGCCGTGAGGTCGGGCAGATGAGTGACATCCTGCTGCGCGCTGATCTCCCTGTATGCCCGCCGGCTGTGGATGCTGGGGACTCCGTAAGGACCATGGGGATTATACCAAAGCTCCCAAACGGGCGGGAGAGTGCGGATGACTCTGCAGCACCAAATGAGAGAACTCCAGGTCCTCCTCAGCCAGGGTATCAATTTTGTAGAATTTTACAAACGTATTTGCTCCTGACCAAGTAGCTGCTCGGCAAAGTTGTAAAGCCGAGACCCCTCGGGCAGCCGCCCAAGATGAGCCCACCTTCCTTGTGGAGTGGGCATTTACAGATTTTTGGCTGTGGCAGGCCTGCCACAGAATGTGCAAGCTGAATTGTACTACAAATCCAACGAGCAATAGTCTGCTTAGAAGCAGGAGCACCCAGCTTGTTGGGTGCATACAGGATAAACAGCGAGTCAGTTTTCCTGACTCCAGACGTCCTGGAAACATATATTTTCAGGGCCCTGACAACGTCTAGCAACTTGGAGTCCTCCAAGTCCCTAGTAGCCACAGGCACCACAATAGGTTGGTTCAGGTGAAACGCTGAAACCACCTTAGGGAGAAACTGAGGACGAGTCCTCAATTCCGCCCTGTCCGAATGGAAAATCAGATAAGGGCTTTTACAGGAGAAAGCCGCCAATTCTGACACGCGCCTGGCCCAGGCCAGGGCCAACAGCATGACCACTTTCCATGTGAGATATTTTAACTCCACAGATTTAAGTGGTTCAAACCAATGTGACTTTTGGAACCCAAAAACTACATTGAGATCCCAAAGTGCCACTGAAGGCACAAAAGGAGGCTGTATATGCAGTAACCCTTTTACAAACGTCTGAACTTCAGGGACTGAAGCTAGTTCTTTTTGGAAGAAAATTGACAGGGCCGAAATTTTAACCTTAATGGACCCCAATTTCAGGCCCATAGACACTCCTGTTTGCAGGAAATGTAGGAATCGACCCAGTTGAATTTCCTCCGTCGGGCCTTACTGGCCTCGCACCATGCAACATATTTTCGCCAAATGCGGTGATAATGTTTTGCGGTTACATCCTTCCTGGCTTTGATCAGGATAGGGATGACTTCATCCGGAATGCCTTTTTTCCTTCAGGATCCGGCGTTCAACCGCCATGCCGTCAAACGCAGCCGCGGTAAGTCTTGGAACAGACAGGGTCCTTGCTGGAGCAGGTCCCTTCTTAGAGGTAGAGGCCACGGATCCTCCGTGAGCATCTCTTGAAGTTCCGGTTACCAAGTCCTTCTTGGCCAATCCGGAGCCACGAATATAGTGCTTACTCCTCTCCATCTTATCAATCTCCGTACCTTGGGTATGAGAGGCAGAGGAGGGAACACATACACTGACTGGTACACCCACGGTGTTACCAGAGCGTCTACAGCTATTGCCTGAGGGTCCCTTGACCTGGCGCAATACCTATCGAGTTTTTCCCAACGGTTTATAATCATGTGGAAGACTTCTGGGTGAAGTCTCCACTCTCCCGGGTGGAGGTCGTGCTGAGGAAGTCTGCTTCCCAGTTGTCCACTCCCGGAATGAATACTGCTGACAGTGCTATCACATGATTTTCCGCCCAGCGAAGAATCCTTGCAGCTTCTGCCATTGCCCTCCTGCTTCTTGTGCCACCCTGTCTGTTTACGTGGGTGACTGCCGTGATGTTGTCCAACTGGATCAACACCGGCTGACCTTGAAGCAGAGGTCTTGCTAAGCTTAGAGCATTGTAAATGGCCCTTAGCTTCAGGATATTTATGTGAAGTGATGTCTCCAGGCTTGACCATAAGCCCTGGATATTCCTTCCCTGTGTGACTGCTCCCCAGCCTCGCAGGCTGGCATCCGTGGTCATCAGGACCCAGTCCTGAATGCCGAATCTGCGGCCCTCTAGAAGATGAGCACTCTGCAACCACCACAGGAGGGACACCCTTGTCCTTGGTGACAGGGTTATCCGCTGATGCATCTGAAGATGCGACCCGGACCATTTGTCCAGCAGGTCCCACTGGAAAGTTCTTGCGTGGAATCTGCCGAATGGGATTGCTTCGTAGGAAGCCACCATTTTACCCAGAACCCTTGTGTACTGAGACTTGGCTCGGTTTTAGGAGGTTCCTGACTAGCTCGGATAACTCCCTGGCTTTCTCCTCCGGGAGAAACACCTTTTTCTGGACTGTGTCCAGGATCATCCCTAGGAACAGAAGACAAGTCGTCGGAACCAGCTGCGATTTTGGAATATTGAGAATCCAATCGTGCTGCCGCAACACTACCTGAGATAGTGCTACACCGACCTCCAACTGTTCCCTGGATCTTACCCTTATCAGGGAATCGTCCAAGTAAGGGATAACTAAAATTCCCTTCCTTCGAAGGAATATCATCATTTCGGCCATTACCTTGGTAAAGACCCGGGGTGCCGTGGACCATCCATACGGCAGCGTCTGAACTGATAGTGACAGTTCTGTACCATAAACCTGAGGTACCCTTGGTGAGAAGGGTAAATTTTGACATGAAGGTAAGCATCCTTGATGTCCCGAGACATCATGTAGTCCCTTCTTCCAGGTTCGCAATCACTGCTCTGAGTGACTCAATCTTGAATTTGAACCTCTGTATGTAAGTGTTCAAAGATTTTAGATTTAGAATCGGTCTCACCGAGCCGTCCGGCTTCGGTACCACAACAGTGTGGAACAATACCCCGTACCCTGTTGCAGGAGGGGTACCTTGATTATCACCTGCTGGGAATACAGCTTGTGAATGGCTTCCAAAACTATCTCCCTGTCAGAAGGAGACATCGGTAAAGCCGACTTTAGGAAACGGCGAGGGGGAGACGTCTCGAATTCTAATTTGTACCCCTGAGATATCACCCGAAGGATCCAGGGGTCTACATGCGAGTGAGCCCACTGCGCGCTGAAATTCATTGAGACGGGCCCCCCACCGTGCCTGATTCTGCTTGTAAAGCCCCAGCGTCATACTGAGGGCTTGGCAGAGGCGGGAGAGGGTTTCTGTTCCTGGGAACTGGCTGATTTCTGCAGCCTTTTTCCTCTCCCTCTGTCACGGGGCAGAAATGAGGAACCTTTTGCCCGCTTGTCCACGAAAAGACTGCGCCTGATAATACGGCGTCTTCTCATGTTGAGAGGCGACCTGGGGTACAAACGTGGATTTCCCAGCTGTTGCCGTGGCCACCAGGTCTGAAAGACCGACCCCAAATAACTCCTCCCCTTAATAAGGCAATACTTCCAAATGCCGTTTGGAATACGCATCACCTGACCACTGACGTGTCCATAACCCTCTACTGGTAGAAATGGACAACGCACTTAAACTTGATGCCAGTCGGCAAATATTCCGCTGTGCATCACGCATATATAGAAATGCATCTTTTAAATGCTCTATAGGCAAAAATATACTGTCCCTATCTAGGGTATCAATATTTTCAGTCAGGGAATCCGACCACGCCAAGCCAGCACTGCACATCCAGGCTGAGGCGATTGCTGGTCGCAGTATAACACCAGTATGTGTGTAAATACATTTTAGGATACCCTCCTGCTTTCTATCAGCAGGATCCTTAAGGGCGGCCATCTCAGGAGAGGGTAGAGCCCTTACAAGCGTGTGAGCGCTTTATCCACCCTAGGGGGTGTTTCCCAACTCACCCTAACCTCTGGCGGGAAAGGATATAATGCCAATAACATTTTAGAAATTATCAGTTGTTATCGGGGGAAAACCACGCATCATCACACACCTCATTTAATTTCTCAGATTCAGGAAAACTACAGGTAGTTTTTCCTCACCGAACATAATACCCCTTTTTGGTGGTACTCGTATTATCAGAAATGTGTAAAACATTTTTCATTGCCTCAATCATGTAACGTGTGGCCCTACTGGAAGTCACATTTGTCTCTTCACCGTCGACACTGGAGTCAGTATCCGTGTCGGCGTCTATATCTGCCATCTGAGGTAACGGGCGCTTTAGAGCCCCTGACGGCCTATGAGACGTCTGGACAGGCACAAGCTGAGTAGCCGGCTGTCTCATGTCAACCACTGTCTTTTATACAGAGCTGACACTGTCACGTATTCCTTCCAACAGTTCATCCACTCAGGTGTCGACCCCCTAGGGGGTGACATCACTATTACAGGCAATCTGCTCCGTCTCCACATCATTTTTCTCCTCATACATGTCGACACAAACGTACCGACATACAGCACACACACAGGGAATGCTCTGATAGAGGACAGGACCCCACTAGCCCTTTGGGGAGACAGAGGGAGAGTTTGCCAGCACACACCAGAGCGCTATATATATACAGGGATAACCTTATATAAGTGTTTTTCCCTTTATAGCTGCTGTATGTTTAATACTGCGCGTAATTAGTGCCCCCCCTCTCTTTTTTAACCCTTTCTGTAGTGTAGTGACTGCAGGGGAGAGACAGGGAGCTTCCCTCCAACGGAGCTGTGAGGGAAAATGGCGCCAGTGTGCTGAGGAGATAGGCTCCGCCCCCTTATCGGCGGCCTTATCTCCCGTTTTTCTATGTATTCTGGCAGGGGTTAAATGCATCCATATAGCCCAGGAGCTATATGTGATGCATTTTTTTGCCATCCAAGGTGTTTTTTATTGCGTCTCAGGGCGCCCCCCCCCCAGCGCCCTGCACCCTCAGTGACCGGAGTGTGAAGTGTGCTGAGAGCAATGGCGCACAGCTGCAGTGCTGTGCGCTACCTTGTTGAAGACAGGACGTCTTCTGCCGCCGATTTTCCGGACCTCTTCTGCCTTCTGGCTCTGTAAGGGGGCCGGCGGCGCGGCTCCGGGACCCATCCAAGCTGGGCCTGTGATCGTCCCTCTGGAGCTAATGTCCAGTAGCCTAAGAAGCCCAATCCACTCTGCACGCAGGTGAGTTCGCTTCTTCTCCCCTTAGTCCCTCGATGCAGTGAGCCTGTTGCCAGCAGGTCTCACTGAAAATAAAAAACCTAAACTAAAACTTTCACTAAGAAGCTCAGGAGAGCCCCTAGTGTGCACCCTTCTCGTTCGGGCACAGAGATCTAACTGAGGCTTGGAGGAGGGTCATGGGGGGAGGAGCCAGTGCACACCAGATAGTCCTAAAGCTTTCTTTAGATGTGCCCAGTCTCCTGCGGAGCCGCTATTCCCCATGGTCCTTACGGAGTCCCCAGCATCCACTTAGGACGTTAGAGAAAGTCGAATTAAGATGGGATTGAATAGGGGTTGTCGAATCCATTCCGACAAATATATGTCGGAATGGATCCGACTTTAATTGAATATACCCCTAAATCTGGAGGATCCGATCCGATGCTCACGGGAACGCGCATCGGATCGGAAACACCTCCAAAATGCCAGATTTCATCCGATATATCCGGCCGAATGCCCGAAATCGGATGAAATCGGGCATTATCGTCCTAGTGTATGGGGCCCTTAAGTCGTATGGATTTGTCTTCATGGATACCAGTGGGGAGTTATTGCATACAGCATGTGTGCACTGCAGAACCAACTTTACACATTTTTGCGTATACTCATCCTATTTTGAGTTGGACGCAAATTGGCCAGATCTGTCGCTCAGTGAAATGGGGCGGCACTGTGCGGTGGCAAAGCGATCGCATGTAACCACCCTGACTTGTGGGAATGTCTTGGGCAGGAATCAAAAGCTCTGTGTGATTCTGATTGGTGCGTACAGACAGGGGCGGCCTGTTTCTGACGGATCTCTCGCACCTAGCACGATAATAATAATGATGACAGTTGTGTTTGTCGGCGTAATATCAATGGACAGCACCGGTTTTCGCTTGCACACACGCTGTCATTAGCATAAAGTAGTAGTAACACAGGCGTCTGCGGCTGCCTGCAACCGCTGCCACTTTGCATGCGACTCAGCATCAGCCCCAGTTGGTCCTAATTGAGATCCCGAGAGATCTGCTTCTTATGCTGCAAAAGTGCTGATGTTTGGTACATAAACAGTATGAGTCCTGCATCACCGGACACACTACGGCTGCAGATATCAGTTGATTGACAGTCTGCAGCTGTTGGGGTGCGTGTGGGGTGGCGTGTGGCCTCCGTTTTGGGAGAAGGTTAGGAACATACTTGGCGGCTGCGGCAGGTGGCTGCATCGGGCAAGTGTACACTTATGATACAGGACTTAACAGCTAAAGATGGGAAATGTTTATTCTACTCCTATGTACCAATACCTGGGTATGCCGTTCCCATGGACACATATGTTATGATATTTTACCTCTGTCTATTTGTTTCCCTTTCTGTTTCGCTGTATTGTTCTCTTTTTTTCTTATCCCCCTATTTGTATTTTTTATGTTTTTTCATTTTTTTGTTTTTCCGTTTTGTTTGTCTATGTTTGATGTTAAAGTTATAAGTAGAGATGAGCGCCGGAAATTTTTCGGGTTTTGTGTTTTGGTTTTGGGTTCGGTTCCGCGGCCGTGTTTTGGGTTCGACCGCGTTTTGGCAAAACCTCACCGAATTTTTTTTGTCGGATTCGGGTGTGTTTTGGATTCGGGTGTTTTTTTCAAAAAACCCTAAAAAACAGCTTAAATCATAGAATTTGGGGGTCATTTTGATCCCAAAGTATTATTAACCTCAAAAACCATAATTTCCACTCATTTTCAGTCTATTCTGAATACCTCACACCTCACAATATTATTTTTAGTCCTAAAATTTGCACCGAGGTCGCTGTGTGAGTAAGATAAGCGACCCTAGTGGCCGACACAAACACCGGGCCCATCTAGGAGTGGCACTGCAGTGTCACGCAGGATGTCCCTTCCAAAAAAACCTCCCCAAACAGCACATGACGCAAAGAAAAAAAGAGGCGCAATGAGGTAGCTGTGTGAGTAAGATAAGCGACCCTAGTGGCCGACACAAACACCGGGCCCATCTAGGAGTGGCACTGCAGTGTCACGCAGGATGTCCCTTCCAAAAAACCCTCCCCAAACAGCACATGACGCAAAGAAAAAAAGAGGCGCAATGAGGTAGCTGACTGTGTGAGTAAGATAAGCGACCCTAGTGGCCGACACAAACACCGGGCCCATCTAGGAGTGGCACTGCAGTGTCACGCAGGATGTCCCTTCCAAAAAACCCTCCCCAAACAGCACATGACGCAAAGAAAAAAAGAGGCGCAATGAGGTAGCTGACTGTGTGAGTAAGATAAGCGACCCTAGTGGCCGACACAAACACCGGGCCCATCTAGGAGTGGCACTGCAGTGTCACGCAGGATGTCCCTTCCAAAAAACCCTCCCCAAACAGCACATGACGCAAAGAAAAAAAGAGGCGCAATGAGGTAGCTGACTGTGTGAGTAAGATAAGCGACCCTAGTGGCCGACACAAACACCGGGCCCATCTAGGAGTGGCACTGCAGTGTCACGCAGGATGTCCCTTCCAAAAAACCCTCCCCAAACAGCACATGACGCAAAGAAAAAAAGAGGCGCAATGAGGTAGCTGACTGTGTGAGTAAGATAAGCGACCCTAGTGGCCGACACAAACACCGGGCCCATCTAGGAGTGGCACTGCAGTGTCACGCAGGATGTCCCTTCCAAAAAACCCTCCCCAAACAGCACATGACGCAAAGAAAAAAAGAGGCGCAATGAGGTAGCTGACTGTGTGAGTAAGATAAGCGACCCTAGTGGCCGACACAAACACCGGGCCCATCTAGGAGTGGCACTGCAGTGTCACGCAGGATGTCCCTTCCAAAAAACCCTCCCCAAACAGCACATGACGCAAAGAAAAATAAAAGAAAAAAGAGGTGCAAGATGGAATTGTCCTTGGGCCCTCCCACCCACCCTTATGTTGTATAAACAAAACAGGACATGCACACTTTAACCAACCCATCATTTCAGTGACAGGGTCTGCCACACGACTGTGACTGATATGACGGGTTGGTTTGGACCCCCCCCAAAAAAGAAGCAATTAATCTCTCCTTGCGCAAACTGGCTCTACAGAGGCAAGATGTCCACCTCATCATCATCCTCCGATATATCACCGTGTACATCCCCCTCCTCACAGATTATCAATTCGTCCCCACTGGAATCCACCATCTCAGCTCCCTGTGTACTTTGTGGAGGCAATTGCTGCTGGTCAATGTCTCCGCGGAGGAATTGATTATAATTCATTTTAATGAACATCATCTTCTCCACATTTTCTGGATGTAACCTCGTACGCCGATTGCTGACAAGGTGAGCGGCGGCACTAAACACTCTTTCGGAGTACACACTTGTGGGAGGGCAACTTAGGTAGAATAAAGCCAGTTTGTGCAAGGGCCTCCAAATTGCCTCTTTTTCCTGCCAGTATAAGTACGGACTGTGTGACGTGCCTACTTGGATGCGGTCACTCATATAATCCTCCACCATTCTTTCAATGTTGAGAGAATCATATGCAGTGACAGTAGACGACATGTCCGTAATCGTTGTCAGGTCCTTCAGTCCGGACCAGATGTCAGCATCAGCAGTCGCTCCAGACTGCCCTGCATCACCGCCAGCGGGTGGGCTCGGAATTCTGAGCCTTTTCCTCGCACCCCCAGTTGCGGGAGAATGTGAAGGAGGAGATGTTGACAGGTCGCGTTCCGCTTGACTTGACAATTTTCTCACCAGCAGGTCTTTCAACCCCAGCAGACTTGTGTCTGCCGGAAAGAGAGATCCAAGGTAGGTTTTAAATCTAGGATCGAGCACGGTGGCCAAAATGTAGTGCTCTGATTTCAACAGATTGACCACCCGTGAATCCTTGTTAAGCGAATTAAGGGCTCCATCCACAAGTCCCACATGCCTAGCGGAATCGCTCCGTGTTAGCTCCTCCTTCAATGTCTCCAGCTTCTTCTGCAAAAGCCTGATGAGGGGAATGACCTGACTCAGGCTGGCAGTGTCTGAACTGACTTCACGTGTGGCAAGTTCAAAGGGCATCAGAACCTTGCACAACGTTGAAATCATTCTCCACTGCACTTGAGACAGGTGCATTCCACCTCCTATATCGTGCTCAATTGTATAGGCTTGAATGGCCTTTTGCTGCTCCTCCAACCTCTGAAGCATATAGAGGGTTGAATTCCACCTCGTTACCACTTCTTGCTTCAGATGATGGCAGGGCAGGTTCTGTAGTTTTTGGTGGTGCTCCAGTCTTCTGTACGTGGTGCCTGTACGCCGAAAGTGTCCCGCAATTCTTCTGGCCACCGACAGCATCTCTTGCACGCCCCTGTCGTTTTTTTAAAAATTCTGCACCACCAAATTCAAGGTATGTGCAAAACATGGGACGTGCTGGAATTTGCCCATATTTAATGCACACACAATATTGCTGGCGTTGTCCGATGCCACAAATCCACAGGAGAGTCCAATTGGGGTAAGCCATTCCGCGATGATCTTCCTCAGTTGCCGTAAGAGGTTTTCAGCTGTGTGCGTATTCTGGAAAGCGGTGATACAAAGCGTAGCCTGCCTAGGAAAGAGTTGGCGTTTGCGAGATGCTGCTACTGGTGCCGCCGCTGCTGTTCTTGCGGCGGGAGTCCATACATCTACCCAGTGGGCTGTCACAGTCATATAGTCCTGACCCTGCCCTGCTCCACTTGTCCACATGTCCGTGGTTAAGTGGACATTGGGTACAACTGCATTTTTTAGGACACTGGTGAGTCTTTTTCTGACGTCCGTGTACATTCTCGGTATCGCCTGCCTAGAGAAGTGGAACCTAGATGGTATTTGGTAACGGGGGCACACTGCCTCAATAAATTGTCTAGTTCCCTGTGAACTAACGCCGGATACCGGACGCACGTCTAACACCAACATAGTTGTCAAGGCCTCAGTTATCCGCTTTGCAGCAGGATGACTGCTGTGATATTTCATCTTCCTCGCAAAGGACTGTTGGACAGTCAATTGCTTACTGGAAGTAGTACAAGTGGGCTTACGACTTCCCCTCTGGGATGACCATCGACTCCCAGCAGCAACAACAGCAGCGCCAGCAGCAGTAGGCGTTACACGCAAGGATGCATCGGAGGAATCCCAGGCAGGAGAGGACTCGTCAGAATTGCCAGTGACATGGCCTGCAGGACTATTGGCATTCCTGGGGAAGGAGGAAATTGACACTGAGGGAGTTGGTGGGGAGGTTTGCGTGAGCTTGGTTACAAGAGGAAGGGATTTACTGGTCAGTGGACTGCTTCCGCTGTCGGCCAAAGTTTTTGAACTTGTCACTGACTTATTATGAATGCGCTGCAGGTGACGTATAAGGGAGGATGTTCCGAGGTGGTTAACGTCCTTACCCCTACTTATTACAGCTTGACAAAGGGAACACACGGCTTGACAAATGTTGTCCGCATTTCTGGTGAAATACTTCCACACCGAAGAGCTGATTTTTTTGGTATTTTCACCAGGCATGTCAACGGCCATATTCCTCCCACGGACAACAGGTGTCTCCCCGGGTGCCTGACTTAAACAAACCACCTCACCATCAGAATCCTCCTTGTCAATTTCCTCCCCAGCGCCAGTAACACCCATATCCTCCTCATCCTGGTGTACTTCAACACTGACATCTTCAATCTGACTATCAGGAACTGGACTGCGGGTGCTCCTTCCAGCACTTGCAGGGGGCGTGCAAATGGTGGAAGGCGCATGCTCTTCACGTCCAGTGTTGGGAAGGTCAGGCATCGCAACCGACACAATTGGACTCTCCTTGTGGATTTGGGATTTCGAAGAACGCACAGTTCTTTGCGGTGCTTTTGCCAGCTTGAGTCTTTTCAGTTTTCTAGCGAGAGGCTGAGTGCTTCCATCCTCATGTGAAGCTGAACCACTAGCCATGAACATAGGCCAGGGCCTCAGCCGTTCCTTGCCACTCCGTGTGGTAAATGGCATATTGGCAAGTTTACGCTTCTCCTCCGACAATTTTATTTTAGGTTTTGGAGTCCTTTTTTTACTGATATTTGGTGTTTTGGATTTGACATGCTCTGTACTATGACATTGGGCATCGGCCTTGGCAGACGACGTTGCTGGCATTTCATCGTCTCGGCCATGACTAGTGGCAGCAGCTTCAGCACGAGGTGGAAGTGGATCTTGATCTTTCCCTAATTTTGGAACCTCAACATTTTTGTTCTCCATATTTTAATAGGCACAACTAAAAGGCACCTCAGGTAAACAATGGAGATGGATGGATACTAGTATACAATTATGGATGGACTGCCGAGTGCCGACACAGAGGTAGCTACAGCCGTGGACTACCGTACTGTACTGTGTCTGCTGCTAATATAGACTGGTTGATAATGAGATGTAGTATGTATAAAGAAGAAAGAAAAAAAAACCACGGGTAGGTGGTATACAATTATGGATGGACTGCCGAGTGCCGACACAGAGGTAGCTACAGCCGTGGACTACCGTACTGTACTGTGTCTGCTGCTAATATAGACTGGTTGATAATGAGATGTAGTATGTATAAAGAAGAAAGAAAAAAAAACCACGGGTAGGTGGTATACAATTATGGACGGACTGCCGAGTGCCGACACAGAGGTAGCTACAGCCGTGGACTACCGTACTGTACTGTGTCTGCTGCTAATATAGACTGGTTGATAATGAGATGTAGTATGTATAAAGACGAAAGAAAAAAAAACCACGGGTAGGTGGTATACAATTATGGATGGACTGCCGAGTGCCGACACAGAGGTAGCTACAGCCGTGGACTACCGTACTGTACTGTGTCTGCTGCTAATATAGACTGGTTGATAATGAGATGTAGTATGTATAAAGACGAAAGAAAAAAAAACCACGGGTAGGTGGTATACAATTATGGATGGACTGCCGAGTGCCGACACAGAGGTAGCTACAGCCGTGGACTACCGTACTGTACTGTGTCTGCTGCTAATATAGACTGGTTGATAATGAGATGTAGTATGTATAAAGAAGAAAGAAAAAAAAACCACGGGTAGGTGGTATACAATTATGGACGGACTGCCGAGTGCCGACACAGAGGTAGCTACAGCCGTGGACTACCGTACTGTACTGTGTCTGCTGCTAATATAGACTGGTTGATAATGAGATGTAGTATGTATAAAGAAGAAAGAAAAAAAAACCACGGGTAGGTGGTATACAATTATGGATGGACTGCCGAGTGCCGACACAGAGGTAGCTACAGCCGTGGACTACCGTACTGTACTGTGTCTGCTGCTAATATAGACTGGATGATAATGAGATGTAGTATGTATAAAGAAGAAAAAAAAAACCACGGGTAGGTGGTATACAATTATGGATGGACTGCCGAGTGCCGACACAGAGGTAGCTACAGCCGTGGACTACCGTACTGTACTGTGTCTGCTGCTAATATAGACTGGATGATAATGAGATGTAGTATGTATAAAGAAGAAAGAAAAAAAAACCACGGGTAGGTGGTATACAATTATGGACGGACTGCCGAGTGCCGACACAGAGGTAGCTACAGCCGTGGACTACCGTACTGTACTGTGTCTGCTGCTAATATAGACTGGTTGATAATGAGATGTAGTATGTATAAAGAAGAAAGAAAAAAAAACCACGGGTAGGTGGTATACAATTATGGATGGACTGCCGAGTGCCGACACAGAGGTAGCTACAGCCGTGGACTACCGTACTGTACTGTGTCTGCTGCTAATATAGACTGGATGATAATGAGATGTAGTATGTATAAAGAAGAAAGAAAAAAAAACCACGGGTAGGTGGTATACAATTATGGATGGACTGCCGAGTGCCGACACAGAGGTAGCTACAGCCGTGGACTACCGTACTGTACTGTGTCTGCTGCTAATATAGACTGGATGATAATGAGATGTAGTATGTATAAAGAAGAAAGAAAAAAAAACCACGGGTAGGTGGTATACAATTATGGACGGACTGTCGAGTGCCGACACAGAGGTAGCTACAGCCGTGGACTACCGTACTGTACTGTGTCTGCTGCTAATATAGACTGGTTGATAATGAGATGTAGTATGTATAAAGAAGAAAGAAAAAAAAAACACGGGTAGGTGGTATACAATTATGGATGGACTGCCGAGTGCCGACACAGAGGTAGCTACAGCCGTGGACTACCGTACTGTACTGTGTCTGCTGCTAATATAGACTGGATGATAATGAGATGTAGTATGTATAAAGATGAAAAAAAAAACCACGGGTAGGTGGTATACAATTATGGATGGACTGCCGAGTGCCGACACAGAGGTAGCTACAGCCGTGGACTACCGTACTGTACTGTGTCTGCTGCTAATATAGACTGGATGATAATGATATGTAGTATGTATAAAGAAGAAAGAAAAAAAAAACCACGGTTAGGTGGTATACAATTATGGATGGACTGCCGAGTGCCGACACAGAGGTAGCTACAGCCGTGAACTACCGTACTGTGTCTGCTGCGACTGGATGATAAATAATGATATAAAAAATATATATATATCACTACTGCAGCCGGACAGGTATATATTATATAATGACGGACCTGCTGGACACTGTCTGTCAGCAGAATGAGTTTTTTATAGAATAAAAAAACACCACACAAGTCACACGACGAGTGTTTAACTCTTTCAGGCAATCACAATATAGTATACTATACTGGTGGTCAGTGTGGTCAGGTCACTGGTCAGTCACACTGGCAGTGGCACTCCTGCCTGCAGCAAAAGTGTGCACTGTTTAATTTTAATAATATGTATGTACTCCTGGCTCCTGCTATAACCTATAACTGCTCCCCAGTCTCCCCCACAATTAAGCTGTGTGAGCACAGTCAGATATTATACATAGATGATGCAGCACACTGGGCTGAGCACAGATATGGTATGTGACTGAGTCACTGTGTATCGTTTTTTTCAGGCAGAGAACGGATTATATTAAATAAAACTGCACTGGTGGTCACTGGTCAGTGGTCAGTCACTAGTAAACTCTGCACTCTCTAGTACTCCTAAGCTCCAGTAAATCAAGTGTCTCTGTCTCAATCTCACTCTCTCTCTTCTAATCTAAATGGAGAGGACGCCAGCCACGTCCTCTCCCTATCAATCTCAATGCACGTGTGAAAATGGCGGCGACGCGCGGCTCCTTATATAGAATCCGAGTCTCGCGATAGAATCCGAGCCTCGCGAGAATCCGACAGCGTCATGATGACGTTCGGGCGCGCTCGGGTTAACCGAGCAAGGCGGGAAGATCCGAGTCGCTCGGATCCGTGTAAAAAAAGCTGAAGTTCGGGCGGGTTCGGATTCCGAGGAACCGAACCCGCTCATCTCTAGTTATAAGTACACGGTTGGTGAATTGAGCACCCTGATCGAGTGCTATTGTGGTATGTAAACTTTTACTGTTTGCTCAATTCTGTTATTTTATGTACAATTCCTGTTAGTGTACTTCTATTCTTTGTTCCTGTGTATCTGGAACTTAATAAAAAAAAACATAATAACAAAAAAAAAAAAAAGATGCGAAATGTTGTGAGTACTCCATACGGTGTGACGCTCTAATTGTCTGAGACTCTTAATACTTTCCACTCTGCAGGGCGACCCTTCGATTATCTATGAAAACCTGAAAAAAGAGATATATTTTCTTAATGCTCACTAAGATGCCCATCAGGCAGCCTAGCTTCGTTATACTTGCTGTCTGAGTGCCTTTGTGTCTGAGCCTGTGTCTTGTGCCCTACCTTGCTACTGCTGAACCGGGTTCATTTTTTCTATTCTTCATCATAAGTTCTTTTTCTGTAACAGAGAACTTGAAGTGAAAGTCGATAAATAAATGATGCATACACTATTGTACAAGCACACGGGGCTCTATTTACAGTGTGAGATTCCTAGGGAACGGCCTCTACCTGCAAAGCATTGGCCCGTATACAGTATACAGCTGCTTTCCCCCACACTCGCTTTCATTGCTAATTCTGGTTCTACAGAGTGTCTAAAATAACCTAACGTCTATTTTTGGAAAGCTTCTACCTAACTGTTAAAGTTCGAGATACAGTAACATACAGGTAAAAAGAATGCGCGCTGATGTGTGGCAATACATTTACTTAACACAATAAAAAATACACAATCACATATACAGTATGAACAAAATTTTTAGTTAGATTTAAAATATGTAAGACCTGAGGACGGTGTTTTTGCGCATATATCCAATCCAATTGTGTATACACAAAAAGTTTTTGTTCAAAAGAAAAAAAAAAGTCCACTAAAAAATAAACTTAACCGTAAGAGCTTGAGAAATCAGCCGGGTAAATTAAAGTTACATAGTCTATCTGAATTAAATACTTCATGATGTAAAATAAACTTAAAAGGCAACATTCTCAGGCCATATAAATGTATCTGGGCTGGAGCCCTCTCACCATACAGGTATGTTGGTACTTGTACACTATGGGAAGCTTATGGAGCCAAAAGGCACCCGAACCAGTATGGAACTTGGGTCTCATATGGTACCCCAGCGGTTGGCACCTAAAAGGCTTCTCAGAGCCATTGGGTGCTGTAGAGTAGATGGAATAGCGAGACACAAGTTCCGCCCTGCAGACACGCGCAATACAGACATGCAAGTTCCATCCTGCACACACACGGAATAGAGAGACACAAGTTACCTCCTGGTGTAGGGAGACGCAAGTTCCATACTGCACATACATGGAATACGGATGCCAAGATCCATCCTGCACACACATGGTGTAGGGAGACGCAAGTTCCATCCTGCACACACATGGTGTAGGGAGACGCAAGTTCCATCCTGCACACACATGGTGTAGGGAGACGCAAGTTCCATTCTGCACGCACAGGGAATAGGAAGACGCAAGTTCCATACTGCACACACACGGACTAGGAAGACACAGGTTGCATCCTGCAAACACATCAGCACACACTCTATTTGTTCTCTTTTCCTTTGGTTATTCTCTTTTGGGGGTCACGTTCCCCGCCCAGAGTGAGCAGTGAAGTGTCCCTCATATTGTAGTATTGGATATACATTATTGCGTGGTTTTGTTTTGTATAAACTAGAGATGAGCGCCTGAAATTTTTCGGGTTTTGTGTTTTGGTTTTGGGTTCGGTTCCGCGGCCGTGTTTTGGGTTCGAACGCGTTTTGGCAAAACCTCACCGAATTTTTTTTGTCGGATTCGGGTGTGTTTTGGATTCGGGTGTTTTTTTCAAAAAACACTAAAAAACAGCTTAAATCATAGAATTTGGGGGTAATTTTGATCCCAAAGTATTATTAACCTCAAAAAACATAATTTACACTCATTTTCAGCCTATTCTGAACACATCACACCTCACAATATTATTTTTAGTCCTAAAATTTGCACCGAGGTCGCTGTGTGAGTAAGATAAGCGACCCTAGTGGCCGACACAAACACCGGGCCCATCTAGGAGTGGCACTGCAGTGTCACGCAGGATGGCCCTTCCAAAAAACCCTCCCCAAACAGCACATGACGCAAAGAAAAAAAGAGGCGCAATGAGGTAGCTGACTGTGTGAGTAAGATTAGCGACCCTAGTGGCCGACACAAACACCGGGCACATCTAGGAGTGGCACTGCAGTGTCACGCAGGATGTCCCTTCCAAAAAACCCTCCCCAAACAGCACATGACGCAAAGAAAAAAAGAGGCGCAATGAGGTAGCTGTGTGAGTAAGATTAGCGACCCTAGTGGCCGACACAAACACCGGGCCCATCTAGGAGTGGCACTGCAGTGTCACGCAGGATGTCCCTTCCAAAAAACCCTCCCCAATCAGCACATGATGCAAAGAAAAAGAAAAGAAAAAAGAGGTGCAAGATGGAATTATCCTTGGGCCCTCCCACCCACCCTTATGTTGTATAAACAAAACAGGACATGCACACTTTAACCAACCCATCATTTCAGTGACAGGGTCTGCCACACGACTGTGACTGATATGACGGGTTGGTTTGGACCCCCCCCAAAAAAGAAGCAATTAATCTCTCCTTGCACAAACTGGCTCTACAGAGGCAAGATGTCCACCTCATCTTCACCCTCCGATATATCACCGTGTACATCCCCCTCCTCACAGATTATCAATTCGTCCCCACTGGAATCCACCATCTCAGCTCCCTGTGTACTTTGTGGAGGCAATTGCTGCTGGTCAATGTCTCCGCGGAGGAATTGATTATAATTCATTTTAATGAACATCATCTTCTCCACATTTTCTGGATGTAACCTCGTACGCCGATTGCTGACAAGGTGAGCGGCGGCACTAAACACTCTTTCGGAGTACACACTTGTGGGAGGGCAACTTAGGTAGAATAAAGCCAGTTTGTGCAAGGGCCTCCAAATTGCCTCTTTTTCCTGCCAGTATAAGTACGGACTGTGTGACGTGCCTACTTGGATGCGGTCACTCATATAATCCTCCACCATTCTATCAATGTTGAGAGAATCATATGCAGTGACAGTAGACGACATGTCCGTAATCGTTGTCAGGTCCTTCAGTCCGGACCAGATGTCAGCATCAGCAGTCGCTCCAGACTGCCCTGCATCACCGCCAGCGGGTGGGCTCGGAATTCTGAGCCTTTTCCTCGCACCCCCAGTTGCGGGAGAATGTGAAGGAGGAGATGTTGACAGGTCGCGTTCCGCTTGACTTGACAATTTTGTCACCAGCAGGTCTTTCAACCCCAGCAGACCTGTGTCTGCCGGAAAGAGAGATCCAAGGTAGGCTTTAAATCTAGGATCGAGCACGGTGGCCAAAATGTAGTGCTCTGATTTCAACAGATTGACCACCCGTGAATCCTTGTTAAGCGAATTAAGGGCTGCATCCACAAGTCCCACATGCCTAGCGGAATCGCTCCGTGTTAGCTCCTTCTTCAATGCCTCCAGCTTCTTCTGCAAAAGCCTGATGAGGGGAATGACCTGACTCAGGCTGGCAGTGTCTGAACTGACTTCACGTGTGGCAAGTTCAAAGGGCATCAGAACCTTGCACAACGTTGAAATCATTCTCCACTGCACTTGAGACAGGTGCATTCCATCTCCTATATCGTGCTCAATTGTATAGGCTTGAATGGCCTTTTGCTGCTCCTCCAACCTCTGAAGCATATAGAGGGTTGAATTCCACCTCGTTACCACTTCTTGCTTCAGATGATGGCAGGGCAGGTTCAGTAGTTTTTGGTGGTGCTCCAGTCTTCTGTACGTGGTGCCTGTACGCCGAAAGTGTCCCGCAATTTTTCTGGCCACCGACAGCATCTCTTGCACGCCCCTGTCGTTTTTTAAAAAATTCTGCACCACCAAATTCAAGGTATGTGCAAAACATGGGACGTGCTGGAATTTGCCCATATTTAATGCACACACAATATTGCTGGCGTTGTCCGATGCCACAAATCCACAGGAGAGTCCAATTGGGGTAAGCCATTCCGCGATGATCTTCCTCAGTTGCCGTAAGAGGTTTTCAGCTGTGTGCGTATTCTGGAAAGCGGTGATACAAAGCGTAGCCTGCCTAGGAAAGAGTTGGCATTTGCGAGATGCTGCTACTGGTGCCGCCGCTGCTGTTCTTGCGGCGGGAGTCCATACATCTACCCAGTGGGCTGTCACAGTCATATAGTCCTGACCCTGCCCTGCTCCACTTGTCCACATGTCCGTGGTTAAGTGGACATTGGGTACAACTGCATTTTTTAGGACACTGGTGAGTCTTTTTCTGACGTCCGTGTACATTCTCGGTATCGCCTGCCTAGAGAAGTGGAACCTAGATGGTATTTGGTAACGGGGGCACACTGCCTCAATAAATTGTCTAGTTCCCTGTGAACTAACGGCGGATACCGGACGCACGTCTAACACCAACATAGTTGTCAAGGACTCAGTTATCCGCTTTGCAGTAGGATGACTGCTGTGATATTTCATCTTCCTCGCAAAGGACTGTTGAACAGTCAATTGCTTACTGGAAGTAGTACAAGTGGGCTTACGACTTCCCCTCTGGGATGACCATCGACTCCCAGCGGCAACAACAGCAGCGCCAGCAGCAGTAGGCGTTACACGCAAGGATGCATCGGAGGAATCCCAGGCAGGAAAGGACTCGTCAGACTTGCCAGTGACATGGCCTGCAGGACTATTGGCATTCCTGGGGAAGGAGGAAATTGACACTGAGGGAGTTGGTGGGGTGGTTTGCGTGAGCTTGGTTACAAGAGGAAGGGATTTACTGGTCAGTGGACTGCTTCCGCTGTCACCCAAAGTTTTTGAACTTGTCACTGACTTATTATGAATGCGCTGCAGGTGACGTATAAGGGAGGATGTTCCGAGGTGGTTAACGTCCTTACCCCTACTTATTACAGCTTGACAAAGGGAACACACGGCTTGACACCTGTTGTCCGCATTTCTGGTGAAATACCTCCACACCGAAGAGCTGATTTTTTTGGTATTTTCACCTGGCATGTCAACGGCCATATTCCTCCCACGGACAACAGGTGTCTCCCCGGGTGCCTGACTTAAACAAACCACCTCACCATCAGAATCCTCCTGGTCAATTTCCTCCCCAGCGCCAGCAACACCCATATCCTCCTCATCCTGGTGTACTTCAACACTGACATCTTCAATCTGACTATCAGGAACTGGACTGCGGGTGCTCCTTCCAGCACTTGCAGGGGGCATGCAAATAGTGGAAGGCGCATGCTCTTCACGTCCAGTGTTGGGAAGGTCAGGCATCGCAAACGACACAATTGGACTCTCCTTGTGGATTTGGGATTTCAAAGAACGCACAGTTCTTTGCGGTGCTTTTGCCAGCTTGAGTCTTTTCAGTTTTCTAGCGAGAGGCTGAGTGCTTCCATCCTCATGTGAAGCTGAACCACTAGCCATGAACATAGGCCAGGGCCTCAGCCGTTCCTTGCCACTCCGTGTGGTAAATGGCATATTGGCAAGTTTACGCTTCTCCTCCGACAATTTTATTTTAGGTTTTGGAGTCCTTTTTTTTCTGATATTTGGTGTTTTGGATTTGACATGCTCTGTACTATGACATTGGGCATCGGCCTTGGCAGACGACGTTGCTGGCATTTCATCGTCTCGGCCATGACTAGTGGCAGCAGCTTCAGCACGAGGTGGAAGTGGATCTTGATCTTTCCCTAATTTTGGAACCTCAACTTTTTTGTTCTCCATATTTTATAGGCAGAACTAAAAGGCACCTCAGGTAAACAATGGAGATGGATGGATTGGATACTAGTATACAATTATGGACGGACTGCCACGGTTAGGTGGTATAAAAAAACCACGGTTAGGTGGTATATATTATAATAATAATACAATTATGGATGGACGGACTGCCTGCCGACTGCCGACACAGAGGTAGCCACAGCCGTGAACTACCGCACTGTACACTGGTTGATAAAGAGATAGTAGTATACTCGTAACAACTAGTATGACACTATGACGACGGTATAAAGAATGAAAAAAAAACCACGGTTAGGTGGTATATATTATAATAATAATACAATTATGGATGGACGGACTGCCTGCCGACTGCCGACACAGAGGTAGCCACAGCCGTGAACTACCGCACTGTACACTGGTTGATAAAGAGATAGTAGTATACTCGTAACAACTAGTATGACACTATGACGACGGTATAAAGAATGAAAAAAAAACCACGGTTAGGTGGTATATATTATAATAATAATACAATTATGGATGGACGGACTGCCTGCCGACTGCCGACACAGAGGTAGCCACAGCCGTGAACTACCGCACTGTACACTGGTTGATAAAGAGATAGTAGTATACTCGTAACAACTAGTATGACACTATGACGACGGTATAAAGAATGAAAAAAAAACCACGGTTAGGTGGTATATATTATAATAATAATACAATTATGGATGGACGGACTGCCTGCCGACTGCCGACACAGAGGTAGCCACAGCCGTGAACTACCGCACTGTACACTGGTTGATAAAGAGATAGTAGTATACTCGTAACAACTAGTATGACACTATGACGACGGTATAAAGAATGAAAAAAAAACCACGGTTAGGTGGTATATATTATAATAATAATACAATTATGGATGGACGGACTGCCTGCCGACTGCCGACACAGAGGTAGCCACAGCCGTGAACTACCGCACTGTACACTGGTTGATAAAGAGATAGTAGTATACTCGTAACAACTAGTATGACACTATGACGACGGTATAAAGAATGCAAAAAAAACCACAGTTAGGTGGTATATATTATAATAATAATACAATTATGGATGGACGGACTGCCTGCCGACTGCCGACACAGAGGTAGCCACAGCCGTGAACTACCGCACTGTACACTGGTTGATAAAGAGATAGTAGTATACTCGTAACAACTAGTATGACACTATGACGGTATAAAGAATGAAAAAAAAACCACGGTTAGGTGGTATATATTATAATAATAATACAATTATGGATGGACGGACTGCCTGCCGACTGCCGACACAGAGGTAGCCACAGCCGTGAACTACCGCACTGTACACTGGTTGATAAAGAGATAGTAGTATACTCGTAACAATTAGGATGACACTATGACGGTATAAAGAATGAAAAAAAAACCACGGTTAGGTGGTAGGTATATAATAATAAATAATACAATTCTGGTCGGACGGACTGCCTGCCGTGTGCCGACACAGAGGTAGCCACAGCCGTGAACTACCGCACTGTACACTGGTTGATAAAGAGATAGTAGTATACTCGTAACAATTAGGATGACACTATGACGGTATAAAGAATGAAAAAAAAACCACGGTTAGGTGGTAGGTATATAATAATAAATAATACAATTCTGGTCGGACGGACTGCCTGCCGTGTGCCGACACAGAGGTAGCCACAGCCGTGAACTACCGCACTGTACACTGGTTGATAAAGAGATAGTAGTATACTCGTAACAATTAGGATGACACTATGACGGTATAAAGAATGAAAAAAAAACCACGGTTAGGTGGTAGGTATATAATAATAAATAATACAATTCTGGTCGGACGGACTGCCTGCCGTGTGCCGACACAGAGGTAGCCACAGCCGTGAACTACCGCACTGTACACTGGTTGATAAAGAGATAGTAGTATACTCGTAACAATTAGGATGACACTATGACGGTATAAAGAATGAAAAAAAAACCACGGTTAGGTGGTAGGTATATAATAATAAATAATACAATTCTGGTCGGACGGACTGCCTGCCGTGTGCCGACACAGAGGTAGCCACAGCCGTGAACTACCGCACTGTACACTGGTTGATAAAGAGATAGTAGTATACTCGTAACAATTAGGATGACACTATGACGGTATAAAGAATGAAAAAAAAACCACGGTTAGGTGGTAGGTATATAATAATAAATAATACAATTCTGGTCGGACGGACTGCCTGCCGTGTGCCGACACAGAGGTAGCCACAGCCGTGAACTACCGCACTGTACACTGGTTGATAAAGAGATAGTAGTATACTCGTAACAATTAGGATGACACTATGACGGTATAAAGAATGAAAAAAAAACCACGGTTAGGTGGTAGGTATATAATAATAAATAATACAATTCTGGTCGGACGGACTGCCTGCCGTGTGCCGACACAGAGGTAGCCACAGCCGTGAACTACCGCACTGTACTGTGTCTGCTGCTAATATAGACTGGTTGATATTTAAAGAGATATTAGTAGTATACAACAATACTATACTGGTGGTCAGGCACTGGTCACCACTCCTGCAGCAAAAGTGTGCACTGTTAATTAATATAATTGTACTCCTGGCTCCTGCTAACAACCTGCAGTGCTCCCCAGTCTCCCCCACAATTAATTATAAGCTTTTAATTTATACATTGATGACTGTGCAGCACACTGGGCTGAGCTGAGTGCACACAGACTGAGTCACACTGTGTGACTGACTGTGCTGTGTATCGTTTTTTTTTTCAGGCAGAGAACGGATATAGCAGAGAGAAGTGAACGGATATATTATATTAAATAAAAGTTAACTAGCAACTGCACTGGTCACTGACTGTGGTAAACTAACTCTGTCTGCGACTCTGCACAATCTCTCTCTATCTAATCTATCTATCTCTATTCTAATGGAGAGGACGCCAGACACGTCCTCTCCCTATCAATCTCAATGCACGAGTGAAAATGGCGGCGACGCGCGGCTCCTTATATAGAATCCGAGTCTCGCGATAGAATCCGAGCCTCGCGAGAATCCGACAGCGTCATGATGACGTTCGGGCGCGCTCGGGTTAACCGAGCAAGGCGGGAAGATCCGAGTCGCTCGGACCCGTGGAAAAAAAAGTGAAGTTCGTGCGGGTTCGGATTCAAAGAAACCGAACCCGCTCATCTCTAGTATAAACTAAAGGTACCTGTTCTTCCAAACTTACTTCTAAAGTTGTAGCTGTTGTCCCAGATGGGAGGTAATCACGAGACCGTCTTTCAGGATCTCGGCTGTCACAATGCCGATGCCAGAACCTCGACAGGCGGTGAAATGCCACCGCTGGAATACCAGCAAACCAGGCTACTCTCCCTCTGTGGGAGTCGACGACACCCATAGAGGGAGAATATAACCGGTGCCGAGCGCAGCTAGAGAGGAGGGGGCCCAGACGGAGCCTGCACACGGACCTCCTCCTCTCTAGATACGCCTCTGGTAGTCTAGTACAGAAGTGAGAGATTATAAATAGTAATATAGACTTTATGGAATAACATCAGACCGCACTAGGTTTAAGGGTCTATTTACTAAGAAGGTGGCTGGAGATAAAGTGGACAGAGATAAAGGGGGACATTTACTAAGCAATGATAAGAGCAGGGAAGTGAGCCAGTGGAGAAGTTGCCCCATCAACCAATCAGCAGCTCTGTATAATTTTATAGTATGCAAATTATAGATGTTACTTCAGTGCTGATTGGTTGCCATGGGCACTTTTCCATTGGCTCACTTCTCTGCTCTTATCACTGCTTAGTAAGTGTCCCCCAAAGTACCAACTAATCAGCTCCTAACTGCCATTTTTCAAACCCAGACTGTGACATGGCAGTTAGGAGCTGATTGGCTGAGACTTTACCTTTGTCCAAGGTATAGTAAATAGACCCCTAAGTCTACTTTTTTTTTTTTTTTATAGTAGAATTTGCTATTTTGGTTCTATGTGTCAAGGTCAGGTGGTATTTAGTTATTCTGTACCCTTCAATGAAATAAAATTGAAATAAATAATACATTTATTTTTTTGGCACATTGCAGCAGACCTAACTTGTCAGAGTATTCTATGTAAGCTGGTAGTGTGTGTACACTGAGGTGCATGGTGTACAGTACGTCAGTAAGTTATAGTTATGCCTTGCTGACATATCTGTAACATGCTGGAGCACATCAACCATCTGTCAGATGCTAATAACTAATACAGAACATTCAATACACATGTGTTTATTGCAGTTGTGCTTATAGTATATTTACATAATGGAAATGAAATTAAATTGGAGCTGCTTATAAATATGTAAAACAATGGTTATACAATAAATTAGGTTATTCATTAAATGTCACATAGCATATGCAGATTTCAGTGCCCAGGGCTGGTTCCGCAAAAATGTTTGTTATACAATTTGAAGGACGGTTAGAGGAGAGTAAGAGAAGTCCAATAGACTTTCCTTAGTAAAAGTCCAATTTTGTTCTTGTTTCCACTGTTTCCAGGCAAAGTACCCATGAATCACTCACCTTGGTTCATTACACTATCTAAAAATCAGGGCTAGAGCAGGGTACACAATTATATCCAGGTGTGACCTCCTGTGAGATGGGGGCAACAGCAGGGGGTTTGCGGCTCCTATGTGGGGACTGCCAGACCAGGCTGCAATTAGCAGAAGCAGAGGGAGCAGTGGTAGCCACTCCCTGCCTGATCGTCATCCGTAGCTGGCTTCTAGGGGCTGCAACCGATGCTGCCATAGAAGCTGGGGGTTTGTGCATGTGCAGATCGGCAGCCGACAGCCGATATCCTGACCGTACATATAGTGGGTGTATTAAGGTTAGGGCACCATATGGGGGGAGGGGGGGGGGGTTTAGGGATAGGCTGCAGGAGGGGGGGTTAGGGTTAGGCTGCGGGGAGTGGGGGTTACGGTTAGGCACCACCGGGGAGGGGGGTTAGGTTTAGGCATTAAGGAGGGGGGGAGGGTTAGATTTAGACACCATCGGGGAAAGGATAGGGTTAGGCACTAAGGGGGGAAGGTCAGGGTTAGGCTAGTGGAAGGGAGGGAGGGGTAGGGTGAGGGGATAACATACCTCGCCCCTGTCAGGATTTTAAAGATCGGAATACCGGCATCGGTATTGTGCCTGCCGGCATCCCATCCACCGGTCACACATACCAAACCTTTTAGGGCTCTGCATAGTATCATACTTGCTTACACTCCTGGAAGGTCTGGGAGAACGCCCGGAAGTGTAGGTCATGCTGACTGCTGAAGCGACGACACCCAGAACTGGTTGTGTACAATCTGTCCAGCATTTGTTTCTAGTTCTCTATCATCATTTTATCTACAGATTGGTCTTTAACAGGAAGTACCTTATCTGTTACCATGGCAGTCACTAGCATCTCCTCTAGCTCCGATATGTGAGTTCATGTGTTAATTGTTACTTCCTGTTGGTTGCCAGCGGGGGGAATAAAAGCATGAAAATGGACAGATAAATGTTTTATTGCTGTGCTATCATTAGTGTAACGCAATAAAGGTAATCATTCATTGCAGTTATTGCTTTGTCTGTGCATTACCATGCTGTTTTCATATTGTACAGCGCAATATACCCCCTATCGGCGACGTATTGCACTCAATTTGTTTTTCTGCGGAATCCTGCTTTCCATGCCCTAATTAGTTTCCCTACCAAAGATATGCACTCTGATCCCACAGAGTATCTTAAAAGATACGCATAAGTCAAAATACAGTAAAAAATGCATCTCCAAGGGGCTTGGCTGGTTTGCGCCTCCATGCATATATGTGAACATGCTATCCCTCCACTCAGGGGTGTAGGGAGGGTGGCTCCAGTGGAGCTCAAGCTACAGGCGCCAAAAATATTACAAGGCGCAGTCCAACTCCGCCGGCACCAGCTGCCCGGCCGCCTGGCCTCCCGCAGCTTGCAGCTGTTCAATCAGTAACAACCGCCTGAGCTGTTTCCTCCCTCTGTGTTCCCAAGTGCCGAGTCCCGAGTCGTGCGTGTGGCATCATGACATCACAGCGCACGTGCATATGATGTCAGATGGGTTGAGACGCTGCTAGAGAGGAGGCTTGGAGAGGAGCTGGGACGGAGTATTTAAAAAAAAAGTAACTGAAAAGAGGTGCGTTCTGGTTGCACAGCTGTGCCTGCCTGCCTGATGCTATTTAGTAAAATGTCTTGTAATATATATATATATATATATATATGTACTGTATTTTGTATATGTGTGTATGTGTATATATATATATATATATATACATACAATGCAGTCGGCACTCACAGGGTTAAGTATCACAACCAGCCTCCGTGCAACGTTCAAAATGTCAATGCACTACTCCAAGAGGAATGGCACTGGAGGCAATGAATTCAGAAGAAATGTGTATTGAAAAGCGACAGCTGTTTCAGGGCAATAGCCCTTTCCTCAAGCAGCAACAACACCAAATGCTGGACAAGACAAACACACAAACAACACTTACCCCACCTAAATACCCGCTGAGGCGCTCACCGCCGCATCCTCTCCACGCGTCCCTGCTTCCGGAAATGAAGCCGCCGGGTCACTTCCGGTCAGCGCGTCACCCGTTGTCATGGAGAGCCGTTGTTTGCGGCTCACCACTTCACTGCTGCGTCTCACAGGAGGCCGGCTCTGCTTCCTCCTCAGCCAGGGTACCCACGATCAGAGAGGGAGGGTGATAACCTAATGCACCTCCGCCTATATAATGACAATAAACAGTGCACATAAATACCACACAACAGAGGGAATACAGACATGTGTAACATTGGATACAACAGTGTGGTTATAGATTCACAAGTAGGGAGCCTATTCTATTCCCTACTCTGTAACCCAGATAGCTCCCGACGGTGAGACTAAGCCTTCACTGGCAGGGGGGTAAATATAATAGACATAATGGCCCTTATGTTAATGAAACTTATATTAATAAAGCTTATTAATACTGTAGGTAAATACTAAAATGGGCTCCTGAACACTACATGGGTACAAAATTACCAATACTCCTATGTTAGTATGAAAGCGCTTGGTTACAGGCACAAGTGTATAGCCAAACACATTCCAATTGATTTTATCGTTCAGGCCACGGGGCCAGAACGTATCCAATTTCAAAATCCAACGGGTCTCCTTTTCCAGTAAGATCCTGGCCCTATCCCCTCCCCTCATGGATAGTGGTACGTGCTCAATACCGAAACATTTCAAGGAGCTTAAAGGGTGGCCCGCGATCTTAAAATGCCGGGCCACTGGCTGGTCTACAGGTTTACCCTGCAAGGTCAATTTGATGGCAGAGCGGTGTGCTGCCATGCGTTCACTGAACTTACGTGTGGTCTGCCCTATGTAGAACAAACCACATGGGCAAACTATGGCATACACCACGAACGCAGTACTGCAGGTAATCACCTGTCTAATGGAAAATTTAAAGTTCCTGTGTGGGTGTTGGAATTCCCTACAAGTTACCATATAGTTACACGTTGCACACTTGGGGCAACGGTAACACCCCGGAGGTTTTCTTTGAACATTAGACACAGGAAGACTACCCACCCCAGTAATGTCGGTTCTAACAATTTTATCACGTAAATTGGCTCCTCGCCTGAATGCAGCAATGGGTTTAATATTTTTAAACGATGACAGTTCCGGGTCCGACGCCACTATGGGCCACAAGGCTTGTGAAGCCCTGCGAATAATCGGACTAGCCGTTGAAAAATTGGTGGCCCAGGGAAGGATATTGCTGGAATCTTTTTTTATTGGATGTAACAACTGATCCCTAGACATCTGCAACACTTGTTGTTTTTGTGACTGCAGGACTGGATCTTCATACCCCCTTTCTAGAAACTGTGTAGTGTGTTTTTCCACTTTCATTTTGAGGGTGACTCCAAATCCAGACCTCCATGGGTTAATAAATGTGACTTCCATTGATAATTTTTGTGTGATTTTGTTGTCAGCACACTCAACTATGTAAAGAACAAAGTATTTAATAAGAATATTTCATTCATGCAGATCTAGGATGTGTTATTTTAGTGTTCCCTTTATTTTTTTGAGCAGTGTATATATATATATATATATATATATATACATATACATATCACGTCACATCCCCAACTCAGTACAGGAGTGGGGGGTGCCGAAACATACCCATGCTCCGAGCACCTTGGCACCTAGCTACACCTCTTCCTCCACTACCTCAAGTATCTGCAGACCCTTCCAAATCGTTGCTGGTGACATATTGCCGACCTATGTAGATTGTTATCCCTCCTGCAGTTCTGCTCTGTCTTCCAGAACTTTGATTGGTGGATAGCACTACCAAATCACCAATTAGCATGTCAGAAACTTCTGACACACCGTTTCATGGCTGGCACTACCCACCGTTAAAGTGCTTGGTGGGTGAGGAGGAGAGATCAGCCATATTGCCAGCCCACCCTGTGTTTTATTTTAATTTTAAAACAACACATTTTACTTAAAGTATGTGTGGTCTCAGTACATCATGATTTCAAGGTCTGTGGGTTAATAAATGTAGCCTGTATATTCCATACAGTATTATAATCTGTCATCATGTTAATAGTCTTTGTTTCTGTACATAGAAGATGGATAAGGTCTGAGTAACATTCATAATGATACATATGCAGACAGAATGTCTGGAGAATGCATTCAAATATCTTGTTATTTATATTCCATTAACCACTGTTTCTTCAGCACTTGAGAAAGAGAAAACCAACGCTAATGGTGAATATAATTGAAACCTTGCATTGAACACTTGATAGTAAATGCACAGATCTAAATCTTTCAGTTTTAGCATTTACAAATACACTTTCAGTGGGTTTCATTTACATTTGTTATTATTCTGCTTAGTATATTTTGTGTGTATGCTCTAATGTCATTTACTGAATGATGCACACAATGGGGGTCATTCCGAGTTGATCGCTAACTGCCGTTGTTCGCAGCGCAGCGATCAGGCTAAAAAACTGCATTTCTGCGCATGCATATGCCTCGCAATGCGCACGTGCGACGTACGGGTACAAAGCCCGTTGTGGTTGTGCACAGGTTCTGCCGAAGTTTTCAGTTGCACTGACGGCCGCAAGAAGATTGACATGAAGGGGGCGTTTCTGGGTGTCAACTGACCATTTTCAGGCAGGGTTTGCAAAAACGCAGGCGTGTCTGAAAAAACGCAGGCGTGGCTGGGCGTTCGCTGGGCAGGTGTATGACGTCAAATCCGGACACGAATAGGCTGAAGTGATCGCAAGCTCTGAGTAGGTTCAGAGATACTCAGAACCTGCACAAACTGTTTTTGCAGAGCTCGGCTGCACATGCGTTCGCACCTCTGCTAAGCTAAAATACACTCCCCAGTGGGCGGCGGCATAGCGTTTGCACGGCTGCTAAAACTAGCTAGCGAGCGATCAACTCGGAATGACCCTCTATATGCCTTTATTGGCTATCTGCACACAACGGTGTCTGGGGGCTGTCGGTACAGAATGTGTGTACTTGATGAGTCTACTGTGTAGGATTTTATTTCTGTCACCAACCCACCTCATGGTTTGTGACTGACTGTGGCAGTGTTGTTTCCTTGTCATACGTTATATAGAGACAAAAAGAATTCAGGTAACATTTTACACAAATTGAGTTTGAGCACAAATGGCTGTACCCAGGGTCGTACCCAGAACTTTGTGGGCCCTACAGAAACATTTTTGAAGGGGCCCTTGTCCCAACGCTTCTAGAAACACTGCAGCAGTTGTTGATTGTATGCCCATAGTAGTGCCCTAGTTAATGTTATGCCCTGTAATAGTGCCCTAGTTCATTTTATCCTCCTGTAGCTGTTGCTATAATCCAACACTATTTCCATTATTTTACTTGCAATCTGAATGATTGGGGTGGGGAAAGGGTTGAATCTTCCTGCTTATGTGCACCATAAAGTGGTATCCGGATGATAGACAGTGTCTAGTTAGACAGTCAATAGATAGACACCATATGTTAGACAGACAATTGGTTGACAGAGTCAAAAGGTTGACATGGTCAAGCTGTCGACATGAAAAAGGTAGACAGAACAAAATGTCGACAGGGTGAAAAGGTAGACAGGGTCAAAAGGTCGACATGAAAATGGTCGACTTAAAAAAGGTAGACACGTTTTTTTGGGGGTTTTTTTTTACATGTTTTTGGACTTTTTCATATCTTCTCTATCCATGTCGGAATAGAGCTGGTTATATATCTTGTGGCGAGCACAGCGAGCCACTGAGCCCGAAGCGTGGCGAGGGAAGCGAGCCCCACGAGGGGATGCCTTTCTACAATTAGGGTTCCCAGATGACAAACTATCAACACAAACCCCAAAAAATGCGTTTACCTTTTTTATGTCGACCATTTTCATGTCGACCTTTTGACCCTGTCTACCTTTGGACCCTGTTGAACTTTTGTACTGTCTACTTAGTTTAATTTCTACCTTTTGACCCTGTCGACCTTTTGACTGTCTAACATAGTGGGGTTTATTTACTAAGATTCGTAATTTCCGTAAAAAGGTCAAAGTTCAATCACGAATGACATCGACAGTGTAAAACTGCAACTTTTTGAATTGATTACGATGGATTTACTAAGCTGTCGTATTCGGGTTTTTCTTTTCTTCCGATGTCGATGTCATTCGGTTTTTTTTACCTATTTTTACGGCAGTGATTAGCAAAACACTGCCGTTTTTTTTTACAATCAATCTCGGCCGGATCTGTGTGATCCGTGCTGGGGTTCTTATTTTTTTTTTGTTTAATTAAACAATGTAAAATCCCAAAAAAAATTGCGTGGGGTCCCCCCTCCTAAGCATAACCAGCCGCGGGCTCTTTGAGCCGATCCTGGTTGCAGAAATATGGGTAAAAAAATGACAGGGGTTCCCCCATATTTAAGCAACCAGCATCGGGCTCTGCGCCTGGTCCTGGTCCCAAAAATACGGGGGACAAAAAGAGTAGGGGTCCCCCGTATTTTTAAAACCAGCACCGGGCTCCACTAGCTGGACAGATAATGCCACAGCCGGGGGTCACTTTTATATAGTGCCCTGCGGCCGTGGCATCAAAAATCCAACTAGTCACCCCTGGCCGGGGTACCCTGGGGGAGTGGGGACCCCTTCAATCAAGGGGTCCCCCCCCCCAGCCACCCAAGGGCCAGGGGTGAAGCCCGAGGCTGTCCCCCCCCATCCAATGGGCTGCGGATGGGGAGGCTGATAGCCTTTGTTGTAAAAGAAAAGATATTGTTTTTAGTAGCAGTACTACAAGGCCCAGCAAGCCTCCCCCGCATGCTGGTACTTGGAGAACCACAAGTACCAGCATGCGACGGAAAAACGGGCCCGCTGGTACCTGTAGTACTACTACTAAAAAAATACCCAAAAAAAGACAAGACACACACACCGTGAAAGTATAATTTTATTACATACATACACACATACATACATACTTACCTTAAGTTCCCACGCAGGTCGGTCCTCTTCTCCAGTAGAATCCAAGGGGTACCTGTTGAAGAAATTATACTCACGAGATCCAGGGGTCCAGGCTCCTCGGGAAATCCAGGGGTAATCCACGTACTTGACAAAAAAAACAAAACGGTGTCCCGACCACGAACTGAAAGGGGACCCATGTTTGCACATGGGTCACCTTTCCACGAATGCCAGAAAGCCACTTTGACTTCTGTCTAAGTGGGTTTCTTCAGCCAATCAGGGAGTGCCACGTTGTAGCACTCTCCTGATCAGCTGTGTGCTCCTGTCCTCACTGACAGGCGGCACACGGCAGTGTTACAATGTAGCGCCTATGCGCTACATTGTAACCAATGATGGGAACTTTCTGCCCTGCGGTTGACCTAAAGTGACGTCACCGCTGAGCTGAAAGTTCCCATCATTGGTTACAATGTAGCGCATAGGCGCTACATTGTAACACTGCCGTGTGCCGCCTGTCAGTGAGGACAGGAGCACACAGCTGATCAGGAGAGTGCTACAACGTGGCACTCCCTGATTGGCTGAAGAAACCCACTTAGACAGAAGTCAAAGTGGCTTTCTGGCATTCGTGGAAAGGTGACCCATGTGCAAACATGGGTCCCCTTTCAGTTCGTGGTCGGGACACCGTTTTGTTTTTTTTGTCAAGTACGTGGATTACCCCTGGATTTCCCGAGGAGCCTGGACCCCTGGATCTCGTGAGTATAATTTCTTCAACAGGTACCCCTTGGATTCTACTGGAGAAGAGGACCGACCTGCGTGGGAACTTAAGGTAAGTATGTATGTATGTGTGTATGTATGTAATAAAATTATACTTTCACGGTGTGTGTGTCTTGTCTTTTTTTGGGTATTTTTTTAGTAGTAGTACTACAGGTACCAGCGGGCCCGTTTTTCCGTCGCATGCTGGTACTTGTGGTTCTCCAAGTACCAGCATGCGGGGGAGGCTTGCTGGGCCTTGTAGTACTGCTACTAAAAACAATATCTTTTCTTTTACAACAAAGGCTATCAGCCTCCCCATCCGCAGCCCATTGGATGGGGGGGGACAGCCTCGGGCTTCACCCCTGGCCCTTGGGTGGCTGGGGGGGGGGACCCCTTGATTGAAGGGGTCCCCACTCCCCCAGGGTACCCCGGCCAGGGGTGACTAGTTGGATTTTTGATGCCACGGCCGCAGGGCACTATATAAAAGTGACCCCCGGCTGTGGCATTATCTGTCCAGCTAGTGGAGCCCGGTGCTGGTTTTAAAAATACGGGGGACCCCTACTCTTTTTGTCCCCCGTATTTTTGGGACCAGGACCAGGCGCAGAGCCCGATGCTGGTTGCTTAAATATGGGGGAACCCCTGTCATTTTTTTACCCATATTTCTGCAACCAGGATCGGCTCAAAGAGCCCGAGGCTGGTTATGCTTAGGAGGGGGGACCCCACGCAATTTTTTTTGAAAAAATAATCACTTTCCCACCCCTTCCCACTGATATACATGCACGGATCTCATGGATCCCTGCATGCATCTCAAATCACGGATAAAAAAAGCAGGTCTGTTTTTTTTTAGGACTTTTTTACGAGTTGTAATTTTTCACGGCAGTGTTTTGTGTTTTTTTGCTTTGCACTTCTTAGTAAATGACCGAGATTCATACTTAAACAGCCGCGTTTTGACCGATGGTGTATTCATTCGTAATTTTTTACCTAAACTAGCAAAAAATTACGAATGCCCTCATCACTGCCGTGATTAGTGTTTAGTAAATGACCGAGATTTACCGAGATGACACTTTGATGAAAAAACGGCATCTCGGTCAAAATCGGGAGCTTAGTAAATACAGAGCTGTCTTAACAGGAGTGTAGGCCCCTGGGCACAGCAATGCACTGGGGCCCCTACCCACGCATCAGCGGTAGGGGTGGGGGGTGCTATCAGTGGAAGCTTTGATGTCCCGGGGGGTAGGGGGTTCTATCTTTCGCTCAGCATGTAGGACCTGGAGAAATAATTTCTGCTAATTACTCCTTTACTTCACAAATGGTGCGGGAAGGAGAATGCTAAACTGTAGAAGGGGACATTGTGCTGAATGAAGGGGCCCTGATACATGACTTCCAGGGTGGTAGGGGGTGTTTAATACACAGGGGAGGGGTGGATAGTGGAGTGGGCTTAATATTCATCATTTTCCGGGGGTCAGGGCAGCTTGCTTTACTGCAGATATCTCCAGTTCCTGGAAATATATTTCTTAGCTTTGAATGGCATAAAAAAACTAGAGAGTCTAACCTTTCAGGAGGTACTGGGGACTTGGGGCTCAGACTTCAGTAGCCAGAGCAATCCACCGACAAAAATATAAACCTGCATATTAGGCGTGTGGAGCTGTAGCAGGGACCAGCTGCTTGAAGGCTGATATCTCTGGTTCTGGACATAGTAGAGACAAACTGCCAATGTCCACTGAAAGGGGAGAGTCACAGCTTTTGGAGTATACCCTCAGAAAAACTCTAAGTCAGACAAAACCCTAGATATCTAGCTGGGAAGAACTATTAACAGGCTTGGATGGGGACTACTGCTTTGAAGTCTGATATCTCCGGTTCCCCAGGGCCGATTTTCAAAAATGTGGTACCCCTGGAAAGAGGGGACCCTCAGCTATTAGCCTAGGGCCCTTTTACTCCTGGGGCCCTTGGGCAAGAGCCCATTGAGCCCATACGAAAAGACGGCCCTGAGTAAATATACCCCAGTGTGTCTATCTATTGACTGTCTACTTAGACACTGTCTATCTGTTATACCACACCCCCATAAAGTGACTGTACATTACTGTAAATATAGAAATATAAATCCAGAAATTCCCTCACGCCGTAAATGTGAGCAGTATCAATAAATTCATAGGTAAGACAAGATGTGGGTCATATGGGTACTAAGCCAGCTAAATACATTAATGAGTACATATTAATAAATCTCCTGGGGAAATCTGGAAATGCTGTTTGCATGTATGCATTGTTAAGCAGGGGAAAAGTACTTTTTATTTTTTATAAACACATATTGTGACTGTCAAACCCTTTGGGACATTTTCCTCTGTAAACGTCTGCATCACAGCTATAGTGTACACAACTGGATGCGAAATCCTTCAGGTTCTGTGCAATCCTTGCTCTATTATATGGGGTGCACATTACTATAGGTACAACACTACAGGACTCTTCCCTCCACTTCTGTATCACCGACAGTCCCAATTTTTGTCTAGAATTTTCCTCTGTGAGAGAAGTATGTATAATTACTGACCCAGATTTATAGATTAAATCATCGTTATATAAATAGCAAGAAATTACAAAGTACTGTAGATTGACGCATCCTAGGATCCGGGTCCAACCAAGAAGACCCTGGGCCTGGCACACCTACAAAACGGGGGCGACATTCTTGTTACAACCCCCCAAACACCTCAGCATCAGTGGCGTCATGACGGGGGTGCGGGGGGTGCGTCCCGCACCCGGGTGTCACCCTTCAATGGGGTGACACCAAAACGAGCCGCATACAAGGTCCGCGCACCGCACCCCCTCCTCCTTTTCACAAAGCGCCGCACACCCGCCGACCCCATGTCAGTCCCACCCGCCTGTACAAGCAGCAGAACGCCGCTGCGGGAGGGTCCGGACTCTGTAGAACAGCCGGGCTGTTTCATAATAAACTCTCTGGATCCCGGGCGCTGTGACGTCACCATGAACTTCAGTGCCGCTTGCAATGCTGGGAGGGAGAAGTGGAGGACACTGCAATCTGTAGCGCTGCCGCTGTTTTAACGGGGAGGATCTGTTCTGCAGTGGCGATTGTCTCCTGCTGCTGTCACACCCTGGCTGGCTGCCAGTCGTTTCACCTGCCAGTGTGGTAAATTTTATCAAGTAATTTAAATATATATTTTTGTATATAAGCGGCTCCAATAAATAAAAGCAATAATAACATTTTCAATAGGAGCGCTGAATAGATATGAAAGTGCTAAAACCTGTGAAAAAAAACGGTGGTTAGTAAAGCAATGTTTAACAGCCCTTTTAGATGCAGGTGTTTTGAGTCCGTCATTGATCCGTTTTTGTGTGTTTAAGGGTTCCGTATATTGCCGGGGGTCAGGACCGCATGTAGGTAATAGGGACAGAAAGTTAGGATCCCTTTGCTAACCTCTGCATACTACCTACATGCGGTCCTGACCCCCAGCAATATACAGAACCCTTAATCACACAAAAACGGATCAATGACGGACTCAAAACACCTGCATCTAAAAGGGCTGTTAAACATTGCTTTACTAACCACCGTTTTTTTTCACAGGTTTTAGCACTTTCATATCTATTCAGCGCTCCTATTCATATTTTAATATACTTTTAACCCCCTCAGTGCTCGAAGTGGGCCAGTATATAACGGTATGGCATACCGGCACTTCGAGCACCGACCCCCGCTGCCGCCTTTCAAATTCTGCGCTGTCAAGCATTGGAACCGATCTGCGGGAGATTTCAAATGGTGGCGCCACAGTCATAGCGACCGAAGGCCATCTCCACATCACTGCTGTTCCCCCGGGCTTTCTGCCCTTCGCCGCTGCTGCCCACATCCTCCCCTGCTGCAGCCCATGTCCTCCGCTGATGCCTGCCGCCGACGTCATCCTCCACACCGCTGCCCAGGGCCTTCTCCTGGTCACCGGCGCTGCCCAGGGCCTTCTCGCCGCCGCTGACTTGAGCCTCTGCACCACCGCCGACTACAGCCTCGTCCGCTGCTCATTAGGTACTGTCCCTCTGTCACTGCTGTCACTCTCCCGCTCTCTGCTGTCACTGTCTCTGTCACTCTCCCTGCTATCACTTTCTCTGTCACTCTCCCTGCTATCACTGTCTCTGTCACTCTCCCGCTCTCTACTGTCACTGTCTCTGTCACTCTCCCTGCTATCACTTTCTCTGTCACTCTCCCTGCTGTCACTCTGTCACTCTCCCTGCTGTCACTCTCCCTGTTGTCACTCTGTCACTCTCCCTGCTGTCACTCTGTCACTGTTACTGCTGTTACTCTGTTCCTTCTGTCACTACTCTGTTCCTTCTGTCACTTTCCCTGTCCCTATGTCCGTGCTGTCACTCTCCCTGTCCCTAAATTTTGGATCATACGGTGTGGAGTAATGTGAATTTTGGATCATACTGTGTGGGGTAATGTGAATTTTGGATCATTCTGTGTGTCGTAAAGGGAATTTTGGCTCATTCAGTGTGGCATAATTTATAAGGGGCACCAGTACTAGATAGTATAAGGGGTCCTACTATTGTGGTGCATAATGTGTATAAGGGGTATATGGAAGAGGACATAATACAAATTGAGGATTCGTGTGTGGAAGTGGGACAGGATGAGGGTGATATGTGTGTACTATCAGACAGTGAGGATGTTGATGATGATATTGTTTGTGTAAGTCAGCCACCAGTGGCTGCAGTTATTGACCGTGGTAAAAAGAAAGACATTGGATGCCAGGGCATGAGACCAAAAAAGCCACCTCTTGGGTGTGGGATTATTTTTACTCCAATCCTGACAATGTTTATGAAAGCATCTGCTCCATTTGTGAGGCCAAATTTAGTAGAGGTAGGAACGTTAGCCATCTAGGCACCACCTCCATGTTACATAATTTGCGGTGAAGACATTACATTTATTATACAATATTATAATGCAATTAACACCTCATCATTAACATCCTCAGAGTAATTACTTAAAGGAGGAAGTCCTTCTAAAAAATTGTTTTGTGGGGGCCCAAACAAACCAATCATTTGAGCCACAAGTGACGGTCCCTGTCGCTGAAATGATTGGTTTGTTAAACTGTGCATGTCCTGTTTAATATATACAACAGGGCAATTCCATCTTGCACCTAATTTCTTTGCATTAAGTGCTCTTTGGAGCATTTTTTGGGCATAGTTTCTAAAACTGCCATCCTGTCTGCCACTGCAGTGCCACTCCTAGATGTGCCAGGTGTTTTTGCCGCCCACTTCTGTCACTTAGCTTAGTCATCCAGCTACCTCGGTGCAACCTTTTGGCCTAAACTGGTTAAAAACAATATGGTGAGCTGCGAGGTGTTCAAAATAGTCTGGAAATGAGTGGAAATTAATGTTATTGAGGTTAATAATACTGTAGGAACAAAAACAGGCCCAAATTCTTTGATTTTAGCTGTTTTTATGATTTAAAAAAAAAAATTAGAACCAAAAGCAAAACACACAAGGGCGGTTTTGGCAAAAATGGCCAGGTGCACATATCTACTAAGTATTCCATGGGGTGTGAAGCGGAAGGAGGTCCATAGGGGGGGAGGGGGGTGACACCATGAGTTACCACACCGGGTGACACCAACCCTAGTGACGCCTCTGCTCAGCATGTCATGCTGCGGCTAAGAGAGAGCTGCGAGTGATATTGCAAAACCCGTTCTACACATGCGCAGAACAGGTGTTGTGTCTGCGCAGACCCACAGTATTTGTATGTAAACCATCGTGTCTGCGCACAGATCCGAATCAGGCCCACAATGCACTAAACATCAGCATGACTTATCTCAGTATACTTTACACACAGGGGGTTATTCAGGTTTGCTAGCAAACCAAACAAGTAAGCAAATTAGGCAAAACCATGTTGCACTGCGGGTGGGGCAGATGTAACATGTGCAGAGAGAGTTAGATTTGGGTGGGTTATTTTGTTTCTGTGCAGGGTTAATACTGGCTGCTTAATTTCTACACTGAAATTTAGATTTCAGTTTGAGCACACCCCACCCAAATCTAACTCTCCCTGCACATGTTACATCTGCCCCACCTGCAGTGCTACATGGTTTTGCCCAATTGCTAACATTTTTGGTTTGTTAGCAAACTTGAATAAGGCCCATATTCCATAACGCATATTTCTTTATGGTTTACTGTTCTTCTTTATAATCAAGTATATTGTTGCTCTCTCACTCTATGGAATTCAACACTTGCTATATCCCTATTAGGAGTACAAGTGTGAAAGTAATGAAATGCATTGTGCAGGTAACTCTGTTAATCATTGACTGTTGTCACTGCTAGCCAATAAGTCCTCTATTTTCATTTTCTAAACTGTACTAGAAAAATGACAGCTACAGATGCGTCCTCGTGCAACATTATCGCAGTCGCACCAGACAGCCTCTCCCGGCACACCAGATCACTCTACTAGTGTCGGCAGTCTTTTTTGCCGAAAATGCGTCTTATTTGCAACACAATGCGGCTAGGATACACCAGGAAACTGGGCTGATTCATTTGATTTGTGACACTTGTATATCTCCTCCTGTGTATCAGAGAACACATCTGATTGACTGTTGTGGGCATCAACATCTGGACTATACACTTATCCATGCTGTGTAGGCTTTGCCGTGCTCTCCCGACCAATTGGACAGTGACTGTCTAAGGGGCCCTACTCATTTGACGATGCGCCGCCGAGGTGCCCGACGGCCGAAACGGCCGACGAGCGACCCGGCGGCGGGGGGGCAGTGACGGGGGGAGTGAAGTTTCTTCACTCCCCCCGTCACGCGGCTGCATTGAAGTGCAGGCAAATATGGACGAGATCATCCATATTGGCCTGCATGCACAGCCGACGGGAGACCAGCGATGAACGAGCGCGGGGCCGCGCATCGTTCATCGCTGGAGTCTCCACACTGAAAGATATGAACGAGTTCTCGTTCATTTATGAACGAGATCGTTCATATCTTTCAGAAAATCGGCCAGTGTGTAGGGCCTATAAGGGACACTTCCTCTCTGTGGAAGAAGAACCTGTGTACATAAAGCCTTCTATAGATCGTTAACCGCTTGCTTACTTACTTTACAAACATTTTTTTTAAATTAAGTAAGTTTAAAACATATATTTAAACTTTTTTTTAATTAAAAATGAATATTCCTTGGGGTGTCTCAGATCTCCCCCCATATCTTTAGGTCCCCCATTACCTCCCCTTCCCCAGTTGCAATATGTACTCAGTAGTGATGTGCACCGGAAATTTTTCGGGTTTTGTGTTTTGGTTTTGGGTTCGGTTCCGCGGCCGTGTTTTGGGTTCGAACGCGTTTTGGAAAACCTCACCGAATTTTTTTTGTCGGATTCGGTTGTGTTTTGGATTCGGGTGTTTTTTTCAAAAAACCCTAAAAAACAGCTTAAATCATAGAATATGGGGGTCATTTTGATCCCATAGTATTATTAACCTCAATAACCATAATTTACACTCATTTCCAGTCTATTCTGAACACCTCACACCTCACAATATTATTTTTAGTCCTAAAATTTGCACCGAGGTCGCTGGATGGCTAAGCTAAGCGACACAAGTGGCCGACACAAACACCTGGCCCATCTAGGAGTGGCACTGCAGTGTCAGGCAGGATGGCCCTTCCAAAAAATACTCCCCCAACAGCACATGACGCAAAGAAAAAAAGAGGCGCAATGAGGTAGCTGTGTGACGACTAAGCTAAGCGACCCTAGTGGCCGACACAAACACCTGGCCCATCTAGGAGTGGCACTGCAGTGTCACGCAGGATGGCCCTTCCAAAAAATACTCCCCAAACAGCACATGACGCAAAGAAAAAAAGAGGTGCAATTAGGTAGCTGTGTGACGACTAAGCTAAGCGACCCTAGTGGCCGACACAAACACCTGGCCCATCTAGGAGTGGCACTGCAGTGTCAGGCAGGATGGGCCTTCCAAAAAATACTCCCCAAACAGCACATGACGCAAAGAAAAAAAGAGGCGCAATGAGGTAGCTGTGTGACGACTAAGCTAAGCGACCCTAGTGGCCGACACAAACACCTGGCCCATCTAGGAGTGGCACTGCAGTGTCACGCAGGATGGCCCTTCCAAAAAATACTCCCCAAACAGCACATGACGCAAAGAAAAAAAGAGGCGCAATGAGGTAGCTGTGTTACGACTAAGCTAAGCGACCCTAGTGGCCGACACAAACACCTGGCCCATCTAGGAGTGGCACTGCAGTGTCAGGCAGGATGGCCCTTCCAAAAAATACTCCCCAAACAGCACATGACGCAAAGAAAAAAAGAGGCACAATGAGGTAGCTGTGTGACGACTAAGCTAAGCGACCCTAGTGGCCGACACAAACACCTGGCCCATCTAGGAGTGGCACTGCAGTGTCACGCAGGATGGCCCTTCCAAAAAATACTCCCCAAACAGCACATGACGCAAAGAAAAAAAGAGGCGCAATGAGGTAGCTGTGTGACGACTAAGCTAAGCGACCCTAGTGGCCGACACAAACACCTGGCCCATCTAGGAGTGGCACTGCAGTGTCACGCAGGATGGCCCTTCCAAAAAATACTCCCTAAACAGCACATGACGCAAAGAAAAAAAGAGGCGCAATGAGGTAGCTGTGTGACGACTAAGCTAAGCGATCCTAGTGGCCGACACAAACACCTGGCCCATCTAGGAGTGGCACTGCAGTGTCACGCAGGATGGCCCTTCCAAAAAATACTCCCCAAACAGCACATGACGCAAAGAAAAAAAGAGGCGCAATGAGGTAGCTGTGTGACGACTAAGCTAAGCGACCCTAGTGGCCGACACAAACACCTGGCCCATCTAGGAGTGGCACTGCAGTGTCAGGCAGGATGGCCCTTCCAAAAAATACTCCCCAAACAGCACATGACGCAAAGAAAAAAAGAGGTGCAATGAGGTAGCTGTGTGACGACTAAGCTAAGCGACCCTAGTGGCCGACACAAACACCTGGCCCATCTAGGAGTGGCACTGCAGTGTCACGCAGGATGGCCTTTCCAAAAAATACTCCCCAAACAGCACATGACGCAAAGAAAAAAAGAGGCGCAATGAGGTAGCTGTGTGACGACTAAGCTAAGCGACCCTAGTGGCCGACACAAACACCTGGCCCATCTAGGAGTGGCACTGCAGTGTCACGCAGGATGGCCCTTCCAAAAAATACTCCCCAAACAGCACATGACGCAAAGAAAAAAAGAGGCGCAATGAGGTAGCTGTGTGACGACTAAGCTAAGCGACCCTAGTGGCCGACACAAACACCTGGCCCATCTAGGAGTGGCACTGCAGTGTCACGCAGGATGGCCCTTCCAAAAAATACTCCCTAAACAGCACATGACGCAAAGAAAAAAAGAGGCGCAATGAGGTAGCTGTGTGACGACTAAGCTAAGCGACCCTAGTGGCCGACACAAACACCTGGCCCATCTAGGAGTGGCACTGCAGTGTCACGCAGGATGGCCCTTCCAAAAAATACTCCCCAAACAGCACATGACGCAAAGAAAAAAAGAGGCGCAATGAGGTAGCTGTGTGACGACTAAGCTAAGCGACCCTAGTGGCCGACACAAACACCTGGCCCATCTAGGAGTGGCACTGCAGTGTCACGCAGGATGGCCCTTCCAAAAAATACTCCCCAAACAGCACATGACGCAAAGAAAAAAAGAGGCGCAATGAGGTAGCTGTGTGACGACTAAGCTAAGCGACCCTAGTGGCCGACACAAACACCTGGCCCATCTAGGAGTGGCACTGCAGTGTCACGCAGGATGGCCCTTCCAAAAAATACTCCTCAAACAGCACATGACGCAAAGAAAAAAAGAGGCGCAATGAGGTAGCTGTGTGACGACTAAGCTAAGCGACCCTAGTGGCCGACACAAACACCTGGCCCATCTAGGAGTGGCACTACAGTGTCACGCAGGATGGCCCTTCCAAAAAATACTCCCCAAACAGCACATGACGCAAAGAAAAAAAGAGGCGAAATGAGGTAGCTGTGTGACGACTAAGCTAAGCGACCCTAGTGGCCGACACAACACCTGGCCCATCTAGGAGTGGCACTGCAGTGTCACGCAGGATGGCCCTTCCAAAAAATACTCCCCAAACAGCACATGACGCAAAGAAAAAAAGAGGCGCAATGAGGTAGCTGTGTGACGACTAAGCTAAGCGACCCTAGTGGCCGACACAAACACCTGGCCCATCTAGGAGTGGCACTGCAGTGTCACGCAGGATGGCCCTTCCAAAAAATACTCCCCAAACAGCACATGACGCAAAGAAAAATGAAAGAAAAAAGAGGTGCAAGATGGAATTGTCCTTGGGCCCTCCCACCCACCCTTATGTTGTAAAAACAGGACATGCACAGTTTAACGAACCCATCATTTCAGCGACAGGGTCTGCCACACGACTGTGACTGAAATGACTGGTTGGTTTGGGCCCCCACCAAAAAAGAAGCAATCAATCTCTCCTTGCACAAACTGGCTCTACAGAGGCAAGATGTCCACCTCATCATCATCGTCCGATTCATCACCCCTTTCACTGTGTACATCCCCCTCCTCACAGATTATTAATTCGTCCCCACTGGAATCCACCATCTCAGGTCCCCGTGTACTTTCTGGAGGCAATTGCTGCTGGTGAATGTCTCCATGGAGGAATTGATTATAATTCATTTTAATGAACATCATCTTCTCCACATTTTCTGGAAGTAACCTCGTACGCCGATTGCTGACAAGGTGAGCGGCGGCACTAAACACTCTTTCGGAGTACACACTGGAGGGAGGGCAACTTAGGTAGAATAAAGCCAGTTTGTGCAAGGGCCTCCAAATTGCCTCTTTTTCCTGCCAGTATACGTACGGACTGTCTGACGTGCCTACTTGGATGCGGTCACTCATATAATCCTCCACCATTCTTTCAATGGTGAGAGAATCATATGCAGTGACAGTAGACGACATGTCAGTAATCGTTGGCAGGTCCTTCAGTCCGGACCAGATGTCAGCATCAGCAGTCGCTCCAGACTGCCCTGCATCACCGCCAGCGGGTGGGCTCGGAATTCGTAGCCTTTTCCTCGCACCCCCAGTTGCGGGAGAATGTGAAGGAGGAGATGTTGACGGGTCGCGTTCCGCTTGACTTGACAATTTTCTCACCAGCAGTTCTTTGAACCTCTGCAGACTTGTGTCTGCCGGAAAGAGAGATCCAACGTAGGTTTTAAATCTAGGATCGAGCACGGTGGCCAAAATGTAGTGCTCTGATTTCAACAGATTGACCACACGTGAATCCTGGTTAAGCGAATGAAGGGCTCCATCCACAAGTCCCACATGCCTAGCGGAATCGCTCTGTTTTAGCTCCTCCTTCAATGCCTCCAGCTTCTTCTGCAAAAGCCTGATGAGGGGAATGACCTGACTCAGGCTGGCAGTGTCTGAACTGACTTCACGTGTGGCAAGTTCAAAAGGTTGCAGAACCTTGCACAACGTTGAAATCATTCTCCACTGCGCTTGAGACAGGTGCATTCCACCTCCTTTGCCTATATCGTGGCCAGATGTATAGGCTTGAATGGCCTTTTGCTGCTCCTCCATCCTCTGAAGCATATAGAGGGTTGAATTCCACCTCGTTACCACCTCTTGCTTCAGATGATGGCAGGGCAGGTTCAGGTGTTTTTGGTGGTGCTCCAGTCTTCTGTACGCGGTGCCTGTACGCCAAAAGTGGCCCGCAATTCTTCTGGCCACCGACAGCATCTCTTGCACGCCCCTGTCGTTTTTTAAATTATTCTGCACCACCAAATTCAATGTATGTGCAAAACATGGGACGTGCTGGAATTTGCCCAGATGTAATGCACGCACAATATTGCTGGCGTTGTCCGATGCCACAAATCCCCAGGAGAGTCCAATTGGGGTAAGCCATTCTGCGATGATCTTCCTCAGTTGCCGTAAGAGGTTTTCAGCTGTGTGCGTATTCTGGAAAGCGGTGATACAAAGCGTAGCCTGCCTAGGAACGAGTTGGCGTTTGCGAGATGCTGCTACTGGTGCCGCCGCTGCTGTTCTTGCAGCGGGAGGCAATACATCTACCCAGTGGGCTGTCACAGTCATGTAGTCCTGAGTCTGCCCTGCTCCACTTGTCCACATGTCCGTGGTTAAGTGGACATTGGGTACAACTGCATTTTTTAGGACACTGGTGAGTCTTTTTCTGACGTCCGTGTACATTCTCGGTATCGCCTGCCTAGAGAAGTGGAACCTAGATGGTATTTGGTAACGGGGGCACACTACCTCATGCAATTGTCTAGTTCCCTGTGAACTAACGGCGGATACTGGATGCACGTCTAATACCAACATAGTTGTCAAGGCCTCAGTTATCCGCTTTGCAACAGGATGACTGCTGTGATATTTCATCTTCCTCGCAAAGGACTGTTGGACAGTCAATTGCTTACTGGAAGTAGTACAAGTGGTCTTCCGACTTCCCCTCTGGGATGACGATCGACTCCCAGCAGCAACAACAGCAGCGCCAGCAGCAGTAGGCGTTACACTCAAGGATGCATCGGAGGAATCCCAGGCAGGAGAGGACTCGTCAGACTTGCCAGTGACATGGCCTGCAGGACTATTGGCTTTCCTGGGTAAGGAGGAAATTGACACTGAGGGAGTTGGTGGTGTGGTTTGCGCGAGCTTGGTTACAAGAGGAAGGGATTTACTGGTCAGTGGACTGCTTCCGCTGTCGCCCAAAGTTTTTGAACTTGTCACTGACTTATTATGAATGCGCTGCAGGTGATGTATAAGGGAGGATGTTCCGAGGTGGTTAACGTCCTTACCCCTACTTATTACAGCTTGACAAAGGCAACACACGGCTTGACACCAGTTGTCCGCATTTCTGTTGAAATAATTCCAAACTGAAGAGCTGATTTTTTTTGTATTTTGACCAGGCATGTCAATGGCCATATTCGTCCCACGGACAACAGGTGTCTCCCCGGGTGCCTGACTTAAACAAACCACCTCACCATCAGAATCCTCCTTGTCAATTTCCTCCCCAGCGCCAGCAACACCCATATCCTCATCCTGGTGTACTTCAACAGTGACATCTTCAATTTGACTATCAGGAACTGGACTGCGGGTGCTCCTTCCAGCACTTGCAGGGGGCGTGCAAATGGTGGAAGGCGCAAGCTCTTCCCGTCCAGTGTTGGGAAGGTCAGGCATCGCAACCGACACAATTGGACTCTCCTTTGGGATTTGGGATTTCGAAGAACGCACAGTTCTTTGCTGTGCTTTTGCCGCAAGTCTTTTCTTTTTTCTAGCGAGAGGATGAGTGCTTCCATCCTCATGTGAAGCTGAACCACTAGCCATGAACATAGGCCAGGGCCTCAGCCGTTCCTTGCCACTCCGTGTCGTAAATGGCATATTGGCAATTTTATGCTTCTCCTCAGACGCTTTTAATTTTGATTTTTGGGTCATTTTTTTACTGATCTTTTGTGTTTTGGATTTTACATGCTCTGTACTATGACATTGGGCATCGGCCTTGGCAGACGACGTTGATGGCATTTCATCGTCTCGGCCATGACTAGTGGCAGCAGCTTCAGCACGAGGTGGAAGTGGATCTTGATCTTTCCCTATTTTTTTAACCTCCACATTTTTGTTCTCCATATTTTAATGCGCACAACTAAAAGCCACCACAGGTATACAATGTAGATGGATGGATAGTATAGTATTATATTACTTATGGACGACGAGTGCTCTGACGACACAGAGGTAGGTACAGCCGTGGCCTACCGTACTGCTTATATATATAATATAGTGTATAACGGACCTGGTGGACACTGTCAGCAGACTGCTAAACTAGTATGAAGAAAAAAAAAAACACCACAGGTATACAATGTAGATGGATGGATAGTATAGTATTATATATTACTTATGGATGACGAGTGCACTGACGACACAGAGGTAGGTACAGCCGTGGCCTACCGTACTGCTTATATATAATATATACTGTATATAACGGACCTGGTGGACACTGTCAGCAGACTGCTAAACTAGTATGAAGAAAAAAAAAACACCACAGGTATACAATGTAGATGGATGGATAGTATAGTATTATATTACTTATGGACGACGAGTGCACTGACGACACAGTGGTAGGTACAGCCGTGGCCTACCGTACTGCTTATATATATAATATACTGTATATAACGGACCTGGTGGACACTGTCAGCAGACTGCTAAACTAGTATGAAGAAAAAAAAACCCACCACAGGTAGGTATACAATGTAGATGGATGGATAGTATAGTATTATATTACTTATGGACGACGAGTGCACTGACGACACAGAGGTAGGTACAGCAGTGGCCTACCGTACTGCTTATATATATATATAATATATACTGTATATAACGGACCTGGTAGACACTGTCAGCAGACTGCTAAACTAGTATGAAGAAAAAAAAAACCACCACAGGTATACAATGTAGATGGATGGATAGTATAGTATTATATTACTTATGGACGACGAGTGCATTGACGACACAGAGGTAGGTACAGCCGTGGCCTACCGTACTGCTTATATATATAATATACTGTATAACGGACCTGGTGGACACTGTCAGCAGACTGCTAAACTACTATGAAGAAAAAAAAAACCCACCACAGGTATACAATGTAGATGGATGGATAGTATAGTATTATATTACTTATGGACGACGAGTGCACTGACGACACAGAGGTAGGTACAGCCGTGGCCTACCGTACTGCTTATATATATATATTTAATATATACTGTATATAACGGACCTGGTGGACACTGTCATCAGACTGCTAAACTAGTATGAAGAAGAAAAAAAACCACCACAGGTATACAATGTAGATGGATGGATAGTATAGTATTATATTACTTATGGACGACGAGTGCACTGACGACACAGAGGTAGGTACAGCCGTGGCCTACCGTACTGCTTATATATATAATATACTGTATAACGGACCTGGTGGACACTGTCAGCAGACTGCTAAACTAGTATGAAGAAGAAAAAAAAACACCACAGGTATACAATGTAGATGGATGGATAGTATAGTATTATATATTACTTATGGACGACGAGTGCACTGACGACACAGAGGTAGGTACAGCCGTGGCCTACCGTACTGCTTATATATATAATATACTGTATATAACGGACCTGGTGGACACTGTCAGCAGACTGCTAAACTAGTATGAAGGAAAAAAAAACCACCACAGGTAGGTATACAATGTAGATGGATGGATAGTATAGTATTATATTACTTATGGACGACGAGTGCACTGACGACACAGAGGTAGGTACAGCCGTGGCCTACCGTACTGCTTATATATATAATATACTGTATAACGGACCTGGTGGACACTGTCAGCAGACTGCTAAACTAGTATGAAGAAAAAAAAAACCCCACAGGTATACAATGTAGATGGATGGATAGTATAGTATTATATTACTTATGGACGACGAGTGCACTGACGACACAGAGGTAGGTACAGCCGTGGCCTACCGTACTGCTGCTTATATATATAATATACTGTATAACGGACCTGGTGGACACTGTCATCAGACTGCTAAACTAGTATGAAGGAAAAAAACAAAACACAGGAGTGTTTTTCAGGCAGACAAACGTATACTGGACTGGTGGTCACTGTCAGCAAAACTGTGCACTGTACTCCTGCTATAACTGCTCCCCAGTCCCCACAATTAGGCAGTGTGAGCAGAGCAGTGCACTCAGCACAGATATATCATGCAGCAGTGCAGCACACTGAGTGAGCACAGATATGGTGGAGCGTTTTTTTCAGGCAGAGAAACAAAGGATTAAACTCACTGGTGGTATAATCAAAACCCTGCACTGTACTCCCTAACAGCGGCTCCCCGTCCCCAATCCTCCCCACAATTATAACTAACTAAGTCACTCTGTGTTCTACTATAACGGAGAGGACGCCAGCCACGTCCTCTCCCTATCAATCTCAATGCACGTGTGAAAATGGCGGCGAAGCGCGGCTCCTTATATAGAATCCGAGTCTCGCGAGAATCCGACAGCGGGATGATGACGTTCGGGCGCGCTCGGGTTAACCGAGCAAGGCGGGAGGATCCGAGTCGCTCGGACCCGTGTAAAAAAATGTGAAGTTCGGGCGGGTTTGGATCCCGAGGATCCGAACCCGCTCATCACTAGTACTCAGTAGCATTTCTCCCCCAACCTCTAGTGGTAATAATGTAGATCTTTTGAACACCTGCACTCCTGAGTATTTAGAGCAGGCATGTCCAAACTGTGGCCCTCCAGCTGTTGAGAAACTACACATCCCAGCATGCCCTGATACAGCTTTAGCATTCTCTGACAGCAAAACTGTGTCAGGGCATGCTGGAATATGTAGTTTCACAACAGCTGGAAGGCTGCAGTTTGGACATGCCTGATTTAGAGGATAAAAATGTGCACATGGGGGGTAATTCCAAGTTGATCGCAGCAGGATTTTTTTTAGCAGTTGGGCAAAACCATGTGCACTGCAGGGGAGGCAGATATAACATGTGCAGAGAGAATTAGATTTGGGTGTGGTGTGTTCAATCTGCAATCTAATTTGCAGTGTAAAAATAAAGCAGCCAGTATTTACCCTGCACAGAAATAAAATAACCCACCCAAATCTAACTCTCTCTGCACATGTTATATCTGCCTCCCCTGCAGTGCACATGGTTTTGACCAACTGCTAAAAAAAAGCCTGCTGCGATCAACTTGGAATTACCCCCAAAATCTTGTGGTGCAGGGCTTAATTCTGGCTATAGCTAAGAGATCTTTTGCAGATTGCAACTTCTACAGTTACCCTGGGGGATATTAAATTTCCGACGAAGGAGCTTCACCTGGAAAAACCATCCTTTTCTCCCGAAAACACATCGGTTCACTGAAACCTGTGTGTTTTCGGTACAAACAGAAAACGGGGCTGTTTTCTAGGATTTTGCTTTGCCTGCCTGAGGCGGGTGAAACAAATCCCCGATAAGCTACATCTCACACCGGCTTATCGTTGCTAATTGAATAGCTCCTGACGAGATAATTACCTGCAATAAATGATCGCGGGTAATTGAATATCCCCCCTTATCTTACTTATCTCAAATTAAGACACATATAGTACAGTATTACCCCTTTCACATCGCACAAATAACCCGGTATCGACACGGCATATTGCCGTGACGACACGGGGTCAGTGTGCGATGTGAAAGCACTTTCCGAGAATTAGCGGGTCGTGTGACCCGGTAATTCAACCCGGTATAAAAGAAGGATTATACCCGGGTTGAATACCGGGTCAGGTGCAGTGTGAATGGGAGCCGCGTCGATGCGACACGGTTCCCATTCACAGCATAGGGAGAGGTGGCGCAGGAGATGAGCTCATCTCCCAGCGCCGCCTCCACCCCCGCCCCTGCTGCTGCTGCGCCCCCCGCTGCTATGGCAACCAACCCGGTATATTGCCGGGTCGGAAAGCCAGCAAAGGAGAGCAAATGCCGGATCCCACCCGGTAAGGACACGTTTCTCTTACCGGGTGGGATCCGGCATTTGCGATCTGAAAGCGGTATATTTTTACCCTCTGACATCACTGAAGTTTGCAAACATAAGCTGCTGAAAGTCATTTGGTGAATTTTCCAGGATGAGGGACTGAGGTTCAGCTTTATCTCATGCCGGCAGAAGCTGCGATATTGTAGCTCTTGTGTTTCTGAAAAGCTGGGACCTAACTTATTAACTTGAAAATGAGATTTCTTTCCTTTGGATGAAAATCCCTTTGGCATAAAAAAATTTCAATGTATAATGAATGCTGAACACTTGATTCTCATTGGCTTTATACCTCTCTGTGACTAATTTTTGAAGAATTGTATATCTGTTACACTTTCAAGTAGTCCTCGCATAATACATAAAAAATTCTTCATCGCCGTTTAAGCCGGTCTGATTTACCTCATTTTCACTCTTAAGCCAGCTGCTATTGAAACATCATCTGCAAACTCTTAGGAACGAAAGGCGCTCACAAAGACGATATTCTGTTTGATAATTGGTTTATGGTTTTGTATTCAGAGACTGTATGCTGGAAGATCACCTGTAAAGCTGAGTATTGTAAGTTACAAGCACACTTCAGAGTATCGTATCTCAGTATGATCTGTCAGACAGCTTATTGTAATAGCTGCAGAAACAGCAACACCGATTGTAAATTGCCCTCACATTCATTCTTGCATTATATGCTTACACAAAAAAAAAGGGTTATCTTTACAGATGTAAAATTAGACACATTTAATTCTGTTTTCAACACATTGTTATCTTCATGTTTAGTACATTGGCCCTCATTCCGAGTTGTTCGCTCGCAAGCTGCTTTTAGCAGCATTGCACACGCTAAGCCGCCGCCTACTGTGAGTGAATCTTAGCTTAGCAGAATTGCGAACGAAAGATTCTCAAAATTGCGAATAGAAATTTCTTAGCAGTTTCTGAGTAGCTCGACACTTACTCTGCCACTGCGATCAGTTCAGTCAGTTTCGTTCCTGGTTTGACGTCACAAACACACCCAGCGTTCGCCCAGACACTCCTCCGTTTCTCCAGCCACTCCCGCGTTTTTCCCAGAAACGGCAGCGTTTTTTCACACACACCCATAAAACGGCCAGTTTCCACCCAGAAACACCCACTTCCTGTCAATCACACTACGATCACCAGAACAAAGAAAAAACCTTGTAATGCCGTGAGTAAAATACCAAACTTCTTAGCAAATTTACTTGGCGCAGCCGCAGTGCGAACATTGCGCATGCGCAGTTAGCGGAAAATCGCTGCGATGCGAAGAAAAATAACGAGCGAACAACTCGGAATGAGGGCCATAGAGGGGCCAATTCAGTAAGGTTAGCAAATTCTGCAAGGCTGCCCAGCATGCTGACCGGCGCCTCCCCCCTGCTACAAGCAGAAATTGCGAACAGCACGCAATTTCTGCTTGTTAGCAGAAATTAAGGATGACACCTGCCGACGCAGCTTAGCTGCGGCCGCAGGAGTCCCAGCGCTATTTTTGTTGTTGCAGCGGCTGCGTGTGACATCACGCAGCCACTGCGGCCGCACCCCCGACATGCCCCCGTTCGCATGTACCAGCCCTCCGTTCGGGCCTGCACGCCCCCTCAATGCTCCGTTTCCACCCAGAAAATGGAGCGTTACCGCCCCCCTCCCGCCCCGCTACAGCCTCTGCCTGATTGACAGGCAGAGGCGATTGTAATTTCTGCGGCCCCCCCGCAGAAATTGTGGGCGTATGCGGAGTAGGGCCTGCTGCGCATGCGCCCGTGACCCCTCAGCAAGAATTCTGTATGAATCACTACTTGCGATTCATACTGAATTTGCCCCTTAGTCAATTTACTTGCTTTTTTTTTTTTTTATGAGCATCTATATGAAACTGCTAGATGTGGTTCTTAGTGAACATTTTCTCTTTCCTGGTGTCTCTTTTCATCGCACCCACCATCCTCTTTTTCTCCTCTCTCTCCCCCTCTTACTCCATTTATCTCTTTTGCCCTCATCTGTCTATTTCTCTTATCAGCATTTGATTGATCTTTAGAATTGCTTTATTTATTTTCATCTTTACTAGTGTTTGAGACTTTCTCCCATTTTCTCATCTATAGAGTGTTTATTTGTTTCTGTAAGTGGGCTCCACATCCCTGGGGGTCTTTTCCCTTTCTTCTGTACTGCTACTGCCCAATGAAGCTGCCAGCATAAGGTGTTAAACCATATCTAAAACTGATTTTACATGATCAAAATCCTTAAAGTTTCTGGGCATCTAGGTGTACATCAGATTCCCGGCTGTTCTATTACATTTTCTATACCACCACTTCTTAATTTCCAATTCGAAAAAATTACAGGAAGCACAAAGAGCATATAGCGCGCTCAAAGATAACATGCATTCATAAGCCAATATAATTAACAATAAAGTAAAAAAGGATTCACCCTTAGTTTTGACTTGAAAGTATCAACTTGGTGTATTCCAACATCCAATAAATCGAATCTAGAAAATAAGTGTTTCTCTTGCCCCACAAACTCTCACAGTAACGTGGGTTAGAGAAACACAAAATTAAGCAAATATAGTGTAGTAATTTTTTACAACATCAATTTAAGATTCCAAATTCGCACTTAAAAAGGTAAGGAGATAATCAGAGTGTATAGAAGCATCCAAATAGGCAAAACTGATCCCACTTGGTAAACTCCTACTTCTTAGATCTTAGCCCAACGCCGACCTAAGAGGATATAAACCTTTAATCCCTGGACACTTTGCAGTGTACCCAAGTTTAAGAGGGATAAAGAGATAATAGTGCAGCAGTTCTTAAAAATATAGCAACTTTTAATACCAATTGTACTTACAAGAAAACACAAAAAGACAGCATAGTAAAATTCTCCATTCGTGGCAAAACAGCAGGACTTCTGTCACCTTCCCAGATGGAACAAAGTGGGAGAAAAGGAGGAGAAGTCCGGAATTTCAACCCCAGAGATAGGATCTCCTGGTGTACGTTTTTTCGCCAGGAGCCACACACGTTATAGTCCCACTTAACGCGTTTCAGACCGTAACGGTCCTTCCTCAGAAGCATACAGGACAATGTGAAAGTGCTGCTATATATATCCCTCAACAGAGGAAACACAGATGTTCTCAATCGCCGCTGACCGGCGTCTCCAATGAGCCGCACATGCGTGAATCGGGCAGAAGTCGGAAGTTTCATGTGTTCCAGCTGCGTTCCAGACGGCGGGGAAGCCAGAGATAAGGAGTTCCTCTTATTCTGTCCTTAGGCTGATACTTCCCGGGTTATATAGTTCCGGGATTTAGCAGTAACATTCCTCAAGGAGAATAGTAATGTCCACACAAAAGAGTCAATAAAGCCATAGAATAAAAACAAAATAAAATATAATCACAATAAAGAATAAAATTCAATGATTAATCTGACCCCATAAAGTGCAAGCATGCATTAAACGTTAACAGAGTGACAAAAAAAGCTGAGAGCCTTTAAAGTGCTGATATAGAATATACGAATAGGGGTTTACTTAGGCCAAAAAACATTTTAGCTCAAAGTCCCCATTAAGTCCCTTGAGAACAAGGGTCCTTAATTCATAAATCCACTTCATTTCAGATTGTGATAAACGTTTATCTATATCTCTGGTGCGCCACTTGGGTAGGATCTGCTGGATCCCGCAGAAATTTTTAATGTAGCATTCTTTACATTTATGTACCTTTTTAAAATGAGCTGACACTGTATGTGTATCAAGGCCCTTGCGGATGTTGTATACGTGTTCTGCAAGCCGGACCTTGAGACATCTCGAGGTCTTTTCCACATACATAAAACCACATGCACACTCCAGTACATATACTGCATTCCTGGAGTTGCCTGTGATAAATTCCCTAATTGGGTAGATCTTATTATTTGCCTCAAACTGTTTGAAAATAACAAGAAAATGTGAAGACTTGTGGTGCGCTAAAGCTGCCTATAGACCTCTCAGTCAACACAAATTGCAACAAAAGAGATATCACCAAATAGTCTTCAGGCGCTGATAAATGTCATATGGGGTACTTCTAGGTGATCAATTTATCATCAAATTTTGACCCTCAAATAAAGAATAAGAAATACAATAGTGTAATACTATTAACACATGGTCAATGGTTTCTTCTATATGTAGGTAGAATCCGTACCGTGAGATGGTGTCTAACTAATAGACAATATGCATATGTGGGGGAGAGGATGCAATCCTAATGGGATTCCAGATTTTTCATCCATCCATCACTTCATTTCAGAGAATCTCACAAAAAGGGGATAAAAGCAAACATAGTATAATATTGCTTTATTAGAAAATTAAAAGGCCAATTAGGCTAGTGGTCTTTTGGAGTCTGGGATCAATCCACAGGAGGAATTGCGAGGTGCTGGGGACGCCTGGTTGTTTATTCTATCTGCATTGTTTTTTCCTGCCATATGGTGAGAGTCCAGCCATTCTAAATTGGCCTTTTAATTTTCTAATAAAGCAATATTATACTATGTTTGCTTTTACTATGTTTACTATACTATGTTTGCTACTTTTGTTTTGCTGTTTGAAAATACTTTTGTTTGATTTGACTGTTCTACAGAGAACGCACATGCCACATCTATGGAACCCTTTCGTTCTTATACTTTGTCTGGGCTCTCCATCTGAAATGCTTGATACCAATTTGTCCTTAAGGGCAGGTGCCTTTCTATAAATAAACACCGGATGTTCTGGAATTACAGTTCCTAATCCTGTTTCAATAAATTCCAGTTATTTTTAAAAACTCTTTCTAAGGCTTTATGGCAAAGGTTATATTGACTGATGAAAGCGTATTCAAATCTGTTGCCCTCATCGGATGATCTAACCCTTTGCTTTATTAAATCCTTTCTTTCAATAGTATCAACCCTACTTCTAGCTTTCTAATTTCCAGTTCGAGCACAACTGTAACTACAGTATATAGACATGTCATCTTTCTGTAGAGCAAAATGTTCTCTTTATCCCCTTGCGTAGTTCTATTTAATAAGCAATATGCAATGACTGACTGTAAAACATACCCTTTTTCTCACAGGGATTGCTGGTATTATGTGTATGTTGCCCCTGGGATATACTGTATGTTGCCCCTGGTACTTAAGAGGACAGGAAATCTCTGTCCTCTGATGGAGTTCCTGGCCTCATCCCTTCCCTGCAATGGCGGCCGTGGTGCAAGTAGAAAAAATGTCTTATAGGCACTGTGTGCACGCGCCGAAGGCGCGCACGCAAAAAATGGGTGTGACCAAATGCCACATTGGGCGTGGCCAATGAAAATGGAAGCGTGATACACTTATGGGGGGAGGGGCAGGTACACATATGACCCCAATAGTGCCAGATACTTGTCGCCCCACGGTGCCAGATATACATTGCCCCACAGTGCCAGATATACATTGCCCCACAGTGCCAGATACACAAATACCCCCAGAGTGCCAGATATATATTGCCTCACAGTGCCAGATACACATTGCCTCACTGTGCCAGATACACAAATGCCCCCAGAGTGCCAGATATACATTGCCTCACATTGCCAGATACACATTGCCACACAGTGCCAGATACACAAATGCCCCCAGAGTGCCAGATATACATTGCCTCACAGTGCCAGATACACATTGCCCCACAGTGCCAGATACACAAATGCCCCCAGAGTGCCAGATATACATTGCCTCACATTGCCAGATACACATTGCCCCACAGTGCCAGATACACAAATGTCCCCAGAGTGCCATATATACTGTACATTGCCAACAGTGCCAGATACGCAAATGCCCCCACTGTGTCAGATATACATTGCCCCCTAGTGCCAGATACAGAAATGCCCCCCACATTGCCAGATATGCCCCCAGTGCGAGATATGGCCCCAGTGCCAGATACAGAAATGCCCCCAGTGCCAGAAAAACATGTCCCCCCAGTGCCAGATATGCCCCCAGTGCCAGATACACATGTCCCCACAGTACCAGGTATGCCCCCAGTGTCAGATACACATATCCCCACAGTTACAGATATGCCCCCAGTGCCAGATACACATGTCCCCCCAGTGCCAGATATGCCCCCAGTGCCAGATACACATATCCCCACAGTTCCAGATATGCCCCCAGTGCCAGATACACATGTCCCCACAGTGCCAGATATGGCCACAGTGGCAGATACACATATCCCCCCGGTGCCAGATATGCCCCCAGTGCCAGATACACATGTCCCCACAGTGCCAGATATGGCCACAGTGCCAGATACACATGTCCCCCCGGTGCCAGATATGGACACAGTGCCAGATACACATATCCCCACAGTTCCAGATATGCCCCCAGTGCCAGATACACATATCCCCACAGTGCCAGCTATGCCTCCAGTGCAGATACACATATCCCCACAGTGCCAGATATGCCCCCAGTGCAGATACACATGTCCCCCCAGTGCCAGATATGCCCCCAGTGCAGATACACATATCCCCACAGTGCCAGATATGCCCCCAGTGCCAGATATACATGTCCCCCCAGTGCCACATATGCCCCCAGTGCCAGATACACATGTCCCCTCAGTGCCAGATATACCCCCAGTGCTAGATATGCCCCCAGTGCCAGGTATACACCCCCCCCCCCTTCCCCTGCTGCTCACCGCTGCTGCTGCTGCTGCTGTCCTGTGTGTGTGTGAGGAGAGCGCAGCCTGCGCCTCTCCTGCCCCTCAGTCTCCGGCGGCGGTGCGGGTGTCTTCCTTCAATTCAGCGCCGATCCGTGAGCCAATCAAAAGCTCACGGGCTGGCAGCCTTGGCTCTGATTGGCTCACGGGCCGGCGCTGAATTGAAGGAGGACACTGAGAGGCAGGAGAGGTGAACGCTGCATTCTCCTCCCCTCGCAGCAGCGGAGGGAGGGAGCGGCGGCCCGTAAGCGGTGGGTACGGCGTACCCACGGCTAAATTCTTAAGGGTACGCCGTACCCACCCGTACCCGCCCACTTGCACCGCTGAATGGCGGCGACACACCTCCATATGGAGAAACTGAGGCAATCGCCACCCACTCCCTGACAGATAATCAGTACTTTGCAATGGACAAAGCTACTCCGACCACATCTGAATTACCCCCACTGTTTGCAGTTCAATTGTATAGCTGAAATGTTTAGCACAAGATTCTTCTGCATAACCATAACATTTTCAATTTCATTTTGATATGGAAATAAAATGAAACCTTGAAAAGTAAATGTAATGAAAAGTGACTTAGGAATAATTAAATCTTACTTAGCTGTTTGATTGTTGCTAAAGTGCTGCTGTTCTAACATACTGAGTCCCACACTCTGAAATATTCTCAGAAAAGTATTCTCACAAGAATAAAGCCGCCTTTGTGGAACTGTTTTACAAGTATAAAATGTTACGTCATGTCAAAATGCACAAGGGATAACAAGCGTATATTTTATATATTACATTTAACAATAAGTGCTTATTAGATGTACTGTGCAAATAAATCTTATACTACAGGGAAAGTTAACTGTGTTCAACAATGCATCTACAGCCAATGGGGGTCATTCCCAATTGATCGCTAGATGCCGTTGTTCGCTGTATAGCGATCAGTGGTAAAAATGGCTAATCTGCGCATGCGTATGCTCCGCAATGTGCACGCGCGTCGTACGGGTACAAAGTCCATTATGGTTTTGCCCTGGTTCTAGCGACGATTCCAATCGCACCGCCGGCCGCAAGGAGATTGACAGAAAGAGGGCGTTTCTGGGTGTCAACTGACCGTTTTCAGGGAGTGCTTAGAAAAACGCAGGCATGGCAGAAAAAACGCAGGCGTGGCTGGGCGTTCGCTGGGCGGGTGTGTGACGTCAAAAGCCGTCCCTTTGTCGTTAGAATCAACGCACACGAAGAGTAACTACAGGGCTGGTCTTGTTTTGCACAAAATGATTTTGCAGGCGCTCTGCTGCACAAGCGTTTGCACTTCTGCAAAGCGAAAATACACTCCCCAGTGGGCGGTGACAATGCGTTTGCACGGCTGCTAAAAACTGCTAGCGAGCGATCAACTCGGAATGACCCCCTATGGGTGAACACTTAAAAGTGCACAGATTAGGAGACAGGAAAAAGTGACCACTCAAAATTGCGCAGCCAAACCCCTTTCGTGCACTGGCGTATCTATAATATGTGCAAGGTATGAAATACTCATCTCTCTGTCGGCCCGGCGCTGGCTGCAGAGCTGCAAATATCACTTGGAAAATGGCCAACCCGGCTTTTTTCCGGTGATTTGCGCATGTACAATAGTGCTGTCATCGGGAATGCAGAGCGGGCACCATGTTCCCGGAGACCTGCGCAAGCGCTGTAGTCTCTGGCACAGTGCCAGAGTCTACTGCGTGGTCGGAGAGGAGGGGGCCCAATCGAAGACTGCACACATGCCCCTTCCTCTCTTAAGCGCCTCTGCTTACATGCCAACTCCAGCTATCTCTTGTGATGCACTACAGGACAAGCAGCTAGCACTACCTCTGTCAGCTCAGTCTGCTGGTTACCAGTTCTCAGATGGGGCCACCAAGATTTTTTTGTTGCACCAAATCTATCTGCGATCCAGCCATTGTAGCCACACTTTAGGACAGCTGCTGGAAATCATGAAATAAAAAACCCACCCCATCTTGGCCTTTATTTTGCTTTCGTTTTGTATACAGTTTCTATGATACAGTAGAACATTTATCAAGTTGGAGCCATAAAACAATAAATACTATTCACAAAGGTCACAGAGGTTTCATCCTGGTGTGCAGTTGACACATCAGGGCAGTAGCTAGGGGTGTGCAAGAGGACTCATCCGCAGCCAGTAGAGTAGGGCTACTGCAGAGTTGACTGGAGGATCCAAGAGCAGTAGGGGCACACCTTTTCTAGTGGGAGGTCAACATTTCCAACAGGAGGGAGGAGGAAAAAGATATTTACTATGGAGAATGCTTGTGAAAACCTATGAGAATGAGTGTGGTTTACTTAAGAATTGCAGATGTTTAATGGATGAAAATTAGTCTTTTTTTAAATACTTTTCTTATTATAGCCCCTATCAGCTATCCCTCAGCATAGATCTTCTCCTTTTAATAAAACATCTTAACTAAAGTAAAGACACAAACACAGGAGTTGGCATTTCCAATTTTAGGTCAGATTTATTTAAAAGGCAATTCAATTAAGTTTTATTATTTTCAGGTTAATGATTAATGTTAGTATGGTGAACAGAGCCATAATTAGACATTTTGGAGGCCTGTGCTGGAAAGGGAATTGGTGCCCTTCCCCCCATATTAAAAATAGTGACGTGGCTTTGCATGGAATGGGCGTCGCCACAGAATAGTACATATTAGACCTCAAAGTAGTATCAGTTATTCACATTGCACCAGACAATATTGTCCGTTATTCACATTACACCACACCGTACTGCTCCTTATACATAATTTGGCACACAGTAGAGCCTCGTATACACATTACACCATAGTAAAGCCCCTTATACATGTTACACCACATTTGAACCCATTATAGACATTATGCCACAGTAGAAACCCTTATACACATTACGCAACAGTAGAGCCCCTTATAGACATTATGCCACACAGTAGAGACCCTTGTACACATTACGCCACACAGTAGAGAACCTTATGCACATTACGCCACAGTAGAGACATGTATACACTTTACGCCACAGTAGAGCCGTTTTTACATGTTAAGCAGCAGTAAAACCCCTTATACACATTATGCAACAGTAAAGCTGCTTGTACTGATTATGCCACAGTAAAGTCCCTTATACACAGTATGCATTGGTATAGCTCCTCCACATCATTATCATCATCCTTTCACCTCCTCATCATCAACATCATCCTTCCTCCTCCACATTTCTCATCATTTCTCACCATCATTCCTCCTCCTCCCCCATCCCCCTCCTCACCCCTGCAACTAAGCTGCTTACATTTTTTTTGTTGTGCCCAGCAGCAGCCTCCTCAGATTATTGTGCCTGGCGGAAGTCCCTCTGTAGAGAAATTATGTCTTCTCTCCCTTCAGACTTTCGGAGTCGGGGGAAGATGGCGAACTGCACAGAAAAGCCGGGCACTCACCGCTGAGATGTTCAGCGGCAGCAGTTTCTGCCCACATGCCATCTGTGCTCTGTGTGGCCACACTGGCCACACCACCCTAGTTACACTCCTGGTGGTGACAGACCAAGAACAGGGCATAACACCAACCATTCAAACAAACCCAAACCTTGGTATTCAACTCTCTGTAAACTCCCGGTAGGGACATTGGATTGGCTATTATAAAAACAGGAGAGCACACCCACTAATCTAAATAATACATTTAAAAAAATGCAGCAATCCTACCACCACCATACAAAACTTAAAATGTAAAATCAGAACAAGAGAATAAGCAAATTCCTGGGAGGGAGGGAGGAAAATGGAGAACTGCACAAAACAAATGATTATAAATAACATTAAGCACACCCACCTTTAAGCTAAATGGTTAGCAAACCCCTAAATCAAAAACCTGACACGATCAAGTCTCTCTAAACTGTATCCGGACTCCAGGTCGACAACAAAAAGGTCGACACGCCTTAGGTCGACGCCAATTGGTCGACACACCTTAGGTCGACATGGACAGCATGTCGACAGGAACAAGGTCGACATGGAAAAAGGTTGACATGGGTTTTTCACGATTGTTTTCTTTTTTGGAACCTTTTCATACTTAACGATCCACATGGACTACGATTGGAACGGTAATCTGTGCCGAGCGAAGCAGTAGTGGAGCGAAGGCCCCATGCCCAAAGCATGGCGAGCGAACGCGGTGCACTAATTGGGGTTCCCGGTCACTCTACGAAGAAAACGACACCAAAAAACATAAAAAACTCATGTCGACCTTTTTCCATGTCGACCTTGTTCCTGTCGACCTTTTGTCCATGGCGACCTAAGGTGTGTCGACCAATTGGCGGCAACCTAAGGTGTGTCGACCTTTTTGTTGTCGACCTGGAGTCCCAGACCCCTCTAAACTGTAGTCTGAAATATACTACTATCAAGCTGTTAGTTCTGTTGAATAATGAAATATTCTAGAGATCTCTGGACATGTTGGTAAACTGCAGATTCCTTTTAAAAAAAAAAACACAGGCTGGGCTCTCTGCGCTGTTCGGAATAAATGTATAGGGTGATTCATTCAGTACGTGGAATGAAAAATCTACTTTCACTATTGCCTGCCCCTATTATCATGATAAGTGGGGACAGCAAGATCTTTCATAAGATGTAAAGTGATTGATTTTTCCAGGTTTATAGACCTGATAAAAAAGCAAATTGCTTTGTGAAATTTGTGACCACTGTAACATACTTACAGGCATCAGCGTACAGTTTTATGTGTCGCACAAAGCCATTTTTTTATTTCTTTTTTTTTTTTTTTAAACATTTTATATACACAATTTTCTCTGTAAAGTAGAAAAGAAAATGTACATTTTAGCCCAAGGAACTCGGGCGCAGATATACTACACATTCAGTATGCACAACAAAGCAGCTTGTAATGTTACTTTACTTATTCTTATATTTCTAAAGATATGACAGAAGGCAATTGGGTCCCTGAGTATTGGTGTGCGCACACATAGTCCTGATTCTGAGTTGCAAGCAATGTTGATAATGGATGCAGTTGAGCGATTATTGATTTTTGAGCATACAGCTACACTGCATATGCATCCAGAGTCCATGCCATTGGCGTATCTATAATAGGCATGCAGTGCACATGGGTCCCAGGGGGACCCACACAGTCCACATGCTGCACCCATATAATTATACTTACCGTTCCGTCGGCCCCGAGGTGGCTGCAGAGCTGCAGAAATCACGGGGAAAATGGACTTGATCTTGCACAGTAGACCCTTGCACAAAAGCCAGAGTTTACTGTACCACCGGAGAGGAGGGGGAACCACATGGAGTCTGCACACAGGCCCCCTCCTCACTTAAACTGCCCTTGGTCCGTTGTTATTGAGACTCAACAGTCTCAGAAAAGTCTTGAAAATGTATTAGGCATTCCTGGGTGGTGAGGCATGCAGATAGCCCATCATATGGGCATTTTATGGGAGTGATGCAGGTATTTTGTTGAAATGGTGGTGTACAAAGATACTACAGTATGTTGCTCACTTTGGAGGCCGTATTCTGACGGACAATCTGAAACCTATGATGTGGCTGGTGCAAGTCTTGATGTTGCAACTAATAGATGCATATAACTCTGCACTGACCAGTATTTGAATGCCTAAAGATGCTCACAGTGGGTGTTTCAGTCCTTGCACATGCAGACGCACAGATGAACACTGCAGAAAGGATTGCAGAATAATTAGCATAAAGGTGCAAAAGCCATACCTACATTAGATGCAGGCACGGAGGCTTCAGCACACCAGCATGTGATACTGCACTGATAAACATCAAATAATTTTGGCATAGCAGAAAAAAATTCAATCAGGACACATAAAAAATTGTGTAATAAAGCCACCAAATAGGAGCGAAATGCATTCATTTTTACCTCCAGTTGTCACTGCTTATTTCCTGCCTACCTCCTTGATGTGCATGGTCTGTAACATTGCCACCTGCACGGTCTGTATCCACGGCAAATACTCTGGTTGCTTTTATTTAAGCTTGTCCTTGCAGCAATTTGTCTGGTGCAGGGCTACCTAACCACCCTGGTGCATTGGCACCATACAAGCTGCAATAGTGTAGTATTTTTGTTTTTTTTGCATGTAACATTTGAAGATTTTCTAATAATTGTTTATTATTAAATGTTTGATTTTTTAAAATGTGTCCTTATTTAATTTTTTTCAGCCACTCCAATATCGATTTAATTGTTAGCATTGGGCTATACATTTATTTACTCCACAGGCCAGTGGGGGTTGTTTTAATATTTTATTAGTGTCTGGGAAAGAAACCATTTTTTACCTTACTGTGCTGTGTAAGATAACTCAAAGCAAAACTAGGGGGAAGTCACAGGTTTGGGGGGGTGTGATGAAGTTGAGCGCCAACCATCTCATGGAGACGGGTTAAAAGCTCACCACCCTCTTCGTAAAGTGAGAAAAAAATAATTAAGTGCCCTAAAAAATAATGAAGGGCTGGGCTAGTATAAAAATTAACTCACCGAGCCTTAAATCTAGGTTAAACGAGAACACGTGCAGAGAAGGAAAGTGTAGAGAAATGTGCATTAAGCCTTATTCTTTCCCTTAGTGGTTTTCTTTCACTTCAGGACCTGTCCACAATCAGAAGAGTCACCAGTCTCTCCTAGGACAGAACTATTCTTGATCTGAGCCAGAAAACTTGTACTACCATACCACCATTTGCTGCTGTTTAGCATTATATAGGGGTATATGCAATTGCGGTCGAATTCCCGAAAATGTCGAAAAACGGGACATTTTCGCCATAAAAAAAAAATCGACAATGCAATTCAGTACTTTTCGTCAAAAAAATGGACTTTCAAAATTCGACTTTTTGAAATTCGACATTTGACAAATTTCGACATTTCTGCAATGGTACAAATGCGGCATTTCGACAAAAGTATATTCAATTGAAGTTTGTAAATTCGACAACAGTGCTTTTAGACAGTAAATTCGTCATTCTCAATCCGCCTCTCTTTGCTGGCGGAATCTAATAAAACTTTTTTAAAAACATGTTTTTTTGTGTGTTTTTTTTATTGGTAATAGCATATCTATTTATATTAGAAGGGATTAGGTACTTGGTTTGTCTATTTAGGAGGCACAAGTATATTTTATATAATTTAAATTTTTTTTTTTTTTTATGGAATGGGTTAAAAATCAGAAAAACAAATGCGTGGGGTCCCCCCTCCTAAGCATAACCAGCCTTAGGCTCTTTGAGCCAGTCCTGGTTGTAAAAATACGGGGGGAAAAATGACAGGGGATCCCCTGTATTTTTAGAACCAGCACCGGGCTCTGCGTCCGGTCCTGGTGCCAAAAATACGGGGGACAAAAAGCGTAGGGGTCCCCTGTATTTTTGGAACCAGCACCGGGCTCCACTAGCTGGGGAGATAATGCCACAGCCGGGGGACACTTTGATATCGGTCCCTGCGGCCGTGCCATTAAAACTCCAACTAGTCACCCCTGGCCGGGGTACCCTGGAGGAGTGGGGACCCCTTCAATCAAGGGGTCCCCCCCTCCAGCCACCCAAGGGCCAGGGGTGAAGCCCGAGGCTGTCCCCCCCATCCATGGGCTGCGGTTGGGAGGCTGATAGCCTTTTGTGAAATGAAAGAATATTGTTTTTTTGCAGCAGAACTACAAGTCCCAGCAAGCCTCCCCCGCAAGCTGGTGCTTGGAGAACCACAAGTACCAGCATGCGGGGGGAAAACGGGCCCGCTGGTACCTGTAGTTCTACTGCAAAAAAAATACCCAAATAAAAACAGGACACAGACATTGTGAAAGTATAACTTTATTACATACATGCCGACACACATACTTACCTATGTTGACACGCCGACTCTGGCCACGTCTCCAATGTCGACGTTCGGGGTACCTGAAAATAAAATTATACTCACCTGATCCAGTGTCCGGTTCTTTTATTGTAATCCACGTACTTGGCAAAACAAAAAAACGCATACCCGAACCAGACGGACTGAAAGGGGTCCCATGTTTACACATGGGACCCCTTTCCCCGAATGCAGAGACCCCCTGGGAGTACTGTCACAGAGGGTCCCTTCAGCCAATCAGGAAGCGCCACTTCGTGGCACTCTCCTGATTGGCTTTGCGCGTCTGAGCTGGCAGACAGCGCATCGCACAGCTCCCTCCATTAGTTTCAATGGTGGGAACTTTGCGGTCAGCGGTGGGGTTACCCGCGGTCAGCCGCTGACCGCGGGTGACCTCACCGCTGACCGCAAAGTTCCCACCATTGAAGATAAAGGAGGGGGCTGTGCGATGCGCGTCTGACAGTTCTGACGCGCATACAGCCAATCAGATTTGCTGAAGGGACCTTCTGTGACAGCAGTCACGGGGGGTCTCTGCATTCGGGGAAAGGGGTCCCATGTGTAAACATGGGACCCCTTTCAGTCCGTGTGGATCGGGTAAATGCGTTTTTTTGTTTTGCCAAGTACGTGGATTACAAATATCACAGGACACTGGATTTAGGTGAGTATTAAGTTTATTTTCAGGTACCCCGGATTCGTCGACATTGGAGACGTGGCAGTCAGCGTGTCAACATAGGTGAGTATGTATGTGTCGACATGTGTGAAATAAAGTTGTATTTTCACGGTGTGCGTGTCCTGTTTTTATTTGGGTATTTTTTTTGCAGAAGAACTACAGTTACCAGCGGGCCCGTCCCCCCCCCCCCACATGCTGGTACTTGTGGTTCTCCAAGTACCAGCTTGCGGGGAGGCTTGCTGGGATATGTAGTTCTTCTGCAAAAAGCAATATTATTTCATTTTTACACATGGCTATCAGCCCCCCATCCGCAGCCCTTGGATGGGGGGGACAGCCTCAGGCTTCACCCCTGGGTTGCTGGGGGGGGACCCCTTGATTGAAGGGGTCCCCACTCCTCCAGGGTACCCCGGCCAGGGGTGACTAGTTGGGTATTTAATGCCACGGCTGCAGGGAGCGGTATAAAAGTGTCCCCCGGCTGTGGCATTATCTGTCCAGCTAGTGGAGCCCGGTGCTGGTACAAAAAATACGGGGGACCCCTACTCTTTTTGTCCCCCATATTTTTTGCACCAGGACCAGGCGCAGAGCCCGGTGCTGGTTGTTAAAATACGGGGGATCCCCTGTCATTTTTTTTCCCGTATTTTGGCAACCAGGACCGGCTCAAAGAGCCCGAGGCTGGTTATGCTTAGGAGGGGGGACCCCACGCAAAAAAAATTCGTGTTTTTTACCGTTTTTTTCACATTTTTAAAAATCAAATCAAAATCCGTCAATTCGGCCGTTTTTTCGACAGCGGGACTGTCGAATCCGTTTTTTATTGAATATGTCGAATTCCGGCACCCACCTGCCGGAATTCGACGGTCGAATTGTGTCGAATTTAAAAACGGGCGAAAAAGTGCCGCAATTCGTCCGGAATTGCATATACCCCATAATCTCATAGAAGCTGCTTCAGTGATGAGCGTGCAAATAGATCCTTCCTTTTGTGATGCATTCACTTTTTATTGTAAAAATTACTCCTGCTAAGAAATCTTTAACTTACATCTAACCACGTTTAAGTACAAGAATAAGTTTTAAACATTTGCCTTGATAGTTAGCATGCATTATTAGGTTTAATTTAAGCTACAGCAGGTACAATCCTATGTAAAATTGAATGTCAAAATTAATTCTGAAATATACCCACAAAATAAAATGATAAAGGCTTGCACACTGTAGAAAGCTGCAGAACTTATTCATATTACCAGAAGGGCCTACCCAAAATGTTACTACTACTGACAGTCCCGTCTTATGTTTGCCTCAGTTCATTATTATGTCACCATGCCCTTATTGCACTCTGACTACATTTGAATGCCGCTTTATTTCCCCTGTTCTACCTCTCCAAGCTTAACGAGGTGGAAGTATGAAATCTATGGATGGATGTAGGCGTGTATGGATTTTTGTGTGTGCACGCACAGTACTGATTTGTATATTTTGTGATGACCAAACAGATGTAAACCTAAGTAAGTCTGATAACACTGCATTCACATTTTACGGGCAAATGCTGTGACAAGATGCCACTTAAATACAAATGACAGTGGTGCATGCAGGGGGGTTTCTGAGTGCCCAGAATCCCCCCTCACGGGCCACAATCGGAGCCCCACCCACTCACGACATAATGCATTAATTCACAGGTGTTATTTCATTTTCCGCCATCTCCCATATACCTGTGAATTGCATCATTTTGCTACAAGAGTGCAATGCCTAATGACACAATTAACCAGACTCCGACCCCAACAAAAGCTGCTGCATTGTATCTTACCACTGAATTTAAGTGTGAGATATATACACAATGTATACAATATCACTACTAAGATTTTTCACAGAAAATCTCCCTGACTGCTTCAATGCACCTCTTATATCATGCAACTACTCCTTATGTTACATTGATGAGCTTTGAAAAGGGTGAGACAGTTTCTAAGGAGTTGACATTCTCTCTCCACACTGTAAAACGCTCATGAAAACTAGAGATGAGCGCCTGAAATTTTTCGGGTTTTGTGTTTTGGTTTTGGGTTCGGTTCCGCGGCCGTGTTTTGGGTTCGACCGCGTTTTGGCAAAACCTCACCGAATTTTTTTTGTCGGATTCGGGTGTGTTTTGGATTCGGGTGTTTTTTTAAAAAAACCCTAAAAAACAGCTTAAATCATAGAATTTGGGGGTCATTTTGATCCCATATTATTATTAACCTCAAAAACCATAATTTCCACTCATTTTCAGTCTATTCTGAATACCTCACACCTCACAATATTATTTTTAGTCCTAAAATTTGCACCGAGGTCGCTGGATGACTAAGCTAAGCGACCCTAGTGGCCGACACAAACACCTGGCCCATCTAGGAGTGGCACTGCAGTGTCACGCAGGATGGCCCTTCCAAAAAACACTCCCCAAACAGCACATGACGCAAAGAAAAAAAGAGGTGCAATGAGGTAGCTGTGTGACTAAGCTCAGCGACCCAAGTGCCCGACACAAACACCTGGCCCATCTAGGAGTGGCACTGCAGTGTCACGCAGGATGTCCCTTCCAAAAAACCCTCCCCAAACAGCACATGACGCAAAGAAAAAAAGAGGCGCAATGAGGTAGCTGTGTGAGTAAGATTAGCGACCCTAGTGGCCGACACAAACACCGGGCCCATCTAGGAGTGGCACTGCAGTGTCACGCAGGATGTCCCTTCCAAAAAACCCTCCCCAAACAGCACATGACGCAAAGAAAAATAAAAGAAAAAAGAGGTGCAAGATGGAATTGTCCTTGGGCCCTCCCACCCACCCTTATGTTGTATAAACAGGACATGCACACTTTAACCAACCCATCATTTCAGTGACAGGGTCTGCCACACGACTGTGACTGATATGACGGGTTGGTTTGGACCCCCACCAAAAAAGAAGCAATTAATCTCTCCTTGCACAAACTGGCTCTACAGAGGCAAGATGTCCACCTCATCATCATCCTCCGATATATCACCGTGTACATCCCCCTCCTCACAGATTATCAATTCGTCCCCACTGGAATCCACCATCTCAGCTCCCTGTGTACTTTGTGGAGGCAATTGCTGCTGGTCAATGTCTCCGCGGAGGAATTGATTATAATTCATTTTAATGAACATCATCTTCTCCACATTTTCTGGATGTAACCTCGTACGCCGATTGCTGACAAGGTGAGCGGCGGCACTAAACACTCTTTCGGAGTACACACTTGTGGGAGGGCAACTTAGGTAGAATAAAGCCAGTTTGTGCAAGGGCCTCCAAATTGCCTCTTTTTCCTGCCAGTATAAGTACGGACTATGTGACGTGCCTACTTGGATGCGGTCACTCATATAATCCTCCACCATTCTTTCAATGTTGAGAGAATCATATGCAGTGACAGTAGACGACATGTCCGTAATCGTTGTCAGGTCCTTCAGTCCGGACCAGATGTCAGCATCAGCAGTCGCTCCAGACTGCCCTGCATCACCGCCAGCGGGTGGGCTCGGAATTCTGAGCCTTTTCCTCGCACCCCCAGTTGCGGGAGAATGTGAAGGAGGAGATGTTGACAGGTCGCGTTCCGCTTGACTTGACAATTTTGTCACCAGCAGGTCTTTGCACCCCAGCAGACTTGTGTCTGCCGGAAAGAGAGATCCAAGGTAGGTTTTAAATCTAGGATCGAGCACGGTGGCCAAAATGTAGTGCTCTGATTTCAACAGATTGACCACCCGTGAATCCTTGTTAAGCGAATTAAGGGCTGCATCCACAAGTCCCACATGCCTAGCGGAATCGCTCCCTTTTAGCTCCTTCTTCAATGCCTCCAGCTTCTTCTGCAAAAGCCTGATGAGGGGAATGACCTGACTCAGGCTGGCAGTGTCTGAACTGACTTCACGTGTGGCAAGTTCAAAGGGCATCAGAACCTTGCACAACGTTGAAATCATTCTCCACTGCACTTGAGACAGGTGCATTCCACCTCCTATATCGTGCTCAATTGTATAGGCTTGAATGGCCTTTTGCTGCTCCTCCAACCTCTGAAGCATATAGAGGGTTGAATTCCACCTCGTTACCACTTCTTGCTTCAGATGATGGCAGGGCAGGTTCAGTAGTTTTTGGTGGTGCTCCAGTCTTCTGTACGTGGTGCCTGTACGCCGAAAGTGTCCCGCAATTCTTCTGGCCACCGACAGCATCTCTTGCACGCCCCTGTCGTTTTTTAAAAAATTCTGCACCACCAAATTCAAGGTATGTGCAAAACATGGGACGTGCTGGAATTTGCCCATATTTAATGCACACACAATATTGCTGGCGTTGTCCGATGCCACAAATCCACAGGAGAGTCCAATTGGGGTAAGCCATTCTGCGATGATCTTCCTCAGTTGCCGTAAGAGGTTTTCAGCTGTGTGCGTATTCTGGAAAGCGGTGATACAAAGCGTAGCCTGCCTAGGAAAGAGTTGGCGTTTGCGAGATGCTGCTACTAGTGCCGCCGCTGCTGTTCTTGCGGCGGGAGTCCATACATCTACCCAGTGGGCTGTCACAGTCATATAGTCCTGACCCTGCCCTGCTCCACTTGTCCACATGTCCGTGGTTAAGTGGACATTGGGTACAACTGCATTTTTTAGGACACTGGTGAGTCTTTTTCTGACGTCCGTGTACATTCTCGGTATCGCCTGCCTACAGAAGTGGAACCTAGATGGTATTTGGTAACGGGGGCACACTGCCTCAATAAATTGTCTAGTTCCCTGTGAACTAACGGCGGATACCGGACGCACGTCTAACACCAACATAGTTGTCAAGGACTCAGTTATCCGCTTTGCAACAGGATGACTGCTGTGATATTTCATCTTCCTCGCAAAGGACTGTTGGACAGTCAATTGCTTACTGGAAGTAGTACAAGTGGGCTTACGACTTCCCCTCTGGGATGACCATCGACTCCCAGCAGCAACAACAGCAGCGCCAGCAGCAGTAGGCGTTACACGCAAGGATGCATCGGAGGAATCCCAGGCAGGAGAGGACTCGTCAGAATTGCCAGTGACATGGCCTGCAGGACTATTGGCATTCCTGGGGAAGGAGGAAATTGACACTGAGGGAGTTGGTGGGGTGGTTTGCGTGAGCTTGGTTACAAGAGGAAGGGATTTACTGGTCAGTGGACTGCTTCCGCTGTCGGCCCAAGTTTTTGAACTTGTCACTGACTTATTATGAATGCGCTGCAGGTGACGTATAAGGGAGGATGTTCCGAGGTGGTTAACGTCCTTACCCCTACTTATTACAGCTTGACAAAGGGAACACACGGCTTGACACCTGTTGTCCGCATTTCTGGTGAAATACTTCCACACCGAAGAGCTGATTTTTTTGGTATTTTCACCAGGCATGTCAACGGCCCTATTCCTCCCACGGACAACAGGTGTCTCCCCGGGTGCCTGACTTAAACAAACCACCTCACCATCAGAATCCTCCTGGTCAATTTCCTCCCCAGCGCCAGCAACACCCATATCCTCCTCATCCTGGTGTACTTCAACACTGACATCTTCAATCTGACTATCAGGAACTGGACTGCGGGTGCTCCTTCCAGCACTTGCAGGGGGCGTGCAAATGGTGGAAGGCGCATGCTCTTCACGTCCAGTGTTGGGAAGGTCAGGCATCGCAACCGACACAATTGGACTCTCCTTGTGGATTTGGGATTTCGAAGAACGCACAGTTCTTTGCGGTGCTACTGCTTTTGCCAGCTTGAGTCTTTTCATTTTTCTAGCGAGAGGCTGAGTGCCTCCATCCTCATGTGAAGCTGAACCACTAGCCATGAACATAGGCCAGGGCCTCAGCCGTCCCTTGCCACTCCGTGTGGTAAATGGCATATTGGCAAGTTTACGCTTCTCCTCCGACAATTTTATTTTAGGTTTTGGAGTCCTTTTTTTACTGATATTTGGTGTTTTGGATTTGACATGCTCTGTACTATGACATTGGGCATCGGCCTTGGCAGACGACGTTGCTGGCATTTCATCGTCTCGGCCATGACTAGTGGCAGCAGCTTCAGCACGAGGTGGAAGTGGATCTTGATCTTTCCCTAATTTTGGAACCTCAACATTTTTGTTCTCCATATTTTAATAGGCACAACTAAAAGGCACCTCAGGTAAACAATGGAGATGGATGGATACTAGTATACAATTATGGATGGACTGCCGAGTGCCGACACAGAGGTAGCTACAGCCGTGGACTACCGTACTGTACTGTGTCTGCTGCTAATATAGACTGGTTGATAAAGAGATGTAGTAGTAGTATGTATGTATAAAGAAGAAAGAAAAAAAAACCACGGGTAGGTGGTATACAATTATGGACGGACTGCCGAGTGCCGACACAGAGGTAGCTACAGCCGTGGACTACCGTACTGTACTGTGTCTGCTGCTAATATAGACTGGTTGATAAAGAGATGTAGTAGTAGTATGTATGTATAAAGAAGAAAGAAAAAAAAACCACGGGTAGGTGGTATACAATTATGGACGGACTGCCCAGTGCCGACACAGAGGTAGCTACAGCCGTGGACTACCGTACTGTACTGTGTCTGCTGCTAATATAGACTGGTTGATAAAGAGATGTAGTAGTAGTATGTATGTATAAAGAAGAAAGAAAAAAAAACCACGGGTAGGTGGTATACAATTATGGACGGACTGCCGAGTGCCGACACAGAGGTAGCTACAGCCGTGGACTACCGTACTGTACTGTGTCTGCTGCTAATATAGACTGGTTGATAAAGAGATGTAGTAGTAGTATGTATGTATAAAGAAGAAAGAAAAAAAAACCACGGGTAGGTGGTATACAATTATGGACGGACTGCCCAGTGCCGACACAGAGGTAGCTACAGCCGTGGACTACCGTACTGTACTGTGTCTGCTGCTAATATAGACTGGTTGATAAAGAGATGTAGTAGTAGTATGTATGTATAAAGAAGAAAGAAAAAAAAACCACGGGTAGGTGGTATACAATTATGGACGGACTGCCCAGTGCCGACACAGAGGTAGCTACAGCCGTGGACTACCGTACTGTACTGTGTCTGCTGCTAATATAGACTGGTTGATAAAGACATGTAGTAGTAGTAGTATGTATGTATAAAGAAGAAAGAAAAAAAAACCACGGGTAGGTGGTATACAATTATGGACGGACTGCCCAGTGCCGACACAGAGGTAGCTACAGCCGTGGACTACCGTACTGTACTGTGTCTGCAGCTAATATAGACTGGTTGATAAAGAGATGTAGTAGTAGTATGTATGTATAAAGAAGAAAGAAAAAAAAACCACGGGTAGGTGGTATACAATTATGGACGGACTGCCCAGTGCCGACACAGAGGTAGCTACAGCCGTGGACTACCGTACTGTACTGTGTCTGCTGCTAATATAGACTGGTTGATAAAGAGATGTAGTAGTAGTAGTATGTATGTATAAAGAAGAAAGAAAAAAAAACCACGGGTAGGTGGTATACAATTATGGACGGACTGCCGAGTGCCGACACAGAGGTAGCTACAGCCGTGAACTACCGTACTGTGTCTGCTGCGACTGGATGATAAATAATGATATAAAAAATATATATATATCACTACTGCAGCCGGACAGGTATATATTATATAATGACGGACCTGCTGGACACTGTCTGTCAGCAGAATGAGTTTTTTATAGAATAAAAAAAAAAACACCACACAAGTGAAGTCACACGACGAGTGTTTAACTTTTTCAGGCAATCACAATATAGTATACTATACTACTAACTATACTGGTGGTCAGTGTGGTCAGGTGGTCACTGGTCAGTCACACTGGCAGTGGCACTCCTGCAGCAAAAGTGTGCACTGTTTAATTTTAATAATAATATGTACTCCTGGCTCCTGCTATAACCTATAACTGGCACTGCAGTGCTCCCCAGTCTCCCCCACAATTATAAGATGTGTGAGCTGAGCACAGTCAGATACGAGTGTTTAACTTTTTCAGGCAATCACAATATAGTATACTATACTACTAACTATACTGGTGGTCAGTGTGGTCAGGTCACTGGTCAGTCACACTGGCAGTGGCACTCCTGCAGCAAAAGTGTGCACTGTTTAATTTTAATAATAATATGTACTCCTGGCTCCTGCTATAACCTATAACTGGCACTGCAGTGCTCCCCAGTCTCCCCCACAATTATAAGATGTGTGAGCTGAGCACAGTCAGATATATACATAGATGATGCAGCACACTGGGCTGAGCAGTGCACACAGATATGGTATGTGACTGAGTCACTGTGTATCGTTTTTTTCAGGCAGAGAACGGATATATTAAATAAAACTGCACTGTCTGGTGGTCACTGTGGTCAGTCACTAGTAAACTCTGCACTCTCTACAGTTCTACAGTACTCCTAAGCTCCAGTAAATCAGGTCAATCTCTCTCTCTCTCTCTCCTAATCTAAATGGAGAGGACGCCAGCCACGTCCTCTCCCTATCAATCTCAATGCACGTGTGAAAATGGCGGCGACGCGCGGCTCCTTATATAGAATCCGAGTCTCGCGAGAATCCGACAGCGTCATGATGACGTTCGGGCGCGCTCGGGTTAACCGAGCAAGGCGGGAAGATCCGAGTCGCTCGGACCCGTGAAAAAAAACATGAAGTTCGTGCGGGTTCGGATTCAGAGAAACCGAACCCGCTCATCTCTAATGAAAACCCAGTGGTAAAATAGTGAACTTCATAGGCGGCCATGTAAACAGCATTTCTCGGTAGTCAATGCTTCTGAATTGGAGTGGTTTATTGAATCATTCAGTAATTGAGATGAGAGCTGTGTACATTTCGTAGGGAAACACAAAATACTGTGGCTATGCAGCTGATCAGGAAATTGCAACTTTGAATGTATTTCAAACTACCCTGTTTGCAGACCATTCAATCTCACATCTTAATGAGCGGAGCAGCACTTGATGAATTTGCTGACCTTGAATCTGATCTACTGTCCAGTGCTTTTATGTGCTTGCGTGCTGTCCTTCACTTGAGGTTAATCAGAGGACACCATCCACTCCATTCTAGACCCTAGGAAGACTTAATTGCTGAAATTTGTCTTCCTAAACCCTGAAACAATCTCATTCATAAGATTTTCCAAAACACAGACAATATTGTCACTTTATTGTGAGAAGGGAAGGGAAACTCATACCACGCCAATCATGAGCTGATAATTACAGTGGCTGACTCTCACCATTCATATATAAGTCACAACTGAAGCAGCCCACTAAGCAGATTTGTAACAAACAAAATGTATCAGTGGGAATTTATTTCGGAAAAAATATCATATATCAGCACATTATATAAAATAGTATTAATAAAGTGTGCAGCTATGCAATAACTGTAATACGGGTATAGTAGTGGGAATTATTAAACATCAAGGTACTTTTGAAGAGGCTGCTTTGTTAATCATCTTTAATGGTCAGTATTTCAAATTGGAATTATTTGTAGATGTCACATCGTCAGGGCGAGACTTTTGTGCTTTTGCATATGACAGTGTTGTCCAACCGTATCATGACAGAATAGGGGAGAGCTGCTCCTCTGTCACACCAGGAGATTGTGCTGTCAGTGTACTGCATGTGGCGTTTTCAGCGTGGAATTGCTTTGGCGTGGGGGAAGAACAGCATTCCCCAGTCACCTTCAGCATGCGATGAGTAAACTTTTAGAATGTGGCAGTTTCCAAGTCATAAAATGACCGTGTTCTAAGGGCAGTTAAAAAGTAAACCAAATACTGGCGGCATATTTAATTTAGTTTAAGAGCAATACGTCTGAATATTCCACCAGTTTTTATATAACTTACCTGTCCTGCGAGGTCCGGCGGTGTCAACCTCTTAGGTGGTGTCCTCTTCTGAGCCTTCTACTGCTGTCAGCTATGTGCGACGGTTGTCTCCAGGCATCAGCCAAGGAAAGGCTTCACTGAAGCTCGATAGGCTTTGCTAGGTGCCCATTGTCGGTAATGGGGACTGTACCTCTCACGCCATCTATAGGTAGCAAAGTGGTATAGTCATAAACAACAGTAAGCTAAACTTGCCGCTGTTTGCTAAATACAGAACTATGGGGCAGACTTATTAAGCCTGGAGAAGTGATAAAGCAGTGATAAAGCAATGATAAGTGCAAGGTGATAACGCAACAGCCAATCAGCTCCAATATGTAAATTTACAGTTAGGAGCTGATTGGCGGGTGCGTTATCACCTTGCACTTATCACTGCTTTATCACTTCTCCATGCTTAATACATCTGCCACAGAATGTGCTTAAGTGGTTATGACTTGTTCTTAAATGGGGCACTTTGTCTGACTCAAAGCACTCATTCAGCTGACAGTTGCTCATGCAGTGCTACAAACAGAATACAAGACAATGAATGCCCTTTAATAAAGCGCAGGTCACTCAGTTTAGTGGAAGATGCTAGCGGTGGAGGATCAGATACTGTAGGTGGTGTATGGTGCAGTGAATCGCATCAACGCAGCCCCGCTACCTGCTGTACAATTCCACGATTAGCGTCATTGTGCTATTAGTCCATAATAACGCGTTTCACTATCAGTTGAGTCATTGAGGGGCAGATGTATTAACCTGTAGAAGGAATAAGGAAGTGATAAACCAGTGATATGTGCAAGGCGATAAAGGCAGCAGCCAATCAGTTCCAATATGTAAATTAACAGTTAGGATCTGATTGACTGGTGCCTTTATCACCTTGCACATATCACTGGTTTATCACTTCCTTATGCCTTCTCCAGGTTAATAATACATCTACCCCTGAGTCTCCATGCTTCCCACCTCCATGGGAGAATTGACAGGTGAGGCAGGCTGGTCAGCTATCTGGGAAGGTTTCCTTAAATCCTGGAGACTCTCAGATATTTTGGGACAGTAGTCAAACATACTTTGAACTCTACTGATTAGCATTCAAACCATGAAGCAATCTATGAAATAATCTGTAACCAGAGTGTGGGCTTCACAGAAAACGTATAACCTAACATTTTCTCTGTCAACTTGAATTTCTTGCATAAAAAAACACACATAATAGCTTTATTTATTTATAAAGTTTAGTTCAGTTTATTTACCATACAGATGTGCCCTTATTCAAGTACTTTGTATAATGTTGCAGATACATTAGGGCAGGGTCGTTCATACTGTAACTCTGTCTATTTCCTTTCCTACCCAGATTAGTGATTTATAGTCGCACACAGAAGCACATGAAATGTCGGCACCAATAGTCAGTCTACCCTTGTGTTGTACTTAGAGCGGCTAAGTAACAAAGTCCATGGTGCGCCTAATGGGGCTGTTTGGCTCAGTTTGAGCAAAGGTGTTTGTGGACACATCTGTAGATTTTTCTGCTGTGTAAAACACATTTATTTACAGTTGCTGCACAAGGATTATGGGGTCAATTCATGAAGCAGTGAAAAGTGTGGAGAAGTGAGCCAGTGGAGAAGCTGCCCATGGCAACCAATCAGCATTCAAGTAACATTTATAATTTGCATACTATACAGATACTGTACATACTGTACAGAGCAGCTGATTGGTTGCCATGGTCAACTTCTCCACAGGCTCACTTCTCCACTCTTTTCACTGCTTCATGAACAGCCCCTATGGGATCTATTCACGAAGTAGTGAAAAGTGTGGGGAAATGACCAGTAGAGAAGTTGAACATGGCAACCAATCAGCATTGAAGTAATATTTATAATTTGCATACTATACAATTGTACAGAGCAGCTGATTGGTTGCCATGGGAAACTTCTCCACAGGCTCACTCTTTTCACTGCTTCATGAATAGACCCCTATGTCTCTTGTTGTCCACAGCGACCAGTCATGGTTTAACTGTCAATCTCTAGTTAACCTTAGAAGATGAAAGCAAGCATCTGATTGGTTGGTACTGGCAAAAATAGTTTTGCTAATCAGAACATATAAACAGATTCAATTAAGTGCGAGGTGCCACTGTAGCCTCATGCAATGCGCTTCTGCTCACAGTTCTGGATATTAGGTACAGAACACTTTGCTTAGTGATGATTAGTACCAGTAAGATCCCACAATGATATGTTGTGAGGGTCCAACAGGACATTAATTGAATAGACCCCTATGTGCACATTGACATTTAATTATCTGCCGGTTGCCACCTAGTGGTCAAATTGTTACAAAAGTGGAAGGACATTTGTGTGGCATTGTCAAGCACGTAGAGTTTAATAAAAACATCTAACTATTGTATCATCAGCTCAGAATATATTAGTCAGTGGCAGCTGCTGTTCTGTAAAGGACGGAGATTTAGGGGAACACAGATTCTATTGCTTGGCGATTGGTACTGTATATTAAACTAATTACTATATTAAACTATTCATTTATAGGCCTGCTTCTTTATTATTTAGTCCATATTTGGTAACACAACATAATATTTTTTGTCATTATTTCTATTTGTTTTAATCCTCTTTGGAATTTATATGATTCATCTATATCTTGTAACTTTTTATTGTCCCGCTACTGCTTTAGCAGGAAGTGTCTCGCTGGTTCCTCCTGTGGATCTCCGGCTGTTACTTATTGTCTGCAGGATCTGGGGCGTGCACTAGGATACATTAAAACACATGGACTTTACTTACAGTAAATAATGCCTTTATGGTGCTTTCTCTTTGCATAAAAACATATCAACGATTGCGCATTTCCATATTATTTGCAACAACAAAAAATAATAGAAAAAAAAACACTTTTTTAGGGATATATCCTATTGTAAATACCAATAAATTATTTATTTATAAGAAGGATATTGTTATTATTTCTTTATTAACAGAGCATACGTGCAAATTCTCGTGGAAGGAATTCGGTGGGCTCTTCTGGCCTTATCGATGGAAGTGGGCGGCCGGGAGGCTGGAGGACATTTTTTGCATTAAATGATGTCATCCTAGCCCCACCCACCATTGTAAAATGTTTTAAATTGCATCTTTAAACAGTGCTGGGCGAGTGCCAGCGTACAATGTCACAAATGCAGAAACATGACGATGAGGGGTATATTATAAGTGCTGGTTTTTAGAAGTGGAGATGTTGCATCATTTATCTAGCACCTTCTAGAAGATAATAGGCAGAATCTGATTGGTTGCTATGGGAAACATCTCCACTTCTAAAAACCTACACTTTAGTAACTATACCCCCGAAAGTCAGAAAATATGGTGTGTCGCTTACTTGCTCATTTGGAACCTCTCCGTGGAGTCATGATAATGCAATTCACTAATGATGTACTCTATCTATCTATCTATCTATCTATCTATCTATCTATCTATCTATCTATCTATCATCCCATTTTGTTACACACATACGCGCTCACCGACGTTAAGCCAGAAAGTTATGTCGTTATACATTGTTAATTAGTATATACCCTTTGTGTAAAAGAAACGTTACATTGACCCTTAAAATACAAAAATGTGCTGCTTTTTTTTATAACACACCTCCTAGAAACATTGCAACTACTCCTCCATCCCCCCAGCAGTCGTCTCATAGAGGTCCTGAGCCCAGGACATGCACGTTTCAGCAGATACTTACCTCAGGCTGTGGGCACCTTAAATATCAGTTCCCCCTGGCACCAGACCCTCGTCCTTCTTCTTTCTGCTAGTCAGCAGAGTTCTCATTTAGATGAATATGACATTTGTAGAAGTGAGTACATTTATTTTTAGTACATTTTTTTATTTTGAGTGATAAAGTGGAGAGAGATAAACTGTCAACCAATCAGCTCCTAACTGTCAATTTTCAAATAGCCTGTATCATGGCAGCTAGATGCTGATTGGCTGGTAGTTTATCATTCTGCACTTTATCACTCTCCAATGCTTAGTACATCTCCACTACAGTGCCCCCTTGTGTTACATTGTAGCATGCACAGTGGTCCTGAAATCAGTGTAAATGGAATTTGAATAATGGGGCTAATTCAGGTTGGATCGCAAATCGCGATCCAACTGGAATTATTACGATCGCCCCGCTGGCGCATGCGCACCGCCTGTCCTGCGCATGTGCCCGCACTGTCTGTGGGGGACAGAAAATGTCAATCAGGCAGAGGCGGTCGCAGGGCGAGTACAGAGCGTTGCGGGGACGGTGCGGCGTGAAAGGGGGGCAGAGGTGCCCAAACGGGGGTGGGGTGTTGGGAGCGATATCAAAGAACATAGAGGCGGGCCTCCCGCGGGCGCAGCTAAGCTGCGCCGGCAGGAGGCATCACCAATTTCTACGATGAAGCAGAAATTGCGAGGTGATTGCAATTTCTGCTTCATCAAGGGGGGGAGGCGGCGGTCAGTATGCTGGGCGGCATTGCTAGGAAAAGGATTGCAAATTCTGCTAATTAGCAGAATTAGCAATCCTTACTGAATTAGGCCTTATGTTTGGATTACTCTGTTTTCCAAATCACCTCAGTTTATTTTGACTTGTTTTATTTATATTAGTCAAGTTTGCTTTTTTGGTTCATTCTCTCCCAAGGTCTGTGTGTACTGAGCTCTACATTATAGCAGGACAGGAAAGTGCAATAATGCACTCGCCAAAATCTAATAGAATAAATTCAGTGTTCAATCGTGACATATGAAATAAACTGAGTCAATAACTCATGAGAGTAAAGCAGTGTTATGGGGAGGAGGAGGTCATGTGGAATCACTGGTCCAAAAAGACCCATTGATGCTTCTTCTTCAGCTCCTCTATAGCCACCTTGTCTGTTACTACTGACAGGGCCATTACAATGCCGGGCCCCATAGCCATTGCACATCCGGTGATGTTCCACCCTGGCTGTAATTAATTTGAGGGTTGTCCAAAAGTGAAATTAGGCAGGACACTGAAATATTTGTAACATGTGCAGGTCAGTGGGAGAAATGTATCAAACCTCCTAAAGAGTGAAGTGTACAAATAGAGAAGTTGCCCGTAGCGTCCATTCACCTTCCGATGTGGTATACAATATCTACAGTTATTAGATAGACTGTCAATAGGCTGACAGACATTAGGCTGACACCGCAGGGGTGGCAAGCTAGAGGTGGGGCTGCTGCGCAGGTCAAAGTTCAAGTAGTGCCAGTGAGTCAGTTTGGGGTGACAGTTGGTGGCAGTTGGTGTGACTCCCCTATTTGAAATTCGGACTGCTCTGCAGTCGCACTTCTGAAGCCACCACTGGTCGACAGGGTCAAAAGATTAACAGGTAATAGGTAAACAGTTAAAACGGCCGCAAGGTACGAAAGATCGTCAGGATCCAAAGGTTGACTTGGAAATGGTCGACACAAGCTTTTACTGTGTTTTTTAATGTAATTTTGAACGGTTTCATCACCTGTGACCCCAATGAGTGGTAATGTAGACGCTCCCCAGGCTTCGGTCAGGTTAATATTCCCAATTGAAGTCCACATGGACAGGACACCAAGCAAATGATGAAAAAAATGTGAACCCCCCCCCCCCCCCCCCAAAAAAAAAAAAAAAACTTGTCGACAATGGCACGTCGACCTTTTGACTCTGTCAAACCTGTTTCCTGCAACCCAAATGGTGTTGACTTATTGACTGTCTTTTTAGACAGTGTCTATCCATAGTCCGGAAACCTTCAGCTTCTACTAATCAGTTTATAAATGTATTTGATAAACGCTACCTAGAAAATGCATCCACTTGGCCACACTTGAGGAGGCATGATATCATACCCTCCAACTGTACCTTTTTACCAGGTACAGTACCTTTTTTTTATGGTCTGTACCGATTTTTGGCTCTTCAAACTTCCATTGAAAGTACAGGAAAAGGGGCGTGACCACACCCACTTTAGCCATGAGCACGCCCCTTTCCTAATTTGTACCGATTTTTCTGTGTAAAATGTTGGAAGGTATGTGATATATCTCCCCCAAATGTATCAGAGCTCAGAGCTAAGAGACATCCTGCATCGCCACCTAATGTAGCTGTGCACTCACTCATGCTGCTTTCAGATCTCAAATGCCGGATCCCACCCGGTAAGAGAAACGCTACCTTATCGGGTGGGATCCGGCATTTGCGCTCCTTTGCTGGCTTTCCGACCCGGCAATATACCGGGTCGGTTGCCATAGCAGCGGGGGGCGCAGCAGCAGCAGGGGCGGGGGTGGAGGCGGTGCTGGGAGATGAGCTCATCTCCTGCGCCGCCTCTCCCCATGCTGTGAATGGGAGCCGTGTCGCATCGGAACGGCTCCCATTCACACTGCACCTGACCCGGTATTCAACCCGGTAATAACCCTTCTTTCTTACCGGGTTGAATTACCGGGTCAGGCGACCCGCTAATTCAGCAATATGCCGTGTCGATACCGGGTTATTTGTGCGATGTGAAAGGGGTATCAGATGCCAGATAAGTGCGTTTGCTGGGAACTATGTCGTCATTTATCTTGGATCAGAAATTACCCTTAGTGTTGACTTTGTTAATGTCATTTACAGAGAAGGGCCATTTGTGTAAGTAACAAGTAGTTTAGCATTTCTAGAAGCCTGTAAATAAATAACTCAGTGTGTAAGGGCTGGGTGGGAACCGCAGCCTGGCATGCTACAGAGTGGAAGAGGAAGGCAGTCAAGGCCTCTCAGACGCCGGAGGTATGAAAATAGCCTGAGTGTAACTCGTAACCTTGGATGCTTTTCTTTCCGTTTATATGTAACTAGAATGACTATAAATAGAGGCTATAAAAAGATCATGGTAGGCAAACAAATAAGAAAGAATTGATTAAATACGACCACAATCCTATTTTAATCGACTATGCAATAAAAATTCTGAAAAACATGTAGATAATATGCATTATATCACTTAGCAGGACACATTTATTAGATTGTGGTCCAGTGCACAGGGTGGTTATGGAAGGTGTAAATATAACATTGCAGGGTATATGATAACCTTTCTGTGTAAATTAGTGTTCACTCTAGGTGTCTTTCACAGGGCGCTGCGCCCTGCCCCTTTTTTAGACACCTGAATGCCGCCCTGCCCGTTTGTGTGCGCCCTCTCGCCCTGCACTTTGCTGGCCGCCGTACCCGCCGCCGGACACATTAACACACTGTCTCCCTGCATGAGAGAGAGACCTCCGCGGCCTGTCCCGCCCCCTCCCGCCCGCCTCGTCCCGCCTGCCCATCCTTAGCTGTCAGCCGCCGCAGCTCCCCTCCTCTGCGAGCAGACTATAGGTCTGCTCATGATCTGTAGAGACACTACAGGAGGGCTGGGTTTGCCTCTCCCGCCGAGGCAAACCCAGCCCTCCCTCCTCTGTGTACATCATGGATCAGTGTGGTGGCCATTTCCAACCAGCTCCGCGGTGTGTGAGGGGGGACCAGCGCGATCAACTCCCCCAGCATCAGCCCCCAGTAAGTAAACTTGGCAAAAAAAAGCGGAGATCAAAAATGTTCCCTAACTGGTGCAGTGTGTCTCAGTGCTCTCTACCTGGTGCAGTGTGTCTCAGTGCTCTCTACCTGGTGCAGTGTGTCTCAGTGCTCTCTACCTGGTGCAGTGTGTCTCAGTGCTCTCTACCTGGTGCAGTGTGTCTCAGTGCTCTCTACCTGGTGCAGTGTGTCTCAGTGCTCTCTACCTGGTGCAGTGTGTCTCAGTGCTCTCTACCTGGTGCAATGTGTCTCAGTGCTCTCTACCTGGTGCAATGTGTCTCAGTGCTCTCTACCTGGTGCAATGTGTCTCAGTGCTCTCTACCTGGTGCAATGTGTCTCAGTGCTCCCTACCTGGTGCAGTGTGTCTCAGTGCTCTCTACTTGGTGCAATGTGTCTCAGTGCTCTCTACCTGGTGCAATGTGTCTCAGTGCTCTCTACCTGGTGCAATGTGTCTCAGTGCTCTCTACCTGGTGCAGTGTGCCTCAGTGCTCTCTACCTGGTGCAGTATGTCTCAGTGCTCTCTACCTGGTGCAGTGTGCCTCGGTGCTCTCTACCTGGTGCAGTGTGTCTCAGTGCTCTCTACCTGGTGCAATGTGTCTCAGTGCTCTCTACCTGGTGCAATGTGTCTCAGTGCTCTCTACCTGGTGCAATGTGTCTCAGTGCTCTCTACCTGGTGCAATGTGTCTCAGTGCTCTCTACCTGGTGCAGTGTGTCTCAGTGCTCTCTACCTGGTGCAATGTGTCTCAGTGCTCTCTACCTGGTGCAATGTGTCTCAGTGCTCCCTACCTGGTGCAGTGTGTCTCAGTGCTCTCTACCTGGTGCAATGTGTCTCAGTGCTCTCTACCTGGTGCAATGTGTCTCAGTGCTCCCTACCTGGTGCAGTGTGTCTCAGTGCTCTCTACTTGGTGCAATGTGTCTCAGTGCTCTCTACCTGGTGCAATGTGTCTCAGTGCTCTCTACCTGGTGCAGTGTGCCTCAGTGCTCTCTACCTGGTGCAGTGTGTCTCAGTGCTCTCTACCTGGTGCAATGTGTCTCAGTGCTCTCTACCTGGTGCAATGTGTCTCAGTGCTCTCTACCTGGTGCAATGTGTCTCAGTGCTCTCTACCTGGTGCAATGTGTCTCAGTGCTCTCTACCTGGTGCAATGTTTCTCAGTGCTCTCTACCTGGTGCAATGTTTCTCAGTGCTCTCTACCTGGTGCAATGTGTATAACGTGCTCTGCCTGGCGCAATATGTATAACGTGCTTTACCTGTCGCAGTGTGTATAGGAGGTTCTACCTGGTGCAGTGTGTATTAGCTGCACTACTGTGTGGTGTAATGTGAATTGTCACTATTATGTGGCCATGCCCCTTCCCCACGAAAAACAATGCCCCTAAATTTTTGCTGCGCGCCTTCGGCGCGCACTGTCCATTCTTTATCATGTGGAGATGGGAGGACTAAGCATTACAGTATGTACCTAATTTTGCCCTTCTAACTGAAAAATGTGCCCTCCCGAATTAAAAATGTGCCCTCCCGAATTAAAAATGTGCCCTACCCGTGATCAGCACCCTGCCCTAAAAAAATCCTAGAGTGAACACTAAACATGCTAGTGCAGCAGACATTCAGATGTATGGACTCCTAGCGTTACTTACATCCACTCTCAAGAGTAAGAAAAACATCTGAATCCCCTGTAGCCGTCCTCTGGGCGATGTACTTTATCACTGCGCATTAAATGTATATTTAATGCTTACATCTGTACGACGTTAGCTCTTAGCCTTTGTTTGCTGTATACCTCCCATCACCAATTTAGAGCCATACAGTTGGGTCACACATGCAGCCCCTGAGGTGTACCACTGTTCCCATTCATGTTTTATTTTATCAACAGTTATTTATATGGTGCACACATGTTCCACAGCGCTTTGCAGAGAATATTCCAGTACTTCATGTCAGTCTATATCCCAGTGGAGCAATCTTTATTCCCTGTCACATGGACCACATATACACTAGGGCAGTGGTCCCCAAACTTTTTTGATTCACGGCGCCCTAGAATATCAGAATTTTTTTCACGGCACCCCTAGGCCAAAAATTTCTTATTGAGAAATTTAGAAAGAAATATTACATTAAATAGATTGCGTTTATATGTCATCCTTAGGGTCAGTTGTGTGGTGAGGGACAAGATTTGCTTCTGTTTGGCCACATATTTTATGATTGGCAGCCACCAGCACTGGTTTTACCTATTATATTGACCATGAATAATTTGAATTGGTCCTGGACCACCAACCCAGGGCACCCCTGCAAGTGTCCCAAGGCACCCCAGGGAGCCACGGCACACAGTTTGGGAACCTCTGCGCTAGGGTTAATATTTTTTTCTCAGAAGCCATGCAAACCCATGTAAACATGAGAAGAACATACAAACCCCACACAGATATTGCATTGGTCAGGAATTGAACTCATGACCTTAGCTGACAGCAGAGGTGTCCACACACACACCTCGCACCCCTATAGTGATACCAACGGCTGCAAGGTACTGTAGTAATGCTAACCACTATGTAAACCATGCTGTCCCTAGTAGGGGGATGTTTCAGTGCAGCAGTTTCCATTTAGCAAATGTGTGCCTGTAGCAGGGGGATGCAGTTAATATCCCGAAGGACGGGATCCCGGCGGTCGATATACCAACGCAGGAATCCTGAGGGACGCCAGAAACCCGGCGTCTAAATCCTGACGGGGATCGGGATCCTGGCATTAAACTACAGACAGCCGGAATCCAATCGTTCTTCCAGCAGGACGCTTTCCCGTCCTGCCAAGGGGGGGGGGGGGCGGGATTTAGGTTTTGGCTTTAGAAGGGGGGTTAGGGTGCAAGGACGGGGAAGGTATGCTTTGGTACCGGGGAGGGAGGGTTAGGTTTAGAGAGTGGGGAGGGTTAGGTTTAGGCAGCAGGGAAGGGAGGGTTAGGCACCACCAGGGAGGGTTAGGGTAGGGAGCAGGGGACGGTTAGGGTAATTTCCACGGAGCTGTCGGGATTCAATTGGTCGGTATGCCACTGTCGGCATATTGACCGTCGGCATCCCGTCCACCGGGGATATCATACTGAACCCGTAGCAGGAGGGGATAGAGGGGTGAATACAGACGATACTCCCACACTTATCTGCATGTAACACTTGTGTAGAGATTAACAATTTAGATTTGTTTAGAACAGACTACTAATATTTTGTTTCATTCAGAAGCCCCAAATGAATCATGTTTGGGCCTAATTATGAAACCAATGCCAGACTTTATTGTACATCTTACAAACAATGATGTTTTTGCAGGATTAAAGCAATTTTAAGGATTGTCTGTATTTAGGAAAACTGTAAAAGCCTGATAACCGGTTGTCGCTGCAAATAGTGGCAATAACAGATGCAATGTAAGTGGCACTGGACTGGAATCTTCCTAAATTGGCTGCTTAATATGAAAAACAGGTGAAAGTGCAGTTTATATATTGCTTTTTAACAATAAATTCTGCTAAAAAGATTAAAAGGAATACAGCAAACAAGAAAGAATAGAAATGCATATCTCTTTTTATCCACAGAAAATCTTTTGAACAGCTTTCCATTCTAAATGAAGCAGAAACAAAATTGATTGAACTATCCCGATATAAAATCTTTCGCCCAGTATTGCCAATGCTGTACAGATGTGTCTCCACTTATTGTGATTATAATGGCATTTGCAAGCTGTATTTCCGTGACCGGAACAACATGGGAATCAGCTATACCAGTGGTTCCCAAACTTTTTTGAATCACGGCGCCCTAGAGTATCAGAATTTTTTTTTACGGCACCCCTAGGCAAAAGTTTCTTATTGAGAAATTTAGAAAGAAATATTCAATTATGTAAATTGTGTGTCTAACACCCCTTTCACACCGCACAAATAACGCGGTATCAACCCGGCATATTGCCGAGTCAGCGTACGGTGTGAAAGCGCCATAGCTGAAATCCCGGGTCCCCTGACCCGGCAATTCAACCCGGGACTAAAGCAGTGTTATTCCTGGGTTGAATACCGGGTCAATCGCAGTGTAAATGGGTTCGGGACCCGTTCACTACAACAGGGAGAAGTGTCGCAGAGATGATCTAATCTCCCAGCGCCACCTCCGCCCCGCTACTATGGCAACCCGCCCAGCATATTGCCGGGTCAGGGAAGACAGCAGCAGCAGCCAATGCCGGATCCCACCTGGGAAGGACCCGTTTCCAATTCCCAGGTGGGATCCGGCATTGGCGGTGGGAAAGGGGTATAGGTCATCCTTAGGTTCAGTTATGTGGTGAGGGACAAGATTTGCTTCTGTTTGTCCACATAGTTTATGAGTAGCAGCCACCAGCAATGGTTTTGCCTATTACATTGACCACAAATAATTTCAATTGGTCATGGACCACCAACCTGAGGCACCCCTGCAAGAGCCTCACAGCACCCAAGGGTGCCATGGCACACAGTTTCAGAACCACTGAACTGCTGTATACAGTAACTAGGCTACTGCTTTTGTGCTTAATGGTGTACAGGACCATGTATAATGGTTACCGACTAGTAATCTTGTCTCTGTGCATAGTATTAGTTGTCAGAATGTATGCTAAATATCCCAATAAATGACTTTTGAAAACTGTTGGAAAGACAGTGTTACAAGTCAGTGTAGACCTGAATGAGGCTGTATTATCAGTGAATGTAATAAAGGATGTATTAAGTTCTGTACATTCCCTGGTAATGGTTAATGGAATTGTACTGTTCACCATTATGTCATTGTGTAGGCTGCGGTTGTGTAAGTAGGTTTAATATGAACAGACGGCAAAATTGTAAGATACAGAGTGGAATTGTATAATCATTTTTCAAACCACTCTTTAAGGGAAAATATACATTATTTATATTCAGAAGCATCACAGGGGGCGGGGGTGGAGGCGTGGCAATACAAAGTAGGCGTGGTGGCCGTACTCATGTCATCTTAGCCACGCCCTTGTTATACAATGCAGAGATTGCTGTCATTATACAGCAGGGGGCACGGCTGCACTGATGAGAATTGCATCATCAGCCGCACGGACCGCTCACTTTACTCGCTAAGTAGGCGACCGTGTCCAGGGTGCAGCTGAAATGCACCCATTCTTACGGGGGGAGACCAACATCATACATTTTGGCTGCCTCCTCTGGGAGGGGGTAGCCAGGTCGGTACAGCGGGGGACATGGTGCAGCATGGGAGGCACGATGAGGGAAACATGATGCAGACTTGGGGGCGGAACAGGGGCGTGACCGCACGTCCACATCAGTATATGGCACTTGGATATCTGCTCTCCTCCCCTAGAGGTCTATTCATGAAGCAGTGAAAAGTGGGGAGAAGTGAGCCAATGGAGAAGTTGCCCATGGCAACCAATCAGCTGCTCCGTACAATTGTATAGTATGCAAATTATAAATGTTACTTTAATGCTGATTGGTTGCCATGGGCAACTTCTCCACTGGCTCACTTCTCCACACTTTTCACTGCTTCGTGAATAGACCCACTAGGGAGTAGAGATGAGCGCCTGAAATTTTTCGGGTTTTGTGTTTTGGTTTTGGGTTCGGTTCCGCGGCCGTGTTTTGGGTTCGAACGCGTTTTGGCAAAACCTCACCGAATTTTTTTTGTCGGATTCGGGTGTGTTTTGGATTCGGGTGTTTTTTTCAAAAAACACTAAAAAACAGCTTAAATCATAGAATTTGGGGGTCATTTTGATCCCAAAGTATTATTAACCTCAAAAACCATAATTTACACTCATTTTCAGTCTATTCTGAATACCTCACACCTCACAATATTATTTTTAGTCCTAAAATTTGCACCGAGGTCGCTGTGTGAGTAAGATAAGCGACCCTAGTGGCCGACACAAACACCGGGCCCATCTAGGAGTGGCACTGCAGTGTCACGCAGGATGTCCCTTCCAAAAAACCCTCCCCAAACAGCACATGACGCAAAGAAAAAAAGAGGCGCAATGAGGTAGCTGTGTGAGTAAGATTAGCGACCCTAGTGGCCGACACAAACACCGGGCCCATCTAGGAGTGGCACTGCAGTGTCACGCAGGATGTCCCTTCCAAAAAACCCTCCCCAAACAGCACATGACGCAAAGAAAAAAAGAGGCGCAATGAGGTAGCTGTGTGAGTAAGATTAGCGACCCTAGTGGCCGACACAAACACCGGGCCCATCTAGGAGTGGCACTGCAGTGTCACGCAGGATGTCCCTTCCAAAAAACCCTCCCCAAACAGCACATGACGCAAAGAAAAAAAGAGGCGCAATGAGGTAGCTGTGTGAGTAAGATTAGCGACCCTAGTGGCCGACACAAACACCGGGCCCATCTAGGAGTGGCACTGCAGTGTCACGCAGGATGTCCCTTCCAAAAAACCCTCCCCAAACAGCACATGACGCAAAGAAAAAAAGAGGCGCAATGAGGTAGCTGACTGTGTGAGTAAGATTAGCGACCCTAGTGGCCGACACAAACACCGGGCCCATCTAGGAGTGGCACTGCAGTGTCACGCAGGATGTCCCTTCCAAAAAACCCTCCCCAATCAGCACATGATGCAAAGAAAAAGAAAAGAAAAAAGAGGTGCAAGATGGAATTGTCCTTGGGCCCTCCCACCCACCCTTATGTTGTATAAACAAAACAGGACATGCACACTTTAACCAACCCATCATTTCAGTGACAGGGTCTGCCACACGACTGTGACTGATATGACGGGTTGGTTTGGACCCCCCCCAAAAAAGAAGCAATTAATCTCTCCTTGCACAAACTGGCTCTACAGAGGCAAGATGTCCACCTCATCTTCACCCTCCGATATATCACCGTGTACATCCCCCTCCTCACAGATTATCAATTCGTCCCCACTGGAATCCACCATCTCAGCTCCCTGTGTACTTTGTGGAGGCAATTGCTGCTGGTCAATGTCTCCGCGGAGGAATTGATTATAATTCATTTTAATGAACATCATCTTCTCCACATTTTCTGGATGTAACCTCGTACGCCGATTGCTGACAAGGTGAGCGGCGGCACTAAACACTCTTTCGGAGTACACACTTGTGGGAGGGCAACTTAGGTAGAATAAAGCCAGTTTGTGCAAGGGCCTCCAAATTGCCTCTTTTTCCTGCCAGTATAAGTACGGACTGTGTGACGTGCCTACTTGGATGCGGTCACTCATATAATCCTCCACCATTCTATCAATGTTGAGAGAATCATATGCAGTGACAGTAGACGACATGTCAGTAATCGTTGTCAGGTCCTTCAGTCCGGACCAGATGTCAGCATCAGCAGTCGCTCCAGACTGCCCTGCATCACCGCCAGCGGGTGGGCTCGGAATTCTGAGCCTTTTCCTCGCACCCCCAGTTGCGGGAGAATGTGAAGGAGGAGATGTTGACAGGTCGCGTTCCGCTTGACTTGACAATTTTGTCACCAGCAGGTCTTTCAACCCCAGCAGACCTGTGTCTGCCGGAAAGAGAGATCCAAGGTAGGCTTTAAATCTAGGATCGAGCACGGTGGCCAAAATGTAGTGCTCTGATTTCAACAGATTGACCACCCGTGAATCCTTGTTAAGCGAATTAAGGGCTGCATCCACAAGTCCCACATGCCTAGCGGAATCGCTCCCTTTTAGCTCCTTCTTCAATGCCTCCAGCTTCTTCTGCAAAAGCCTGATGAGGGGAATGACCTGACTCAGGCTGGCAGTGTCTGAACTGACTTCACGTGTGGCAAGTTCAAAGGGCATCAGAACCTTGCACAACGTTGAAATCATTCTCCACTGCACTTGAGACAGGTGCATTCCACCTACTATATCGTGCTCAATTGTATAGGCTTGAATGGCCTTTTGCTGCTCCTCCAACCTCTGAAGCATATAGAGGGTTGAATTCCACCTCGTTACCACTTCTTGCTTCAGATGATGGCAGGGCAGGTTCAGTAGTTTTTGGTGGTGCTCCAGTCTTCTGTACGTGGTGCCTGTACGCCGAAAGTGTCCCGCAATTTTTCTGGCCACCGACAGCATCTCTTGCACGCCCCTGTCGTTTTTTTAAAAAATTCTGCACCACCAAATTCAAGGTATGTGCAAAACATGGGACGTGCTGGAATTTGCCCATATTTAATGCACACACAATATTGCTGGCGTTGTCCGATGCCACAAATCCACAGGAGAGTCCAATTGGGGTAAGCCATTCCGCGATGATCTTCCTCAGTTGCCGTAAGAGGTTTTCAGCTGTGTGCGTATTCTGGAAAGCGGTGATACAAAGCGTAGCCTGCCTAGGAAAGAGTTGGCGTTTGCGAGATGCTGCTACTGGTGCCGCCGCTGCTGTTCTTGCGGCGGGAGTCCATACATCTACCCAGTGGGCTGTCACAGTCATATAGTCCTGACCCTGCCCTGCTCCACTTGTCCACATGTCCGTGGTTAAGTGGACATTGGGTACAACTGCATTTTTTAGGACACTGGTGAGTCTTTTTCTGACGTCCGTGTACATTCTCGGTATCGCCTGCCTAGAGAAGTGGAACCTAGATGGTATTTGGTAACGGGGGCACACTGCCTCAATAAATTGTCTAGTTCCCTGTGAACTAACGGCGGATACCGGACGCACGTCTAACACCAACATAGTTGTCAAGGACTCAGTTATCCGCTTTGCAGTAGGATGACTGCTGTGATATTTCATCTTCCTCGCAAAGGACTGTTGAACAGTCAATTGCTTACTGGAAGTAGTACAAGTGGGCTTACGACTTCCCCTCTGGGATGACCATCGACTCCCAGCGGCAACAACAGCAGCGCCAGCAGCAGTAGGCGTTACACGCAAGGATGCATCGGAGGAATCCCAGGCAGGAGAGGACTCGTCAGAATTGCCAGTGACATGGCCTGCAGGACTATTGGCATTCCTGGGGAAGGAGGAAATTGACACTGAGGGAGTTGGTGGGGTGGTTTGCGTGAGCTTGGTTACAAGAGGAAGGGATTTACTGGTCAGTGGACTGCTTCCGCTGTCACCCAAAGTTTTTGAACTTGTCACTGACTTATTATGAATGCGCTGCAGGTGACGTATAAGGGAGGATGTTCCGAGGTGGTTAACGTCCTTACCCCTACTTATTACAGCTTGACAAAGGGAACACACGGCTTGACACCTGTTGTCCGCATTTCTGGTGAAATACCTCCACACCGAAGAGCTGATTTTTTTGGTATTTTCACCTGGCATGTCAACGGCCATATTCCTCCCACGGACAACAGGTGTCTCCCCGGGTGCCTGACTTAAACAAACCACCTCACCATCAGAATCCTCCTGGTCAATTTCCTCCCCAGCGCCAGCAACACCCATATCCTCCTCATCCTGGTGTACTTCAACACTGACATCTTCAATCTGACTATCAGGAACTGGACTGCGGGTGCTCCTTCCAGCACTTGCAGGGGGCGTGCAAATGGTGGAAGGCGCATGCTCTTCACGTCCAGTGTTGGGAAGGTCAGGCATCGCAACCGACACAATTGGACTCTCCTTGTGGATTTGGGATTTCGAAGAATGCACAGTTCTTTGCTGTGCTGCTTTTGCCAGCTTGAGTCTTTTCATTTTTCTAGCGAGAGGCTGAGTGCTTCCATCCTCATGTGAAGCTGAACCACTAGCCATGAACATAGGCCAGGGCCTCAGCCGTTCCTTGCCACTCCGTGTGGTAAATGGCATATTGGCAAGTTTACGCTTCTCCTCCGACAATTTTATTTTAGGTTTTGGAGTCCTTTTTTTACTGATATTTGGTGTTTTGGATTTGACATGCTCTGTACTATGACATTGGGCATCGGCCTTGGCAGACGACGTTGCTGGCATTTCATCGTCTCGGCCATGACTAGTGGCAGCAGCTTCAGCACGAGGTGGAAGTGGATCTTGATCTTTCCCTAATTTTGGAACCTCAACATTTTTGTTCTCCATATTTTAATAGGCACAACTAAAAGGCACCTCAGGTAAACAATGGAGATGGATGGATTGGATACTAGTATACAATTATGGACGGGCTGCCGAGTGCCGACACAGAGGTAGCCACAGCCGTGAACTACCGCACTGTACTGTGTCTGCTGCTAATATATAGACTGGTTGATAAAGAGATAGTATACTCGTAACTAGTATGTATGTATAAAGAAAGAAAAAAAAACCACGGTTAGGTGGTATATACAATTATGGACGGGCTGCCGAGTGCCGACACAGAGGTAGCCACAGCCGTGAACTACCGCACTGTACTGTGTCTGCTGCTAATATATAGACTGGTTGATAAAGAGATAGTATACTCGTAACTAGTATGTATGTATAAAGAAAGAAAAAAAAACCACGGTTAGGTGGTATATACAATTATGGACGGGCTGCCGAGTGCCGACACAGAGGTAGCCACAGCCGTGAACTACCGCACTGTACTGTGTCTGCTGCTAATATATAGACTGGTTGATAAAGAGATAGTATACTCGTAACTAGTATGTATGTATAAAGAAAGAAAAAAAAACCACGGTTAGGTGGTATATACAATTATGGACGGGCTGCCGAGTGCCGACACAGAGGTAGCCACAGCCGTGAACTACCGCACTGTACTGTGTCTGCTGCTAATATATAGACTGGTTGATAAAGAGATAGTATACTCGTAACTAGTATGTATGTATAAAGAAAGAAAAAAAAACCACGGTTAGGTGGTATATACAATTATGGACGGGCTGCCGAGTGCCGACACAGAGGTAGCCACAGCCGTGAACTACCGCACTGTACTGTGTCTGCTGCTAATATAGACTGGTTGATAAAGAGATAGTATACTACTAATATTATATATACTGGTGGTCAGGTCACTGGTCACTAGTCACACTGGCAGTGGCACTCCTGCAGCAAAAGTGTGCACTGTTTAATTTTAATATAATATTATGTACTCCTGGCTCCTGCTATAACCTATAACTGGCACTGCAGTAGTGCTCCCCAGTCTCCCCCACAATTATAAGCTGTGTGAGCTGAGCAGTCAGACAGATATATAATATATATAGATGATGCAGCACACTGGCCTGAGCCTGAGCAGTGCACACAGATATGGTATGTGACTGACTGAGTCACTGTGTGTATCGCTTTTTTCAGGCAGAGAACGGATATATTAAATAAACTGCACTGTGTGTCTGGTGGTCACTCACTATATAATATATTATGTACTCCTGGCTCCTGCTATAACCTATAACTGGCACTGCAGTAGTGCTCCCCAGTCTCCCCCACAATTATAAGCTGTGTGAGCTGAGCAGTCAGACAGATATATATAATATTATATATAGATAATAGATGATGCAGCACACTGGCCTGAGCCTGAGCAGTGCACACAGATATGGTATGTGACTGAGTCACTGTGTGCTGTGTATCGCTTTTTTCAGGCAGAGAACGGATTATAAATAAAACTGGTGGTCACTGGTCACTATCAGCAAAACTCTGCACTGTACTGAGTACTCCTAATGCTCCCCAAAATTAGTAAATCAAGTGTCTCTCTAATCTATTCTAAACGGAGAGGACGCCAGCCACGTCCTCTCCCTATCAATCTCAATGCACGTGTGAAAATGGCGGCGACGCGCGGCTCCTTATATAGAATCCGAGTCTCGCGATAGAATCCGAGCCTCGCGAGAATCCGACAGCGTCATGATGACGTTCGGGCGCGCTCGGGTTAACCGAGCAAGGCGGGAAGATCCGAGTCGCTCGGATCCGTGTAAAAAAAGCTGAAGTTCGGGCGGGTTCGGATTCAGAGAAACCGAACCCGCTCATCTCTACTAGGGAGGAGACATTCCCCTGTTCCTCCTCTGTGAAGGAACAGGGGTAATGTCAGTTGCTCGGGCAGGGGCAGAATACACTGCTCGATGCGGCTGAGTAGCAGCTCAGAAGTAAATGGATCCGTCGGACATGACGATCTGGCATAACTAACAGACAGATAATTTGTAGTTGGTCGCACCACGATGCTGATTGCATATGTACTTACATATGTGATCAGCATTGCGGAGGACAGCTCTTGCATATGTACTTACATATGTGATCAGCATTGCGGAGGACAGCTCTTCCGATAAGAGCTGTCCTTTTGGCCCCGGGAGTCAGTCTACGCATGCACAGGGTGATGGGGGCGGCCGCGGGGCATGCTGGCAGGGATCTGCACACAGCGCTGTGGAGAGAAGTCCATTGGCTTCTATGAGATATCGCCAGCAAAAGCTGGCAAACCCTGCCGCGGCGCTGACCTGGCGGCCGGAGGATAGTACATTAGGAAAATGCGGTAAACAGTATATCCTGCCCCCAATTTGAATTTCAATGCATATTGCGAATTGCCAATGTTACCTTATCGTAGCTTAGCCCTATTAGAAAATACCATTGTGTAGCCTATATAATACATTACTGCTAATATTTTCAGAGGTGGATCCCCCATCAGCCCGTGCTCAGACATGACCTCGCATGTGCATTAGACAGGCCAGGTCCAAGCCCAGAAGTAAAGTGCTAGTGTAAAGGTGGGTACACACCCGAATGACGGTGCGACTCAGCAATAGGATGTAACAATATACGCAATCCGATGTACGATGATGCAATATAACAACACAGCATCGTGTAACAACACAGCATAATCCGTAGAATCATCCCATTGGACATGCAGAACATCCAATGGGATGATGCAATGAAAGATGGGTGAAAATTACGGATTGGGTGTACACATTATACGATAGTCATGCAGACTGGTGGAATGTACTAAGATTACACGATATACAGTATCATATAGGGGGTCATTCCAAGTTGATCGCTCGCTAGCTGTTTTTAGCAGCCGTGCAAACGCTATGCCTCCTCCCACTGGGAGTGTATTATAGCTTAGCAGAAGTGCGAACTAAAGGATCGCACAGCGGCTACAAAATAATTTTGTGCAGTTTCAGAGTAGCTTCCGACCTACTCAGCGCTTGCGATCACTTCAGACTGTTCAGTTCCTGTTTTGACGTCACGAACACGCTCTGCGTTCGCCCAGCCATGCCTGCGTTTTTCCGGGCACGCCTGTGTTTTTATGAGCACTCCCTGAAAACGGTCAGTTGACACCCAGAAACGCCCACTTCTTGTCAATAGCTCTGCGGCTAGCAGTGCGACTGAAAAGCATCGCTAGTCCTTGTGTGAAACTTTATTGGCCATTGTGAAAGTATGTCGCGCGTGCGCATTGCGCCGCATGCGCAGAAGTGCCGTTTTTTGCATCATCGCTGCACAGCGAACATTTTCAGCTAGCGATCAACTCGGAATGACCCCCATAGTGTGTTTCCAGCTTTAGTTACAATTTTACTTCTGACAGGAAAAGGGCTCATCGCAGGGACGGTCTCGTATCAGGGCCCATTTCCTGTCAAGAGATTGTTGTCACATTGTCCCAATAAAGCATTCCTTATTGCTGCAGTAAGAAATTAATGGGCTAATTTATCAATGAGTGATAAATATCACTGTGTGTGATAAATTGCACCAGCCAATCTCCTGCTAACTGTCATTTTTCAAGCCCAGCCTGTGACATGGAAGTTAGGAGCTGATTGGCTGGTGCAATTTATCACTCACAGTGAAATTTATCACTCATTGATAAATGAACCCATAAATGTATTGTTCCAAAATTGGCATAAATCCCTCATGCAGTACCATAAAGCCCTTATCTCTCCTGTTTGCTATGTTTCATCAATAGGAAAGATATTCTATCGCCCCTCCATGTCTGTGGTGCTGGTCACTGATGTGTTGGGGGACAGTCTGCAGTTTCTCTCACTCTTGGTAATGAACTTGTGATTCCAGTCTCCCGGTCCATGGAAAGGGGTAGAGGGGAATACGTACGGTTTGTCGACTGCATATGTCGGGGAATGCTGAAACAAGTGTACATTTTAAAAAGTTAGGTACTGTTCCGCCGGCAAACCGTGTCACAGTCACAAAAAAGTCACAGTGGGGGGCTTTGCCTAGTGGGCATGAGGTCTCTCTCCCTTTTCCGCACACACAAGTCAAAAGCGCGTGAAGGATGTCCCATCTGTGTCAGCGCAAAAGTTGGGAGGTATGATTTTTTTTGGACTGTCGACAGCATAAGAGTCAACAATTGCACTACATCTTAAAATGGGGGGGTCATTCCGAGTTGTTCGCTCGCTAGCTGCTTTTAGCAGCATTGCAAACGCTAGGCCGCCGCCCTCTGGGAGTGTATCTTAGCATAGCAGAATAGCGAACAAAAGATTAGCAGAACTGCTACTAAATAATTCCTTGCAGTTTCTGAGTAGCTCCAGACCTACTCCTAGACTGCGATCACCTCAGTCCGTTTAGTTCCTGGTGTGACGTCACAAACACGCCCTGCGTTTGGCCAGCCACTCCCCCGTTTCTCCAGCCACTCCTGCGTTTTTACCTGGCACGCCTGCGTTTTTTAGCACACTCCCTGAAAACGGCCAGTTTCCGCCCAGAAACACCCAGTTCCTGTCAATCACACTACGATCACTCAAGCGATGAAAAAACGTCACTCGAGCTTGTGTAAATCTACAAAGTTTTGTGTGAAAGTACTTAGTGCATGCGCCCTGCGTACCATGCGCATGCGCATTTTTGCCATTTTTTTACTTGATCGCTGCACTGCAAAAATCGGCAGCGAGCGAACAACTCGGAATGACCACCATGGTCCTTTCTAGTATATTCAGTGCGCCTGTGTAGGCTCTGAACACCGTTTTACTAAATGTTTACACCATATGGCAAAGTTTTACTTTCTTTTCCACTTTTACGTAAGAGTAAAGGAATTTGGTGACATGCTCTATGTACTATATTATTGTACAGGAGCCACTCATGTATTAATGTCCTGAAACGTAGAATTGAAGTTCTTGATAGCCGCTTTACTCGGGCGTATTCTGTCGTATGCCAGCTCGATGTGTGAGCTGTGTTGAAAGAATTTGTCAACAAACTCATTGGAATATCCACTTACAGCCGTCCGCAAATAAAGTCCCATCTAGTGTGCAGGGCACTGTACTGTTGGTCGCCAGGATTTTCCTCTTATTCACAGCCTCCTTGTCTTAGAGCAGAAATAAGGTTCAGAAAGGAAATTTTCCCAGCTTATATATCTGTGCTTCCTAAAAGGAAATCCTGCTTTTATCTTCATCTAGGGACCTTGCAATGCTTGCTGCTGTTTTTAGCTGACACAATTTCATTATGTGATATACAGTAGCCTGACAAGAGTGTGTCAGGTGACAGAAGGAATACTGTGCATTTAAATGTACTTTTTTGTTAAGCTATAACTGAGAAGATGTATCAAGCCTTGGAGAGAGATATACACAGCCAGATATATGGGTACATCTGGCTGTGTGTAACCGCCGACAATTACATCACAGCTGGGCGGTCAGTTGTGATGTCTGGCCAGACATATCGAGCGGCAGATTGGTCCGTTTGCATAGCTTTACAAATCGGCCGCTCGGTTGGTGTATACGTGGGTCTGCAGATAAGTTAGCCAGGTGTGTTCCCAGTATAACTGTCATTAAACCAGCACAGTTTGAAACATGACATGATTAGTTGCTATGGGCGACCTCACTTTATCTCTCTCAAGATTTGATTCACCTTCGAAGGGGGAAGGGGGGGGTCTGTCCGTCAATGGGCTTCACCCCAATATGGCTGGATTTGCGGGTCCACGAGGAGGGAGCTACATAAAGCTGTTTTGCATCATTAAGCCCTGCTCTCTGCATAAACGGACTGCAATTCCCATAAAGTCTCTCATCCTGCCCGCTTCCCTAGGAAGCGGGTGAGATGCAGGAGATTTGGCCACTCTTCCGTGGGTGCTGAGGACTGCCCGGAAAAATCAGGAGTCTCCCGACACTTGCGGGAGAGCAGGCAGGTATGCCAATAACCTTTGTGTCGCCAGTTGCATAGAATAGAGAGTCACCTAATTTCTTAAGATAGCTTGCACAGGCTAGTACTGACTGTATATGGAAATTATTCACCAATTTCAAAAATGACCATTTGGGTAATGTGAAAGCCTACAGTAGATACCACCAAAGCCAAGTAGGAAGAAGCTTAGCCTCGCCCTGCTTGTGCAGGTCACGCCCATGTTGCCCACAGCTAGCTATAATCCTTACAATCATACCATACTTTCCTACTTTTTAAGTGAACCTTCATGAGATCCAGGAGGCCATAATACATTCAGGTAGGAGATGCAATGAGTGTGTTGCAATGAATCATGTGATCGCTGCCCTGACTCCCACTGTTCAATGGGGGTCATTCCGAGTTGATCGTAGATGTGCTAAATTTAGCACATCTACGATCATTTACTCTGACATGCGGAGGGACGCCCAGCACAGGTCCAGTCCGCCCCGCATGTCAGTGCTGGCACCCCCGCAGAAGAGCAAAGGCATCGCACAGCGGCGACGCCTTTGCACTTCAAGAGTAGGTCCCGGCCAGCGCAGCTTTAGCGTGCTGGCCGGGAGCTACTCGTCGCTCCCCGGCCCGCAGCGGCTGCGTGTGACGTTACGCAGCCGCTGCGGCCCGCCCCCGTTTGGTCTGGCCACACCTGCGTTGGCCGGACCGCTCCCACGAAATGGCGGCCAAACGCCGCCGTTCTGCCCCCTCCTGCCCAGCGATAGCCTCTGCCTGTCAATCAAGCAGAGGCAATCACAGCCCTGCTACGGCCTTCAGCCGTCTGGCATGCGCCGGCGCACTACGGCGCCGGCGCATGCGCAGTAGGGACCCGTTCGCTCGGCTGCGACAAAAAGTGGCGAGCGAACGGGTCAGAATGACCCCCAATGTCACTGTTTGCGCCATTGTGCAATGGTGACCACGTTGCAAAAGTAGTTATGTGATGTTGCAAAAGAGTTTTTTCAATGCAGGTTTGTACTTTTGTACACACAACAACCCTGTCTCGGCTACTGCAGTACAATGTGATCATAAGACTTTGCCGGAGAAATAACGATTTCTCATATGGTCTTCTTACAGCAGATACAATCCATTAATTGTAAATATGACCTGTAACTTGGCAGATTGCACCTATGTTAGAACTACTGACATTTACTTACCGAGCCTTGTTTAGTTACAGAGCTATAGAATTCCCAACATTTGTGCCGGTGTTAAAACAAAAAGATATGGCTTGTAAATTGTTTGTCACTTTGGGCATAAATGACTTCAGTTTCATTCTGTCTGGACCGCTGCTTTAGGCTGCTAAATTATACATTTTTACATTTCTGCGTAGCTTTAAGCCTGTCTCATCAATATTTAATAAACATCTGCTTTGCATAACTTGAAACAAATTTCTTCCTGCTTCTATAACAAGGATGAAATCATCGCGTGGAGTCTTTTCTGGAATTATTCCTTCAATCTGTGTGAGTGAAAATGTTGGTATAGAAATATGCTGCCTTGTTATGTTTATGGACCATGCCTAATTAAACGGGCATGCCTAGTAATTAGACCACACATTCCATGTACTGTATATATAGATTTCCACATATTGAGAAAAGTGGGTTAAAGTGCACCTGTTGTCATGTGTACACACAGAAGAGAGAGCCGTTCTGTGGTACAAACCAGTTTTAATAAGAATGTCAGGGTTATTGGTTTTGACATCGATGGCAGTGATCTGAGGGTTCACCTCGATGGCAAAAGTGCAGCGTTGCACCTTTTTTTTTTCAGGGGGCGTCGGGGGCAAGGACATTAGGACCCCGCCCAATGCACTAAGCCTCACCCCCTTCTCTGATTGGCCCACTGTGCAGCACAAGCAAGGATGTCCGTCAATGGTTTTCCCTTTTTATGTTGTTTTTTTTACAGTGGTGCTAATCAGCAATCTGATGCCCATACCTATAAGAATGCAGCCTTATCAATGAACTAAGGGGGTCAGTCAGACCTGATCGCACGCTAGCTTTTTTTTGCAGCGGTGCGATCGGGTCTGAACTGCGCATGCGTATGCACCACAATGCGCAGGACGGTGATCGTCGGACAGCAATGGAATCTACGAAGAAAGCGATCGCACCGGTGATCGCAAGAAGATTGACAGGAAGAGGCCGTTTGTGGGTGTCAACTGAACGTTTTAAAGGAATGTCCGGGTGAACGCAGGCATGTCCAGCCATTTGCAAAGTGTTTACCTCCTCCCCCTATAGGCGGCAACTACCTGATCGCAGAACTGCAAAAAAAGCCTGCGTGCGATCAGGTCTGAATGACCCCCTAAGAGCAAATGAAAAGAGTTGTAATATTGATTCAACTCACATTGCTTCCTTCTCTGTATAAGCATGTTTGTATCAGGGACCATAACAAAGGAAGAGGATTCCTATTGATGGACCCCTAGAATTTACATACGAATAAAATTAAGGTTAGAAATTACTTTTCACAGCTGTGTGGTCTTGGGTTCAATTCCCACCAGTGCCTTGTCTGTGTGGAGTGTGTATGTTCTCCCTGTTTTTGCATGGATTTTTTCCGGTTGCTTAGGGGAGGGGGAAATTAGGGTTTGGCTCCAGGAGGTGGAGGTTAGGGTTAGGCTGCGAGAGGAGTGGGTTAGCGTAAAAATACTTACCGCAATTCATCAGGATTCTGACCATCAGGATCCAACTGTCGGTATGCCGACTGCTTGGATTTCGTATCCAACCCAGTGGTCGTGACACACACAAACGCACTTCCCTGGGCGACAGCATCACTTTCACCCCCTTAGTCACGGCCCTGTGTTTAGGAGTGCGGGGCCGATTCGGATATAGATATGCAGTGGCAGCGTCCATCTAGTCTGCACATGCGCACTGGCCGCAGTGCAAGTGCGCAACCCTTCTTCTTGCGGCCAGGATGCGGGCACAAGATGATTGACAGCGGAGGGCATTCGCGTGGTGGTGACGTGGTGTTGGGGTGGCGGGCCGAACGGGGACGTTCTGGTAGCATTTATGGGGCGGCTGCGTGACGTCACACCCACAGCCGCTCCAATTTAAAAAATGGCGGCGGTCCACCTGACAACCTTAATTTGATGCGTCCGCAATTTAATTGCAGACGCATTGTGAGGTGGTGCTACACATGTTGGGTGGGTTTACCCTGTGCTGGACAGCCCCCAGCATGTGAGGAGGTGGACGTAGCTCTGCGTATGCAGCCATCTCTGAATAAGGAGGGTCATTCCGAGTTGATCGCTCGCTAGCAGTTTTTAGCAGCCATGCAAACGCATTGCCGCCGCCCACTGGGGAGTGTATTTTAGCTTTGCAGAAGTGCGAACGTCTGTGCAGCAGAGCGCCTGCAAAATCTTTTTGTGCAAAACAAGACCAGCCCTGCAGTTACTCTTCGTATGTGTTGATTCTAACGACGGTAGGACGGCTTTTGACGTCACACACCCACCCAGCCACGCCTGCGTTTTCTCTGCCACGCCTGCGTTTTTCTAAGCACTCTCTGAAAACGGTCAGTTCACACCCAGAAACGCCCACTTCATGTCAATCTTCCTGCGTTCGGCCATGTGACAGGAATGTTCGTTACACTCTATGCAAACCCACGATGCTCATTGTACCTGTACGACGCGCCTGCGCATTGCGGTGCATACGCATGCGCAGAAATGCCGATTTTTAGCCTGATCGCTGCGCAGCGAACAACAGCAGCTATCGATCAACTCGGAATGACCCCCAGGTCTTGTATTCAATATTTGTTTCACTCCAAGCTCTTCTCTAAGTGACTTCCAGGATATTTAATGTGCTAAAATAGGCAATCATTAGCACAGTATAAGAATTTGTTGGCTTTAAATCTGGCATTCATTCCCCCACTAGCGCAGGATATAAAGTAAAGTTTTGTGCAGTAAAAAATATATTAGATCTTTAATGTTTAATTCATGCCTTACTGCACTTGCCATGAATATAATATAATATAATATAAAATATATACAGTACCAGTCAAAAGTTTTATATATATATATATATATATATATATATATATATATATATATATAGCAGATGTGGACCGGCACTCCTCCTGATGGCCACACGTGACCCTGGTGCCTCCTGGTAACAATTGTGCAGTATCCCAATAAAGATGACAGCGGCACTCAGGGTTTTGTAAACATGCAAAAGTTGTATTCAAACGTGAATAGACGGGCCGACGTTTCGGGGCTTACCCGCCCCTTTGTCAAGGTGTATATCATATACACCTTGACAAAGGGGCGGGTAAGCCCCGAAACGTCGGCCTGTCTATTCACGTTTGAATACAACTTTTGCATGTTTACAAAACCCTGAGTGCCGCTGTCATCTTTATTGGGATACTATATATATATATATATATATATATACCAACAAATATAAAACCACAGCACCCAACACCCCAGGTACCTTGGCGAGCGGTTTGCAGGCTTCCGTGCATTGGCCAATTCACCAACTAAACCCCCATCATTTATTTATTGATGTTGTGAAAATAAGTGAGCTTGCTTTGGTGAGTGCTGAACTTTCTGTATATATATATATATATATAGAAGTTTGTTTATAGGTCGGTGCGCTTATCCAACGTTCAGAAGATCCCTTTCCTAAGGAGGGATTCACCGAATTGTTTATAAGCTGCGACTCGATTAGTCGTATCTGGGTTCGTATCTTCAGCCTTCCTGCAGGGATTCTATACCAAAAAACACCTCCCAAACCTCTTTGGTGGCAGCTCGGTTCTTCAGTGTATGACCTAGGTCAGTTCAGTCGTGCGATTCTGTGGAAGTAGGGAAGAAGAACAAGCGCCATATGGTGTAGTAATTTTAGGACACAAATGTGACCGAAAGCTAGATAAAATTTGGTAAGTACCGGATAACGTCTTGGTATTAGGCCTGTCAAACTCAGTCTTTCACATCGGCTGTCCCCGAAATGTCTACTTATAGCCACACGCTATAACAAAAAAATATATATAATAAAAAATACTTTAAACACAATAAATAAATGAATAAATAATAAGTCTTAGCTTAGTGGTACCACTAAGCTAAGACTTATTATTTATTCATTTATTTATTGTGTTTAAAGTATTTTTTATTATATATATTTTTTTGTTATTAAACATTGCCTGATCATACAGTGCAGTGACTGGGAATTTTTTGAAGGAGCACACCTACCGGACCTACCTGAATCTACTGGATATAAGCATATCCTACATGCTATATTTGAATATTGATGTGGTACGCTTAATATAGGGGGGAACACCCTAAACTGTTTACAAAGGTACTTCACTATACGGCGACAATTTCTGTCTCCTTATAGGTGGGGACAGCCGATGTGAAAGACTGAGTTTGACAGGCCTAATACCAAGACGTTATCCGGTACTTACCAAATTTTATCTAGCTTTCGGTCACATTTGTGTCCTAAAATTACTACACCATATGGCGCTTGTTCTTCTTCCCTACTTCCATATATATATATATATATATTAAAACAATATTTTTTTTTAAAGCTTCTGGAAGGGTTTATGAGGGAAACAAATGCTGGCTGGAAAACTTTAAAAGCATTGGGGCCTGAATATTTTATACTTGTGTTTACTTACACAAGTAAAAACCAGGTGCTTCTTGCCAGTATTCTGCATCTATTTTTTCTAAGTGAAGGTCTTGAAAGCTTCCCTGGAACTCTGAAAAGGAAAATATATTTCAATTTGATAAATAAATAAAAGCAGGAAGTCACTGGGGGCTCGGACCTTACTACACAAAGGTATTTCTCAACATCTTGCTTCTTACTTTATTGCTCAGTGCAAATGTTGGACATTTCCATAATAAATGCAATGAGTAGAGTAAATGTCAGGTTTGACCTGTGCTTTGAGGCGTTATACTGTATGTGCCTTCTGACGTGACTCTGTGGCACCGCTATGAGGCCCAGTCCTCCCCTTTGCTGTCTCTGACAGAAGGCATAGAGGAAATTGGTGTTAGGAACCACTCAGACTATGGGTAGAGATGTCATGGAAGTTGGGGTGTTTTAAATTAGACCCCTGTGTTCCTCTATTTTGTGGAGTTACAGAAAAGAAAAGGGAAGGCGTGTGGCTATAAGTAGACATTTCATTTATAAGATCTGTCACATATTTTAGAAATAAAATTATTTACTGTAGATAGAGACTGAATTCTCCATTTTCTAAGTTCCCATATTTTAAAGCAGGTCGACCTCGAAAGCAGGGTAACTAAGTACTGTTGCTCAAGACATGATATGAAGGGAGCAAGGCCTTGTGCACTGGGCACAATGCTGAGGAGATAGTATGGTTGTTCCTTGGTTTCATCTGTGCCAGGTTTGTTGGATGCCCAAATAGGCAAACTCCCTGGAGAGCCTTAGGGGTATATTTGTTAAAGTGTGGGTTTAGAAAAGTAGAGATGTTGCCCATAGCAACATTTAACATATCGACATTTACAATGTCAACACTGACATAATGTCAACATGCATGTCGACAGTGAGGATATGAGCAGTACAAAAATATGCAGACTAACCTTAACCACTACCTAACCCTAACCACAACCTATCCCTAACCCTAACCACAACCTATCCCTAACCATAACCACAGCTTAGCCCTAACCCACAGCCTAACCCTAACCACATCCTATCCCTAACCCTAACCACAACCTGTCCCTAATGATAACCACAGCTTAGCCCTAACCCACAGCCTAACCCTAACCACAACCTATCCCTAAACCTAACTACAACCTATCCCTAATGATAACCACAGCTTAGCCCTAACCATAACCACAGCCTAGCCCTAACCATAACCACAGCATAGATCTAACCCTACCCACAGCTTAATCCTAACCACAGCCTAATTCTAACCCAAACCACAGCCTAACCTTACCAAGAGCCTAATCCATTCCTAGTACCTGTGGGGTCAAGTCACTCTCCTGCTAGGCGCACTGTACTGCTCTACCCCTCCTGCTCCATCTCCTCTTATATAGGAGACCTTTCATACTCACTAGACCCTCTCCAAACAGTAGAACCCAAGGGTGGCCTGCATACACAGCAAAGCTTAGTCCTGTTTACAGTCAAATAACAGTACACAATTCTGAAGCTTGTCCTTGTCTTCAGACTTCAAATTAACTACCTAACCGAGAGCCATAATCAGTGGTGCCGTGACACAGGGACCTAGAACTGCAGCCGGCAGCACTACTGCAGATCCATCCGGTTCATCCAAGGGATGCTCCAGGCAGGCACCCTAGCCGGGGGGGGGGGGCTGACCGGAGCATCCTTAGAATCATACTTGCCTGCTCTCCCGCAAGTTTTGGCAGACTCCTGTTTTTTTTCGGAAAAAGTCCCCCGCACCCACAGAAGAGAGAATGGATCTCCGGCATCCCACCCACATCCTAGTGAAGCAGGGAGGAGGAGGGGATTATACATGTATTTGTGGCGCCATATGGAGGGGGTTGGGCTGAATGAAACAAATTTGTGTGTAATGTCATTTTGGGGGTGGGGCCTAGTGACTGACAGCCTAGTCCCGAATCCCGAAGTGGCCTGCAACGTCTCCTCTCCAGGCTTCTCTTGTGGATGAGACTTCAGAAGGAGGCAACTATGCCTTGGAATGCTCCTGGCAGAGCTCTACTTCCCAGAGTAGTAAACCCCGCCTCCTATGCATGGCATTAGATGTCACTGGTTTACAGTGACGGCTTAACCTGAGCAATCTATCTTAAAATAGAGGAAGAACAGGGAAGCCAGTAAAATATTTATTATTCATCTATTACTTTTGTAAACGTTGTATATGTTGTAATGGTGGTGACATTCCCGAAACATTTTTTTTTATTAGTAATGTTGAACGTCTGGCACCCGACGAAAAAAACGTTGCATACCCCTTTGCTAGAATAGATTATCAAATATTTGTATATCAGTGCTAAATTCAGATAATGAAACTATTTATTGCATTTTAACATTTTTATGGCAGTGTAATGAATGCTGTGCTCTACAAGACAATATACATTAACAATTAAAAAGAAAATAAAGCCTCAGCCATAATTAAACAAATGTGATCAATCATGAGCATTAGTGTGTCAGGGTTTAATCATACGGTACAATAAAGCAGAAAATAAACAGTCGTGCCTGCTATGGTAAGATTTCTTGTTGATGTAAGTGAGGTGAGTTGCGAGATTAAAACTGACATCCTCATGTTAATTTAAGACTTTGCTCATCAATATTAATGTTCTGTTCAAGAAGAACAATTTCTTTAATCATTATGTATTTAAGATATAGGGTTGGGGTACGTTTTGAGGGGCTGTCTGGATTCTGATGGCCGGGATGCCTCTGTCGGTATTCTGACTGCTGGCATCCCGTCTATTGGCATATCATGCCAAATCCTATTAAACATACCCTTATATAGTAATTTGAAAGTCTACCCATTGTCTACAAAGACATGGTAGGCGCATACTTACACACATTTTGTTATTCCCCTCCCAGAAGATCCCAGACAGGAAGGTACAGAGGCAGCTGTGGGGGCTATTGAGATGGGATTTGCATCATCACTGTCCACACTACAAAAATTTGTTATCACTCTTTGAAGGCTGATCTACATAAGTATTAATCGGAGGCAGCCATTTTATGGTTTGAACCAATATTTTTAAGACTGCAGTCTCTTAACTAAAATTCTGTGACATTGCTGAGGCTCGAGGCACATATCCTAGCGAGGTTGGACTGGCCCACAGGAGTACACGGGGTATCCCTGGTAGGCCCTGCTTTCTGAGCCCCACTTCCCTATCTCCAGTGTCAGGTTCCAGACTGTTCATTCAAAGTTTATATGGTTACTCTATTAGAGGATCAGTTTCTTTTAGTGCAGGAACATGGATGAACATGGGTGTTTGGTTTGTTTCTATTGAAACTACACCAAGATTCACCTTTCTGCCAACTAAAATTAGCTGTTGAGTTAACAGATCTAGGGCAGGATGGATGATGCATCACATTGTGAATGCGACGCATCCAGTCGCTAATCGCAAGCATGGTCTCACTGTTGGATAGAATGCCATAGGTTTCTATAGGGTAATGCCATTTGTAGATGTTGTAGCCCACCACATCCTCCCACTAATGTAACCACGTACCATTCGATGCTATAACTCCCAAAAGGATGCCACAACTCCCAACAGGATACCTAAGCTCTCAGCAGGAAGCCATACCTCCTAGCAGGATATCACAGCTCCCAAAGCATGCCATAGATTCCAACAGGATGCCATAGCTCCCAACAGGATACCACAGCTCCCAACAGGATACCATAGCTCCCAACAGGATGCCATAGCTCCCAACAGGATTCCACAGCTCCCAACAGGGTGCTATAGCTCCCAAGAGGGTGCCATAGCCCCCAACAGAATACTTTATCCCCCATCAGGATGACATAGCTCCAAAAAGGAATCCAGCAGGATATCATAGCTCAATTTTATCTGACAGCCTCACACTCATCAGATATCAGGGGCATACACTGATCAAACGATATCTGGGTTCTTCCCCTGTGGAGGAGACATTTTGCTGTTCCTCCCCTGTGGAAGAACAGGGGAAATGTCCGTCCATTGGCCACGACAGTGCATACTTGTGATTTCTAAATATCTCTTCGTCAGGACATGATGGACGATAAAGCATGTCCGACCGATATTTTCTGAGCGGTTGCTTGCCAACACTGTAGAGTTTTCTGTACTATCAATCGATATTGGGATGCAGTTATCAGTGCATTTTAGCCATTGGCTACTGTGTGCAGGGCTCCCCTATGATATGTACAGTGCATTAATGTGGTATACTATATATAGACATGATCACCTTCATGTGCTGCTTTATTATTATTATTATTATTATTATTATTATTATTATACATATGCTACATTATACTGCAGTCCCAGAACTATGGTGTTTACACTACAGTGCATAATCTGGTAAATTATACTGGATGAACTATTAATATACTGTATATATTTTAAAGGCTACCGCACTGCACTACAGTAGCCATGATGCACTGCAGTAGCCATGTTGTCTGCAGGCTGTCCCCTCTTTAATGATTGGCCAAGCCTTTGTGGTGGCTGGCCACACCCCCTGTGTTGCTTGTAATATGTATGATTTCTAAAGGGAAAAGTGACTAATTTCTTAAAATATTATAAATACATGTTAAATGCATTTCTGTAATTAATCGAGTCGTTGATATACATAGAATAATTATAGCTAATTATTGTCTCTCTATTGCTATATTGTTTGTTATTTTTCTAATAGAAATTGTGCTCTGCCTTTTTGTGACAGGAATGTTTTTGCACGGCTTATGCTTTTATAAATTGGAATTTAATGTGTTCTTTCATGCTGTGATGTGTTTGCTGATTAGAAGTAATACTGTTGGTTCATTTTATTAAAAATGATAATTGCTTCCAGAGCAAGATTCTTGAAGGAGAAATCTCTGAAGGGGAATTTTCTTAAGCATTTGTGCAAATACTAGTTTAATATATTAACTTTCTCCATGCTTAACTATTACATCGGTTGGTATGTGACAGTTTTGAGTGTCAGTACTTAATGGTGCAGATTCATTCTTTGTTAGGTCCAAAAAAAAAATTTATAGTTATAAAATAAAACAATAAGACACAAACAAAAAGAATTCCATTGCCTTGTATTTGCCCTTGAACACGTTTAATATGCAATTGCTAATGATCATTTGAGAAGGTTATTGGAGCTCACTTTATTTGTGTTGGAAGAAATAATATGGAGCAGGCACCGTTTGTAAAACTGCAAAGCTCTCTAACACAAGTGGTAATGCGGGTTTGCATAGTGGAATTGGAAACAGGTTTCTAGATCAACACCATCTACATATAATGTTCTAGTATTAACAAGGGGAACTCAGTTCTCATCAATCTATATGAAGTACACTGAAACGCCATGAGGTGGTCAGATCTCTGGAACCATCCGCAAGGAGGAGTGCAGGAAAATGAGCAATGTCCGGCTACCGATATTCTCAGGGAAATATTGATGAGAACTGATTTCCTGAAAATGCTAATAATCGGCGGATATACCACAAGAGAACCAAAGCGGCTGCTTAGGTCCCTGTGTGTCCCAGGGGGCCTTCTGGTCGCAGGGGGCCTGCTGACAAGGCTGTATAAAGGGCATTTTTGGCAGACCATGAGCTCCGCCGAAATTGTCCAAGAGCTGGGCTAGCTGAATACTCCCAGAAGGGAGATTAGACACTTGTTGGGTGCTGGCTCCAGCGCACGCCTGTGTCTCCAGTTCAACAGTATTGTGCATGAAACCTGTTGTGACACACGTGTGTATGCCGTCAGATGCACACAGAGAGGAGCTGGGATGTGCACAGAGAAAATCATGAAGTCTTCCAGTGTACTTTATTATAGTATTTTTTTTAATTTTGTGTAACATCCACCTACTTCAAATTTCAATCGGGCAGTGGGTGGGTGGGGGGTGAACAGTGCTATTTTAAGTACAGTATATAACATCCACCTGCTACAGCCATGGCTGGGGGGAGGCACACACTGACTAGTGATATATAAATTAGAGATGAGCAGGTTCCTCGAGATCCAAACCCCCCCCCCGAACTTCACGTGGTTTACACGGTTCCGAGGCATCCTCGGATCTTCCCGCCTTGCTCGGTTAACACGAACGCGCCCGAACGTCATCATCCCGCTGTCGAATTCTCGCGAGATTCGTATTGCATATAAAGAGCCGCGCGTCGCCGCCATTTTCACTCGTGCATTGGAGATGATAGCGAGAGGACGTGGCTGTGTTCTCTCAGTTTCTGTGTTCAGTGTGCTGCAAATATCAGTGCTCAGTGTGCTGCAAATATCTGTGCTCAGTGTGCTGCAAATATCTACGTTCTCTGCCTGAAAACGATCCATATCTGTGCTGCATTGTAGTTGTGCGCAGTATATAGTAGGAGGACAGTGCAGAATTTTGCTGACCACCAGTATATATATAGCAGTATGGTACAGTAGTCAATTGCTCTACCTCTGTGTCGTCAAGTATACTATCCATATCTGTGCTGCATTGTAGTTGTGGGCAGTATATAGTAGGACAGTGCAGAATTTTGCTGTCCACCAGTATGTATATATATATATACATATATATATATATATATATAGCAGTACGGTACAGTAGCCCATTGCTCTACCTCTGTGTCGTCAAGTATACTATCCATATCTATGCTGCATTGTAGTTGTGCGCAGTATATAGTAGGAGGACAGTGCAGAATTTTGCTGACCACCAATATATATATATATATATATATATATATATATATAGCAGTACGGTACAGTAGTCCATTGCTCTACCTCTGTGTCGTCAAGTACACTATCCATATCTGTGCTGCATTGTAGTTGTGCGCAGTATATAGTAGGAGGACAGTGCAGAATTTTGCTGACCACCAGTATATATATATATATATATATATATATATATATATAGCAGTACGGTACAGTAGGCCATTGCTATTGATATATTACTGGCATATATTTCCACACATTGAAAGATGGAGAACAAAAATGTGGAGGGTAAAATAGGGAAAGATCAAGATCCACTTCCACCTCGTGCTGAAGCTGCTGCCACTAGTCATGGCCGAGACGATGAAATGCCATCAACGTCGTCTGCCAAGGCCGAATCCAAAAAACAAAAGTTCAGTAAAATGACCCAAAAATCTAAATTAAAAGCGTCTGAGGAGAAGCGTAAACTTGCCAATATGCCATTTACGACACGGAGTGGCAAGGAATGGCTGAGGCCCTGGCCTATGTTCATGGCTAGTGGTTCAGCTTCACATGAGGATTGAAGCACTCATCCTCCCGCTAGAAAAATGAAAAGACTTAAGCTGGCAAAAGCACAGCAAAGAACTGTGCGTTCTTCTAAATCACAAATCCCCAAGGAGAGTCCAATTGTGTCGGTTGTGATGCCTGACTTTCCCAACACTGGACGGGGAGAGGTGGCGCCTTCCACCATTTGCACGCCCCCTGCAAGTGCTGGAAGGAGCACCCACAGTCCAGTTCCTGATATTGAAATTGAAGATGTCACTGTTGAAGTACATCAGGATGAGGATATGGGTGTTGCTGGCGCTGAGGAGGAAATTGACAAGGAGGAATCTGATGGTGAGGTGGTTTGTTTAAGTCAGGCACCCGGGAAGACACCTGTTGTCCGTGGGATGAATATGGCCAGTGACATGCCTGGTCAAATTACCAAAAAAATCACCTCTTCGGTGTGGAATTATTTTAACAGAAATGCGGACAACAGGTGTCAAGCCATGTGTTGCCTTTGTCACGCTGTAATAAGTAGGGGTAAGTACGTTAACCACCTAGGAACATCCTCCCTTAAACGTCACCTGGAGCGCATTCATCAGAAGTCATTGACGGGTTCAAAAACATTGGGTGACAGCGGAAGCAGTCCACTGACAACTAAATCCCTTCTTCCTCTTGTACCCAAGCTCCTGCAAACCACACCACCAACTGTCTCAATGTCAATTTCCCCCTTAGACAGGAATGCCAATAGTCCTGCAGGCCATGGCACTGGCAAGTCTGACGAGTCCTCTCCTGACTGGAATTCCTCTGATGGATCCTTGAGTGGAACGCCTACTGCTGCTGTTGTTACTGCTGGCGCTGCTGTTGTTGCTGCTGGGAGTCGATCGTCATCCCAGAGGGGAAGTCGGAAGACCACTTGTACTACTTCCAGTAAGCAATTGACTGCCCAACAGTCCTTTGCGAGGAAGATGAAATATCACAGCAGTCATCCTGTTGCAAAGCGGATAATTCAGGCCTTGGCAGCTGTGTTGGTATTAGACGTGCGTCCGGTATCCGGCGTTAGTTCACAGGCAATTAGAGAATTTCTTGAGGTAGTGTGTCCCCGGTACCAAATACCATCTAGGTTCCACTTCTCTAGGCAGGCGATACCGAGAATGTACACAGACATCAGAAAAAGACTCACCAGTGTCCTAAAAAATGCAGTTGTACCCAGTGTCCACTTAACCACGGACATGTGGACAAGTGGAGCAGGGCAGACTCAGGACTATATGACTGTGACAGCTTACTGGGTAGATGTATTGCCTCCCACAGCAAGAACAGCAGCGGCGGCACCAGTAGCAGCATCTCGCAAACGCCAACTCGTTCCTAGGCAGGCTACGCTTTGTATCACCGCTTTCCATAAGAGGCACACAGCTGACAACCTCTTACGGAAACTGAGGAACATCATCGCAGATTGGCTTACCCCAATTGGACTCTCCTGGGGATTTGTAACATCGGACAACGCCACTAATATTGTGCGTGCATTACAACTGGGCAAATTCCAGCACGTCCCATGTTTTGCACATACATTGAATTTGGTGGTGCAGAATTATTTAAAAAATGACAGGGGCGTGCAAGAGATGCTATTGGTGGCCAGAAGAATTGCGGGCCACTTTCGGCATTCAGCCACCGCGTTCCGAAGACTGGAGCAGCAGCAAACACTCCTGAACCTGCCCCGCCATCAGCTGAAGCAAGAGGTGGTAACGAGGTGGAATTCAACCCTCTATATGCTTCAGAGGATGGAGGAGCAGCAAATGGCCATTCAAGCCTATACATCTGCCTACGATATAGGCAAAGGAGAGGGAATGCACCTGACTCAAGCGCAGTGGAGAATGATTTCAACGTTGTGCAAGGTTCTGCAACCCTTTGAACTTGCCACACGTGAAGTCAGTTCAGACACTGCCAGCCTGAGTCAGGTCATTCCCCTCATCAGGCTTTTGCAGAAGCAGCTGGAGAGATTGAAGGAGGAGCTAAAACGGAGTGATTCCGCTAGGCATGGGGGACTTGTGGATGGAGCCCTTCATTCGCTTAACCAGGATTCACGGGTGGTCAATCTGTTGAAATCAGAGCACTACATTTTGGCCACCGTGCTCGATCATAGGTTTAAAGCCTACGTTGTATCTCTCTTTCCGGCAGACACAAGTCTGCAGATGTTCAAAGACCTGCTGGTGAGACACTTGTCAAGTCAAGCGGAACGTGACCCGCCAACAGCTCCTCCTTCATTTTCTCCCGCCACTGGAGCTGCCAGGAAAAGGATCAGATTTCCAAAACCACCCGCTGGCGGTGATGCAGGGCAGTCAGGAGCGAGTGCTGACATCTGGTCCGGACTGAAGGACCTGCCAACTATTACTGACATGTCGTCTGCTGTCACTGCATATGATTCTGTCACCATTGAAAGAATGGTGGAGGATTATATGAGTGACCGCATCCAAGTAGGCACGTACATATACTGGCAGGAAAAAGAGGCAATTTGGAGGCCTTTGCACAAACTGGCTTTATTTTGCCTAAGTTGCCTCTCCTCCAGTGTGTACTCCGAAAGAGTGTTTAGTGCAGCCGGTCACCTTGTCAGCGATCGGCGTACGAGGTTATTTCCACAAAATGTGGAGAAGATGATCATCAAAATGAATTATAATCAATTCCTCCGTGGAGACATTCACCAGCAATTGCCTCCAGAAAGTACACAGGGACCTGAGATGGTGGATTCCAGTGGGGACGAATTAATACTCTGTGAGGAGGGGGATGTACACAGTGAAAAGGGTGATGAATCGGAGGTTGAGGAGGAGGTGGACATCTCGCCTCTGTAGAGCCAGTTTGTGCAAGGAGAGATTGATTGCTTCTTTTTTGGTGGGGGCCCAAACCAACCAGTCATTTCAGTCACAGTTGTGTGGCAGACCCTGTCACTGAAATGATGGATTTGTTAAAGTGTGCATGTCCTGTTTATACAACATAAGGGTGGGTGGGAGGGCCCAAGGACAATTCCATCTTGCACCTCTTTTTTTTATTATTTATCTTTGCATCATGTGATGTTTGGGGCTAGTTTTTTTAAGTGCCATACTTTCTGACACTGCAGTGCCACTCCTAGATGGGCCAGGTGTTTGTGCCGGCCACTTGGGTCGCTTAGCTTAGTCATCCAGTGACCTTGGTGCAAATTTTAGGACTAAAAATAATATTGTGAGGTGTGAGGTGTTCAGAATAGACTGGAAATGAGTGGAAATTGTGGTTATTGAGGTTAATAATACTATGGGATCAAAATTACCCCCAAATTTATGATTTAAGCTGTTTTTGAGGGGTTTTTTGTAAAAAACACCCGAATCCAAAACACACCCGAATCCAAAACACACCCGAATTCGACAAAAAAATTTCAGGGAGGTTTTGCCAAGACGCGTCCGAATCCAAAACACAGCCGCGGAACCGAATCCAAAACCAAAACACAAAACCTGAAAAATTTCCGGTGCACAACTCTAATATAAATATGTGATAATACTCTATTTTAAGTACTTACATGTATAGAAGATGCCTGCTACAATCAGTGCTGCACTGATATGTAATCAATACAGTCACACGGACTGAGTGGTGTCTGCTACAATCAGTAGGGGGGATTGAGGCACTCATATATAATCCAGTCAACACTAATTTGATTTGGTGTAGTAATCAGTATTATAAGATATGGGTGCCTGCATTATGTATCAGTGCCCCCCCCCCCCCCACCACTGATTGTAACACGTCCCCATTCCCTGCAGTCAGTGACTCTATTGATTATAGTCAGTGCCTTTAGTGTGACTCCATTATACAGTAGGAGTTCTGACAAATAAGTTTGCAAACTCGCCGCTGTGTGCTTGATGTGGCTGCACTGGACAGAATCCTATGTATGGTTTGATGATGTTGGCATATCAGCGTTTCACAGATGTGATGTTGTTGATCTATAGCAGTCTCTTCCTCAGTGGCGTCTATTATTGTCTGTGTAGACAATAATAGATGCAGGCAGAGAAAGCTGTGCAGGGACCCGGCAGTGTGATCAGCTCTGTGTGTCCGATGAACACACAAGCTGATCACTGTGTAAAAAAAATGAAAAAAAAAAAAAAAACATACTTACCTACCCAGGGATCAGTGATTGGTGCTCTGGTGAGGGCTACCAAACATCGGGGCTCCATGCCGCTCCTTTGATCCCCGGTGCAGTAAAATGATGCTGCAAAGAGGCAGCTCACTTTACACCACCAGAGGTCACAGCAGCAGGGAGCTCCGATGACTGGAAGCCCTCCAGGAGCACCAATCACAGTTCCCTGGGTAGGTGAGTATGATCGGCGGTGGGGGGAGGGGCGTTTTGTGATGGACTGGGGGTGCCTGGTGGCAGCAGTGTTTGCGGCGGCTCATGTGCAGCACACACTCGCATACTTTTTACGAAAAATACCCGGGTAATGCTGCATGGTGGCATATGTCCCTGCATGCAATAATTGATACATCAATGCAGAGGCGTAACTCTGGGAGGCAACATAGTCATCTGCCACCGTGCTCCTGCTCTGAAGGGGGGCACCTCTCCTCCCATTATGTGACACCATTCAATTAAGTTAATTGATAGCCGCTGCTATCTCTTCAGTGGCCGACTTCCTCACTGTTCCCTGTACCTTACAAATCACACCCTTTTTATTATAGATACACATTTTACAAGTGTCATACCCAGGATTAGAACCCAAAACCTATTACACTGGAAGCAGACACATTACTGATGAAGCTGTTTGCTCCTGTATAGTAAACATGAGAATTCTAACTATAAGAAGTTACTTCTCTGACAATTACAGATGGGTCCACGATTATCTTGACTAGTTTTCTGCGCCTAGGCACAACATGATTTATTAGCATAAACCCTTCATCTATTGTTCTCAACTGCAATACAATATAGAGAACAATACAGCAGGGGATTAAGTCATTACAGCAGGGGATTAAATCCAACTGGCCAGTCTCAGTTAATCCTATTAAAGGTCAAGATAAATGTGGACCCATCTGTACAAGTTACTTTATATAGTTTGAATTCTTATTCTTTCTATGCTGGAGCAAAAAGCTCCATCAGTATAGTGTTGCCGTCAGTGTAACAGGTCACGAGTTCTATTCCTGGTTATGACTGCTAAGAAATGTGTGATTTACAATAAAAGACAATTAAATGTATATATACAGTATATAAATTTTTATTTCAGAACACACACTCTCTCTCTCTCTCACTATATATATATCGCTGAAACCCTTATCCCCCCTTTTTTTGCATTGTTTAGTTAAGGCAGTTTATCCCTGCCTAATACTTAAGGGTTAGCTGACGCCTTGAATTATTTAAGGAGTGTCTGATCTTGTTGCCTTTTTTTTATTAATCTATTTCACACACACCTGTGGCGCCATACTCCCACTACCCAATTTACTTGATACAATTTGTAAGGCAGCCTGGTATCTGTGAGTAGATTTGTAAGATGTTCAGATTGAATGAACGCACCAATAAACGTAATGATTGGTGCCAAAAGATATTTAATGAAGAGACTCAAAACAGCACCGCACCCCCATCAGGCGATCTAGACGACCTGTTTTGGGGAATGGAACGATTAATGGCTAAAGAAATAAAGAATTGGTGGGACATTAAAGGACTTGAGCATTATGTTGAAGTTAATAGAATACCGAGAGGTTTAAGAATTTTGAAACAGCCTACCCTCGGTAATACGGACCCCGAATTCATTGAAAAATGGGACTCCATTCTACACACATGCTCTATGAATTTAATGAAATTATTAATAAATGAAAGGAGGAAAAATGCAGTGACACTTGAGAAAGACATTAAGGATAAAGAAGCCGAATTGGAACCGTATAAAGGCAAAGATGACTACCGGGTCAATGAGAATGTTCTTAACAAAAAGTTGGATCACATCGAAGAAGAAGTCATAAGAGGGAAAGTGAAGAAATTTCTCAGAGACAAAAGGGACTACGAACAGGGAAACACCAAGAACTGGAGCAGATTTAAAACATATGACAAACCTCAGAAAACAGACCAAAGATACCAGTGGAAGACGGTACCACAAAGAACAAGACCAGCATGGAGAACGGAATCACCAAGAACACCCCATGTAAGAACAAACAACAGATTCAATGTCCTGAACCGACTCAAATCTAATGGTGAACAGGATTTTTTATCCGCAGGCCGAGGAACACGACCAAAAGAACATCCAAAAAGCACAATACAGGAGGACGTCAGACATGCCTCCCCACTAAAAAGACATTTTGCAGAAGTAGAGGAAAACGGGGCGGTAGGAGGAAAGGAATTCAAGAAAAGGAACCTGTAATTTCCAATACAGGGGATAAAGGTATTTTCAACCTGTCAACCCATACCCTCACCAAACCGGAACAATCACTTCTTAGCAAAGGACTCTCCTTTGCACCATCCGAAGGGCTAAACAAATTCGACACTTTTATCGACCTTAATAAATTTGGACGAAAATTAACCCTTAAAAGACACTTCATGAAAAAAGAAAATGCCGTTATCTCTAACTACGAAGCAAACTCCAAATCCGGACTCAAACAAAAAAGTAAATATTATCCAGTGGAGTCCAAGGGGAGCAATATTAGTGTCTTCTATGACCTAGTGAAGAAGGACCTATGTGAGACAGAACCGCCACCAGTGATCAATAAGAACTTACACAACAGAGAAATAGAAGCAATGCGAAAACTACAGAGGAATACTCAAATCGTTTTAAAACCAGCTGACAAGGGGGGGGGGGGGGGTTGGTGATTATGAATCGGGATAACTATATACAAGAAGCACAGAGACTCTTAGGAGACTCCAACTCCTATACCGTACTGACAGATGACCCGAAAGACCTATATATAGATGAACTAAGGTCCCTACTCCTACAGGGACTGAGGAATGATGTCATCACAAAGGATGAATTTTCTTTTTTAATGCAATCCGACCCCACGACCCCCATATTTTATTTCCTGCCTAAAATCCACAAGAGCCTGTCCAATCCACCAGGGAGACCAATTGTTGCCGGGATAGACTCCCTTACATCTAATCTATCTAAATATGTGGATGTGTTTTTAAATCCGTATGTCAAAAAACTACCATCGTACCTTAAAGATACTACCATGGTCCTGAACGAAATCAAGAATGTGAAATGGAAAGAGTCATAAATATGGATAACTATTGATGTACAATCTCTATATACCTGTATCGAGCACGAAAAGGGAATTGAGGCAAGCAGAGAATATTTGGACAAAGACAACACCCTCACCGAATCCCATAGGAATTTTATCTGTGATTTAATGAAATTAATTTTAAGCCGGAATTATTTTAAGTTTTTAGATAAATTTTATCTACAACGGTGTGGCACCGCTATGGGGACAATTTTTGCCCCTAGCTTCGCTAATTTATTTATGGGAAGATGGGAGGAGAAGCACATATACACCACGCAGCACTTCAAGGAATCTATTGTCATGTATAAAAGATACATTGACGATATCCTGATCATATGGGATGGGAGTGCCGAATCATTTATGGATTTTTTTAAACTCTTACAAATTAATGATTTTAACTTATCTTTTACCTACAATTTGAATAAAGAGTCCATTGAATTCCTGGATCTGATTCTAATTGGAGAGGAAGAGGCAGTGTCTACAAAAAATTTCATAAAAGATGTTGATAAGAACAGCTACCTTCACTATAAAAGCAATCACTCTAAAAAATGGAAGAACAACATTCCATACTCACAATTCCATAGAATAAAGAGGAATTGCAACAAAAACGAAGACTGTGAGGAACAACTTGGAACATACAGAAAAAGATTCGAGGATAAACTCTATCCGAAAACCATACTAGATGAAGCAGTCACCAAGACGAGAAACTTAGAGAGAGAGAATCTGCTGACATACAAGGAAAACACGGCACCGAAGGAGTCAATATCCTTTGTTACTACCTATAGTTCTCATGAACAGACAATCAGGACTTCACTAAGAACCCACTGGGACATACTCTTGATGGACCCCATCTTAAAAAAGATCCTTCCACCCCAACCAGAACTTGTTTTCCGGAAATCACGCAATTTGAAAGACATTCTCGCGCCTAGCATGTTAAGAGAAATCCCATCAGAGGGAAATTCCAACTCTCTCCCCAAATGCATCGGATCTTACAAGTGTGGACACTGCAACATCTGTAAGTTCCTCAATCCTAATAGAAAAATCTTCTGCAATACGGACGGTACTCAAGAATTCAAAATCAAAGAATTCATGAACTGTAATATTACATCTGTGATCTACTTGTTAGAATGTACATGCCACAAGAAATATGTGGGTAAAACAAAAAGAACTTTGAAAATTAGAATACAAGAACATGTACGAAGTATCAAAAACAAAGTAGAGACTCACCTGCTGTACAGACACTTTAAACTGGAACACAATTCTAATCCAGAAGAGATGACCTTTAAAGCCATCGAACACGTGACCAGTGGCGAAAGAGGCGGAGTTCTGGCCAAGAAGCTCTCCCAAAGAGAGATGTTCTCGATATTTCAACTGAAAACTGCACACCCCATGGGCTTCAATGAGGGATATGAGATCGCCCCATTCTTATGAGAGAAGTACCCCCCTTCAAAACTCTTCTGAATGCAGACAAGCTACTTCTTCCTTTTCCAAGCACGATTCACTTCATCGGATTTATTTCTCCGATTATCACTATATGTAAAACACTGTATATAGTTGCTAATTATCCTAATAAAAATCTTTAATAGTATGTGCCTGACTAATTTCACTATATGGTACAGTCATACCGCACTGGTCTTACGCCCAATCCCGCCCGATCTTGGAAGCTAAGCAGTGTTGGGCCCAACCAGTAACAAGTGGGTAACTACTTGCGAATATTGGGTACTGTATAAGAGCGAGCCTTGTCAGGCTCCGAATAATACTAATATATTTATACACGGTTAAATCATCACTGCACAGTAATTTATTATAATAATAATTAATTAAGCACATAATCAATCTTCACAATCAGTCATACACACATGCACTATCTATATATGTCACTAAGAATTAGTATATGACTGATTACTTTCATTTTTTCACTGGTTTTATCCTCTTCAATATGATTCCACACTATCTAGCACATATGCACATAACTAATGTCGGATATCAGTTTAAACTTATATATCTTTACCCGACTATCACCATTTTTAAAACTATCTTCAATCTTATGCCTATATGACGGGTACATTGTCATTTGCTACACCTTAAATGGGTTTAAAATATTTTTATGCTACAAAGCGACTAGTATAAATATAATATATGGATTAAGTCCACAATTAACCTGTATTCTCCACCTCGATATATGGGTAGAAACATCCCGTTTCTGCAACAATTACTATTTACATTATTACCAGGCTCCCCCAATATAAAGTATTAGATCACAGTATGATAATTAAAAATCCTTTAATAAAATAGACACTAACATATGCATTTCTTTATTTCTACTTTTATATATGTGCGCTGTTTCCAAAATGGAATTCTGCACTGTTACATTCACTGGATGTCAAAGACTTCAATAAGATGGCCGCAGTAATGATTGATAATAGATGACAATTCCAGCTGTCAAAGAGTGAAATCCAGCACTGCTACATGTCCCAGATATCAAAGTCTTCTATAAAATGGCCGCCGCGATGATTGACAAGCCGCCCAGCCTATACACGCTACAGATGAGGATCCTGTTCGTGACCGGAAGTGACGCGACGGCAATAGCGGAAGCGGGGCAGAGAAACGTAAACACACTCATCCACTGACCGGAAGCGTGGCGCTCATGCGCACGCGCAATAAGAAGACTCCTACAAAGGAAGTGGGGAGAAGTGACGTCGGGCCCATCCCCCGGACTGATTTTTCACATATTTTATACATTCTAAAAACTCGTTTTTTCTTTTTAATAAGTCCAATGAGGTTGTTATTTAGTATACTACGACTTTCTTATGGCCTGTGTTAAAAAACTTACATGGAGCAATAGTATCAGTCCTTACAGGAAGTGATGTCACAATTATCCATTCTTAATTACATGTGCTATAAATAAGAGTGCCTGTCCAGTAGTCCCATACCCCTTGATGAAGTCTGAGTGACGAAACGCGTTGGGTGTACCTCCATTGACTCTCCACTTTTTAAAAAGATAAGCAGCACTCTTTTATCCGATATTTTACTATTTATTGCCTTTTTATTATATGTAATTTTTTTAGTAATCCTTATATCTGTTATTAATCAATAGCATACGTCCTCCGGCTTTTAACCCACCCTGACATTCATTATAGTTGGTTTTATACTATACCTTGGTTTTATTGTTGTATAAATAAATATATTGTTATTTTATACGTATCCAGTAAGTCTCCTCATATATATCATATTTTACTAGACACCGTTGGTCGAAGAAACCCTTATCCCCCCTTTTTTTGCATATATATATATATATAAACATATATTTATCTAAATTTGGGGGGGGGTGTCTCCAATATTTATCTTGTCTCCGGGCAACTGGGACGAACTTACGCCACTGCATCAATGCGATGTAATCAATTATCGCAATGCGTATTGAGTCGATTTCATCACTTCACATCCGCATCCTCAGAATAAAATCAATAAAACTGATAAATCAGCCAGTAAAGGAGAATATGCACTAGTGCTAAATGAGCATTTTGCTGAATTTGTATTCCATGAATTTTTTTTTTTCTTTATGTTTTCCTTATCTCTGTTTCAAACTATGTTTCATAACATCTAATATCAAAACAACAATAGTTATGTTAAAACTTGTGCTAAATTTTAACACCAGATCTAGCAAAATTGGGAATACATTGTTATGTAACCAGACAGGCCACAGTTTAGCAAAAAATAAAACAAAAACAATCCCCCCCTCATACATGGCGCTTACCCCCCCCCCCCCCTCTCCACCACCACCTTTAAATTGTCCTATTATTTTATTATTTCCTTGGAGTTAAATCACTGTGTGCTGTATACTGCACAGCATAGCACTGTACTATACTTTTTTTCTGTTTGGTTTTGTTACAACATTGTATATTTCTATTGCTCATCACTCTGTATATCCCAACAAATTTATGAGTAATCAAATTGCAATAGACTCTTTGCCAGCTCCTGTAAAGGACCACAATCCAGCCAAGTAGATGGTTTTCTATTTACAATTCTCTCAGTTACTTTGCATCTAAGTCAGTGGAGGAGATTCAATTGTTTGAAAAGTCAGTTGGGGAGTCTGTTTTTTTCCCTATCTAATAGACAGTAAAAAACAGACACCCAACCGACTTTCGACTTTTCAAACATTTGTATCTTCCCCAGTGATTTTCAACCTTTTTCAACTCGCGGCACACACAACAATATTTTTAAATTGCCAAGGCACACCACCAGTCCTCCACGGGGAAAAACACACATATGGGCCCCCACGGTAATAATAAAAACACACAGGCACTCACAGTAATAAAATAAATATATTCACCCCCACAGAAAATACCCACACACATTTGGCCCCCACAGTAATAAACAAACATTTGCCCCCTCAGAATAAAAAAACAAACATTTGCCCCCTCAGAATAAAAAACAAACAAACATTTGCCCCCTCAGAAATAAAAACAAACATTTGCCCCCTCAGAAAAAAACAAACAAACGTTTGCGCCCTCAAGAACAAAAAAATACACACACTAGCCCCCACAGTATTAAAACACACATTTGCTCCCAAAATAAAAATAAATAAAATACACTGGTCACTACCTGCTGGTAGAAGAGAAAGTCCCTCATCGGCTGGTGTCACACCCAAAGTGCAGAGCTGTGAGCGGTAGACAGGCATGCAGGTTGACTAGCTGCCTGGCTGGCTAGCTGGCGAGTGGGGCCGGTGTGTGGGCTGGAAGGCGAGTGGGGCCGGCGTGCGGGCTGGATGGTGGGCGGGCATGCTGCCAGCCATGCTATGATGTCATGCCTCCGCATCGCTATAGGTCACAGCTCAGGCGCTCCCAGAAGAGCCCAGCGCTGCCCGCGTGTCCAGGTCCACAGTTAGTGAAGGCAGCCCTGACTCTGCGGCAAACTTGTCAACCAGCCACGGCACACTAGCACACGGGTTGAAAAACGCTGATCTAAGTCTAAAGTTCCAGTGTTAATTTTGTCAACTAAAATTTTGCCTAAAAGTATTCATCGACTACAGTTTATTTCTTTTTTTTTACTGAAGAAATTTTTATTAGAGAAGCTTTTACATTACAGAACATACATATCGTTATGTAAACAAAAATAAAGCCAATAATACAGTATCTGTATGTCTGAAAATCCTAATATATAATTGTAAAGTAGTATTAATACTTAAACTAAAGATCTTAAAGGTAGGGAATAAAGAAGGAGTGAGGAAAAGGAGTAAGAAAAAAGATAGATAAGGAATGTAGTGCAGAATAGGGGGGATGTTGACCGTCGGACGTTCGGGGACACTGTAGGAGGCCTGCGCATATTTCTTTGCAATTTGGTTAAGCAGTGTATAAACTTAAATCTAAATCTAAGTAAATAAAAATAAAAAAGAATGAAAAAGAAGGAGGTTAAGCATCATCTATTACCCGCCAAGGTGATCCGGGGGTTAGTGCCAGATGTGTAATAATCAAACCACGGTAGCCATTTCAGTAGAGGAGATTGGGGAGCTAAAGAATATTTAATGCTCATAGTTTCCATTTCAAAATTGCGCTGTATTGACGTTATAATTTTGGATAAGTGTGGGGGGTCTGTTCTTTTCCAATATTGCGCAATTGCGGCCCTGGTAGCTATAAGGATATGGCCTATCACATAAGAATATTCAGAGGGTATATGAGGGGGAAAGTAATGCAAAAAGACAATTTCAGGGCGGTGGGGGAGGGTAACCTTTGTGATCTTCTCAATTAGCCCAAAAATCTCTATCCACAGAGGTCTGATAACTGGGCATGTCCAAAATATGTGAGTTAGGGTACCCTCTGATCCACATTGCCTCCAGCAGAATTTAGAGGAGTCTGGCCAGATCCTATGGAGTCTATCAGGTGTGTGATATAGACCATGGATCAATTTGAACATCATTTCAGTGTGGTTGATGCACCGAGACATTTTAAAGATGTTCATAAAGATATTTTCCCAATCCTGCTCCGTCAGAAGGATATTAAATTCTGATTCCCACCGTGTTTGAACATGTAGTTTTTTGTCATTGAGTGGGGAGAGGAGCGTAATATACCACTGAGATATACCACCTTTGTGCTGTATGGAGGAAAAGTTACTTAAAATATATGGGGGTAGGGTAGGAGGGGTGAGAGGGTTCGACATATTTGCCCTAATCCAATGTCTGATACGTAAGTACTTGTAAAAATCCTTTGTTGGTATCAGATATTGGGTTTGTAGTTGTTGGAAGGTTTTAAGCTCTGATTTGTCATACAAATCCTTAATCTGTCGAACCCCTAACTCCTGCCAGTTCCGTATTGGTAGGTCTGGGAGTATTTTGGAAATTGCTAAAATGGATAGGTGCGTAGAGGGAAGCGGGCAGTCGCCTAGGTTATTAACTAATCTGTCCCAGACCTTAAGAGAGTTAGTTATACTCCTTATAAATTTGGTAGAGGGGGGTCTATGTAGTGGCTTGACCCAGATTAAATCTGGGAGAGGGAATCCTGTGCACATATTACTTTCAATATTTACCCAGGGTTTTACGGGGTCAGTCTGGAGCCAGTCCTTCAGCTGATCAAGTAGACATGCATGTTGATATAGCTCAAGGTTGGGAAATGCAAGACCCCCCTTGCCTTTGGATCTAAACAGACGGTTTCTAGCTATCCTGGGTTTTTTACCCTTCCATATAAAAGTAGACATGACAGAATAAAATTTGTTAAGGAGAGCAAGCGGTACTAAATAAGGTATGGCTCTGAATAGGTAAAGAATTTTAGGGAGGAGCATCATTTTAATTGATGAAAGGCGCCCCAACCATGAGATTTCATAGTTCGTCCACTGTTTGGTGAGGGTACGGAATTGGCCCAAGAGAGGAAGGTAGTTACACTCCACCGTGGAGTGAGAACTGGAAGGAATCTTAATCCCAAGGTATTGGATGGAAGAATCCTGCCAGGCGTAGGGATATGTAGATTGTAGGGATTGGAGTGGGATTGGTTCAATGTCAAATGCTAATGCCTCTGTTTTAGCCGTATTTAGTTTATAGTAGGAAATTTTGGCGTAGTCTTGCAGGATATCGTGGATAACTGGGAGGGAAATTTCAGGCTTAGTTACAAACAGCAGGACGTCATCTGCAAACAGGCAAATCTTGTGTTGTGTGGGACCTATGTAGACTCCGCTAACTAGGGTAGACGCTCTAATTTTCTCTGCTAGGGGTTCTATAGCTAAAATGAAAATTAATGGTGATAGTGGACATCCCTGACGGGTGCCGTTGGTGATGGGGAAAGAATCAGATAGAAACCCGTTACTAAAAACGTGTGCTGAGGGGTGCGTATATAGGCGTAGGACGTTCTGTAAAAATTGTCCCGTAAACCCAAACCTGGCAAGAACTTCTGACATGTATAACCAGTGAATCCTGTCGAAAGCCTTCTCCGCATCTAGGGAAAGCAACAATAAGGGCTCCCGCGACATGAAGCGGGCCTCTAGAAGGGAGAAGACTCTCCTGGTATTGTCAGAGGCTTGGCGACCGATAGTGAAGCCCGCTTGGTCTTGATGGACCAATGCGGGAATCAGCGGGTTCAGTCTATTTGCAAGCAGTTTGGCATAGATCTTTATATCTGTATTCAAAAGTGCTATGGGTCTATAATTTGCGCAGAGGGATGGGTTCTTGCCAGGTTTGAGAATTGTTATCACCCGTGCTTCCAACATTTCTCTAGGGAAAGGGTTAGAGGAAGCATCATTGTACAGATTAAGGAGGAGTGGGGAGAGTGAGTCCTGAAAGGTAATGTAAAAGAGATTAATGAACCCGTCTGGCCCAGGGGCTTTGTCTTTTTTAAGGGCTTTCAGGGAAGACTGAATTTCTCTCTCAGTCCAGGGTGTACAAAGTGTGGAGGCATCCTCGGGAGAAATGGAAGGTAGATTAATGGAATCTAGAAAAGACCGTATAAGCTGCAAGGAGGGTTGCGGGGTTAGGGGGTCCTGTTTGAGGTTGTATAGCTTCCTATAATAGGAGGCAAATTGGTTTGCAATGTCTTTAGGGTTCAGTGACGGCGGTCCGTCTGAGTTTGCCAAGTATTTAATTCTATTGATAAGATTTTTCCCTCTGAGTTTCCGCGCCAGTAATTTACCCGCCCTATTACCTAATGTATAGTATTTTTGCTTTAGGTTAGAGACAGCTCTTTGTACGTGCAAAAGGTAGAGACTGTTCAGTTTCCTCTTTGCTTCAGTCAGGGACGCTAAGGTGATATCATCGGTAGGGGATTGTTTATGTTTAGTTTCTAGCGTCGTCACCTCCAACTCATAAGCCAACTGAACTTCCCGGTCTCGACGCGCTATATGAGCTGAGGCATGGATTGCTGCACCTCGCAGGACTGCTTTAAGAGCACACCAATGATTGGAGATAGAGGTATCTGCGGGACTGTTTGTGGCCAAATAAGAAGACAAGGCCTCTCGTAATATAGAGACTCCGTCCTCATCTTTCAAAATGTAGTCCCGTAGTCTCCAGGGGCGTGGTGCGGGGGTATGCGTTTTGTATGACCAAGTCCAAAGTAATGGGGCGTGGTCTGACCATGATATCGGCAATATTTTGACGTTGGGAATTGATTGTAATGTCCATTTATCCGTCAGGAGCAAGTCGATCCTAGAATAGGATCTGTGCACTGCCGAATAAAATGTATAGTCTCTGGCCCCTATATTCCTGATTCTCCAAGCATCATATAAGTCAAATTCGGCTAGTAGGTGTGAAAAGGAGGAGGCCAGTGCTTTGGCTGCATTAGCGGACTGTTTGTCGAGTTTCGAGGATTTATCAAGATTAGGATCAGGGGCTAAGTTAAAGTCACCCATCAGGAAAACCGCTCCTTTCTTGACACTGTACAACTTTTGAAGGAAGGATTTCAGAAATCTGGGTTGATTAGAATTAGGGGCATAGAGAGAGACCAAAGTTACATATTTGGTTCGTAGTTTCCCCACTAGAATCAGGTATCTGCCATTGCCATCTACCCATTTACTTTCCAGTTGGAAGGAGCACGATTTGTGGAAGAGGATAGCGACACCGTTTCTCTTGAACGGCCCACAGGAGATATAGTGAACCGGGTAATTGGTATTGGAAAACTGAGGGGGAGAGTGTAATGGGAAATGGGATTCCTGTATAGCTACTACATCCGCCTTTTGATCTGTAAAGTATTTTAGGGCCAGGCGCCTCTTATTAGGTGAGTTAAGCCCCTTAACATTAAGACTCAGAAAGGTGGCCATGAGGGAGGGTATGAGGGGGTGATACATAGCATGGCTAAAAACATCAGTAACACATGCATCCAGTTATCATGCATATCGGCACAGTCCTTTAAGACCGAAGAATAGTCAACATCAGTAGGGAGAAGAATATGAGGGTAGAAGACAGAACAAGAAATAAAACATGGAAAAAAAACAGAAATAGCATCCATAAAGGAGCCAGAGATCCCGTCACATGGGTATCGTGACGGACAGGTGTGGGTGGGTGGCATACCAGCCAACTTTTCCCACCGTCGCCTCCAAACCAGAACATGTTTAACATATAATCATCAATCACAATAATAGATAAGGTAAGTAGACAAAGCTAAACAAGCGTAGGTCATCCTAAGATAATAGGAAATGGGCGTTTGCTGTCTATTTGAAACATAGACAGATCTACTGCTATCTAAGTTTAAACAAAAACATCTAAACATCCGACTCAAAGCATTAACTATAGTATAATGAAGTATAGCTACAGATGAGCCTGTATGGGAAAAAACGAAACCTGGATAATAGTTGTCGTAAGGTTGTCGTATGGTTATTCCCAAGTGTTTCTCAGTCCGGGGCCAATGTCCAGTCTTGGGCAATCCGTTTCGGTGAAGTAGTCGGGGGAACAGGCTGCATGTCGAGAGGGATGTCCCATTTTTTCAGAGTTTTAGATCCATCCTCAGGTGTGGTGATGACGGTGGTTATGCCATTGCGTAGCACAATCAGCTTAGTGGGGAAACCCCACTTATATTGGACCGTAGCTTTCCGTAAGGCTGATGTAATGTTAAAGAATGATCGCCTTTTGGCCATGGTCGCTGGAGACAGGTCCTGGAAAAGTTGAAGAGGGCCTAGGCAAGTCGCCGTAGGTGAAGAGGGTAGTGCTGCACGTAGGATCTTTTCCTTAGTGTGAAAAAAATGAACCCTGAGAAGTGTGTCCCGGGAGGCCTGAGCAGGTGCTTGTCTAGACTTCGGGAGTCTATGGATCCTGTCAATCAGGAGGTCAGGTAGTGGGACATCAGGTATCAATTTGTGGAAAAGATCTGTGGCGTATCCATATAAGTCAGCATTTGGAACATCATCAGGGATGCCTCTTATTTTTATATTATTCCTACGTGAGCGGTCCTCCAAATCTGTGGTTTTGTCTCGGATGGTAGCGACCTCGTCCAGGAGAGCGTCATGTGCGGAGATCAGATCATTATGTGATGTTACTAGCTCCTCCATCTTGTGTTCAATGTGGTCTGTTCTGTCACCGATTTCAGAAATATCAGAGCGAAGGGCTTGTATATTGGATCTAAGCTCAGATGTAATGTCTGACTTGAAAGAAGCTAGCATGGAATGGATTGAGCGTAGCGTGACCGGGCCATCTAAAGAGTCCATCTCAGCTTGTGCGGCGTGGGCCGTGTTGCTTATTATTGATGAAGATGCTTGAGATGATTGAGCCATATTTGGCGAGGAAAGTGGTGTACGAGACTTCTTACCGGAGGAGGAGGACCCAAAAAAATTCACTTGTGAAGCAGATTTAGACCCCTTCGATTTCTTTGGAGGCATGTCGGGATGTCCCTGGAGGGATTAGTAGATCATATAGGTAAAGAGAGGATGACCGTAGTGGATGGTTATTCAGGCAGGAAGCGACGGTGGAGTAGTCATGTTGTTAGAAGGGCATCATCTTCACAGGGGAGTTCGCACCCTATGTATTGTAGTGGTTAGCGGCGGGTGTGTGGCAGCGTGTTCCTGAGAAATCAAGCGATGTGCACTGAAGAGCCGAACAGGGCCATAGGGCGTTTGCTTCTTCCCTGGTCCCGTGATTCCTGGTTTCCAACCTGGGCCAGCCGGCGGTCAGGGTTTTCCGTGGAGAGTTCAGGAATAACCAGGGAGACTCTGTGTAATCTGTGTGCTGCAGGATATTCACCCTTTGGGGAAGGGAAACTGAGGTTGCAGCTCTGGGTGTCAGGTGGCGGTATCCACAGCCACACAGTATTTCCAGAGGGTTCAGGGCAGGAAAAGGCTGGTGAGTAAGCGAGCCCAGGGGAGTGAAGAAGCCGCTACTCGTCCCGGGACGGGCGCGCTCCGGTCCCGGAGCGCGCTTCCGAGGTGGCTCTAAATGGGTTTTCAGATAGGTGGGGAGACACTGTGGAGTACCTCAGCTGGTGTAAATGAGGTGTAAATAGCAGCAGCAGCAGCAGCAGCAGCAGCTCTATGCAGCCAGCTTTCTCCTTCCACCTCCAATATGGCCGCCGCTATTGAGCTCCTGGTGTATTTGGGGTTAACTCAGGGGTCCCCACCTCTGGGGGACGTTATTGACCCTCCTAGCTTCAGCACAGTCTTCCCCACTTTGTGTGTGGGCGCAGTGGCCGTCCGCAGCAGCGCTGCGTCTGCACGCCCGTCTTTGCCTCTCCCAAGATGGCCGCCGGCACCGGACACTCGCGGGTGCCTCCGCGGCCTTACTCGGCTCCCAGCGCCCGGCCTCAGATACACGGCTCCTGCCGTTCGGCTCCCGTCAGCGGCGTGTAGGGGGTGTAAGTAGGAGCGGGGGCCGTCCGTGTTCACACGGCTCCCGGAGGCTCCGGATGTCCGGGGGGGGCGACCAAATCGAGGTCCCGGCTTCAGGATCAGAGGTAGGCCGCAACCTGCAAGAGCAGGTTAAACCTGCTCCCCGGCTCCGCAGCTGTATAGGAGGCTTAGTGTGGGATTGATGAGCCTCTGGGTGGATGTATATTTCGGGTGGGCCGCCAATAAGAGGGTTATATTGGACACAGCAGGACGAGCTCCCCTGGGACACCGACTACAGTTTATTTCAACACTAAAATGAAACTAAAATAAAAACTGAGACCCACTGACTAAATCTTAACTAAAAACAAAGCAAAAAAAAAAAAAAACGACTAAGACTAAAATCCTTATTAAAATTACACTGGAAGTAGGGTTTTACATTTTTAAAGAACAATTATGTGTTCTAGATATTTGCAGAAACCAAATATGACCTGCTGTGAAGGAAATAGGGTTGTGTATTGCACTTGTGTGGTCTAACAAACATAAAACATTAATTTGTATATGATATACGGGAGCACTACAGTAAGTCAGACTCACTATGTAACACATTCTCAGTCTACTGGGCCTAGATTACTAAACACGTAGTTAAAGGTATGCTAATTTCTCAAGAGATTTTAGAGAAATGTGCTTTAGCAAAATTAATTACAGTATCATTAAACTGTTTGCAATAGTTATGACTAAAACATTGACTAAAATTAGACTAAAATGAAAACTAAGATCCGCTGTCTAAATCTTGACTAAAATGAAGCAAAAGAAAAAAGACTAAAATGTGACTTTAAGCCAACTGCAATTTAAAGTGAGCGACTAAGACTAAGACTAAATCTAAATTGAAAATCTTTGTCAAAATTAACATTGTGGAATGTTCCCATATACTGTACATTGCACAGAAAGAGAAAATGGCCGTATCAGCCAACTTATTTGTAAATATGCGCTTCTTGCCCTATGCTGATGTTCAATCCAATCTAAATAATTTTAAATTAGCCACATTTTATATTAGTGTTAAATAAAAAAATTATATTTGCATCTAATAAAAACTGCGCAAAAATAACTAAATTCATGGGTATCAACATAATGTTTAATGTAAAATGAAAGAACCTAGCACTAATTATTGAAAATCATATTGAATTTATAATACAGTATTTTCGATCAGGCAATTCAGTGAGTTTTAATTAAGTCGATTAATGTGTTTCAACTTGGTGATCTTTTCAGAAAATCAGATTTACAACCAGCACCGGATTCAAAGTGTTATGTAAATTAATATTTCCTGATCCATAGTTTTTGCCTAAATTCTGAATATATTTATCTTTACTTGGAAAGGAAATATTAATTTTTTCATTTTAAGTGCTAGAGTGAGATAAAAATATAGTATACGTATATACACGAGGATGTATTTTCATAGGCAATTTACATAAGCATTAACCTAGATAACAGTAAGCTTCACATTTTTCGACAGGCTGTTAATATTTTTATTTTTTTATTTCACTTCTATATAAGGCAGCATATATTCAATGAAAGACTCGTTTGAAGGGGACATTTAAAGAAAGATGCTAATTGTTGATATTTGACCTCAATTTGTGCATTTACAGTTCTGCTATTTTCCTAAGGGAAATTAAGTCGCTATATGAGCTTTTGCACTCACAGTATTATTACTGTACCATGAGAATAAACCAATTATAGATCATTTTGTTACAAACATGAAATTAAGCCCGTATAGTTAAAGTCTGTTATAAATGAAGGTAGCATCCAGCTACAATAAGAAAGTTACCTCTGGTATAAATTAGCAAACAACATTTCAAACGAATAATTCATAATTAATAAACCACTATTTAGCTTGACATTGCTACACATAACACAAACTGTTTTGGGCAGAGGTTCCCAAACGCGGTCCTCAAGGCACCCCAACGGTCCTGGTTTTAAATGTATCCATGCTTGGCCACAGGTGACTTAATTAGCACTTTAGTCAATTTGATTTAACCATCTGTGCTGAGCTATGGATATACCTAAAATCTGGACTGTTGGGGTGCCTTGAGGACCGCGTTTGGAAACCTCTGGTTTTGGGGATAAACCCAGACGTGATCCTGACCAATTTGGTGTCTTAAGCAAGATTGTAGCTTGTACCCCTTAAACTATTTTTAGGCAGGCTGACATGACCGCTGGGTGCCCTCTTGGAGCAATGGTGCCCAAGAGGGCACCTTCACGCCGTGAAGGAACGCAAGATGGGCACAGGTATTCAGGGCCTGAATCAGAGATGGATGAAAATGCAATGCTGCATGGAAGCAGCATTGTATTTCCATCCGATTTTCTTCTGATCTCCAGGAGGGGCATCAACTTCTCAGTAGATTAGATGCCTCCTGAATGTTGCTGTGTTCCCAGCACTGAAACCGACGTCGCAAGCTGGGATCCAACATTACGACCATCAGATCCCAAGCCCCAATCTGCGCATGTGCATAATGGATCTTGCACAACCGCAGATTCCTGATAATTGTGCGTGCGGCGCTAGTGCTTCTTCAAACTCTGAATCAGGCCCTCAATACAGCCTCACATACATATCTGCCACCCTATCTGTCTCTCAAAGGTTAATACATAAAATCATTTATTCTGAGTTTGTTTTACTTTTGTGATTTTCCTTCTTAGTGCATTGCTAGCAGCCTATTTGCATAATGCGGAGAGTACTTTAGGTAAAGATACATTTTTCATCTTTTATTCAAGCTCACATTTGTTTTCTTTCCCTAGGAGACTGAACTTTTGGATATAAGTCTGGTGAAGGACGCCAGGTGGGGAAAACATGCCCGAACTCCAAAGGTAAGAAGTAATATTTAGAACCATATTGTGGCGGCGCTGTGTAACCTGATTCCAATGTAGCTTGCCTTTTTTTTTTTAAAGTAGCACAGTAAGGTGCAAGACATTGCGTAATGTGCCAGTTGTTTATTGCCTAATGTGCACCTACTTGTCTGCCATGTGCAGCAGTAAGTCACAGAGCCATTTCCGTGTCCTTGGAGCAGCGTGCAGGAATTCACATCAGCAACTAGTTTTGTAATTTTGCAAAGACATCCGAAAACTAGGATCGCTACACTCATCGATTTCTACTTTTTATTTTAGTTTTATCGTAAAATACCTAAAATGAATTGTAATGTCAGCAACCAATCAACAATTTGCTTACATTTGTCTACTGCAAGTTACATAGTAAAAAGCAAGAACAAATCTTTAGCGCACATAGCGGGGGTCATTCCGAGTTGATCGCTCGCTAGCAGTTTTTAGCAGCCGTGCAAACGCATTGCCGCCGCCCACTGGGGAGTGTATTTTCGCTTTGCAGAAGTGCGAACGCTTGTGCAGCAGAGCGCCTGCAAAATCTTTTTGTGCAAAACAAGACCAGCCCTGTAATTACTCTTCGTGTGCGTTGATTCTAACGACGGAGGGACGGCTTTTGACGTCACACACCCGCCCAGCGAACGCCCAGCCACGCCTGCGTTTTTCTGCCACGCCTGCGTTTTTCGAAGCACTCCCTGAAAACGGTCAGTTGACACCCAGAAACGCCCACTTCATTTCAATCTTCCTGCGTTCAGCCGTGCGACTGGAATGTTCGTTACAATCTGTGCAAACCCACGATGCTCATTTTACCCGTATGACGCGCCTGCGCATTGTGGTGCATGCGCAGAAATGCCGATTTCTAGCCTGATCGCTGCGCTGCGAACAACGGCAGTTAGCGATCAACTCGGAATGACCCCCAGTATTACTAACAACTATTCCTTTAAACAGATTATGGGGGAGTTTTATCAAATCTTGGGGAGATATAAAGTGAAAGTACCAACCAATCAGCTTCAACCGTTTTGCAGGTTGTGTTTAAAAATCGACAGAATCTGATTGGTTGGTACTATATCTCTCTCCAGTCTTTATAGCATCTCCCCAAAAATGAATAAATTAAAGATCTTTGTGTTGTAGCAATTTGTCACATAAAGAACTACAAGCCTAAAGATATTAGGGAAAGAATTGACCTTAATTGTATTGGTATATAATTGTTACAATAGGTAAAATCTGTTGATAGGATTTGTGCTGATCTACGCCGAGAGGAGCCGTTTATAAATGTAGTGATGAAATCGCTGTTTATTAATCTTGTAGCTCAATAATGTGTATTTATAACATTTATAAGTTCTTGCTTGTTTACATACATAAACAGGACTCACCTGGAAATTCATTATTATCTCACTTTTCATGTTGAACTATGGACCTCATTCAGTAAGGATTGCAGTTTCTGCTGAAAAGCTGTTGCTGCGATCAAATAGTTTCCACCCAGAAATAGTTAAAAAAAAACGCCCATTGCAGAAATTGTGAATGCATCGCAATGTGCGTACTGATTGCAAAATGAAACGCAATTACTGGAACATCGAAGATTTTTTCCCATCTGCGCCAGGCAAGGTTGTCCACAATTTTGGCGACGCAAGAGACTGGAAGTGGTCATCGCAGACATCAGAGGCCCTCCTTAAAAACGCCTGAGCATGCCTGCGTTTTTTCAGGCACACCCACAAAACGGCAGGTTCCCACCCAGAAACGCCAGCTTCCTGTCAAACAGCAGCTGCATTGCGATTACGATCTCTATGTGCTCAATGCAAACGCTGCGCAGTCGTTTGATAATCGGCTGTATTGCGATTCTTACGTTTTGCAATTCAACCTGAGTAAGGCCCTATAATTGCTGTTGCATGTTGCAATTGTTATTGTAGCGTTTAGGGCTTATGTCATTGTTGCGGTTTTTGAACAAACTTGTTATCAAAGTAAAGCCATAACTCATATAGATGCAGGACCTGATTAACCAACAGGCTGATCAGGCTGCAGCCTGGAGCGCTGGGTCCTGGTGAGAGGGGGAGGGGGGGGGGGGTGCAGCGCCGGCACAATAGACTTCTTTTTTTTTCACTGTGCGATCCTGTGGCAGTGCAGTTGCGCCTAAAGCCGGCTCCGTAATTGTCTGTGCCACTTACCCACTCACTGCTGCAGATGGCACTGTAATTGTCTGTGCTACTTACCCACTCACTACTGCAGACAGTGGGGGTCATTCCGAGTGGTTCGCTCGCTAGCTGCTTTTAGCAGCATTGCAAACGCTAGGCCGCCGCCCTCTGGGAGTGTATCTTAGCTTAGCAGAATAGCGAACGAAAGGTTAGCAGAACTGCTACTAAATAATTCCTTGCAGTTTCTGAGTAGCTCCAGACCTACTCCTAGACTGCGATCAGCTCTGTCCGTTTAGTTCCTGGTTTGACGTCACAAACACGCCCTGCGTCTGGTCAGCCACTCCCCCGTTTCTCCAGACACTCCTGCGTTTTTACCTGGCACGCCTGCGTTTTTTAGCACACTCCCTGAAAACGCCATGTAGCCGCCCAGAAACACCCACTTCCTGTCAATCACACTACGATCACTCGAGCGTTGAAAAAACGTCGCTCGAGCTTGTGTAAATCTACTAAGTTTTGTGTTAAATAATTAAGCGCATGCGCGCTGCGTACCATGGGCATTATTCTACCTAATTGCTCCGTTGCGAAAAACGGCAACGAGCGAACAACTCCGAATGACCACCAGTTTGAGCTGCAGCGTCTTCTACGTCTGGCCTCTCCTCACTTTGTCCTGCTTACAGTATGCTGCTGCGCGATGACAGAGAATCTGACATGGGCAGTAGGCATTCCACTCCAGGACGCTGAGAGAGCCACCAGGGTGTCATTTTCAGCAGCAGAGCGCGGTACCTCACAGCTCTTGCACTGTTATTCATTGAAAGTGACTTCCTGCAGAACTTGAAGTTTGATGATAAAATCGAAAAGTTTGCAGCTTCTAAAGCAAGAAAAAGGAGGTTGATGTAAACTGCTGATGTAAACGGCGATTTTGCCGACTATATATAACGTATAATTTCATATTATTATCTATGGCCCTCATTCCGAGTTGTTCGCTCGGTATTTTTCATCGCATCGCAATGAAAATCCGCTTAGTACGCATGCGCAATGTTCGCACTGCGACTGCGCCAAGTATCTTTGCTATGAAGATAGTATTTTTACTCACGGCTTTTTCATCGCTCCGGCGATCGTAATGTGATTGACAGGAAATGGGTGTTACTGGGCGGAAGCACGGCGTTTTAGGGGCGTGAGGTTGAAAACGCTACCGTTTCCGGAAAAAACGCAGGAGTGGCCGGAGAAACGGTGGGAGTGCCTGGGCGAACGCTGGGTGTGTTTGTGACGTCAACCAGGAACGACAAGCACTGAACTGATCGCACAGGCAGAGTAAGTCTGAAGCTACTCTAAAACTGCTACGAGGTGTGCTAATCGCAATATTGCGAATACATCGGTCGCACTTTTAAGAAGCTAAGATACACTCCCAGTAGGCGTAGGCTTAGCGTGTGTAACTCTGCTACATTCGCCTTGCGAGCGATCAACTCGGAATGAGGGCCTATGTTTCTATACAATAAAAAAAAGTACAATTTGTATCAGCAACCAATAATTGAATCTGAGGTAAATTTTGACACATACAGATTTTTAGCTGAATATGAACAAAAAAATTGGTGGTGGGGGGTGGGTAAATGGGGTGGGGGGTGGGGCGCAGTGGTCACTTCGGTATTAGCCTAGGGAGACTGGAGACTGGTACCCTTAATCAGGCGCTGTATGGATGGGTGGTTACTTTGCTGTTCTCTTTGTTTTAAACTTTTCCCCAAGCGGTGGGGGAAATATTGTATTACTATCCAATACTATTGTCTGCATAGTTTATAGTTTTACAACTAATATTTACTGCCACGTTGATAAATAATTGTTCACATATTTACAATTACAGTTATATTGTAATATTAAGTTGTTTGTTACACACGGTCGAGTCACATTATTTTGAACACCAGGTAATAGCCAGAGTAACCGCTGTATGCAGCACGGACAGTAGCTAGACAGGCTGGGAGTGACTCAGTAAGGTGCTGGTAGGTTTGCACAGGAACATTTTGACGGTGAGCTCCTCCAGTGTAGCGCGTCAGTCAGCCCTCACGCACCTTCGAAGCCGGCGTCCTCCTCTCACATCAGTGGCACGTGGTGCTCCGTAGTTTCCACGTCGGTTATTCGCAATGGTGCCATTTGTCCAGACACGATACACCGTCACCACAGCAGCATACGGACAGTTCACAAACTGCACTTTTTCAGAAATGCTACCACCCTTTGCCTGAAAGCTGATAATCAGCCCTTTTTGCAACTCTGATGAATCGCCTCTTTTACCCATGACAGCATCGAGTGATACTGTATGTGTGCAGACGGCCTATCGCACACCCACCAAGCCAACGCACAACACGTAACGTACTTCATTGGCTATGCGCTGCCGACATTAAATCTAGGAGGTGGTCATAATAATGTGACTTGACCGTGTATAATGTGTATCCCTTTCAGCAAATATCTTCTGAATAATAGGTTTTACCTAATGTAACAATTATAAACCAATACAATTAATAGGGTACCCAAATGTATTGCTTGAAATCCTTACTATCTATAACTTGCAGTAATTTATTTGACAGTTGATATAACACACATCTATTTCTTTTAATTACATTATATTTTTCCTTTCGCTTCTGTTTTTTTTTTGTAATAGTCACTAATTATATTTTTAATAAGTTTAATAAAGATGATGTTTTAAAGAGATAACATACACCCATAGGTGGTCATTCCGAGTTGATCGCTAGCTGCATTTGTTCGCTGTGCAGCAATGAGGTAAAAAAATGGCGCTTCTGCGCATGCGGCGCAATGTGCACACGTGAAGAACTATTACAACGAACGATGTAGTTTCACACAGGATCTAGCGAAGCTTTTCTGTCATACTGCTGGCCGCAGAGTGATTGACATGAAGTGGGCGTTTCTGGGTGTCAACTGACCATTTTCAGGGAGTGTTCGAAAAAACGCAGGCGTGCCAGGAAAAACGCAGGCGTGGCTGAGCGAACGCAGGGCGTGTTTGTGACATCAAAACAGGAACTGAACAGTCTGAAGTCATCGCAAGCGCTGAGTAGGTATTGAGCTACTCTAAAACTGCACAAAAAAATGTTGCCACCGCTCTGCTAATCTTTCGTTCGCACTTCTTCTGAGCTAAAATACACTCCCAGTGGGAGGCGGCATAGCGTTTGCATGGCTGCTAAAAACTGCTAGCGAGTGAACAACTTGGAATGACCACCATAATACAGTACATATTCTATTTCTCTGACGTCCTAGTGGATGCTGGGAACTCCGTAAGGACCATGGGGAATAGACGGGCTCCGCAGGAGACTGGGCACTCTTAAAAGAAAGATTAGGTACTATATCTGGTGTGCACTGGCTCCTCCCTCTATGCCCCTCCTCCAGACCTCAGTTAGAATCTGTGCCCGGCCAGAGCTGGATGCACCTAGTGGGCTCTCCTGAGCTCACTAGAAAAGAAAGTATTTGTTAGGTTTTTTATTTTCAGTGAGATCTGCTGGCAACAGACTCACTGCTACGAGCCTCCCCTGCTTCCACTAAGTCCACCGCATGACGCTGGGGCTCCACAGGTGGAGCCAGGTGCGGTGGGGGCGCGTCTCCGGAACTTCAGCGACCAGTGGGTTCGCTCACAGGTGGATCTCTGGGTTCTACAAGTGGTATCTCAGGGATACATGCTGGAGTTCGAGGCGACTCCCCCTCGCCGTTACCTCAAATCAGCCTTGCCAGCGGCTCCCAGGGAAAGGGAGGTAGTGCTGGCGGCTATTCACAAGCTGTACCTTCAGCAGGTGATAATCAAGGTTCCCCTCCTTCAACAGGGACGGGGTTACTATTCCACAATGTTTGTGGTACCGAAACCAGACGGTACGGTGAGACCCATTCTAAATTTAAAATCCTTGAACACTTATGTAAGGAAGTTCAAGTTCAAAATGGAATCGCTCAGGGCGGTTATTGCAAGCCTGGAAGAGGGGGATTTTATGGTGTCGCTGGACATCAAGGACGCTTATCTGCATGTTCCCATTTACCCACCTCACCAGGAGTACCTCAGGTTTGTGGTACAGGACTGTCATTACCAATTCCAGACGTTGCCGTTTGGTCTGTCCACGGCACCGAGGGTATTTACCAAGGTAATGGCCGAAATGATGATACTCCTTCGGAAGAAGGGAGTTATAATTATCCCGTACTTGGACGATCTCCTTATAAAGGCGAGGTCCAAGGAGCAGTTGTTAGTCAACGTAGAACTATCTCGGGAAGTGCTGCAACAGCACGGCTGGATTCTGAATATCCCAAAGTCGCAGCTGATTCCTGCGACGCGTCTGCTGTTCTTGGGCATGATTCTGGACACAGAACAGAAGAAGGTGTTTCTCCCGGTGGAGAAGGCCCAGGAATTGTCATCTCTGGTCAGGGACCTCCTGAAACCAAAACAGGTGTCGGTGCATCACTGCACGCGAGTCCTGGGAAAGATGGTAGCTTCTTACGAAGCAATTCCCTTCGGCAGGTTCCATGCAAGGATCTTTCAGTGGGATCTGTTAGACAAATGGTCCGGATCGCATCTTCAGATGCATCGGCTGATCACCCTGTCCCCGAGGGCCAGGGTGTCTCTGCTGTGGTGGCTGCAGAGTGCTCATCTTCTCGAGGGCCGCAGATTCGGCATACAGGACTGGGTCCTGGTGACCACGGATGCAAGCCTCCGAGGTTGGGGGGCAGTCACTCAGGGAAGGAACTTCCAAGGACAGTGGTCAAGTCAGGAGACTTCTCTTCACATAAATATTCTGGAACTAAGGGCCATTTACAACGCCCTGAGTCAAGCAGAACCCCTGCTTCAAAACCAACCGGTGCTGATTCAGTCAGACAACATCACGGCGGTCGCCCATGTAAACCGACAGGGCGGCACAAGAAGCAGGATGGCGATGGCAGAAGCCACAAGGATTCTTCGATGGGCGGAGAATCACGTGCTAGCACTGTCAGCAGTGTTCATTCCGGGAGTGGACAACTGGGAAGCAGACTTCCTCAGCAGGCACGACCTCCACCCGGGAGAGTGGGGACTTCATCCAGAAGTCTTCACGCTGATTGTAAATCGTTGGGAACGGCCACAGGTAGACATGATGGCGTCCCGTCTCAACAAAAAGCTAAAAAAATAATGCGCCAGGTCAAGAGACCCTCAGGCGATAGCTGTGGACGCACTAGTGACACCGTGGGTGTACCAGTCGGTTTATGTGTTCCCTCCTCTTCCTCTCATACCCAAGGTACTGAGGATTGTAAGAAAGAGAGGAGTAAGAACTATACTCATCGTTCCGGATTGGCCAAGAAGAACTTGGTACCCAGAACTACAGGAAATGATCTCAGAGGACCCATGGCCTCTGCCTCTCAGACAGGACCTGTTACAGCAGGGGCCCTGTCTGTTCCAAGACTTACCGCGGCTGCGTTTGACGGCATGGCGGTTGAACGCCGGATCCTAACGGAAAAGGGCATTCCGGATGAAGTGATTCCTACGCTGATAAAGGCTAGGAAAGACGTGACAGCAAAAAGAACTGGCTTCACTGCCTGAAGTTCAGATGTTTAAGGGAGTGCTGCATATTCAGCCCCCTTTTGTGCCTCCAGTGGCACCTTGGGTTCTTAACGTTGTGTTGGATTTCCTGAAATCCCACTGGTTTGAGCCACTTAAGACCGTGGAGCTAAAATATCTCACGTGGAAAGTGGTCATGCTATTGGCCTTAGCTTCGGCTAGGTGTGTGTCAGAATTGGCGGCTTTGTCGTGTAAAAGCCCTTATCTGATCTTCCATATGGACAGGGCAGAATTGAGGACTCGTCCCCAATTTCTCCCTAAGGTGGTATCAGCGTTTAATTTGAACCAACCTATTGTGGTGCCTGCGGCTACTAGGGACTTGGAGGACTCCAAGTTACTAGATGTAGTCAGGGCTTTGAAAATCTATGTAGCCGGGACGGCTGGAGTCAGGAAAACTGACTCGCTGTTTATCCTGCATGCGCCCAACAAGCTGGGTGCTCCTGCTTCAAAGCAAACTATTGCGCGCTGGATCTGTAACACGATTCAGCAAGCTCATTCTGCGGCAGGATTGCCGCATCCTAAATCAGTAAAAGCCCATTCCACAAGGAAGGTGGGCTCTTCTTGGGCGGCTGCCCGAGGGGTCTCGGCTTTACAGCTTTGCCGAGCTGCTACTTGGTCGGGTTCAAACACATTTGCTAAGTTCTACAAGTTTGATACCCTGGCTGAGGAGGACCTTGCCTTTGCTCATTCGGTGCTGCAGAGTCATCCGCACTCTCCCGCCCGTTTGGGAGCTTTAGTATAATCCCCATGGTCCTTACGGAGTTCCCAGCATCCACTAGGACGTCAGAGAAAATAAGAATTTACTCACCGGTAATTCTATTTCTCGTAGTCCGTAGTGGATGCTGGGCGCCCGTCCCAAGTGCGGACTCTCTGCAATACATGTATATAGTTATTGCTTAACTAAAGGGTTATTGTTATGAGCCATCTGTTACTGAGGCTCAGTTGTTGTTCATACTGTTAACTGGGTATGGTTATCACGAGTTGTACAGTGTGATTGGTGTGGCTGGTATGAGTCTTACCCTGGATTCCAAATCCTTTCCTAGTAATGTCAGCTCTTCCGGGCCCAGTTTCCCTAACTGAGGTCTGGAGGAGGGGCATAGAGGGAGGAGCCAGTGCACACCAGATATAGTACCTAATCTTTCTTTTAAGAGTGCCCAGTCTCCTGCGGAGCCCGTCTATTCCCCATGGTTCTTACGGAGTTCCCAGCATCCACTACGGACTACGAGAAATATAATTACCGGTGAGTAAATTCTTATTTTTTTTCTATTTGTCCTTTTGACTCTGCAATATATAAGTAAGGTGTAGCACTACTGGAGAACTACTTCAATATCATTTCAATATCAATTATATATCTGATTTTCTTCTTCAAGTTACTCTTTTTATACGATGTCGATTGAAACTCCTTCCTCTTCATGGTCTGCTTCACATCTATAGATGTGTTGCGATGTATGAACGTACAGTATTACGCATTTTATCAACACTTGGAAAATGAGCGATGCAAGTAGATGGAATCAGATGTTCCCAAAATGAGACACATCTTATTTGAGGCTAACTCGTTTCTTCCTGCTGCAAAAGAAAATCTGTACAACAACATAATTCATACATTTACCATGACGCTGTATTTCCTGGATGGGTTTTTCTGCTTTGTGTCCCTTGTAAACATGACTTTGGGACTATTACATTCTAAAAGTAACATGTCATTCTTTGAAGCAGGAATTGTTCGCTTGCATCAGAAGGTAAGCAAGGTTCCGTATAAAAGTGCTTTTAGATGTCTTGAAGGATTTTTCACACATGGATAAGGCTTAGGAAAAAGTATTTTTATGCATATAATATTTATAACACTGGGAGATATTGAAGAATGTGCTTTGGGTGTTCCTTTAATGAAATAAAGGGAGGAGATAATTCTCTGTCAAAACTGTTTATACTAATAGTATGCTTTTGTTTTCTAGTTAAAATATAGTTACAAGGTTTATGATGTTTGTTACTTCAAACTTAAAAATCACCCATCGTCTCTTGTCCATTTTCCTGGAAACTTCCCTTCCCAGACCTGGCACAGGCTTTAATTATAACCATGATAGCATTGTTTATAATACAACTTTACTGGGGCTTTGGCTACAACATGCAGTATAAGGGGCAGAACAGAACTGCTGCACATGCCCAGTGGTAGCAACTTCTCCTATCAGGTCTGCAATGTGTGTGAATCTGAGCACTCAATCAGTACAATGGACCATAGAGAGAAGAGAGCAGCTACCAGGAAGAAGAGACAGGCATAAGGTGGAAGAATGTGTGCTTAGAAAGCTTAGTTCTGTCAACTACTGGTTATATTGTCTATGAAGTAATACATACACTGCACTTTATGAGGCAGACTGCATACCTTGTTAAGTGCTAATTATGTACTCTTCATGGGCTAGCCACACTTGGTATAAAACCAATCATATTAGGAAACCCCATATAGAAATTCTGCATTTACCATTCCTTTTGAGGGTGTAGTACGGTATGCCGGCGCTCGGGCTCCCGGCGACCAGCATACCGGCGCCGGGAGGCCGACTGCCGGCATACCGACAGCGTGGCGAGCGCAAAGGAGCCCCTACGCGCGCCACACTATTTTATTCTCCCTCCAGGGGTGTCGTGGACCCCCACGAGGGAGAATAGCTGTCGGTATGCCGGGTGTCGGGATTCCGGCGCCGGTATACTGTGCGCCGGGATCCCGACATTCGGCATACTGAAGACCACCCCCTTCTGACACAATATTGGCACTGGTTCCATGCTTCTTCATGTTTTAGGGGGACATGTACTAACTAGCAGTGATAAAAGTGGAGAAGTGAGCCAGTGGAGAAGTTGCCCATGGCAACCAATCAGCATTGACGTAACATTTGTAATATGCATACTTTCAAAGTGTACAGAGCTGCTGATTGGGTGCCATGGGCCACTTCTCCACTGGCTCACTTCTCCACTTCTATCACTGCTTAGTACATGTCCCCCTGAGTCATGTCATTAGCTAGCTCCTGAACCACTCAGCTCTTACAGTTTAGGTCAGATAGTCAGTCATTTCCCTCCAGCACAAAATTCAGGACTTCTAGGAGGTGTGTCCCACTAATGTGAGTGGTGCAGCCAGGGGACACATTCCTGTCCGATCTACCAACATGACCCACTTGATCCATTTTCCATATTAAGCTTACAGCTGCACTGACCTGTTGATTACTTGCAGGTAATTAATCCTTCTTATATTACTTCATTAATTGGAATCAGAGCCATCGGCGTTCCCAAGTCTGTTTGGGGGCCTCGATGGGAGAGATGGCCTGGCAGCATTGATGCCATGACCTTAAGATAATGTGGTCATGCCTCTTTAGTAGCATCATTTTCAGAGGGGCACAATATTCTCAATGTGGCATGAGATGCACCCACATGCCTGATAATATATCCCTCCATAGTGCTTTGGCTTCCATTTTTTTAATAGCAGCCATGATTGCACTTAGAAAGTCCACAGCCCACACACATGCATTAGCTTCAACATGACACGGTCACTCCCACTTTGTGGTATCACTTTTTCTCTTACATCCTAGAGCATGCTGGGGTCTGCATTAGTACCATGGGGTATAGACGGGTCCACTAGGAGCCACTGGCACTTTAGGAGTTTAATAGTGTGGGCTGGCTTCTCCCTCTATGCCCCTCCTACCAGACCCAGTTTAGAAAATGTGCCCGGGGGAGCCGGTCACAGCTAGGGGAGCTCCTAGAGCTTCTTTAGTTTTATTTTTTTCTAAGAGTAATTTAGGCACAGGGAGGCTGCTGGCAACAGCCTCCGTGCTTCGTGGGACTTAGGGGGGGGGAGTAGTGTCCATCCCTGAGAGGTTAATGGCCACTATCTCCGCTGACAGGACACTGAGCTCCTGAGGGTGATGATCGTTAGCCGCCCGAGGCGACCGCTCACTCCCGCAGCATGCCGCCACCCCCTAACAGAGCCAGAAGATTCCGGTGGTGAGTGTGTCACTGGCGACCCGACAGGCGGGGAGCCGGTGTAAATGGCGGCAACAGGGTGGGAGCGCAGTACTGATACTGCGCTCCGGAAGACTCAGCGGTACAACAGGTGCAGCGCTATGAGGGGCGCTCTGGGCCAGCGCAAATACCCTTACACTGGTCACTCAGGCTATCAGGAACTCCGGTAAACACTGCTAGCATAATACCTCAGGCCAGTATAAAATTTCAAATAGCTTCTCCTCAGAGCGTACCCAGCAGCTCACCAGCGCCATTTTCTCTCTGCAGATCCCCTTCCAGCGACGCTGATAGGGAGCGCTGTCCCTCCACGTGACTCCAGGTATCTTGTGCGGTACCAGGGGGTTGTGGAAGGGGTGATGGAGGCTATAAATTCGCTGTGTAGTCTATTAAGGGTACACAGTCAGCGCCAGGCAGTTCTTGTATAACTGTCTCTGGGGCGCTGTGTGTGCTGGCTCCAAACTCTGTCTCTCCCTGCTGCAGAGCAGGTATCTTCTCCAGAGGAATCCATTCCATGTACCCAGGAATGTAATATCATGTCTCAGACTTCTGAATCTGAGCCACAATGGCTGGCTTCCATTAAGGGAGTAATATCTCAGATTTCTACTTGGGTAGCCCATACTGAGACTGAAACTCAGGTTTTAAGGAAGTCTATGGCAGTTTGGTCGGGTTCTGTTCCCTTTACTTCTAAATCCCCTAGCATATACCCAAAGAAACGTGCACTTGCCCAGATTATGCAAGCCGACACTGATTACGACTCTGACACGGCAGACGGTGATGGGGACGTGCTGAGGGGGGCGGCATCACTTGCAAAGGGGGTGCAGCTCATGATTGAGGCCATTAGGGATGTGTTACACATTACTGACACCACCTGAGCTGGTTGAGGAGGCTTACTTCACAGACCATAAGAAAGTCTCGCTAACCTTCCCTGCGTCTAAAGAATTAAACGCATTATTTGAAAAGTCCTGGGAAACCCCGGAGAAAAAATTCCAGATCCCAAAAAGGGTTCTGGTTGCTTTTCCCTTCCCTGAGGATGATAGAAAAAAATGAGAAAACTCACCAATAGTTGACGCATCTGTCTCCAGACTGTCTAAAAAGGTGGTTTTACCTGTCCCTGGATCTATCGCGTTAAAAGAACCGGCTGATCGTAAGATTGATACTACTCTCAAATCCTTATACACTGCTTCAGGAGTGGCGTTAAGGCCCACTATTGCCTGTGCATGGATTTCTAAAGCCATAATAATGTGGACAAACATTGGTAGTTGCTCGGTCATTCCTGGAAATAATTATGTATCAGGTGTTGGAAAGGGGGAGGGGTCACAGACAAACAGACAGAGAGGGGGGGGGATGCAAATCCCACCCCTACATTTCACTTTAGCACACTAAAAAATTACCTGTAACCATACCTGAAAGTATCTGGTAATAGAAATTCAGAGAATTAGTTTACACATGTTAAAGTGGTCAGGCACATTACTAGAGGACTTAAATACGATGGTTAGAAGTGACATTGAACTGTTTTTACGTAACATACAGGATTCTGCGGGTTTCATGTTGGAGTCCATAAAGGACCTGGGTATTCTGAATGCAAGGATATCTTCCATGGCTGTCTCAGCACACAGGGGACTCTGGCTACGCCAATGGTCGGCAGACGTGGCATCCAGGAGAAGTGTGGAGAACCTACCCTTCACAGGTCAGGCTCTATTTGGGGAAGCGTTGGATGCGTGGATTTCCACAGCAACCGCGGGTAAATCGACCTTTCTTCCCTCAGCTGCTCCTTCTGCGAAGAAACCCTTTTCTTCATCAACATCACAGTCCTTTCGGACCACAAAGACAAAATCCAAGCCTCCTACCACCTTCTTTAGAGGTGGTCGGGCAAAATCCAAGAAGCCTGCACCTGCAGATTCCCAGGACCAGAAGCCTGCTTCTAGTTACTCAAAATCCTCAGCATGACGGTGGGTCGCACAGCCTGGAGAGCGGGCAGGTGGGTGCGAGACTCAGACGTTTCAGCCACGTCTGAGTGTCGTCCGGCCTGGATCCCTGGATATAGGAAATTGTGTCCCAGGGGTAAAGACTGGAATTTCAAGCACTCCCGCATCACCGATTCTTCAAATCAGGCTTGCCAGCTTTACTGACAGAAAGGGCTATCTTACAGGAAGCCATCCAAAAATTGGAAAAGTCAGAGCTCATTGTTCCAGTTCCACCTCATATGCAACACATGGGTTACTATTCAAACCTTTTTGTGGTACCGAAACCGGATGGTTTAGTCAGGCCGATTTTGAACTTGAAATCGTTAAACCCTTATCTGAGGGAGTTCAATTCAAAATGGAGTCTCTGAGAGGGGTGATCTCAGGTCTGGAGGAGGGAGAGTTTCTGGTATCCCTAGATATCAAGGATGCGTACCTCCACATTCTGATTTGGCTGCCGCATCAGGCTTATCTCAGATTTGCACTGTTAGACAGTCACTATCAGTTCCAGGCACTGCTATTCGGTCTCTCCATGGCACCGAGGGTGATGGCAGAGATGATGGTTCTCCTCCGCAGACAGGGACTGAATCTAATTTCATATCTGGACGATCTGCTGATAAAGGCATCGTCCAGGGAGAAGTTGTTGCAGTCCATTGCTCTCACGACTCATCTGCTCAGGGAACATGGTTGGCTCCTGAATCTTCCAAAGTCACATTTGAAGCCGACAAAGAGATTGTCTTTCTGGGGATGATCCTCGACACGGATGTGCAGAGGGTGTTTCTACCAGTGGAGAAAGCGTTGGTGATACAATCAATGGTCCGGGATGTCTTGAAGCCTACCCGGGTATCAGTTCATCAGTGCATTCGCCTTCTGGGGAAGATGGTTGCCTCCTACAAGGCTCTACAGTATGGAAGATTTCATGCTCGGTCCTTCCAACTGGATCTCCTAGACAAGTGGTCGGGATCTCACCTACACATGCACCAGAGGATACGTCTGTCGCCGAAAGCAAGGATTTCACTCTTCTGGTGGCTGCAAATACCTCACTTTCCGGAGGACTGCAGGTTCGGGGTTCAGAACTGGATCCTTCTAACCATGGATGCAAGTCTCAGGGGTTGGGGCGCAGTCACTCAAGGGGAAACCTTCCAAGGAAGGTGGTCAAGTCTGGAATCCATTCTTCCAATAAACATTCTGGAACTGAAAGCCATATACAACGGTCTTCTCCAAGCGGCACATCCTCTGCAAAATCAGGCCATTCAAGTACAGTCAGACAATGTGACGACAGTCGCCTACATAAACCGACAGGGAGGAATGAATCGCAGAGCTGCTATGTCAGAGGTAAGAAGTATCCTCTTCTGGGCAGAAAAGCATACAGTGGCGCTATCGGCAATCTTCCTTCCTGAAGTGGACAACTGGGAAGCAGACTTCCTCAGCAGGCACGATCTCCATCCAGGAGAATGGGGCCTCCATCCGGAGGTGTCCACTGAGGTGGCCAGTCTCTGGGGCATCCCTCAAATAGACATGATGGTCTCACGTCTCAACAAGAAACTTCGGAGGTACTGTTACAGGTCAATAGACCCACAAGCAGTGGCGGTGGATGCCCTGGTAACACCGTGGGTGTTCAAGTCAGTGTATGTGTTCCCTCCACTTCCTCTCATTCCAAGAATTCTAAAACTCATAAAGAGAACAAGGGTTCAGGCAATTCTCATTGCTCCGGACTGGCCAAGGAGAGCTTGGTACGCAGATTTTTGGGACTTACTGCTGGAAGATCCGAGGCCTCTTCCTCTTCGCGAGGATCTTCTGCAACAGGGGCCGTTCACTTATCAAGACTTACCGCGGCTACGTTTGACGGAATGGAAGTTGAACGCCAGATCTTAGCCCGGAAGGGTATTCCGTGCAAGGTTATTCCTACCCTGATACAGGCTAGGAAAGGAGTAATGTCTAAACATTATCATCGCATTTGGAAAAAATATGTGTCTTTGTGTGAGTCCAAGACGTTTCCTATGGTGGAGTTTCAACTTGGACGGTTTCTCCTCTTCCTACAAGCAGGTGTGGAGATGGGCCTGTGTTTGGGATCCATAAAGGTCCAGATTTTGGCTTTATCCATTTTCTTCCAGAAACAATTGGCTGCCCTCCCTGAGGTTCAGACTTTTTTGAAAGGGGTTCTGCACATCCAGCCTCCCTTTGTGGCGCCAACGGCATCCTGGGATCTTAACGTGGTGTTGCATTTCCTGCAATCAGATTAGTTTGAGCCTTTACAGGAGCCTGAGATCAAGTTTCTCACGTGGAAGGCTGTCACATTGTTGGCCTTAGCGTCTGCTCGACGTTTGTCGGAATTGGGGGCTTTGTCCTGTAAAAGCTCCTGCTTAATCTTCCATGAAGATAGAGCTGAGCTCAGGACGCGTCAGCAGTTCCTTCCAAAGGTTGTGTCGGCTTTTCATATCAACCGACCTATTGTGGTGCCAGTAGCTACAGACTCTTCGATTACATCAAAGACCTTGGATGTTCTGAGGACTGCTCGTCACAGGAAATTGGACTCTCTGTTTGTCCTTTATGATCCCAAGAAAATTGGGTGTCCTGCTTCTAAGCAGACGATTTCTTGCTGGATCAGGTTCACTATTCAGCATGCATATTCTACGGCAGGATTGCCATGTCCAAAATCTGTTAAGGCCCACTCTATTCGTAAGGTGGGTTCTTCCTGGGCGGCTGCCCGGGGGTCTCCGCTTTACAACTTTGCCGAGCGGCTACTTGGTCAGGGTCGAACATGTTTGCTAAGTTCTACAAGTTCGATACTCTGGCCTCTGAGGACCTAAAGTTTGGTCAATCAGTTCTGCAGAAGCCTCCGCACTCTCCCTCCCATACTGGGAGCTTTGGTACATCCCCATGGTACTAATGTGAACCCCAGCATCCTCTAGGATGTAAGAGAAAATAGGATTTTAATTACCTACCGGTAAATCCTTTTCTTGTAGTCCGTAGAGGATGCTGGGCAGCCGCCCAGCGTTTCGTTATCCTGCAGTGGTTAATTGGTTCAGTACTGCTTTGTTCTTAGTTACGTACTGCGTTGTTACTTGGTTCAGTAATGTTATTCAGCTTTTGCTGAGTTTTCAAGCTAGTTAGCTTGGTTTGCCTTGTTTGTGTGAGCTGGTGTGAATCTCGCCACTATCTGTGTAAAATACTTCTATCGAAGTTGTCCGTCTCCTCAGGCACAGTTTCTAGACTGAGTCTGGTAGGAGGGGCATAGAGGGAGGAGCCAGCCCACACTATTAAACTCTTAAAGTGCCAGTGGCTCCTAGTGGACCTGTCTATACCCCATGGTACTAATGTGGACCCCAGCATCCCCTACGGACTATCCTGCTATCATGAGTAACAGAGTGAAAATCTTTGGAGGCATGGGTTTCCAGTGAATTGACTGGCACATGAATATTCAGCCCACTTTCACAGGAATATTAATACAGCCTACAATATGGCTGCCTTCTCTGAGCATATATGCGACAGGTCCGCTTTAAGGTAACTTTGTGTTGCGTCTGTTTGTTACATTGCAATGACATCCTTCCGTGCTTATGGAATTTTCTAAGGAGGAAGTTGTCTTCCCTGAGGCCTAAATTCTTGTTTTGTTCTCTCCAGATGGTATTTTGAAGCAGTATATTTATATCCTATTTTATATTCTCTTTTATAATCCCCTTCCAAATAGCCTTTGTGGCCTTCTACCTTCAGTGTATATAAAGCTGATTTAAAGTTTAAGCTTTTGCTGTGCTGCAGATATCTATAATCCTCTGTACTTAGGACTTTCTTCACCATTCATTCCTGTCAATTTCCAAGTCATGATAACACTAATTTTCATGTCACAAACTACAAACTAAATTGTCACCATACGCTCTGAGGAACAATGACTTTTCAGCTAGTAAAGCCAATTATGTCAGGTTTTCGGTGGCTTTTTTTGGCAAAATAATGATAACGATAAGACCTGCATTGTTTCTTTCCCAAACATTCTATGTCATCAAGACATTCCAACAGGAAAACAAATAGCAATTATATTCACATAAAAAGCAATAGCTGTGTAGGCAATCCAAATCGGTAGCATTCTAACCTAATAAAATACATGCTATCTTTGTGCATAACTTCACTTTCAAAACGTACTGTAGTACAGGTGAGTATAGCATTTGACTTGGCAATGGAAAAAAACAACCACGTCTGTAGACTAAGGGCCTGGCTGCTGTATCCTCCAATGGTTGGACTGGCTCATGCGCTCCCCTGCGTGAAGGTAAAAAACGGCAAGAGAAAGTTAGTGGAATGTAGTCAGTGGTGGACCTACATTTTTGAGGGCCTGAAGCTTGAACTGTTATGGAGGCCGTTTTTGCAACCAGCAACAATAGGACAACATCCAACAAGGCCCAAAGGGCCTTGCTGCCCTTTCAAAGACCTCAAGGCAAAAATGGAGAATGATGAGGTGGGGTGGAGTCCTAGAAAATGGACCATACAGTGAGCCCCTTACCACCAGCCTTTGTCAGGTACTTGGCGCGGTGAGTCGTCCCCCGTCCCCTTTAATGTCTATCGCTCACAGTACGCCCCTCCTTCAAAAATCACCAACAACACCCCCCTTCAGTAATCACCACACAGGCACCCCCCCCCCCCCCCCCCCTTTCGGTAATCACTTCACAGAATCCCCACTTCATTAATCACCTGACAGCACTCTCTTTCCTCCCCTCTCTCCAGCCTCCTTCCTAGGACGGCCCTCTCAGGCTCCGCCATTCCTGGGAATGTCACAAAGTGAAGTTCTGCAGGTTGTCGGGCATTGTAGTTTAAAACGGATTCACGTTTCACACTATTTACAGAGCGCAAATCATGGAGCTAGACTACAACTCCCAGCAGTTCTCGCGGTACTAAGTGATGCACATCCAAGCTGTAATAGCAGCTATGCTGTACCAGAAACCAGGTTGTCATGGTGTTAATGGTGACGAGCTATGACTATACAGTACATAAAAACAAGAAGTAAAAATGTGCCACAGCAGTGCTGGAGTAATTCGTGACCATTTTTCCTAAAAATATAGATTTTAGGAAAGATTGGCTGTGCTCATGGGCTGACAGAAAAGAAACCATCTGCCGCTCAAAAAAATAAAAGTATGCCCCATCTTATTGAAAAGCAAAGATCTTGCACCTGCAGGCAAAACACCATAGGGCATATTCAATTAGGTGCGAGAATTGCAAAAATCTCGCATTTAATTGAATATGCCGCTAAGTATATGACTAGCTATTTGTGACAGCACTTACTATATTTAAACAATACTTACTGCTTCATAGCTTCATTCCTCACTCCTAGGGGGAGGTTTATCAGAATGTCTAGAGCAGTGATTTTCAACCTTTTTTAACTCGCGGCACACCGAACAATATTTTTAAATTGCCAAGGCACACCATCAGTCCCCCACGGGGAAAAAAAACAAAGACGTTGGCCCCCCACAGTAAAACAAAAACGATTACATTATTCCCCCATAGAAAAAAATAGGATTTTAATACCTACCGGTAAATCCTTTTCTCCTAGTCCGTAGAGGATGCTGGGGACTCCAAACGGACCATGGAGTATAGACGGGATCCGCAGGAGACATGGGCACACTATAAGACTTTTACTGGGTGTGAACTGGCTCCTCCCTCTATGCCCCTCCTCCAGACCTCAGTTATAGGAACTGTGCCCAGGGGAGACGGACATTTCGAGGAAAAGGATTTTTGTTAAACTAAGGGTGAGATACATACCAGCTCACACCACAAACACACCGTACAACTGGAATAGCAGGAATACCAGATAAGAGTATGAACGAAAAAACAAAACAGCAACAAGCTGAACATAACCGATACACAACCATCGTGTAACCGAAAACAACAACCAACAATACAACTGCAAGTAACAGTACGCACTGGGATGGGCGCCCAGCATCCTCTACGGACTAGGAGAAAAGGATTTACCGGTAGATATTAAAATCCTATTTTCTCTTACGTCCTAGAGGATGCTGGGGACTCCAAAAGGACCATTGGGTCTATAACAAAGTTCCAGACCGGGCGGGAGAGAGCGGACGACTCTGCAGCACCGATTGAGCAAACATGAGGTCCTCCTCAGCCAGGGTATCAAACTTGTAGAACTTAGCAAAAGTGTTTGAACCCGACCACATAGCTGCTCGGCAAAGTTGAAGTGCCGAGACCCCTCGGGCAGCCGCCCAAGATGAGCCCACCTTCCTGGTAGAATGGGCCTTTACTGACTTCGATAACGGCAACCCAGCCGAAGAATGAGCGTGCTGAATCGTATTACAAATCCAGCGTGCAATAGTCTGCTTGGAAGCAGGATTTCCAATCTTGTTGAAAGCATACAGGACAAACAGAGCCTCCGTTTTCCTTACAGGAGCCGTTCTGGTGAAATAAATTTTTAAAGCTCTTACGACATCAAGAGATTTTGGGACTGCCACAGCATCCGTAGCCACAGGTACCACAATAGGTTGATTTATGTGAAATGAAGAAACCACCTTCGGCAGAAATTGTTGACGAGTCCTCAATTCCGCTCTATCCACATGAAAAATCAAATATGGGCTCTTGTGAGACAAAGCCGCCAATTCGGACACTCGTCTGGCAGACGCCAAGGCCAAAAGCATGATCACTTTCCAAGTGAGAAACTTTAACTCAACCTTTCGCAAAGGTTCAAACCAGTGAGACATAAGAAACTGTAACACCACTTCAAGATCCCACGGTTCCACGGGTGGCACAAACGGAGGATGGATATGCAGCCCTCCCTTCACGAAAGTCTGAACCTTAGGAAGGGCAGCCAATTCTTTCTGAAAGAAAATAGATAAAGCCGAAATCTGCACTTTGATGGAACCCAATTTGAGGCCTGCATCCACGCCTGCCTGCAAAAAATGGAGGAAACGACCCAAGTGAAACTCCTCCGCAGGAGCTGTTTTGTTTTCACACCACAACACATATTTTCTCCAAATACGGTGATAATGTTTCAACGTGACCTCCTTTCTAGCCTTAAGGAGAGTGGGGATGACTTCCCCGGGAATACCTTTATGAGCTAGGATTTGTCGTTCAACCTCCACACCGTCAAACGCAGCCACGGTAAGTCCGGAAACACGCATGGCCCCTGCAGTAACAGGTCCTCTCTGAGAGGAAGCGGCCAAGGATCTTCTATGAGCAATTCCTGAAGATCCGGATACCAGGCCCTCCGTGGCCAATCGGGAACGACGAGTACTGCCGGAACCCTTGTTCGTCTTATGATCCTCAAGACTTTTGGAATGAGAGGAAGTGGAGGGAACACATATACCGACTGAAACACCCACGGAGTCACCAGGGCGTCCACTGCACTGGCTTGGGGGTCCCTTGACCTGGAACAATACCTCGGAAGCTTCTCATTGAGGTGAGACGCCATCATGTCTATTTGAGGAACTCCCCAATGCCTTGTCACTACTGCAAATACCTCTTGATGAAGGGCCCACTCTCCTGGATGGAGATTGTGTCTGCTGAGGAAGTCTGCTTCCCAGTTGTCCACGCCCGGAAGGAAGACTGCTGACAGAGCGCTCACGTGCTGTTCCGCCCAGTGGAGAACTCTTGTGGCTTCCGCTATTGCCGCCCTGCTCTTTGTTCCGACCTGGCGGTTTACGTACGCCACCGCTGTTATGTTGTCCGACTGGATCGGGACAGGTAGACCTTGAAGAAGGTTCTTTGCTTGCAGAAGGCCGTTGTAAATGGCTCTTAACTCCAGAACATTTATGTGGAGACAAGATTCCTGGCTTGACCATTTTCCCTGGAAACTTCTTCCTTGTGTGACTGCACCCCGGCCTCAGAGACTTGCATCTGTGGTCAGCAGGACCCAATCCTGGATTCCGAACCTGCGTCCCTCTAGAAGGTGAGAACTTTGCAGCCACCACAGGAGAGAAATTCTGGTCCTGGAAGAAAGACTTATTTTCCAGTGCATGTGCAGGTGAGACCCGGACCACTTGTTCAGCAGATCCCACTGAAACACCCGGGCATGAAACCTGCCAAACGGAATGGCTTCGTAAGCCGCAACCATCTTCCGTAGCACTCGAGTGCATTGATGAATCGACACTCTTGCCGGTTTCAGAATCTCCTTGACCATGGTCTGGATTTCCAGAGCTTTTTTTTCCAGAAGAAACACTCTCTGTAGTTCCGTGTCTAGGATCATGCCCAAGAAGGGCAGCCGAGTTGTCGGGATCAACTGAGACTTTGGCAAATTTAGAATCCAACCATGATGTTGCAGAACCGTCAGGGAGAGTTCCACATTTCTTAGCAACTGCTCTTTTGATCTCGCCTTTATCAGGAGATCGTCCAAGTACGGGTGTCAGCATCCGGAGTCTTACCGGTACGCTGGGGCCGCGGGGCTGGCTTCCTTGGCGATGTGCGGTCAGTGGCGGAGGTGGGCTGCTGCGCCGGATCCGTGGGCAGCAGTAGCGGCGGTGAGGGGGTCCGCTCGTGGCGGCAGGACGCCGCTACAGCGGGTCGCTCTTGCTGAGCCTTTGCTAGGAGACCAGGGGAAGTGAGCATTGTGGCTTTGCAAAAAGGTCTGCATTACTGGGCGCCGCCATGTTGGAGACCAAGTTTTAAGCATAGTTCCTGTTTCTTCCAGCCAATCCAGGGGAAGCTCTCCCTATAAAAAGGGGCTGGTTTAGGACAGGGATGCCAGTGCTTCAAGTTACAACCCTGTTGTAGGTGCTTTAGCCTGTGCTCCCAGGATTCCTGCTGTATTCTGGTTCCTCCTGATCCTGCTTGGTCGGTTCTCTGTTGCTGCTGCAGCCCTGCCGTTTCTAGCCTGTTACTGCCTGTGGAAGCGCTCCTGGAAAACCCGGTCCAGTAAGACTCTTTGGGCACAGTCGGCCCCGGGTCTTCTGCCTCGTCTTTCAAGCCACACTCCACAGATCTCCTTCACCAGCCACGTCTTTGTACCACCGACCACAGCCTGCAGATTATTATCTTCAGCCTCGTTTAACAAACCACAGTCCACAGTCCTTGTCTCCAGCCACGTCTTCAACCAACATCCACAGTTCCACAGTTCATCTACAGTCTCGTCTCTCAAATCACAGTCTACAGTTCTTCGCCCCCTGCCACGTCTTTAACCATCGTGCTCCAGCCTCGGTCCTCTACCTCAGCCCTGTACATAATAAATACTTTCCATTGACTCTCAAACCCCGCCTACGTTCTTCATTGCTCCGTGTCCCATGCGAAGGAACTATATCCAGCCCCCTCATCTGGTTCATTCACAGCCTGCTACCTCCTCGGGCAAATCTCAACTGCCGGATCCTCAAACTTTGCTAGACGTGACAACGGGATAATTGTGACACCCTGCTTGCGAAGGAGTACCATCATTTCCGCCATCACCTTGGTGAAGACCCTCGGGGCTGTGGAAAGCCCAAACGGCAACGTCTGAAATTGGTAATGACAATCCTGTACTGCAAATCTCAGGAAGGCCTGATGAGGAAGATATATCGGGACGTGTAAGTAGGCATCTTTTATGTCGACTGACGCCATAAAATCCCCCCCTTCTAGGCTGGAGATCACAGCTCGAAGAGATTCCATCTTGAACTTGAAAGTTTTCAAGTACGGATTTAGGGATTTTAGCTTCAGAATCGGTCTGACCGATCCGCCCGGCTTTGGCACGACAAAGAGGCTCGATTAGAAACCTTCCCCCTGTTGGGACGGGGGAACCGGGATAATGACCCTCTGTTGACACAGCTTTTGTATCGCAGCATTTACTACTTCTTTTTCTGGAAGAGAAACTGGCAAGACTGATTTGAAAAAAAGCGGCGGGGGAGCATCTCCTGAAACTCCAGTTTCTACCCCTGGGACACTATGTCTAAGACCCACGGATCCAGGCCCGATTGAAACCAGACCTGACTGAAGATTCGGAGGCGGCCCCCACCGGCACGGACTCCCGTAGGGGAGCCCCAGCGTCATGCGGTGGACTTGGCGGGGGGGGGGGGGGGGGGCTTTTGGTCCTGAGCGCCAGACACAGCAGATGACCTCTTTCCCCTTCCTCTACTCTTTGAAGCGAGGAAGGACGAGCCCTTCCCTTTTTTGTATTTATTAGGCCGAAAGGACCTCATCTGATAATAGGGCGCCTTTTTCTGTTGTGTGGGAACATGAGGAAGAAAAGATGACTTACCCGCAGTAGCGGTAGACACCAGGTCAGCAAGGCCGTCACCAAACAAGACACTACCTTTAAAAGGGAGAGCTTCCATAGCTTTCTTGGAGTCGGCATCAGCATTCCATTGATGAATCCACAGCGCCCTCCTGGCCGAGACCGCCATGGCATTGGCCCTTGAGCCCAAGAGGCCAATATCCCTCGCCGCATCCTTTAGGTAATCTGCAGCGTCCCAGATATAACCAAGAGTCAAAAGAATGTTATCAAGGGTATCCATGTCAGATGCTAAATTATCGGCCCACTTAGCAATAGCACTACTCACCCACGCCGACGCCACAGCAGGCCTGAGGAGTGCACCAGTAGTGACGAAAATGGCCTTCAATGTCGTCTCCTGCTTGTGATCTGACGGATCCTTGAGGGCAGCCGTGTCAGGAGACGGAAGCGCCACCTATTTGGACAGTCGGGACAGAGCCTTGTCCACATTGGGAGACTACTCCCATTTCTCCCTGTCGTCAGAGGGGAAAGGATATGCCATAAAAATTATCTTGGGAATCTGCCACCTTTTGTCAGGCGACTCCCAAGCCTTTTCACAAACAGCGTTCAGTTCATGAGAGGGGGGAAATGTCACCTCAGGCTTTTTTTCCTTATACAAAGAAACCCTCGTATCTGGAACGGCAGGCTCTTCAGAAATATGTAAAACATCTTTAATAGCCACAATCATGTTCTGAATACTCTTAACCAATTTCGGATGTAAACTGGCCTCATTGAAGTCGACACTGGAATCATAGTCTGTGTCGGTATCCGTATCTGCCATCTGGGTAAATGAACGTTTTTGGGACCCTGAGGGGGCCTGTACCTGAGACAAAGCGTCCTCTATGGATTTTCTCCACGTTTGTGTCTGAGAATAAGATTTATCTAGCCTCTTAGACAATAATGCCACATTTGCATTCAATGTACTCAGCATATTCACCCAATCAGCAGTCGGCTGTGCCAACAGAGTCATTCCCAAATCCTTCTCCGCACCCCCAGTAACTTCCTTCGGGGAGGAACACTCAGCCTCAGACATGTTTACACCCGGTACCGACACACTCACACTCACACTGGCCAAACAGGACAGACCCACAGGGAAGCCTGTAGAGAGAACACAGAGGGAGTATGCCAGCTCACACCCCAGCGCCTATATACTACTAAATAAATAATAATATATGATGGCTGCGCTGTAAATATATATATAGCACCAAATTGCCTGTCCCCCCCCCCCTCCTCCCCTGTTTTGCTCCCTGTACTTGTAAGGAGAGTGGAGGTCCGGGCTAGCGTCTCTGCATGCACTGTGAAGAGATAAAATGGCGCCCTTCCCGGCGCGCTGTAGTCCCGCTTAAATTTAAACTATTATACTGGCGGGAATCTCATACATAGTGCTCAGGCACCTAATATGCGTTTTTTGCCAGTAAAAACAACCTCAGTAACTTGCTGCCCAGGGCGCTCCCCCCCAGCGCCCTGCACCCTGTGAGTGCCGTTGGCGTGTGTGTGGGAGCATGGAGCGCAGCGCGACCGCTGCGCTGTACCTCAGTTACTGAAGTCTTCTGCCGTCACTGAAGTCTTCTGTTCTTCTATATACTCACCCGGCTTCTTTCTTCTGGCTTCTGTGAGGGGGTTGACGGCGCGGCTCTGGGAACAAGCAGCTAGGCGCACCAAGTGATCGAACCCTCTGGAGCTAATGGTGTCCAGAAGCCTAAGAAGCAGAGCCCTTAACTCAGAAGAAGTAGGTCCTGCTTCTCTCCCCTCAGTCCCACGAAGCAGGGAGCCTGTAGCCAGCAGGTCTCCCTGAAAATAAAAAACCTAACATAAAGTCTTTTCAGAGAAACTCAGTAGAGCTCCCCTAGTGTGTGTCCAGTCTCTCCTGGGCACAGAATCTAACTGAGGTCTGGAGGAGGGGCATAGAGGGAGGAGCCAGTTCACACCCATTCAAAGTCTTATAGTGTGCCCATGTCTCCTGCGGATCCCGTCTATACCCCATGGTCCTTTTGGAGTCCCCAGCATCCTCTAGGACGTAAGAGAAAAAACAATCACATTGCACCCCACATAAACCATTTTGCTCCCCACATAAATTACATTGCTCCCTACATACAATATATTCCTCCCCACATAAGTTACATTGCCCCCATATACATTGCTCCCCAAATAAGTTACATTGCCCCCCACATACAGTGCTCCCTACATAAGTTACATTGCCCCCCCTCCCCCTCCCCCCATACATTATTCCCCACAAATATTAGCCCCTACCGTCATCTGTCCTTCTCCTTGTCTGTCCCTCAGTGGCGGGGGGTTGCTTACAGTGCTGCGAGCACTGAGCAGCAGGCGGGCAGGTGCGGATGCGGGAGGGTCGCGAGCAGGAGGAAGGGCAGGTGTGGATGCGGGCGGGCTGCCTGGCTTGTGGGACGCGGCGGGCGTGACCTTTGATCTCACCGCTGTATCTCCATGGCATAGCTCATGGCCCATGCGCGCTTGAGTCTGAGCCTCCCAGGGGATCCCACACTGCGGCTGCCTGGGCTCACGGTTCGTTTTGAAGGTGCAGAGGCGGCTCTGGCTCCGCGGCACACCTTACAACTGGTCACGGCACACTAGTGTGCCGCTGCACACCGGTTGAAAATGCCTGGTCTACAGGATAAATGGAGGTGATGCCCATAACAACCAATCAGATACTAGCTAACATTTATCTACAACATTCTGTAAAACAAAGCTAGAATCTGATTGACCACTTTTTTTTTCAGAAGATTTGATAAATCCCCCCTTATTAGTACTCGAAACAGAGAACACATTACTTTGCCAACGTGACCCATTTCACCTACAGTATGTGTTCATTTTCTGTTGCGATTTTTTCCACATTGATTTTCTGCTCGTAGTGAACTTGATCAATATGATTACTTGGGGTGTGGTTCATCAAATCGACAGTGTCTAGGTCGACAATGTTTAGGTCGACCACTATAGGTCGATAGTCACTAGGTCGACATGGATGGAAGGTCGACAGGGTTTCTAGGTCGACATGTGCTAGGTCGACAGGTCTAAAGGTCGACATGAGGATTTTTTTTTTTTGGGTGTAGTTTTCTTCATAGAGTGACCGGGATCCCAAATTAGTGCACCGCGTCCCCTCGCATGGCTCGCTTCGCTCGCCATGCTTCGGGCATGGTGCCTTCGCTTCGCTCGGCACACTTTACCGTTCCAATCATAGTCCACGTGGATCGTTAAGTATGAAAAAATTCAAAAAAAGAAAAAATGTGAAAAACTCATGTCGACCTTTAGACCTGTCGACCTAGCACATGTCGACCTAGAAACCCTGTCGACCTTCCATCCATGTCGACCTAGTGACTGTCGACCTATAGTGGTCGACCTAAACATTGTCGACCTAGACACTGTCGATCTTCAGACCGGATCCCGATTACTTGCTGGTAGACAGGGCCAGAATAAGACTTGTTGGGGCCCCGTGGCAACTAAATTGTACGGGCACCTATATAAATTGTCATAATTATATACTGCAAATGTGAGCAACGCACTGTAGTGCCCCAGTTCACATTAAGCCACACTGTGCCTCCAGAACACATTACGCCACAGTGCCCAGTTCACATTATGCCACATTGTTCCCAGTCCTCATTATGCTACATTGTGGTGCCTCCAGTTCAAATGTTGGAACTTACAGACAGCAATAGGATCTTTAAAGAAGCATCTGCTATACTACAACCATACCATGGGACCTCCTTGTTCTTACTCCTTGCCCCTCCCTCTCAGCCTGGCCAAGCTGCTCTGCCTCCCAGGGCACTGCTTGACTGCATGCAGAGAGATGGGGACATGCTACACACTACTGACTCGCAACAAGCACCTGTGAGGCAAGAGAGTGCCCCTTTTTTGTGCACGTGTGCAAGTAGATGCAGTGGCTGATCTACAACCCCAGACCATCCCTGAATGATTGTAATATTAAATATGTGGATGCCCCCCTGGGCGAACACCCCAGCCACCTTTTGTTAATCTAGCCTTGCTTTTAATACCTTTAATATCAATTAATTGATTCATGCTATTGCAAAAAAACGAAATAAAAAAGAGCAGTCTAATAACTGAATGTTATAGAACCAATCATTTATTTTTTATTTTTTATTATCTGGTCTGACATTTAAAGGCAAGACGCACGACAGGCTGGTAGCAACTGGGTACAGGGAGTCCTGTGACAGCTAATTCTCACTGGATGATGTTTTGCCATTTTCAGCTCAGCATGCTAATAGCTACAGCAAGCGCAGCCTCTAGCAGTTACTGATCCCGTAATGTGTCTGCTCGCTGCCACCTCGTTTCCTTATACAGGAGACATCTGCAAGAAGTTAATGAATTTTTAACCGGGCAAATATTTTTTTCTTTATATAAAGTATACAATAATGTTATTCTTTGTGGATGGATGCCTTACATTCCTGAATATGTACATATAAAATCAGTAGCGGATCTTGCTACGGGCATCCGGGGCACCGCTTCCGGAGGGCGCCTCCACCGTGGCAAGATCCGCTACTGGTGGTGCCCCCTCCCCCTTCCCCGGTGCCGGTACTGCTGCATTGTGGGAGCAGCACTTAGACACTAGGGGTCATGATTGACCTCTAGTGTCTATGCGGTTCTATGGTAGAGACGTCATGACGTCTCTCCCATAGATCAGAAGGGCTAATTCAGACCTGATCGCTGGGCAATGGTTTTTGGAGCCCTGAGATCGGATAGTCGCCAACTATGGGGGGAGTTTATTTTAGCTGTGCAAGTGTGCGATCGCATGTGTAGCAGAGCTGCACAAACAGATTTTGTGCAGTCTCTGGCAGCCCAGGACTTACTCAGCCGCTGTGATCACATCAGGCTGTCTGGAACCGGAATTTACGTCGGGAACCCTCCCTGCTAACGTATGGACACGCCTGCGTATTTCCAAATACTCCCTGAAAACGGTCAGTTGCCACCCACAAACGCCCTCTTCCTGTCAATCTCCTTGTGATCGCCCCGTGCGAACGGATCCGTCGCACAAACCCATCGCTGAGCGGCGATCCGCATTTTAGCCGTGCAATGCGCCTGCGCATTGCGGTGCATACGCATGCACAGTTTGTGTCTGATCGCCCGCTGTGTGAAAACGCACAGCAGCGATCAGGTCTGAATGACCCCCCTAGTACAGCATAGCATTCCTCCGTTGTAGCACAAATCTCAGGATGAATGACATCTCCGAACATTGGACCTGATTTATAGATGTGCGCTGGTGAGGGGCAGCATGCAGATTCCCGATAATATTCTAGAAATAATAGAATCTGATTGGTTGTTCCACTTTTATAAACCCACACCTTAGTAAATATACCCATGGGTGTTTAATCTGATCTCTTTTTTATGTCATAACCCAAACATCTTCCATTCCACTCTCCAGCAATCGTCTTTGTGTCATTAATAAATGGCAGGACATCACTTAGTTGAACACAAAAGCTGACATTTTCTCTTCTGACTGTCACTCCATCTTACGGGTCCTGCACTCTGCACTACTGGTACTTGTTGTCCTCCCTAGGTCCGACACAACACTGGGATCCCCTTGTTTGCTTTCTTCCACACTCGGAACTCTCAAGTGACCAGGCGCAGATCAAATGAAACTGCCGAAAGTATCTGGGAATTTACTTCCACATTCATACTACTCTTGACCAGCGCAGTAATTACCTGTGTGCCAGGTGTGCCTGGCACATAGCGCATTTACCCTGAGGGCGCACAGCCAGCGGCTTGTAATGAGTCAAATTGACTCATTACAAGCCGCCAGTTTTTTGCCTTGCGCCGCGCTGGAGGAGAGAGCAGCGCCGGATGCAGAGAAGGAGGAGGAGGGAGGGGGACTGGAGCCGCAGCAGCGCTATGTCATTGGTAGTAGCGCCGCTGCAGCAGTCCCCTCTCCTTCCGTATTGGCTGCCCGGCGCTGCTGTGAATCCTGGTATGCGCTTCCCTCATCCCAGCATTCACAGCGGCGGGCAGCCAATGCGGAAGGAGAGGGGGCTGCGGCAGCGGCGCTACTACCAATGACATAGCGCTGCTGCGGCTCCAGTCCCCCTCCCTCCTCCCCCTTCTCCCCTGCGGCTGCCCGGGATCTCTGCCAGCACGAGGAGCCTGAGCCTGACTGCCAGCGGGGAGAGATGGTAAGCATCTCTCTCTCTCTTCTGCCACAATGTGTATAAAGGGGGACTGGCTGCCGTAATGTGTAAAAAGGGGTACGCTGTCTGCCGTAATGTGTAAAAAGGGGATGCTGTCTGCCGTAATGTGTAAAAAGGGGGACGCTGTCTGCTGTAATGTGTAATAAGGTGGACACTGTCTGCCGTAATGTGTAAAAAGGGGGACGTTGTTTTCCGTAATGTGTAAAAAGGGGGACTGTCTGCCGTAAAGTGTAAAAAGGGGACGCTGTCTGCCGTAATGTGTAAAAAGAGGCTCTACCTGGTGTAGTGGCGCTACTGTGCAGAGTAATTTGAATAATGGAGACTACTGTGCACCATAGTATGAATTGGTATTATTTTGTGGCCACGCCCATATATATTTTTGGCGCGCACTGCACCTGTATTGCATGGGGGGGGACGCCAATGCCGTTTCTTGCACACAGTTACGGCACTGCTCTTGACCACCACATTTCACCCGGTACTGTTGCTATGAAAAGCTCATGTCTCAATTCTTCACAGTATCTCCATCTCCACTTGTTATCACAAGGTTCCAGATCCCCCCTCTATAAGTACAGGCTAACACTGGCACTTTGTCTACCTCCCAAGTATTGGGTCCAGGATATCAGGACCCTCCCGCTAGTGTTTCAGAAAGGGGGTGTCCCCTCGGTTAGAAGGGTGTGTGGTCTCATGGCTTGGGGGGCATGGTCTCGAATTTTCGTCACTGTGGGGGCATGCCCAGTGCTCTGTGAGCTGCTGGCCATACCCCTTCTCCCTCTCTCCTGGTAAATAGATGCCGTGCGCATGCACACAACGTTTTTTCACCACTGTGCAGCAAGTGAGAGAGGGTCTACCAACTGCCCTCCCACAGCGGGCATGTGGAACAGCAAGACAGTGCCCAAAAAGCGGAACGGTGCCGCTAAAATCGGGATAGTTGGGAGGTATGATGACATGTACTGTATCGCTGAGTGAAGCTGTTTGACCCAGAGATCTAGGAAGAATCAATTGTTCCCAGAGCTGATAGTTATTACAGTCCTGTTGCATCTCTCAGTTATGTCCAAGAGGCCATAGGAAGAAATGTATCAAAGCTTGGAGAAAGATAAAGTTCCAATCAGCTCCTAACTGTCAGCTTGCAGGTTGCGTTTGAAAAATGACATTAAGGAGCTGAGTGGTTGGCACTTTATCTCTCTCCAAGCTTTCATACATATACCCCATGCAGTGAAGAAGCATATTAGATCTATTAAAAATTCAGGCCCTGGTAATGAATGTGGGCGTGGTCTAAAAAGGCATCGTGTCCACGCCCCCTAAAAATAATAACATGTAAAAAACAATGTAAAAAAATTGAGCGACCCTGCATAGGGGGAACCATGTTTGTGGAAAATGGGTCCTTCCTCCATGGCTGGCGCCATCTTTCCAGTGATGTTTGAGGAGATGATGCATGTGCACTAGAGAGCAAAGTCTCTGGCACAGTGCCAGAGTCTTTGCTTGCAAAGTGCAGGCGCCATATTCCCGAAGATATCACTGGGACGATGGAGCTGGCCTTAAGTATAGGTATACTCGGGAGGGGGTGGGGCAGTAGACCTAAGCCCCTCCAGCAGGTAATTAGTGCCTAAGCCCCTTACCCAGGTAATTAGTAGACGCTCCCCCTCTCTTCACCACTGGCTATAAAGTACGAGGGACTGGGGAAGGGTCCAAGAGAACCCTGAGTATACCCTGTATATTCCAAAGCAGGTGGATGTTTCTATACATTGCTTTCCACTGTTAGACATAGTTGTTAGTTGTATGTAAAAAATAAAGGGATAAGATCCATTACCACATGCCAAGTGTTACAGATATCGCTGCATGCTTACATCCTGTCTCCATCTTTAGCTGCATCTCATCTATTATGCAATAGGCCCTAACATAATATCTCTTGTCCTGGCTGCTTGTCATGTGGTCCAGCGGTCACAATGCCCTTGCATCAGTGGCATCCAACTAAATACACACTTAGCATTATGTGATAATAGCATCTGAGCCAGAAATTCTGTCTCACCGGAACTCGAAAGACAACAATCCCCATCATAACATATGTTAACAAATTGATTGCAATAGACTTGTTGCATTTTAGATTCTCATTTTCAAGAAATTCTGTATGCACGTACAAGGCCCAGAAAACGGTTCCGGTATGAATGGTCGACAATGTTAAGTTCGACACTCATTAGGCCGACCACTACTGGTCGACATTGACATGGTCGACATGGACTAATGGTCGGCACATGAAAAGGTCGACACGTGTGTTGTTGTTTTTACTTTCTTTGGTGTCGTTTTCTGCCTAAACTGACGGGGAACCCCAATTAGTGCACTGCGTCCCCTCGCATGGCTCGCCATGCTTCAGGCAAGGTGCCTCGGTGCGCTACCGCTGCACTCGGCACAGGTTACCGTTCCCAATCGTAGTCCACGTGGATCGTAAAGAATGAAAAAGTTCCCAAAAAAATTGAAAAATCATGTTGACCCTTTCATGTGTCGACCTTTCATGTGTCAACCATTTTCACATGCCGACCATTTGCCCATGTCGACCATGTCAATGTCGACCAATAGTAACCATAACATTATAGACCATCTGACCGGATACCCCAGAAAACAATGACAGATTGAAGTACAAATATTTCCAAGGACAATTCTTCAAAACCTTGCACTGTTCTTGGAAATGACAATCAATTGAGACATACTATAAGCTATTAATTACACACAACCTGCATTGCCTATGCTTGGAATACAGCGACCTGGTGGCGCGATATAATGATACATCACACCGCCATACATACTGCACCATCCGCCATACAACAGCACAGTGTATCATTATATTCTGCATGTAACAAAGCCACGTTGGCCATGTAATCGTTCTATTGGACATGCAGACCAACCAATGGGACGATGCGACCACCCAGTTAATCAAACAATGTATTGGGTGGATTTGAGGGTACACGCTATACAATAGATGTTGCAATCTGGATGTTGCGATCCATTGGGGATTGCAACATTGTCTGCTATATGGTATAGTGTGTACCCAGCTTAATATATGATGTAAATTCCAAGTGCATTGGAATATCAGTACCTTCCTCCATGCTACAGGCTTCATACCCCCTTTTGGTTTGCACCCCTACACAACAGCATCTTGCGGCCTCTAGGGGCTGGTGGGAGAGGGGGATGGCTGTCGCTATCCTGTTAGATTTTACTGCGCCATCACCAAGTGACATCTACTGTGTTCACACATTGAAAAGAGAAACATTGCTGATAGGATACTTTGTCATACTACAGTACATACAAATTGGCAGGTGTTTGCAATCATGGCCGTTTAACACTCATTAGGACAGAGTATTGTATTCATATGAGACAGCTATTAATTTTTGACTATAGTTTTTCCTTTTTCTCATAAAAGAAATCCTTTCTAACCACATGAAACAGTCAAATACACAATATTTATTAAATTAGTGTACTAATAAAACAGTATAATATTTCTTGCTTGTTGTCATAGACAACCAGTGACTCGGGCATTGGAGAGACATCCCAACACAGCGGCATCATGTCCACATCTCACATCATAGGGCCTAATACAGACCTGATCGCAGTTGCAATTTTGTTAGCTAATAGGCAAAACCATGTGCACTGCAGTGGGGGCAGATATTACATGTGCAGAGAGAGTTAGATTTGGGTGGGTTATATTGTTTCTGTGCAGGGTAAATACTGGCTGCTTTATTTTTACACTGCAATTTAGATTTCAGTTTGAACACACCCCACCCCAATCTAACTCTCTCTGCACTTGTTATATCTGCCCCCCCTTCCCCGTGCACTGCACATAGGGGGTAATTCCAAGTTGATCGCAGAAGGAATTTTTTTAGCAGTTGGGCAAAACCATGTGCACTGCAGGGGGGGCAGATATAACATGTGCAGAGAGAGTTAGATTTGGGTGGGTTATTTTGTTTCTGTGCAGGGTAAATACTGGCTGCTTTATTTTTACACTGCAAATTAGATTGCAGATTGAACACACCCCACCCAAATCTAACTCTCTCTGCACATGTTATATCTGTCTCCCCTGCAGTGCACATGGGCCCTCATTCCGAGTTGTTCGCTCGTTAGTGGTTTTCGCAACGGAGCGATTTGTCGCAAACTACATTGCGCATGCGCTTAGTTATTTTACTCAAAAGTTAGGTATTTTACTCACGGCATAACGAGGAATTTTCATCGTTCTGGCGATCGGAGTGTGATTGACAGGAAGTGGGTGTTTCTGGGCGGAAACTGGCCGTTTTATGGGTGTGTGCTGAAAAACGCTGCCGTTTCTGGGAAAAACGCGGGAGTGGCTGGAGAAACGGGGGAGTGTCTGGGCGAACGCTGGGTGTGTTTGTGACGTCAAACCAGGAATGAAACTGACTGAACTGATCGCAGTGGCAGAGTAAGTCCCGAGCTACTCAGAAACTGCAAAGAAATTTCTATTCGCAATTATGCTAAGCTAAGATTCACTCCCAGTAGGCGGCGGCTTAGCGTGTGCAAAGCTGCTAAAAGCAGCTAGCGAGCGAACAACTTGGAATGAGGGCCATGGTTTTGTCCAATTGCTACCAAAATTCCTGCTGCTATCAACTTGGAATTACCCCCATGGTTTTGCCCAACTGCTAACAAATTTGCTGCTGCAATCAGATCTGAATTAGGCCCCATGTTACACTGCAGGTGGAGCATATATAACTTGTGCAGAGAGAGTTAGATTTGGGTGGGGTTTGTTCAAACTGAGATCTAAATTACAGTGTAAAAATAAAGCAGCCAGTATTTACCCTGCACAGAAACAATATAACCCACCCAAATGTAACTCTCTCTGCAAATGTTATATCTGCCCCACCTGCAGTGCACATGGTTTTGCTCATTAGCTAACAAATTTGCTGCTGCAATCAGTTCTGAATTATGCCCATAGTTGCCTACCCTGTAGACTCCCGATTTATTGTGGATTCTCCTGCTCTAAGTCAAAACCACAAAATTCTTCACTGCGGCTCAAGTTAGCCAGCCAAGGGACCACCAAGAAGTTTCAGGATAGGGATTTGCTGCAGTCATTATGACGTTATGTTGATGGTCAGCAGCTTCTTGTTGGTCCCCTGGCAGGAGAGAACACAGCCTGCTGACCCCTGTATGATAGCAGTTTTCTTAGCTTAGTGTTTGCTTCTGCTGCTAGTGTGAGCTATGATAATAATTCTTATACATTTTAAAATATATAATTTACCCAGAGATGATCATTAAAGTAAGTCTGTCATTTCTTATCACATGCTGCCTACAGTACAAGTTGCAGACAGTCCAGTGTTCACAATGAAATAACATCTAATATACCTCAAACAAAACATACTTAGCAACATTTTCTCTGTTGACCTGGCTAGATATATAGGCTAAGGCAGGGGCGTCAGAACGTTTTTAGGTTGGGGGGGGCAAGATATAATCTGAGTTTGGCGCCCCTAGCTTCCCAGAACAGTGTGACAGTGGGTGACATGAAAGGCATATGTGTCGGTGCGTCATTATGATTATTAGCATTACCAGCAACATGGTAAACATGGGATCTGGTTTGGATCCCGGCATTTGAAATACCTACGTCGGAATCCCGACACTGCTCGGAATGCTGGCGTTGGCATCCCGAATAGGATCACAATCCCGACGCCGGATCCTAGATGTCTGTGTGATATGCAACCGGAGAAGTAAGCCGTGGAGGGTGGAAGTGGGTGGGTGGGTGGGGGGGGTTAGGTTTAGGCTGCGGGAAGTGGGTGTTAGGGTTAGGCTGCGGGGAGGGGGGGAGGTTAGGTTTAGGCCGTGGGAAGGGGGGGATTGGGGTTATGCACCCCCGGGGAGGGTTAGTCTGCGGGGTGGGGAGGGTTAGGCTCTAAGGGGGAGGGTTAGGGTTAGGCTGCGGGGAGGGAAGGTTAGGCACTAAGGGGGGAGGGTTAGGCACTAAAGAGGGGTGGGGGGTTAGGGTTCGACTGTGGTGAGGGAGGGTTAGGCTGCGGGAATTGGAGGGTTAGGGTGAGGCTGCAGGTAGGGAGGGTTAGGGGGGTAGAGGGGGAGGGTTAGGACACATAACTCCCAGGTGTCGGATTCTGTGCATGGGGATGCAGCGTTAGGTGTTCTGACAGTGTGCAGGCAGTTGAATAATATATACTGTACCCTGGCTGGTCTCTGTGTCAGCTTGACAGTTCAGCCCCACATACAGTACATAAGTTAATAGCTCATAGTGCTTGGTAAGCACTGGCTGCTTTCTGGTATATTGCCAAACTTGCAAAAGCGGTTACCTTGCAGTGGGTGTCCTCTCAATTTTTGCACTGGGGACGTCATGAGATCAGATGTCACGGTCAGACCCCAGCCAGAAGCAGCAGTGTGTCAGTACCAGCGGAGGAGGTCAGAGGAGAGAAGAGGGGATGGAAGGAAACAGAAGCCCCCGGCCCGCCACTTTCCTCTTTGTCATGTCCTGCAGCCGGCTGCGTACTTGGAGCACTATAATGAGTCAGTTTGACACATTATTAGTACTGCTCATACTACTGCTGTGGGCCCCTTTGTTGCTTTGGGCCCCGGTGCAGTAGTTCCGTCGCTGCGCGGCAGGTATCCAACCGCATCGCTCCCAGTGCTGGCGTGAGCAGGGGTAGAGGCGCTGGTATACAGGAGCACCATCAGCGGGAGGCAGATGTCAGGCAGAGAGAGAGAGGAGGGGAGGCAGATGTTGGGCAGAGAGAGGGGGGACAGATGCTGCGGAGAGGGGGGCAGATGATGGGCAGGGAGAGGGGGGGGACAGATGCTGTGGAGAGGACAGATGATGGGCAGAGAGAGGGGGAACAGATGCTGGGCAGAGAGAGGGGGGACAGATGCTGTGGAGAGGGAGGCAGATGATGGGCAGAAAGAGGGGGAGCAGATGCTGGGCAGAGAGAAGGGGGGACAGATGCTGTGGAGAGGGGGACAGATGCTGGGCAGAGAGAGGGGGGGACAGATGCTGCGGAGACGAGGACAGATGATGGGCAGAGAGAGGGGGGACAAATGCTGCGGAGAGGGTGGCAGATGCTGGGCAGAGAGAGGGGGGACAGATGCTGTGGAGAGGGGGGGGGCAGATGATGGGCAGAAAGAGGGGAGCAGATGCTGGGCAGAGAGAAGGGGGGACAAATGTTGCGGAGAGGGGGACAGATGATGGACAGAGAGGGGGGGGGGCAGATGCTGCGGAGAGGAGGATAGGTGATGGGCAGAAAGAGGGGTGGACAGATGCTCCGGAGAGGGGGGCAGATGCTGGGCAGAGAGAGCGGAGGCAGATGCTGGTCAGAGGGAAGGGGGACAGATGCTGCGGAGAGGGGGGCAGATGATGTGCAGAAAGAGGGGGCAGATGCTGGGCAGAGAGAGTGGGGACAGATGCTGCGGAGAGGGGGCAGATGATGGGCAGAGAGAGGGGGGACAGATGCTGTGGAGAGGGGGGGGGCAGATGATGGGCAGAAAGAGGGGAGCAGATGCTGGGCAGAGAGGGGGGACAGATGCTGTGGAGAGGGGGGGGCAGATGGGCAGAAAGAGGGGGAGCAGAAGCTGCGCAGAGAGAAGGGGGGACAAATGCTGTGGAGAGGGGGACAGATGATGGGCAGAGAGAGGGTGGGACAGATGCTGCGGAGAGGGGGGCAGATGATTGGCAGAGAGAGGGGGGACAGATGCTGTGGAGAGGGGGGGGCAGATGATGGGCAGAAAGAGGGGGAGCAGATGCTGGGCAGAGAGAGGGGGACAGATGCTGTGGAGAGGGGGGGGGCAGATGATTGGCAGAAAGAGGGGGAGCAGATGCTGCGCAGAGAGAAGGGGGGGGCAAATGCTGCGGAGAGGGGGACAGATGATGGGCAGAGAGAGGGGGGACAGATGCTGTGGAGAGGGGGGGGCAGATGATGGGCAGAAAGAGGGGAGCAGATGCTGGGCAGCGAGAAGGGGGACAGATGCTGTGGAGAGGGGGGGGCAGATGATGGGCAGAAAGAGGGGGAGCAGAAGCTGCGCAGAGAGAAGGGGGGACAAATGCTGTGGAGAGGGGGGCAGATGATGGGCAGAGAGAGGGTGGGACAGATGCTGCGGAGAGGGGGGCAGATTGGCAGAGAGAGGGGGGACAGATGCTGTGGAGAGGGGGGGGCAGATGATGGGCAGAAAGAGGGGGAGCAGAAGCTGCGCAGAGAGAAGGGGGGACAAATGCTGTGGAGAGGGGGACAGATGATGGGCAGAGAGAGGGTGGGACAGATAATGCGGAGTGGGGGGCAGATGATGGGCAGAGAGAGGGGAGGCAGATGCTGCGGAGAGGGGGGCAGAAAGAGGGAGAGCAGATGCTGGGCAGAGAGAAGGGGGGACAGATGCTGTGGAGAGGACAGATGATGGGCAGAGAGAGGGGAGGCAGATGCTGCAGAGAGGGGGGCAGATGATGGTCAGAAAGAGGGGGAGTAGATGCTGGGCAGAGAGAAGGGGGGACAGATGCTGCAGAGAGGGGGACAGATAATGGGCAGAGAGAGGGGGGGACAGATGCTGTGGAGAGGACAGATGATGGGCAGAGAGAGGGGAGGCAGATGCTGCAGAGAGGGGGGCAGATGATGGTCAGAAAGAGGGGGAGTAGATGCTGGGCAGAGAGAAGGGGGGACAGATGCTGCAGAGAGGGGGACAGATAATGGGCAGAGAGAGGGGGGGACAGATGCTGTGGAGAGGGGGGGGGCAGATGATGGGCAGAAAGAGGGGGAGCAGATGCTGCGCAGAGAGAAGGGGGGGCAAATGCTGCGGAGAGGGGGACAGATGATGGGCAGAGAGAGGGGGGACAGATGCTGTGGAGAGGGGGGGGCAGATGATGGGCAGAAAGAGGGGGAGCAGAAGCTGCGCAGAGAGAAGGGGGGACAAATGCTGTGGAGAGGGGGGCAGATGATTGGCAGAGAGAGGGGGGACAGATGCTGTGGAGAGGGGGGGCAGATGATGGGCAGAAAGAGGGGGAGCAGAAGCTGCGCAGAGAGAAGGGGGGACAAATGCTGTGGAGAGGGGGACAGATGATGGGCAGAGAGAGGGTGGGACAGATAATGCGGAGTGGGGGGCAGATGATGGGCAGAGAGAGGGGAGGCAGATGCTGCGGAGAGGGGGGCAGAAAGAGGGAGAGCAGATGCTGGGCAGAGAGAAGGGGGGACAGATGCTGTGGAGAGGACAGATGATGGGCAGAGAGAGGGGAGGCAGATGCTGCAGAGAGGGGGGCAGATGATGGTCAGAAAGAGGGGGAGTAGATGCTGGGCAGAGAGAAGGGGGGACAGATGCTGCAGAGAGGGGGACAGATAATGGGCAGAGAGAGGGGGGGACAGATGCTGCGGAGAGGGCTGGCAGATGCTGGGCAAAGAGAAAAACATGTAGCAGTCAGAGAGAGACAGCAGCTGCATAGAGAGGGTGGCAGAGACAGGCAGGAGCTATGGAGACAGAGGAGTCAGGTTGAATACATTACTCACATTTAGACAAGGGCCATGCTGTGTGACATCCTCCGTGTTTCAGGGGTCAGAGGAGCATGTGACAGCTCCTCCAATCAGGGGCTCTTCTAATCAGCATGTGCCGAGCTCCTCCAATCACTGCTCGGCACATGTTCTTCTGACCTTATTGCTGATACCAGGGAGGGGAGGAGACGAGGCACCGCAGTGAGTTGCAGGGACTTCCCCTGCTGCTGCTCTCAGTGAGTACAAGCTAACCCCTCCTCCCATCCCTGTGCTGCCAGCGCTGCTGCCTGTCATGCAGTGTGACAGGCACAGCGGCAATCGGCAGCTGCAGAGTAGCAAAGCAGGGAGAGCGCCTCCCTGCTTTGCAGAGGCGCCTCTCTCATGTTTGGGGGGAGCGAGCTGCCCCCTTGCCCCCCCTATTCCGACGCCCCTGGGCTAAGGCAATAATACAGTACTATAGAAGACATAAAAATACAGGGGAAAACGTGGGATTTCCAGAGGGGAGTTTCTAAATGTAATCCACAATCTCCCACTCTTGTGAACATTGGAGTAAGTGTGAGAGTATGGGAGCGCAGTAGAAGAACCGAGTAGCAACTCTGGACATTAATGTACAGATTGGTAATTTATACATTTGATACTGTATGGAATACAGTAGTAATAGTTAACACTATAGATGGCCTATAGCAGCGGTCGGCAACCCGTCACTCGCGCACAACGGGTTGCTCACAGCTGCAATCCGGGTTGCTTCGGGGGAGTCCGCAATTGACTCCCCAAGGCCGGTCCGTAGCGCTCCTCCTTCGTGGCGGAGACAGACGCTAGAGGTCATACTTGACCTCTAGTGTCTGTCAGGCAGCACAGCACTATAGATACCCAGAAGTGCTGGGAGTGCTCAGCACTGGCGCTTCGGACACTTCCATTACACCCCTGTAATGAGCATTACAACCCTGACAACAAGCATGACACGCAGAGCATTACACCCCTGGCAACGAGCATGACATGCAGGTCATTACACCCCTGTCAACAAGCATGACACGCAGAGCATTACACCTCTGACAACAAGCATGACACACAGAGCAATACACCCCTAGCAACGAGCATCAAACGCAGAGCATTACACACCTGTACCGAGCATTACACCCCTGACAACAAGCATGACATGCAGAGCATTACACCTCTGACAACAAGCATGACACAGAGCAATACACCCCTAGCAACGAGCATGAGACGCAGAGCATTACACACCTGGCAACGAACATGACACGCAGAGCATTACACCCCTGGCAACGAACATGACACGCAGAGCATTACACCCCTGGCAACAACCATGACATGCAGAGCACTACACCACTGGCAACGAACATTACACCACCGGCAACAAGTCCCCTGGCAATGAGCATGACACCCCTGGCAACAAACATGGAACCCAGAGCATGAAACCCCTGGCAACGAGCATGAAACCCCTGGCAATGAGCATGAGACCCCTGACAATGAGCAGGTAATTTAAAATAAGAATTTACTTACCGATAATTCTATTTCTCGGAGTCCGTAGTGGATGCTGGGGTTCCTGAAAGGACCATGGGGAATAGCGGCTCCGCAGGAGACAGGGCACAAAAAAGTAAAGCTTTTACCAGATCAGGTGGTGTGCACTGGCTCCTCCCCCTATGACCCTCCTCCAGACTCCAGTTAGGTACTGTGCCCGGACGAGCGTACACAATAAGGGAGGCAATTTGAATCCCGGGTAAGACTCATACCAGCCACACCAATCACACCGTACAACTTGTGATCTAAACCCAGTTAACAGTATGATAACAGAAAGAGCCTCTTAAAGATGGCTCCTTAACAATATAACCCGAATTTGTTAACAATAACTATGTACAGTATTGCAGATAATCCGCACTTGGGATGGGCGCCCAGCATCCACTACGGACTCCGAGAAATAGAATTATCGGTAAGTAAATTCTTATTTTCTCTATCGTCCTAAGTGGATGCTGGGGTTCCTGAAAGGACCATGGGGATTATACCAAAGCTCCCAAACGGGCGGGAGAGTGCGGATGACTCTGCAGCACCGAATGAGAGAATTCCAAGTCCTCTTTTGCCAGGGTATCAAATTTGTAGAATTTTACAAACGTGTTTTCCCCCGACCATGTAGCTGCTCGGCAGAATTGTAATGCCGAGACCCCTCGGGCAGCCGCCCAAGATGAGCCCACCTTCCTTGTGGAATGGGCCTTAACAGATTTAGGCTGTGGCAGGCCTGCCACAGAATGAGCAAGTTGAATTGTGTTACAAATCCAACGAGCAATCGTCTGCTTAGAAGCAGGGGCACCCAACTTGTTGGGTGCATATAGTATCAACAGCGAGTCAGATTTTCTGACTTCAGCCGTCCTTGAAATGTATATTTTTAAGGCTCTGACAACGTCCAACAACTTGGAGTCCTCCAAGTCGCCAGTGGCCGCAGGCACCACAATAGGTTGGTTCAGGTGAAACGCTGATACCACCTTAGGGAGAAAATGCGGACGAGTCCTCAGTTCTGCCCTATCCGAATGGAAGATTAGATAAGGGCTTTTATAAGATAAAGCCGCCAATTCAGATACTCTCCTGGCGGAAGCCAGGGCCAGTAACATAGTCACTTTCCATGTGAGATATTTAAAATCCACCTTTTTCAATGGTTCAAACCAATGGGATTTGAGGAAATCTAAAACTACATTTAGATCCCACGGTGCCACCGGAGGCACCACAGGAGGCTGTATATGCAGTACTCCTTTAACAAAAGTCTGTACCTCAGGAACTGAGGCCAATTCTTTTTGGAAGAATATTGACAGGGCCGAAATTTGAACCTTAATAGATCTCAATTTGAGACCCCTAGACAATCCTGATTGTAGGAAATGTAGGAAACGACCCAGTTGAAATTCCTCCGTCGGAACACTCCGATCCTCGCACCACGCGACATATTTTCGCCAAATGCGGTGATAATGTTTCGCGGTGACTTCCTTCCTTGCCTTAATCAAGGTAGGAATGACTTCTTCTGGAATGCCTTTCCCTTTTAGGATCTGGCGTTCAACCGCCATGCCGTCAAACGCAGCCGCGGTAAGTCTTGAAAGAGACAGGGACCCTGTTGTAGCAGGTCCCTTCTCAGAAGTAGAGGGCACGGGTCGTCCGTGACCAACTCTTGAAGTTCCGGGTACCAAGTCCTTCTTGGCCAATCCGGAGCCACTAGTATTTCTTACTCCTCCTCACCGTATAATCTTCAATACCTTTGGTATGAGAGGCAGAGGAGGAAACACATATACTGATTTGTACACCCAAGGTGTTACCAGTGCGTCCACAGCTATTGCCTGTGGATCTCTTGACCTGGCGCAATACTTGTCCAGTTTCTTGTTGAGGCGAGACGCCATCATGTCTACCATTGGTCTTTCCCAACAGTTTATTAGCATGTGGAAGACTTCTGGATGAAGACCCCCCTCTCCCGGGTGTATATCGTGTCTGCTGAGGAAGTCTGCTTCCCAGTTGTCCACGCCCGGGAAGAACACTGCTGACAGTGCTATTACGTGATTCTCCGCCCAGCGAAGAATCTTGGCAGCTTCTGCCATTGCACTCCTGCTTCTTGTGCCGCCCTGTCTGTTTACATGGGCGACCGCCGTGATGTTGTCCGACTGAATCAACACCGGTTTTCCTTGCAGGAGTGGTTCCGCCTGGCTTAGAGCATTTTAGATTGCTCTTAGTACCAGAATGTTTATGTGAATAGACTTTTCCAGGTTCGTCCATACCCCCTGGAAGTTTCTTCCTTGTGTGACTGCTCCCCAACCTCTCAGGCTGGCGTCCGTGGTCACCAGGATCAAATCCTGTATGCCGAATCTGCGGCCCTCCAATAGATGAGCCTTTTGCAACCACCACAGAAGATATACCCTTGTCCTTGGCGACAGGGTTATTCGCAGGTGCATCTGAGGATGCGACCCTGACCATTTGTCCAACAGATCCCTTTGGAAAATTCTTGCATGGAATCTGCCGAATGGAATTGCTTCGTAAAAAGCCACCATTTTTCCCAGGACTCTTGTGCATTGATGTACAGACACCTTTCCTGGTTTTAGGAGGTTCCTGACAGGTCGGATAACTCCTTGGCTTTTTCCTCGGGAAGAAAAACCTTTTTCTGAACCGTGTCCAGAATCATCCCTAGGAACAGCAGACGTATCGTCGGAAAACAGCTGCGATTCTTGGAATATTTAGAATCCAGTCGTGCCGTCGAAGAACTACTTTAGATAGTGCTCTTCCGACCTCCAACTGTTCTCTGGAACTTGCCCTTTTTAGGTCGTGCAAGTAAGGGATAATTTAGATGCCTTTTTTCTTTGAAGAAACATCTTTTCGGCCATTACCTTGGTAAAAAGGCCCGGGGTGCCGTGGATAATTCAAACGGCATCGTCTGAAACTGATATTGACAGTTCTGTACCACGAACCAGAGGTACCCTTGATGAGAAGGACAAATTTTGGACATGGAGGTAATCCTTGATGTCCAGGGACACCATATAGTCCCCTTTTTTCCGGTTCGCTATCACTGCTCTGAGTGACTTTATCTCGATTTGAACCTTTTATGTAAGTGTTCAAAACATTTTAGATTTAGACTATGTGTCACCAAGCCGTCTGGCTTCAGTACCACAATATAGTGTGGAAAAATAATACCCTTTTCCTTGTCGTAGGAGGGGTACTTTGATTATCACCTGCTGGATATACAGCTTGTGAATTGTTTCCAATGCTGCCTCCCTGTCGGAGGGAGCCGTTGGTAAAGCAGACTTCAGGAAGCTGCGAGGAGAAGATGTCTCGACTCTCCAATCTTTACCCCTGGGATAATACTCGTACGATCTAGGGGTCAACTTGCGAGTGATCCCACTGCGCCCTGAGACTCTTGAGACTACCCCCCCACCTTGAGTCCGCTTGCACGGCCCCAGCGTCATGCTGAGGACTTGGCAGACGCGGTGGAGGGCTTCTTTTCCTGGGAAAGGGCTGCCTGCTGCAGTCTACTTCCCTTACCTCTATGTCTGGGCAGATATGACTGGCCTTTTGCCTGCATGCCCTCATGGGAAAGGAAAGATTGAGGCTGAAAAGACGGTGTCTTTTTTAGCTGAGATGTAACTTGGGGTAAAAAAGGTTGGATTTCCCAGCTGTTGCTGTGGTCCCCAGGTCCGATGGACCGACCCCCAAATAACTCCTTCCCTTTATACAGCAATACTTCCATCTGCCGTATGGGATCTGTATCACCTGACCACTGTCGTGTCCCTGACATCTTCTGGGAGATATGGACAACGCACTTATCTTGATGCCAGAGAGCAAATATCCCTCTGTGCATCTCACATACATATATATAGAATGCATCCTATTAAATGCTCTACATGAATAAAATATTTTCAGTCAGGGAATCCGACCAAGCCAACCCAGCACTGCATCTCCAGGCTGATGGCGATCGCTGGTCGCAGTATAACCACCGTATGTGTGTATATACTTTTTAGGATATTTTTCCAGCTTCCTATCAGCTGGCTCCTTGAGGGCGGCCGTATCTGGAGACGGTAACGCCACTTGATAAGCGTGTGAGCGCCTTATCACCCTAAGGGGTGTTTCCCAACGTACCCTAATTTCTGGCGGGAAAGGGTATAACGCCAATATTTGCTATCGGGGTAACCCTACGCATCATCACACACTTCATTTTATTTTATCTGATTCAGGAAAAACTACAGGTAGTTTTTTCACTCCCACATAATACCCTTTCTTGTGGTACTTGTAGTATCAGAAACACGTAACACCTCCTTCATTGCCCTTAACGTGTGGCCCTAATGAGAAATACGTTTGTTTATTCACCGTCGACACTGTATTCAGTGTCCGTGTCTGTGTCTGTGTCGACCGACTGAGGTAAATGGGCGTTTTTAAAACCCCTGACGGTGTTTCTGAGACGCCTGGACCGGTCCTAATAGATTGTCGGCCGTCTCATGTCGTCAACCGACCTTGCAGCGTGTTGACATTCTCACGTAATTCTCTAAATAAGCCATCCATTCCGGTGTCGACTCCCTAGAGAGTGACATCACCATTACAGGCAATTTCTCCGCCTCCTCACCAACATCGTCCTCATACATGTCGACACACACGTACCGACACACAGCACACACACCGGGAATGCTCTGACAGAGGACAGGACCCACTAGCCCTTTGGGGAGACAGAGGGAGAGTCTGCCAGCACACACCAAAAACGCTATAATTATATAGGGACAACCTTATATAAGTGTTTCTCCCTTATAGCATCTTTTATATATATACAATATCGCCAAAATCAGTGCCCCCCCTCTCTGTTTTAACCCTGTTTCTGTAGTGCAGTGCAGGGGAGAGCCTGGGAGCCTTCTCTCCAGCTTTTCTGTGAGAGAAAATGGCGCTGTGTGCTGAGGAGATAGGCCCCGCCCCTTTTTCGGCGGCCTCGTCTCCCGCTATTTTTGAAGTTAGGCAGGGGTTAAATATCTCCATATAGCCTCTGTGGGCTATATGTGAGGTATTTTTTGCCTCTAATAAGGTTTTTATTTGCCTCTCAGAGCGCCCCCCCCAGCGCTCTGCACCCTCAGTGACTGTTGTGTGAAGTGTGCTGAGAGGAAAATGGCGCACAGCTGCAGTGCTGTGCGCTACCTTTATGAAGACTCAGGAGTCTTCAGCCGCCGATTTTGGACCTCTTCTCTCTTCAGCGTCTGCAAGGGGGCCGGCGGCGCGGCTCCGGTGACCATCCAGGCTGTACCTGTGATCGTCCCTCTGGAGCTAGTGTCCAGTAGCCAAGCAGCAAATCCACTCTGCACGCAGGTGAGTTCACTACTTCTCCCCTAAGTCCCTCGTTGCAGTGATCCTGTTGCCAGCAGGACTCACTGTAAAGTAAAAAACCTAAGCTAAACTTTCTCTAAGCAGCTCTTTAGGAGAGCCACCTAGATTGCACCCTTCTCGTTCGGGCACAAAATCTAACTGGAGTCTGGAGGAGGGTCATAGGGGGAGGAGCCAGTGCACACCACCTGATCTGGTAAAAGCTTTACTTTTTTGTGCCCTGTCTCCTGCGGAGCCGCTATTCCCCATGGTCCTTTCAGGAACCCCAGCATCCACTTAGGACGATAGAGAAAATTAATTAGAAACCTTACTGTGGGGCATAATGAGTAATGGCCATTACAGTGTGTGGCATAATGTATAACGGGCATTGCGGTGTGTGATATAATGTGTAATGGGCATTATGGTGTGTGGCATAATGTATCATGGGAATTGCGGTGTGTGGCATAATGTATCACGGGCATTGCGGTATGTGGCATAATGTATCACGGGCATTGCGGTATGTGGCATAATGTATCACAGGTGTTGCAGTGTGTGGCATAATGTATCGCGGGCATTGCGGTATGTGGCATAATGTGTTAGGGGCATTCCGGTATGTGGAATAATGTGTCAGAAGCACTGCGATGTGTGGCATAATGTGTAACACGCATTACATGTGTGGCATATTGTGTAAGTGGCATTAAGGTGTGTGGTAAAATGTGTCACGGGCATTGCGGTGTGTAGCATAATGTTTAACGGCCATTACCATAAGGAGGAAAAATGACAAATAATGTAACAGGCATAAATCAGGATTTTATTTTCCTGCAGTGGCCAATGGGGGTCATTCCGAGTTGATCGCTAGCTGCTGTTGTTCGCAGGGCAGCGATCAGGCTAAAGATCTGCATTTCTGCACATGCGTATGGGCCGCAATGAACACTCACGTCGTACGGGTACAAAGCCCGTTGTGGTTGTGCACAGGTTCTAGCAAAGTTTTCAGTCGCACTGACGGTCCCATGAGATTGACAGGAAGGGGGCGTTTCTGGGTGTCAACTGACCGTCTTCAGAGAGTGTTTGCAAAAACGCAGGCGTGTCTGAAAAAACGCAGGCATGGCTGTGCATTTGCTGGGCGGGTGTATGACGTCAAATCCGGACACGAATAGGCTGAAGTGATCGCAAGCGCTGAGTAGGTTCAGAGCTACTCTGAAACTGCACAAACTTTTTTTGCAGAGCTCGGCTGCACATGCGTTCGCACCTCTGCTAAGCTAAAATACACCTCCCAGTGGGCGGCGGCATAGCGTTTGCACGGCTGCTAAAACTATGTAGCGAGCGATCAACTCGGAATGACCCCCTATATCTAGGTGTGCAGGTTGCAAAACTGGAGTATAAGGTAGTCATTTCCTGCAGTACCACACCCCTTGCAGTGAGGTCACACCCTCTTTTTGGAGCACGCATGCCCATGGCACGTGCCAATTCTTTACTTTTAATATAGCAATAGGAAGGGTGCCAGAAACTTTTTTGACCGGAGGGTGCAAAATTTATAGCTATGCCACAGCCCACGAGTCCAGTCTTAACACTAAGAGAGAGCGCCAGCAACCATTCAACTACAGTATTTTTTTTTTAAACTTGAGTCGCTCCTCAGGAGGTTTAATTTTTCTCGAGTAGCTCACACCCAAATTAAGGTTGGAGACCACTGGCCTATAGTATAGGCTGTATCAAACATATTTAACTAATATATTTAAAATAAGTTGTCAGGAAAAGGTTAAACATCCCATAATAAATAAATAAATAAATACACAAACATAATAATAACCATTAGGAGTCAAAACTGCACTTTCTAAGCATATTCTTCCACCTCATGGTAAGATTCCTGTCTCTTCTTGCTGGCAGCTACTCTCTGGTCCAGCGCACTGACTGAGGGCTCAGATCCACGCACAGCAAGCTTGGTAGAAAAAGCTGCTACCACTGGGCATGCGCAGCAGTTCTGCTCTGTCCCTTAAACTGCATTTTGTGGAAGGTATAGCAATCGTATTATACTACTGCTGTTGTCATAATTTGAGCCACAGGCCAAGAGGAGGGGGGTTTCTGGGCATCCGGAAACCCCCCTGTGTTTGCCTATGCAGAGCTTAGATATAACATCAGTAAATAATTGGAGTTATCTTTTAATCCCATAATTGCGTTAAGTGATATTTGATACGATGTTTCACATTTTATTTTCTCAGCGCTAAATCCAGGCTTCAGCAGAAATTTAGGAAATCAAGCCCAGCTACAAAACATCAAAACAACTATAACTTTAATGTGTGCTTTTGATATAGTAAAAATGAAACAGACATACCAAATGTTTTATAGAGAGAAAAGGCTGTTTTTGCGACTACATTTTTTTTCTTTTGCCATCTCTATAATAGAAAGAAATCTGTTTCTGAACATTCATCTAAAGCATCTGAAGCTTTAAATGCAACAAGCTTTAAAATGTACACATATCTGTTCCTAATTTTCTTTATAGCTGGAACCAAAATTACTCTTCCTCTATTACGTCCAGTGCTACAGGCAATTGTAAAGTATGATTAAAGAGAGGCTGAAATGTACCATTAAATGTGGATTGAATTATAAGCGTGGAAAAGCTATTTTTATTTTGAAAAAGTCACAGCATGTTTGAAACATGTTGTGTTTACTTTGGAGAGAAGAGGAACTTTTACATTTTTGTGCCTTTGTGTCTTGTCTTATTGTGACACAATCAGGACACACATACATATATGTGTATATATTTATAATATTCACAGTGTGAAAGTGTGTATTGGAGTGCACATGGGGGGTCATTCCGAGTTGATAGCTCGCTGCCGTTTTTCGCCGCGCAGTGAACAGGTTACTACTGCACATGCGTATGCACTGCAATGCGCAGGCGCGTCGTACGGGTACAAAGCGAATCGTTGCTGGGCGATGGATTTAACAAAGAATCCATTCACACAGCCGATCGCAAGGAGATTGACAGGAAGAAGGAGTTTATGGGTGTCAACTGACCATTTTCTGGGAGTGGTAGGGAAAACGCAGGCGTGTCCAAGTGTTTGCAGGGCGAGTGTCTGACGTTAATTCCGGGACCAAAAAGACTGAAGTGATCGCAAGGGCTGAGTAAGTCCAGAGCTACTCAGAAACTGCAAAAAACTTTTTCGTCCTGCTCGACTGCACACGCGTTCGCACACTTGCAAAGCGAAAATACACTCCCCCATGGGCGGCGACTATACGTTTGCACGGCTGCTAAAAGTAGCTACCGAGCGATCAACTCTGAATGACCCCCATACTGTCTGCCCCATTGTGCATGCACTAACTGATCGCAGTAGCCCAATATATTAAATATATAAGATCATATCTCCCAACATTTAGAAGTGAGGAAGAGGGACACTTGCGCGGTGTAGCCGCGGATGATTTTGAAAAGGGGCATGGCCTATGCAAAATGGGGCGTGGCTTCACAGGAGTGCCGCGATCGGGAGCCACACCCAGTTTTTGTCACTGAGAGGGCATGCCCAGCGCTCTGTGATACGCTGGCATGCCTGTGATCCACTGGCATGTCCCCTCTCCCTCTGTCTCCACTGAAAAAAAACGGACTGTCCCGCAAAAATCAGGACAGTTGGGAGGTAGGATATGATGATTATTTCACTTGTGATTTGTGATTATGCACGGTGTCAGTAGGCACAGGTGAGGCTGCATAGCACCATTGTACACAGGGTGAGGGCACAGGGGGATGCTCGGTGTCAGTGGGCACAGGTGAGGCTGCATAGCACCATTGTACACAGGGTGAGGGCACAGGGAGTGCATGGTGTCAGTGGGCATCAGGGGTGCATAGTACCAGTGTACACAGAGGGGATGCATGGTGTCAGTATGCACAGGTGGGCTGCATAGTACCAGTGTACACAGGGTGGGGGCACAGGAGGGATGCACGGTATCAGGGGGCACAGGTGGGCTGCATAGTACCAGTGTGCACAGGGTGGGGGCACAGGGGGATGCACGGTGTCAGTGGTCACAGATGGGGCTGCATAGTACCAGTGTACACAGGGTGGGGGCACAGGAGGGATGCATGGTGTCAGTGGGCACAGCTGGGCTGCATAGTACCAGTGTGCACAGGGTGGGGGCACAGGGGGATGCACGGTGTCAGTGGTCACAGATGGGGCTGCATAGCACCATTGTACACAGGGTGAGGGCACAGGGGGTGCATGGTGTCAGTGGGCATCAGGGGTGCATAGTACCAGTGTGCACAGAGGGGATGCATGGTGTCAGTGGGCACAGGTGGGCTGCATAGTACCAGTGTACAAAAGGTGGGGGCACAGGGGGGATGCATGGTGTCAGTGGGCACAGCTGGGCTGCATAGTACCAGTGTACACAGGGTGGGGGCACAGGGGGGATGCACAGTGTCAGTGGGCACAGGTGGGCTGCATAGTACCAGTGTGCACAGGGTGAGGGCACAAGGGGGATGCATGGTGTCAGTGGGCATAGGTGGGCTGCATAGTACCAGTGTGCACAGAGGGGATGCATGGTGTCAGTAGGCACAGGTGAGGCTGCATAGTACCAGTGTACACAGGGTGGGGGCACAGGAGGGATGCACGGTGTCAGGGGGCACAGGTGGGCTGCATAGTACCAGTGTACACAGGGTGGGGGCACAGGAGGGATGCACGGTGTCAGGGGGCACAGGTGGGCTGCATAGTACCAGTGTACACAGGGTGGGGGTACAGGGGGGATGCATGGTGTCAGTGGGCACAGGTGGGCTGCATAGTACCAGTGTACACAGGGTGGGGGCACAGGGGGATGCTCGGTGTCAGTGGGCACAGGTGGGCTGCATAGTACCAGTGTACACAGGGTGGGGGCACAGGGGGGATGCATGGTGTCAGTGGGCACAGGTGGGCTGCATAGTACCAGTGTACACAGGGTGGGGGCACAGGGGGATGCTCGGTGTCAGTGGGCACAGGTGGGCTGCATAGTACCAGTGTACACAGGGTGGGGGCACAGGTGGGGCTACAGCAGGGCTGTACTGGCCATCTGTCACTTCTGGCACATGCCAGAAGGGCCGATGGGCAGGTGGGCCGATCCGGTCCTTCAGAGAGCGGGTCTCTGGTTCAGGAGCCCCCACCGGTCTCCATGGAAATGGGGGCGTGCCGCGATTCGTATCCCCTCCCCCCCTACCCCCACCCCGGACTTGCGGTGCGACCCCGTACACCATGGCAGCGCGTTCCCGTGACGTATGCGCGCGCCCCCGCGCGCTCAAATGCCCGGCCCGGTGTACAGCCCCAGTCCATCGCTGAGCTACATAGTACCAGTGTACACAGGGTGGCGGTACATGGGGAATGCATGGTGTCAGTGGGCACAGTTGAGGCTGCATAGTACCAGTGTACACAGGGTGGGGTTAGAGGGGGTCAGTACAGTGAAAGGGGGGCTGCACAGTGTACACAGTGGTGAGGTCAGAGGGGGATGCACAGTGACAGAGTATACACAGTGGTGGCACTGGTCGGACAGCACAGTGTCAGTGTACATGGGGTTAGAGCTTTACAGTGGCAGTGTCTACAATGTGGGGGCACAGGTGGAGCTATACAGTACAATACAGGTTGAGTCTCCCTTATCCAAAATGCTTGGGACCAGAGGTATTTTGGATATGGGATTTTTCCGTATTTTGGAATAATTGCATACCATAATGAGATATCATGGTGATGGGACCTAAATCTAAGCACAGAATGCATTTATGTTACATATACACCTTATACACACAGCCTGAAGGTAATTTTAGCCAATATTTTTTATAACTTTGTGCATTAAACAAAGTGTGTGTACATTCACACAATTCATTTATGTTTCATATACACCTTATACACACAGCCTGAAGGTCATTTAATACAATATTTTTAATAACTGTGTATTAAACAAAGTTTGTGTACATTGAGCCATCAAAAAACAAAGGTTTCACAATCTCACTCTCGCTCAAAAAAGTCCGTATTTCGGAATATTCCGTATTTCGGAATATTTGGATATGGGATACTCAACCTGTACCAGTGTACTAGTTTTTATCTGCTTTAGTTTGCAGACAGCTGCTGACTCCCGATACAATCTCTCCACAGGTGAAGCTGGCCCACAATTTCACTCTTTATGCATGGAGTTCACATAGCACTACTCTAGACTGCTCCAACCTGTACTGACCTTTGCTGCCCCTCCCTGTACATACTCTAGCAGAATGAAGAGCAGCCCAACTCCTTCTATAAGCCCTGAGCCCTTTATCCACTCTCCAGCCCCTAGGGTCCTGGGAAAGGACACCTGGCTCTCCATTGGTCATCAGTGGCCATTTTCTTATAGCCTACTATAGGGGCAGCCATTTTCTGCTAGCTGAACAGCATCCAGGCACGATTAAACATTATAACTCAGAGCACTCGGAAGCAGTTGGACCTCTGTTTGCTTCCCGCAGCCAAGCGGCCCCGGATCACTTCAATTTTACTGGCCATGGGGGCAGATGGCACCCTGTCCCCCTTGCCAGCCAGCCAGCCTCTGCTGGTGACCTTACATATAAAGCCAGGAGCTACCCATAGAGATTTCGGTACCCTATCTTATTGTATATGCAAACTAAAACACCCCAGGGTAATTGTGAGCTAAAATTATTATGGACTTTTATAAAGAAACCCCTCAAAAAGAAATAAAATGGGAAAATAAATAAGCCACTGTTCCGCTGAGATCGGAATGCAAAATTATTGCAAACTGAATGCAATTTCTAAAGCGTATACATTTATTTAGTAATTGCACAGTCCCACCTTGCCGTACACAGGGCCTAATTCATGTTTGTACGCAAATGCAACTGCGATTTTATAGACTAAAGAGCTGCTAATGTTAGCAAGTGAGGCTGCCGCCCAGGATTGAGAAGAGACGCCACCGGTCCATCCCAAACTCATTTGCAATTGTGTACACATTCACAGCCTATACGCAAAAATGGGGAACATCGGGACTAAGGGTTGGTCTATGGCTACACATACTGTACGCAGCAGAAGCGACTCAGACGCCATGTTTTTGCACGTACTAGCTTACAGAAGTCAGCAGATAAATTCTGATACAGGTTGAATATCCCTTATCATCTCCAAACGGTCATTTCTTGCCAATCACTTTTCTATTGAATCCTAATTGCGAGCGGGATCGCAGTGGCACCTTTGTGCATGTAGCACATGCACAGTCTGACAATAATCGCCACGTTGTGTGATAATTGGGTATTGTGTATAAACATAAATTAGACCCATGGTGCACACTCAGAATATAAAGCAATTTTGGCTTTACACCCATGACACTCCAACAAAGCAGTTGTCCTGCATTATCTCCGTCCAGTTGCAGAAATGCCCAGTTGTCGCCAACAAAGAATCATATGACTCAGAATCGTGCATATATTCACAAAGATGCGTATGCAGCCCGTAACAAACGTACAGTATACGAAAGATCAGTATAAATGGCCGCATTTAGGGGAAGGTGTATCAAATCTTAATGAAAGATAAAGTGGAGAGAGATAAAGTACCATTTTACAGGCTGTGTTTGATGGTATGTTGGGGGTACATTATATCTCTCCACTTATCTCTCTCCAAAGATTGATACATCTCCCCCACAAAGTGACTCAGAATTAAGCCATGGCTATGAGCATCTAATAATTCCTTAGTTGCTATATTTAGTTGTGTTTTGATTATTTACACATATTTACGTTTCCGTAATATATTTTCTCTGACGTCCTAAGTGGATGCTGGGGACTCCGTAAGGACCATGGGGAATAGCGGCTCCGCAGGAGACAGGGCACAAAAGTAAAAGCTTTAGGATCAGGTGGTGTGCACTGGCTCCTCCCCCTATGACCCTCCTCCAAGCCTCAGTTAGGTTTTTGTGCCCGGCCGAGAAGGGTGCAATCTAGGTGGCTCTCCTAAAGAGCTGCTTAGAGTAAAAGTTTTGTAGGTTTTTTATTTTCAGTGAGTCCTGCTGGCAACAGGCTCACTGCAACGAGGGACTTAGGGGAGAAGAAGTGAACTCACCTGCGTGCAGGATGGATTGGCTTCTTAGGCTACTGGACACTAGCTCCAGAGGGACGATCACAGGTACAGCCTGGATGGGTCACCGGAGCCGCGCCGCCGACCCCCTTGCAGATGCTGAAGAGAGAAGAGGTCCAGAAATCGGCGGCTGAAGACTTCCCAGTCTTCTTAAGGTAGCGCACAGCACGGCAGCTGTGCGCCATTGCTCTCAGCAGACTTCACACCAACGGTCACTGAGGGTGCAGGGCGCTGGGGGGGGCGCCCTGGGCAGCAATGAAAGTACCTATGCTGGCTAAAAATACATCACATATAGCCTCTGGGGCTATATGGATGTATTTAACCCCTGCCAGGTTGTCAGAAAAACGGGAGAAGAAGCCCGCCGAAAAGGGGGCGGGGCCTATTCTCCTCAGCACACAGCGCCATTTTCCTACACAGCTCCGCTGCTAGGAAGGCTCCCAGGCTCTCCCCTGCACTGCACTACAGAAACAGGGTTAAAACAGAGAGGGGGGGCATTTTGTGTGGCGATATTATAATATATTAAGATGCTATAAGGGAAAACACTTATATAAGGTTGTCCCTGTATAATTATAGCGTTTTGGTGTGTGCTGGCAAACTCTCCCTCTGTCTCCCCAAAGGGCTAGTGGGGTCCTGTCCTCTATCAGAGCATTCCCTGTGTGTGTGCTGTGTGTCGGTACGTGTGTGTCGACATGTATGAGGACGATGTTGGTGAGGAGGCGGAGCAATTGCCTGTAATGGTGATGTCACTCTCTAGGGAGTCGACACCGGAATGGATGGCTTATTTAGGGAATTACGTGATAATGTCAACACGCTGCAAGGTCGGTTGACGACATGAGACGGCCGGCAAACCAATTAGTACCTGTCCAGGCGTCTCAAACACCGTCAGGGGCTTTAAAACGCCCATTACCTCAGTCGGTCGACACAGACACAGACACGGACACTGACTCCAGTGTCGACGGTGAAGAAACAAACGTATTTTCCATTAGGGCCACACGTTACATGTTAAGGGCAATGAAGGAGGTGTTACATATTTCTGATACTACAAGTACCACAAAAAAGGGTATTATGTGGGGTGTGAAAAAACTACCTGTAGTTTTTCCTGAATCAGATAAATTAAATGAAGTGTGTGATGATGCGTGGGTTTCCCCCGATAGAAAATTATTGGCGTTCTACCCTTTCCCGCCAGAAGTTAGGGCGCGTTGGGAAACACCCCCTAGGGTGGATAAGGCGCTCACACGCTTATCAAAACAAGTGGCGTTACCGTCTCCAGATACGGCCGCCCTCAAGGAGCCAGCTGATAGGAGGCTGGAAAATATCCTAAAAAGTATATACACACATACTGGTGTTATACTGCGACCAGCGATCGCCTCAGCCTGGATGTGCAGCGCTGGGGTGGCTTGGTCGGATTCCCTGACTGAAAATATTGATACCCTTGACAGGGACAGTATTTTATTGACTATAGAGCATTTAAAAGATGCATTTCTATATATGCGAGATGCACAGAGGGATATTTGCACTCTGGCATCAAGAGTAAGTGCGATGTCCATGTCTGCCAGAAGATGTTTATGGACACGACAGTGGTCAGGTGATGCAGATTCCAAACGGCACATGGAAGTATTGCCGTATAAAGGGGAGGAGTTATTTGGGGTCGGTCCATCGGACCTGGTGGCCACGGCAACAGCTGGAAAATCCACCTTTTTTACCCCAAGTCACATCTCAGCAGAAAAAGACACCGTCTTTTCAGCCTCAGTCCTTTCGTCCCCATAAGGGCAAGCGGGCAAAAGGCCAGTCATATCTGCCCAGGGGTAGAGGAAAGGGAAGAAGACTGCAGCAGGCAGCTCCTTCCCAGGAACAGAAGCCCTCCACCGCTTCTGCCAAGTCCTCAGCATGACGCTGGGGCCGTACAAGCGGACTCAGGTGCGGTGGGGGGTCGTCTCAAGAGTTTCAGCGCGCTCAAGAGTTTCAGCGCGCAGTGGGCTCACTCGCAAGTGGACCCCTGGATCCTACAAGTAGTATCCCAGGGGTACAGATTGGAAGTTCGAGACGTCTCCCCCTCGCAGGTTCCTGAAGTCTGCATTACCAACGTCTCCCTCCGACAGGGAGGCAGTATTGGAAACAATTCACAAGCTGTATTCCCAGCAGGTGATAATCAAAGTACCCCTCCTACAACAAGGAAAAGGGTATTATTCCACACTATTTGTGGTACTGAAGCCAGACGGCTCGGTGAGACCTATTCTAAATCTGAAATCTTTGAACACTTACATACAAAGGTTCAAATCAAGATGGAGTCACTCAGAGCAGTGATAGCGAACCAGGAAGAAGGGGACTATATGGTGTTCCTGGACATCAAGGATGCTTACCTCCATGTCCCAATTTGCCCTTCTCACCAAGGGTACCTCAGGTTCGTGGTACAGAACTGTCACTATCAGTTTCAGACGCTGCTGTTTGGATTGTCCACGGCACCCCGGGTCTTTACCAAGGTAATGGCCGAAATGATGATTCTTCTTCAAAGAAAAGGCGTCTTAATTATCCCTTACTTGGACGATCTCCTGATAAGGGCAAGGTCCAGAGAACAGTTGGAGGTCGGAGTAGCACTATCTCAAGTAGTTCTACGACAGCACGGGTGGATTCTAAATATTCCAAAATCGCAGCTGATTCCGACGACACGTCTGCTGTTCCTAGGGATGATTCTGGACACAGTCCAGAAAAAGGTGTTTCTCCCGGAGGAGAAAGCCAGGGAGTTATCCGAGCTAGTTAGGAACCTCCTAGAACCAGGCCAAGTGTCAGTGCATCAATGCACAAGAGACCTGGGAAAAATGGTGGCTTCTTACGAAGCGATTCCATTCGGCAGATTTCACGCAAGAATTTTTCAGTGGGATCTGCTGGACGAATGGTCCGGATCGCATCTTCAGATGCATCAGCGGATAATCCTGTCTCCAAGGACAAGGGTGTCTCTTCTGTGGTGGCTGCAGAGTGCTCATCTACTAGAGGGCAGCAGATTCGGCATTCAGGACTGGGTCCTGGTGACCACGGATGCCAGCCTGAGAGGCTGGGGAGCAGTCACACAGGGAAGAAATTTCCAAGGAGTGTGGTCAAGTCTGGAGACTTCTCTCCACATAAATATACTGGAGCTAAGGGCAATTTACAATGCTCTGAGCCTAGGAAGACCTCTGCTTCAAAGTCAACCGGTGCTGATCCAGTCGGACAACATCACGGCAGTCGCCCACGTAAACAGACAGGGCGGCACAAGAAGCAGGAGGGCAATGGCAGCAAGGATTCTTCGCTGGGCGAAAAATCATGTGATAACACTGTCAGCGGTGTTCATTCCGGGAGTGGACAACTGGGAAGCAGACTTCCTCAGCAGGCACGACCTCCACCCGGGAGAGTGGGGACTTCATCTGGAAGTCTTCCACATGATTGTGAACCGTTGGGAAAGACCAAAGGTGGACATGATGGCGTCCCGTCTGAACAAAAAACTGGACAGGTATTGCGCCAGGTCAAGAGACCCTCAGGAAATAGCAGGGACGCTCTGGTAACACCGTGGGTGTACCAGTCGGTGTATGTGTTCCCTCCTCTGCCTCTCATACCCAAGGTACTGAGAATTATAAGACGGAGAGGAGTAAGAACTATACTCGTGGCTCCGGATTGGCCAAGAAGGACTTGGTACCCGGAACTTTAAGAGATACTAAGAAGGGACTTGCTTCAGCAAGGATCATGTCTGTTCCAAGTCTTACCGCGGCTGCGTTTGACGGCATGGCGGTTGAACGCCGGATCCTAAGGGAAAAAGGCATTCCGGAAGAGGTCATCCCTACCCTGGTCAGAGCCAGGAAGGAGGTGACCGCACAACATTATCACCACATTTGGCGAAAATATGTTGCATGGTGTGAGGCCAGGAAGGCCCCACGGAGGAATTTCAACTCGGTCGATTCCTGCATTTCCTGCAAACAGGAGTGTCTATGGGCCTTAAATTGGGGTCCATTAAGGTTCAAATTTCGGCCCTGTCGATTTTCTTCCAGAAAGAATTGGCTTCAGTTCCTGAAGTCCAGAAGTTTGTCAAGGGAGTACTGCATATACAACCCCCTTTTGTGCCTCCAGTGGCACTGTGGGATCTCAACGTAGTTCTGGGATTCCTCAAATCACATTGGTTTAAACCGCTCAAATCTGTGGATTTGAAATATCTCACATGGAAAGTGACCATGCTGTTGGCCCTGGCCTCGGCCAGGCGAGTGTCAGAATTGGCGGCTTTGTCTCACAAAAGCCCATATCTGATTGTCCATTCGGACAGGGCAGAGCTGCGGACTCGTCCCCAGTTTCTCCCTAAGGTGGTGTCAGCGTTTCACCTGAACCAGCTTATTGTGGTACCTGCGGCTACTAGGGACTTGGAGGACTCCAAGTTGCTAGATGTTGTCAGGGCCCTGAAAATATATGTTTCCAGGACGGCTGGAGTCAGGAAAACTGACTTGCTGTTATCCTGTATGCACCAAACAAACTGGGTGCTCTTGCTTCTAAGCAGACGATTGCTAGTTGGATGTGTAGTACAATTCAGCTTGCACATTCTGTGGCAGGCCTGCCACAGCCAAAATATGTAAATGCCCATTCCACAAGGAAGGTGGGCTCATCTTGGGCGGCTGCCCGAGGGGTCTCGGCTTTACAACTTTGCCGAGCTGCTACTTGGTCAGGGGCAAACACGTTTGCAAAATTCTACAAATTTGATACCCTGGCTGAGGAGGACCTGGAGTTCTCTCATTCGGTGCTGCAGAGTCATCCGCACTCTCCCGCCCGTTTGGGAGCTTTGGTATAATCCCCATGGTCCTTACGGAGTCCCCAGCATCCACTTAGGACGTCAGAGAAAATAAGAATTTACTTACCGATAATTCTATTTCTCGTAGTCCGTAGTGGATGCTGGGCGCCCATCCCAAGTGCGGATTGTCTGCAATACTTGTACATAGTTATTGTTAACTAAAACGGGTTATTATTGTTGTGAGCCATCTTTTCAGAGGCTCCGCTGTTATCATGCTGTTAACTGGGTTCAGATCACAGGTTGTACGGTGTGATTGGTGTGGCTGGTATGAGTCTTACCCGGGATTCAAAATCCTTCCTTATTGTGTACGCTCGTCCGGGCACAGTATCCTAACTGAGGCTTGGAGGAGGGTCATAGTCCCCCTATGACCCTCCTCCAGGCAGTGCACACCACCTGATCCTAAAGCTTTTACTTTTGTGCCCTGTCTCCTGCGGAGCCGCTATTCCCCATGGTCCTTACGGAGTCCCCAGCATCCACTACGGACTACGAGAAATAGAATTATCGGTAAGTAAATTCTTATTATTTACTATGCTGCTTGAAGCCATAAACTGCAACACGGTTTACAGCTGTTTGGTTAGTGCTGGACATGGAGCTGCAGGCTCTATATTCTAATTTCAAATGGTCTCTTGTTCCTCATATTCATTCTTTCTTAAATGAAGTATGACATTGCAGAGAACTCTAAGGCTGTGCCACCTGTCAGGTTACCCAGCAAAGAATGAAGAAACCAAATCTTCTCAAGAGGAATTGTGAGATCATCTCCAAAGTGTGTGTCCTTTGCAGAACTGATCTCTAATCTCTAAGGGGGTAATTCCAAGTTGATCGCAGCAGGAAATTTTTTAGCAGTTGGGCAAAACCATGTGCACTGCAGGGGGGGCAGATGTAACATGTGCAGAGAGAGTTAGATTTGAATGTGGTGAGTTCAATCTGCAATCTAAGTTGCAGTGTAAAAATAAAGCAGCCAGTACTTACCCTGCACAGAAACAAAATAACCCACCCAAATCTAACTCTCTCTGCACATGTTATATCTGCCTCCCCTGCAGTGCACATGGTTTTGCCCAACTGCTAAAAAATTTCCTGCTGCGATCAACTTGGAATTACCCCCTAAGTGCAGCATCTTGACAAGTGTCTGAGCTGAGCAAATGCCACCTGGCCGACATAGAAGAATACTCGCCATACTGACTTGGATAGAGGCAACCACGCAAATTCCAGTATTATTGAGATTGATGTTTTTAGTTGTAAATTGCATTGCAGCTTCCCATTTATACTACAGTACATTCTTCTGTGGCACAATTAATTGGATTGCATGATGTGCTCATCTATGGTAAATGACCGGGTGTGGTATACTATGTTGGTATTATTCATGTTGACAGGGAGGATGCTGACAGAGTTATTTTACCTAACCCTGACCGCAGCCTAACTCTGAGCCTAATTTAGATGCGGTTGCAAAGTGGCTATTGGGCGTCATTCAGACCTGATCGCACACTACGTTTTTTTGCAGCGATCAAGTCAGAACTGCTCATGCGTATGCTCCGCAATACGCAGGGCGACGGGGATCGCCGGACAGCGACGGAATGAACGAAGAATGCGATCGCACCGGCGATTGCAAGAATATTGACAAGAAGAGGCCGTTTGTGTGACCGTTTCCAGGGAGTGTCCTGAAAAACGCAGGCGTGTCCAGCCGTTGGAAGGGAGGGTTCCTGACGTCAGCTCATGGCCAGATGATTGCACTGGAACAGTAAGTCCTGAGCTGCGCAGAGATCACATGAGATCGCACCCCTGCCCAGCGACTATCCCCTCTCCCTGTAGGCGGCGACTACCTGATCGCAGGGATGCAATAAATGCACCCTAGCGATCAGGTCTGAATTAGGCCCATTGTACGCAAATCCGTCAATGTTTTCTTACTGTGCATGCGTCTGAGCCGCAGTGCACTCGTGCAGCGATTGAATTGCTATAGCGGTCATAACAAGGAATTAGTCACAAAGAAAGTGACAGGTAGACAGTATTTGGGGGAGGTAACGGGGTTTGGTTGGGAAAACACAGGCGTGTCATGGCCGGTCAGACAGCATTTTCTGGGCGTGCATAAACTAGCAGTTGTGCTCTTACTTGCTACTGGAGAGCAACTCTGCCTGCGCATCAGAGGCACTCAGACTCTGCGACATGACCCAATTTGTGGCGATGGTACCGATGTACCAGCAATTGAGCAAAGTCGGACGGAAATGATGCAACTACAGTGGGCGTCCCTATGCTCAGGTTAGCTTCTGCCCATATTAGCATATAGTTGCGATAGCGTACGGCAAAAGATAGCAACAGCAGTCGCAAGAACAACCACATCTAAATTAGGCTTTCGAAGCGCAGCCTAATCCTAACTACAGCCTAACCCTAGCTACAGCCTAACCCTAACCACAGCCTGACCCTAGCTACAGCCTAGACCCTAATTGCAGCCTAACCCTAACTGCAGCCTGATCCTAGCTACAGCCTAACCCTAGCTACAGCCTAACCCTAACCGCAGCCTGACCCTAGCTACAGCCTAACCCTAGCTACAGCCTAACCTTAACTGCAGCCTAACCCTAACCGCAGTCTAACTAACTGTAGCCTAACCCTGACCGGGGCTGTCTTCGTATAAGTTCAATGGGCAGTTGCCCAAGGGCCCCAGTAGTATAAGGGTCCTAGGCTGATAGCTGAGGGTTCACTTTTTCCAGGGGTACTGGGGAACCTGAGATATCTGTCTTCAGAGCAGTGGTCCACATCCAAGACTGTTAATTGCTCTTTCCGGCCAGATATCTTGGGTTCTGTCTGACGTAGAGTTTTCCTGAGGGTATACTCCAAAAGCTGGGTCTCTTCCTTTTTTAGTGGACACTAGCAACTTGTCTCTACCATGCCCAGAACCGGCCTTCAAGTAGCCTGTCTCTGCTCCAGCTCCACACGCCTGGTATGCAGTTTTATATTTTTCGTTGGTGGATTGCTCTGGCTCCTGAACTGTGATCCCCAAGTCCTCAGTACCTCCTGAAAGGTGGAACTCTATCGTTTTTTTTATCCCATTTACAGCTAAGAAATCTATTTCCAGGTACTGGAGATATCTGCAGTCAAGCAAGCTGCCCTCCCACCGTAAAATTATTACTATTAAGCCCACTCCACTATCCACCCCTGCCCTGCGTATTAAACACACCCTACCACCATGGAAGTCATGTACAAGGGCCCCTTAATTCAGCCCAATGCCCCCTTCTACAGTTTAATGTTCTCCCTCCTGCCCCATCTCCCACCCACCATCTGTGCAATAAAGGAGTAATTAACAAAACTTACTGCTCCAGGTCCTACATGCTGAACGTAAGATATACAGTAACACCACCTACTGCCTGCGGGACATCAAAGCTGCTGCTGATAGCACCCCTCACCTTTACTGCTGGAGGATGGGTAGGGTGTCTAGTGCGTTGCTTCGCCCAGGGGCCTACACTGCTGTTAAGACGGCCCTAACCCTGACAGCAGCCTAACCCTAACTACAGCCTAACCCTAATCTCAGCCTTACTCTAACTACAGCCTTACCCTGACTGCAGCGTAACCCTAACTACAGCCTATCCCTAACCACAGCCTAAACCTAACCGCAGCCTAACCCTAACCACAGCCTAAACCTAATAGCAGCCGAAACCTAATTGCAGCCTAACCCTAATCGCAGCCTAACCCTAACTAGAGTCTACTCCTAACCACAGCCTAAACCTAATTGCAGCCTAACCCTAACCTTAACCCTGATATGTTCATGCTCATAATGTAGACATACATACAGTCAATATTTTGACAATGTCTGTTCCGCAGCCCTTTCCAGCAAAACAGAAAAAGGCTGTATGTGTACTTCAACCAATATTTATCTAATAATTACAAATTCCACCATCTACAGATGGAGCACATCTCAGTGTAATCCGAAATTCTGGTGCGGCCTTCACTGCAATACCTTGTGATCCGTTTTCAGGTTGCCCTATTGGTATCCGTGGGGGTGTAGTGCTGTGAGTTGGATCATCACTGCCCCATGACCGCCAACACAAAATGAGACATATAGCAGTGGGAGGTGGGGTCACAATGGCGTCATTCAGAACAAATGGTCTCATGATGGCCCCACCCATGTAAATTGTTACATTATAGAAACATATTGGCTCGCATGTAAAGACGCCCGAGTTTGGCGGCTGTATTGCAAAATCAATTCATTACTGCTTTCCAAACAGGAACGAGCATCCAATGTATGTCTTAAGTCTAAAACAGATTTTTACTTTAAACTTAGATTATTATGAAAATGTTAAATCGTTACCTATAGATAAATGTGGATTTTATTAACCTTATAATGTATATGCTGTAACTGTTACCAATGAGATATACTGTATGTTCTGTGATTTTGGAACATCAGAAATGAATAAAGTATATACAGTACTAGGTAGCAGAACACGTTACCGTATAATGAAGCCTCCTTGGCTGTCTGATTTAGGATTTGGCAGGTTACTATGTTCTGCTGATGTTTTTTTTGACACAGTGATTTTTGTAAGAGGATAGAATAAATGCACTGTAGAGTGTAGAGTCCTTTGGCTGAAAATCCCTGTTGACAGGAATGGAGAATTTTGACAATCTATCAGCATGGAAGCTTACAGGGAATGTGCAGTATTCTCAGACTTTGCTGCGTCTGGCAGCCGTCTACCTAGGAGGAAATAATGTTTAATACAATGGTTTTAGTTTATTATGAAGGTATTGCCCAAAACAGAAAAAAAGGAATTGATAGATGACAGGTTATACTGCGAACACCATGCTACATAGTCCAAATGAGAAACAAAAACACAGCATTCTAATTTTTTTGATTAATAGAAAGGCAAAACATAACCCTCGGAGGGACGTTGGCAATTATTTCTCACGGAACAGTCCTTGATAAGGGGGAAACACAGCATCACTGGGTCTGGGTCACAATGCAAAATATCCTAGGAGGGACCAGCAATGACTCCCCAACCTACCGAGGCCCTCAGTGCTTATTTGAGTATATGTGTGGCCGGTGCATGTGTATTAAATGGTAAACCACTTCTATTTGAATCCAAAGGCAAATGAAAAATCAATCAATCAATCAATCAATCAAAGAAAGCCTTTTGGGCTTTTACCGCACACTCTGGCCCATGGAGCAGGGCCTCAGAAATGCGGCACTGGTACCCTTACCTCCAGGACCAGAAACACCCGTTCTAACACTGCATACCATGCATCAAGCACCCTTATAATACCTTCTATTAAGTATTGTTTCAAATATGTTTTTTATGAAACACATAGAATTAATTCAAGTTTCATATTTTGAGAACAGAGGCCATTGTTGCATCATAATTGCAACCTGACCACATCACAATGGTGTTCCAAGAGTGGGACGATGGGTCCCAAAGGTGGGACGAAATGCGTTGGGTATACCCTACACATATTGTAAGATATATTATAATTGTAACCATTTGCAAACTTTCTGTTTTAACAATAACATTTTCAATGTTGATACATATTAGTAGTTAGTTTTACACAAACCATAGGGCCACTTACTCTACAGCTAAAGGACAGAAGGGGAGACCAACATGGAGCAGTGGATATGGTAAGTAACCATGGTCTTTCTATGTACAGTAGAGTCTGTGTTGAACCTGATTCTGCCTTTCATGAGGTGTTGTGACAAAGGTGTTCAGCAGGTTAGTGACCCCCATTGCGGAACAGAGAAGATAGGATTGACTATTATAAACGGAATTTATGGAGGTGCATCCATTTAAGCCCACTGAGAGGATTCATGTTCGATACACAGAATCGGCACTTTTGGGACCTATATTAGAGAGAGATCATTTTGGACATTTAAGAGAGAGATCTGGGACTACTTCTGGACAGTATAATTACTTGGAACTGTGGATCTTGATATCCTGTATAAGGAGTTACCAGAGACATTAAGTAGAGACTTGATTAGTGTAACACGGATTTGGTTTTTGGAGATTATACGGATCACTCTGATGGACATGTGTTATATGCAGAATCGCCCATCTAGTGTAGTGGAATCTAGTGTAACAAATTAGGGGTCACTGTGTTTTTTGATCCATTCAGTCAAAGGTCCTAGATTAAGCTCCACAATTGTTGTTTTATGAGATTATTTGAAGAGTGTGACTCCTTTTATATACAGGCAGCTATAACCTGAGCGCTACCCTATAAGACAACTTCTGACAGTGAATTTATACAGAATCTATAAATTTGACAGCAGAAACACTGGTCAGATGTCCAGAAAAAAGTGAAACGTTTGCCGAAACTTTAAGATAAAGAACCTACTACTGATTCAGACTCAGGGCGAGCTGTACTAAGCCTTGACGATACATAAAGTGGACGGAGATAAAGTACCAGCCAATCAGCTCCTAACTGCCATGTTACAGGCTGAGTTTGAAAAATGATAGTAACTGGTTGGTTGGCACTTTATCTCTCTCCATTTTATCTCCCTTCAAGTTTTAGTACATATGCCCCTGAATAAAGTCACAGGCCTGGTGATGGTGATAACGCTGATGTTCATGTATTTATTGGAAATATAAATAACAATTCCAGTGAGATATCAGTACTGTCAGTGAGTTTTTTGTTACCGCGGTCTGGTTCCAAAATCCATTTACTCTGCTCTGCATGCAATCAGGACAGAAACAGATTTCACTGAGCAGTTGGCAGCGATGCTGAATTGCTGACTTTATGGTTTGAAAAGAATCCAAGTCAAGATGACGAATTCATAAGAAAACAAAAAAACTCTGTATCAAGATGATACTCACCAATTTATTCAGTTAAATTAATTTGGCTTGTAATCACCACATGTGTTCCATCATTTGCTGAGTCAATTAGGTAATTGTTTGAAAGAATAAATTTGTTCAATATTCAATTATATGTTTTTATATGTGTATATAGATTTGGATGCACATTATGGGCCTTATTCTTAGCCGGATGCATGTGCGCCTCTTTTCCATATGGCAGCGGCAGTCTGCTAATGCGAGAACCCTCCTGTGTATGATGAGCATCTATGCATCTTTCTTCTTGTTACTTCTTGTACTATAGTCTGGGCCGTCGAGAGCAGGGACGGGCCTGGGTATTGGGTTAGTCATGGCCAAACCAGGGTAGGAGTGGACATGGATTAGGTCGACAGTCAATAGGTCAACCACTGTTGGTCAACACTGACATGATCGACACATGAAAAGGTTGACATGTTAATATAGTTGACACGGGACAAGCCGACACATGAAAAGGTAGACAAATTTTTTAATATTTTTTTGAAATTACATTTTTAACTCTTTCTTACTTTACCATCCACGTGGACTAGGATTGGGAACAGTAACCTGTGCTAAGAGCAGCGGTAGCAGAGTGAGGCACCTTGCCCGCGAGTCATGCAAGGGGATGCTGTGCACTAATTGGGGTTCCTGGTGATGTTACACAAAAACACAGCACCGAAAAAAAGTAAAAAAATGTCTGTCGACCTTTCTATGTGTTGACCCATCCCTTGTCAACCATTTTAATGTGTCAACCTTTTTCGTGTGTGGACCATGTCAATGTCGACCAATAGTGGTCAATCTATTGACTTTCGATCTAATCCACGTCGACCCATTGATCCAAAACCAATGTCTACACCTCCTGCAAAAAAAGAAAAAATGTAAAAAGGTTCTATAAGCAGCGCCACTTCCTGGAAAGGGGGGTGGCTGTGTCCTCCTCAGACAGGGGCATATCCAGGGAGAGACTTGCAGGGAGAGAAAGGAGACTGCTGCTCTGTGGCAGTAGTTCCCTGGACCCTTCTCAGCCCAGCACACAGCAGTGTGGGGAATTACTGTGTTGTGTTCTGGCGGCCAAACTGATCCCATCTATCATCTTTTCTGGGCGGCAGCTTTACTTGCTAAGATTAGCAGTTCCTAACCCTAAACAAATCACAGTTGCAAATTAATTGCGTACAAACATGAATTATGCCCCATGTTCATAACTGCATTCATTTGCGTAGCCATAAAATACTGTGCGGAGCTGCGAAACTGGTGGCGACGATGAGAGCTGAGAATTGCTATGTACAGTATACTGTTAGGGATTAATGTGTGATTTATTTTAGAAATTGTTCATCTTTCTTTACCGAAGATTGGAGCATGTTGTAATGTCAAGTGCCTCCATATATGACTTATATATGATAGACCAATTATATGTGACTTCATAATCTTCAGATAGCTTTAGGATAGGCAATAATGACAAATGGGCCATTTTTGTTTCCAAAGGTGCTGTAAGTGGTCACCTCTAAAAGAGCTTACAGCTTCTACACGTCTTGCCTGTAGCAGTATGGCCAAACATAGGCTGTGTCCCCAGTCAGTTAAAGATTATTTTATTAGCATCAAAACACGTAAATACATAAGAGATATAGGGGGACATTTACTAAGCAGTGATAAGAGCGGAGAAGTGAGCCAGTGGAGAAGTGACCCCATAGACCAATCAGCAGTTCTGTATCAGTTTATAGTATGCAAATTATAAATGTTACTTCAGTGCTGATTGGTTGCCATGGGCAACTTCTCCACTGGCTCACTTCTATGCTCTTATCACTGCTTAGTAAATGCCCATACACACAGAGGTGACTTCATGTTAAGGTGTATGCTGGTTTTCCTGAGTGTGACCAGAGTACATGCTTTTGTGGCTATATAATGTGTAAATTTGTTTATTGCCATCTCAAGTGGTTTTGTGGTATCCCCTCCAGTTGGTTGTTAATAGTTCTCAAACACCAAAGCTGGTGTGTTAACCCTGATCTGTGTGACCCAGCTCACTCCTAGGTGACCCACTGATCTGCGGTCCACTGATTAGCTGCCCTACAGAGTCAGATTTAGGGCACAGGCACCCCTAGTCACAACAGTAATTTACACTAATTTACGCTGACATTTTTTAGATTAAAAATCTGCTGATACTCCCAAAAAATCTGTTGATACTCCCCAAAAATCTGCTGATACTTAAAAAAAATCTGCCAATACTCCAAAAAAATCTGCTGATACTCCAAAAAATTGCACCGGTACTGTACATAGCCAAAGTTACAAGTTGATACACGATTTATAGCACAGTCCACACTGTTAAGTGTTCCAGTGGATTATTTTATTCCTTTCTGAAATTATTTCACTGATATCTCCTGTTTTTGGAACTGGCTTTAAGACTAAACATGTGCAAAAGAACAGTTAGAAAGCAAAATAAGTGTTCTCATTAAATTAGGGGTACATAAAAAAGTATATATTTGGGTCATTACTCCCACCTGCAAGTCTAAAAACACTTGTCCCACTCATAAAGCACCCCAATATTCCTGTCCCATACGTTGTACCCCAATTTCCATCACTTTTTTTTTTTTTTACCCCAAAAATCACTTGTCATTATTGGGTAATTAAAAATAATGAAAAACACCTGTGCCTGTGCCTAATTAGTCATTCAGGGGAATGTCCCAGGAGTTCTGAACCAAATCCTCATATTTTTACCTTGAAATAGGGATTTTGCAGTACTTATCCCCTGCTCAGAGGTGGTGAAGAGAAAGTTGTGATAAACCCTATGGAGACTTTTCGACGATAACTTTTTCACAGCTAATTGGATACCAAGTTGTTGCGAATACAATAATTTATTGCAAAACTGCATTATCGGGACTAATTCGATACTCCCCTCCCCCCAGTCATATTGCACCTTTGCAGTTAGTTTACTGTTTTCACTTTACTCTGGAATTGTTCTGATATATATTTGCCATAGTTCCTGTGCTGTGAGCTTCTGAGTTTAGTACTTCATTATCCAGTCTGGCAGATAACAGTGTAGAACATGTGCTTCTGCCTTGTCTAAACATTGCCTAATTTACTACTAAGTGCTCTCCCTTCTCAAGGATTATACATCAAGGAGGTACTCAATATTATATGCAATGTTTTGTCAAATTGGTGACACTGGTAAGTATATTTTCCAGATTAAATTTTCCTCCAATGAAGCAATTGATTTTCTGTTCAGTAGTTGAGTTCTGCATGCAGATTGTCGTAACGTCCAGCAGTGATTACTCACATTTGGACTTTTCTCTGTAAAGCTCTAATACTGTACCTTGTTATATTATGTTATATTATTGTAGCCTAATACTAGTATTAGCCTTTCCCCGGTGTACGCTTTCTTGCGCAAGAAAATCGCTCAACACAGGTAACGTCGTCATTGAGTGTGACTTAAAATCTGACCCAGGGTGTGGTGTGCCCTGGGATAGACTAACAGTGAACACATTGAGAATTAACGTAGAGTTGCTATAATAAGTATTTGCACCCCCCCCCCCCACCTGAAGAATATTTCACATTTCACCATTTTGGGAGGGACGCTTACAATTGATTCTTGCAGTGTCCTCTCCCCCTCCTGTGACAGTCAGCTCTCAAGCACGAAAAGGGGGCGGAGCAAATCGGCAGGCGGACGGCGGCGTGAGCGGCTCGGACCCTCTCCTCTCTGTTTAGTAAAAATAATGATAATAAATAGGCCTCTTAGTTTTCTGAGCAAAGCAAATTTACAGATTTGCACCAGGACACAAATTATTGTATTGTATGATGCAAGGTCCAATGCAACATCGGGTGCTGTAGTTTTCAAATGAGGATTATTTCCATATTTCTGGGTTATTCTTGTATTTACTGTAATAACAAAGCAGCACAGCACAATGTTCTCTAATATTGTAACATACAGTATTATGTAACCTTATCACATAGCAAAACCAGAAGACAGTGTAGAGATCCTTTTTCCCTAGTGGTTTTCAATCTAGACGAGGCTAACAGGGTTTATTGATTGATAAATCTAGTGCAGTGTTTCATCTTTTCTTGTAGTACACAATGCTTTGCTCTGTAACATTCAGAAAAATTGTTTTCCAATGAAAAAAATGTTTCCAATAGAAAAAGGTACAGTGTGTTTAAGATTTTCATAGGGAATAGATTTAAAGAGCAAAGTAATGGGCCCTACACACTGGCAGATAACAGTGAACGATTCTCGTTCATTAATGAACAAGAACTCGTTCATATCGTTCAGTGTGTAGGCACCAACGATGAACGATGCGCGGCACCGCACTCGTTTATCGTTGGTGACGGGTCACTTATGCATGCAGGCCAATATGGACCATACCCTCCAACATTTTACACATAAAAATCGGTACAAATCGGAAAAGAGGGCATGGCCACAGGTACAGGGGGCATGGCCACGTCCCTTTTCTTCTACTTTCAATGGAAGTTTGGAGAGCTAAAAATCGGTACAGACCATAAAAAAAGTACTGTACCTGCCAAAAAGGTACAGTTGGAGGGTATGGATGAACAATCGCGTCCATATTAGCATGCAGTGCTATGGAGCGTGGTGACGGGGGAGTGAAGAAACTTCACTCCCCCCGTCACCTCCCCCCAGCTGTAGGGTCGCCCGTCGGCCATATCGGCCGTTGGGCAGCTTGGCGGCGGGTCGCCTGATGTGTAGGGCCCATAACAGTATTAATAAAAAGGATTTCATGTGTTTGTCTGTCCCAGTGGTGGAACTAGTGAATAGTGGACCACGTGCAGCAATATGTTTTTGGCCCCCTCCCCTCCTTTCGGGCACACGCCCGGAAAAGGGACATTACCTTGTAGGGAAGGGTGCGTGGCCTCACAGAACACAGGGTATCAGTATTATTCGTACTGTATATAATGAAAAATAGTCTAACCCTGATTTGATTGAAGACTATTTTTGCATTGTACATGAATGTGACAGCAATATACTGCAGGAAGCCTTAGTGACTGCCATATTTCATAGACAGCATTAGCCACCACCATTTACCACAGACAGTCTTAGAGACGCCATTTACCACAGACAGCCTTAGTGACTTCCATCAGGCTGGGTTTTTTGCACTGTAGGAGTAAGTCTTGGGCTACGCACAGACTGGAAAAATCATTAGATGGTGAGTGAGTTGCGAACGGATTTGCACATGTCCACTGTCTGGTGAGGATTTCGCACGGCGTACACATGCATTCGCACACTTGCACAGGGCGGGTTTTCACTCTCTATGGGCAGCGGCTATCTGATGGCAGACCTCTACAAAAATGCTGACGACTGATCAGGTCTGAATTAGGCCTACAGTCACAACCATTGGACATCATAGTAGCTCTGTGCTCTATGGCTGTGCATACTGCCTGATGGAACTAAGACGCCGGGGCCATTACATCTGCATGCAGGATCGTTGTGACAGTTACACGCACTCCCAAAACAGTGACGACACGCCTGCATTTTTAGTAGCTGCCCTTTTACCGCCCACAACCGACATTACAAGACCACATGAGCAGTGCGCATGTACAGTGGCAAAAATCGCTTCACTACGTTAACATGGACATTGGCCATGTTAGGCCTGAATTAGGCCGTTTGTTGGCATACATCCCAACTTTTGAAGGTATCGAATTGGGACATGAGTGCAGGGTGTGGGGTGTGATAAGGTCACATGTCTGTTGACATGCCTTTGGTTGATGTTGCCACCCAATGGGTGTATATAGCCTAAGAACACCATGGCCGGATGTAATGAAGTCGGAGGTGTTTTTTTTTTAAAGGGAAAATCATGTATAAGGCATGGTTTAGCCTTGTACATAATTGCCCCTTTACTTTATAAAAAAATGTCAGAGTTCGGCCAGCATACCGCACGCCCGCTGAACTCGGACTTCATTGCATCGCTGGCCTTTTGTTAGCCACACGTAGTGGAATATCCTGACTGAACTGCGTGTGGTAGGGGATACACCTTCCAACCTCCTGCCAAGCTAGAATAATATACCGACTGTCCCCATAAATTGAAAATAGGAATAGTTTCTTATGGCACTATATAAATAAAGGGTAATAGTTAAACTTTAATTGCTGCATTTTGTAGCACACACACATGAAATCCACATACTGTATGACAGATGACAGATCATTTCTTTGCTGCTCATTATCTGGGCAAATCTTAACAGACACTCTAAAATGAAACATGGCGTAAAGATTCAATGCCAACACATAACATGTGAGTTTGTTATTACGTTACAGTGTATTACTGAGCCAGCACTTTAATTTGAGAAGCAAAAATCCGTTTTGGTCTGTGAATGCCATAGAGACCAGAGCGGGGACTTCTAGTACTGATCACTAACCCCCACAGTCATGCTGTTGTCATTCAGCAGTCCTGATATTTGAAATCCCAACTGTTCCCCTCTGTCCTCTACCCCCTAGCCCTCCCTTCCTGCAGCCTAACCCTAATCTCCACGTTAGTGCCTGACCTTGACCTCCACCCGGTGGTGCCTAAACCTAACTCTCCCTGCCTTGCTGCCTAACCCTAACCCTCCCCCTTAGTGCCTAAACCTAACCTCCCCCCCAGTGGTGCATAACCCAAGCCATCCCTTCCCACAGCCTAACCCTAACACCCCTCCCCCCCTCCCCCCTGCAGCCTAACCCTAGACCCCTCCGGATGGCGTCCAGACCTGTAGTTCTCAGTCCCCTTGCTACTCCTAACCTGCTACCTAGTATTATAAATAAAGCATACATGGAGCATAGACGTAGGTAATGGGATGCATTTGCTGGTCACTTTCAGGACTTTTCCATCAACCCCTGGTCATGATGACTGGGCAACTAACATGGTTGTGCAGGATCAGTATGAAGTCCCAACGCACAGAATCCCGGCGGTCGAAATACCGTTGCAGGGATCCCGCAGGTGAAAACCAACATGGGTTAGTAAGGGGTGTTCACCACCTTCCTAACCCTAAACCTCCGTACCCGCAGCCTAACCCTCACCCCCTGCAGCCTAACCCTTACCCTCCGAGAGGGGTGCCTAACCCTAACCCCCCTCCCTGCAGCCGAACCCCCCGGGACGCAGCCTAACTCTAACCCCCCAGAACGCAGCCTAAACCTAAACACCTCCCCCCCCCCCTTGCGACTTTCCTCATTCCTCTCCAGCGCCGCGTTGTCTTTCTTCGGGATCCTGGCTGTTGGGATTCCGGTGCCGGGATGGTGCACCCGTTCTGGATGCCGGTGTCGGCATTCAGAATAGGGTTGGGATTCCAGCGTCACAGTGGCAGTGTTGCTCAACACAACCAATCAGATTCTCTGTTGCTTGCTAGCAAATGCTAGACAGAATCTGATTGGTTGGTACGGGCAACACTAACACTTGTCTGATTTACAGTTGAAGCTGTTTTAAATCTTAGCTCCTACTTTCAAATACAAGTGACCATTTAAATAGTCAAAATAGCTATGTCCTAACATAGCATAAAAATGTGCTAGACTCACTGCAAGTATGAAGGTCTTTAAAGACATCTGCTAGTGCAATTTCTCAAAGTTCAGGATTGATATGTCGGGATAAGTAGCGCCAAGAGGGGAGATACCAGTTATCTGTAGGCTTCCAGGAGTTCAGGGGTAATGTAGCCAAGGCCACCGCCATGCTGCAAACGACACCCCATAATGTGCACGCTGCTGCAAATTTGCACCATAGGAGTGTACACCAGGATTCAATAGGTGCACCACCTCCAGTGGCCATCCCTCACCAGTACCCAGGCCTGCCTGATGTCTCTGATCTGGAATAGTGAGAACTTCTCACGGGTTCAGTATGACTGCCCAGTGGATGGGATGCCGGTGGTCACATTACCGACAGCGGCATCCCGACACTGCAAGTCCCGACAGAGGATCGGTGGTGGTAAGCACTTATACCCTCCCTCACCCTAACTCTCCATGGGTGGCAGCTAGGGCTAAACCTCGCGGGGCGGCAGCTAGGGTTAACCCCCCCCCCCCCCCCGTGCCTAACCCTAACCCAAACCCAAACTCCGATGTCGGGTTGTCGGTGTTCTGTCGCCAGCCTCTTGAGTGGGGTTGAGATTCCGGCGTCGGTCACATAACTGTCGCCATCCTTATTAATGTATTGGTTGTGTCATTCCACGTCGACTGGAACATTATTTTGGTCACTTTCTGTATTTTATGCTTTCCATATACAGTAGATGCCTAGCAGCGGCCGGTGATACTGTTTGACTTTTCTACATTTCACTTAAAGTAATCAGCAGGCTGGGATTTCATGTTTGTAACTCTCACGTCACTTTTGCGGACTTACCCAACCCATCCTTGCCTACCTGACCCTCTCCATGAGGGAGAAAATGCTCTGTTCCTGGACTTTCCTGGTAATGTATGATTGCCATCACCTGTGGTGAAACACCTTTCTTATCAATTAACTAGCTCACCACAGGTGATGGCAATCATACATTACCAGGAAAGTCCAGGAACAGAGCATTTTCTCCCTCATGGAGAGGGTCAGGTAGGCAAGGATGACCCAACCTCCATGAGCCCAGAGTTCCCGGGGCTTTCAGGCATACAGGAGGAATGATGTTAGCTGCCTGTAGTTCTGTTGCCCTAAGTGAAAGACTACATGGCCATTGCACAGATCTGGTCTGAGCAGCTGTGCATCTTGTGAAGTCTCTGTGTTAAAGCTGGAGGGTGTTCAGAAGTATTCTGTTCAATAAGCTCCAGCATCTTATCAACACTATAACATATTTCACACAATAATTAACTGAGACAGAGCTAAACTGACATTTTAATGGCACGCATATGAGAGGTAAAAACACAATGGAGAATGTTTAAAATAAAAAGCACATTAAAACATGCTTTACATATGATGTTTACTGAGCGGTTTTATGTATAGAAATAATATATAATGATTTAGTGTAGTTTGAAGAACACATATTTTTCACATTTCATCTCCTGACAGCACTGCCTTTCTGTTTATAGAAATATTCCACTCAATTAAAATGTATTTTTCAAAGTGTGCCCAGAATGTATCAGCGCCATTGAGTTATTACAGAATGAGGCACCCTGTAGCTCTCCAGCTGCTATGGAACTACAGATTCCAGCATTCCCTTACAGAAGTTGACCTCTTTACCTTTTATGTCAAGCATATTTTGTGATGATTTTTCAGAACTTGGTTTACACCACTATAAGATACTTTGGGGGACATGTACTAAGCAGTGATAAAAGTGGAGAAGTGAGCCAGTGGAGAATTTGCCCATGGCAACCAATCAGCTGCTTTGTATACTTTTATAGTATGCAAATTATAAATGTTATGTCAATTCTGATTGGTTGTAATAGGCAAGTTCTCCACTGGCTCACTTCTCCACTTTTATCACTGCTTAGTACATGTCCTCCTTAGTAAGAGATGCAGTCAATCAAAATCCCGACGGTCAAAATCCCGGTAAAGTCAAAATCCCAGCATGGTCAAAATACTGACATTTAAAATGTCACAGGTCAAAAAGTCGACATGAGTTTTTCATTGAAACCGACTTGTTCATACTTTACCATCCCAGTGTACCTGCAGGAGGAATATAATAGTGTGCCGAGCGCAGCGAGTCACCGTGCCCATGCGAGGGGACGCAGTACATTTATACGGCGTCCATGTCGACTTATGTCGACATACACACAAAAACCTGTGAAAAACATTTGTCAACTTTTTGACCCGTCGACAGTTCAAATTTCTGTATTTTAAATGTCGGTATTTTGACCTCGTCGGTATTTTGACCTTGTTGGGATTTTGACCGTCGGCCAATTATTGTCGGTATTTTGACGGTCTGGATTTTCATTGTCGGTATTTCATAGTAAACCCCTTTGTAATCATACCTGTCGACTTCTTTCAACATTGTGGCTAACCCATGCCATGGTTCAGATGTAGAGCCACCATGAGTCATCATGATGCGATTTGCTGTGACTTGTCACAAATGATGTCATCAAGCCCTAGATTATTCACTGAGGGACCTGGACTGTTCTCCTAGAAGTCCAGGACAGCAGGTCTAAGTTACAGCCTTTAGGTTATGTTTTGGTTTTGCTGTTCCAATTAATTAATATTTGTAAATTTCACATTCCGCATCTCGCAGAATTCATAATCTGTATATAAAGAGCCGGGACGGCCTTTGTGTGTAATAACTCTGCTCTTTGCTGTAAGTGTGGACTTTCAAATGACAGTAGAAGCCGCAGTGGATAAAAAGAAATTATAGCGGAATTCTAAGCAGAACACTTACAGTAGGACAGAGGCACGACCCATCAACATCTCCCCCCCCCCCCCCCCCAGCCACCCCCACCCAACAAAATTTATATTTTCTTTTTTTTTTTTTCTCTGTTGATGAAAATTTTCAGGGAAGGAATTATATAAAGGAGGCTCTTGTTAGGGAATGTGAACTATGGCTGTTGACAATAGACTTTAAAAGTCCCCCAAGGACAATCAGTCGCTCTGAATAAATTGACAGATGGCAACAAAGATGAAGTGATAAAACAGGAAAATTGCAAACTGGCTAGCATTCACTGGGAGAGTAGTCGTGCAGGGTGCGAGAACTTTATACAGTTCCCAAGTCTTACAGTTCTCGCTGTCTCCGTGTGGAACGCCTGCTGTTGGAACCCACAGGCATTGTGTGATGGTTTACCATGCCAAAAACCGGAGAGAAGAAATCTTTATATTGTTCTCTCCTACAGCATGCAATCACAGTATGTTCTGAATCAAGCACCCGGCAGTCTGCTTTTCTCTTTCTGATCTTGTAACCTTTTTAATGTGGATGTGATAAATATTTTTTGCGTAATTCTCAATGTGAAAATATTATACATATTTCATGAGAATGTACTGTTCTGCTCTTGCCAGGAGGTGGGCTCTGAAAGCAGGCTGTCCTGAAGAAGAGCTGGAAGCATGTGAGAGCATATTGCTATGGGGGCTGCATTTGTGGGCAAAAAGGGAAGGCACATGGCAGACATTGGGGATCCTTAATATTTGGTTGTACCAACCCCCTCCCCCCAAAAAATGTCTGATTACGGGAATATACCGCAAACATCATACAAATATTTGTTAATAAATAGGCCCATACATCTACCGGTTCTGCATGATACAGATGTGTCCTCTTACATCTTTGCTCCGTGCGCTACAAGTCGTGAAACACATAACATGTGAGCGAATCGGTAGCGCAGAGTGTCTTTTTATGTGTTTTTTTCTGAGTAAATGTGTCTTAGACGCAAAGTAATGTAACAAGACGCACGGACAGCTTCTGCTGATTAAAATGATATGTAGCATGCCCAGGGCCGGCTCCAGCGCTCCTGGAAAAGCGGGTGTGGCATCCTGGGAAACATGGGCGTGGCCTCTGGAAAAGTGGGTGTGGCCTCGTAACGTCATATCATAAAACTATAAATAAGTATATTTTCTCACTCCCTCTACGCACACAATTAGCAGCCTTACACATAACAGCCACAGTAGTGTTCCTTACACACAATGTCTCCAGTATAGTGCTAGATACACATAATGTCTCCAGTATAGTGCCAGATACACATAATGTGCAGTGCCAGATACACATGATATGCCCCTCAGCATGCCAGATAGACATGATATGCCCCCCAGCAGTACCAGATAGACATGACATGCCCCGCAGCAGTGCCAGCTACACATGACATGCCCCGCAGCAGTGCCAGCTACACACAACATGCCCCGCAGCAGTGCCAGCTACACACATTATGCCCCCCAGCAGTGCCAGCTACACATGATAGTGTTCACTTTTTAGGGCAGGGTGATGATCACAGGGAGGGCACATTTTAAAGTTAGGAGGGCAAAATGATGTACATGCTGTAATGCTTGTTGTTCCTCTACCTACATGGTAAAGCATGGACAGTGCGCGCCGAAGGCGCGCTGCAAAAATTCAGGGGCGTTGATTCGTAAGGAAGGTGCGTGGCCACATAATAGTGGCAATTCGCATTACACCACACAGTAGTGCAGTTAATACACATTGCACCAGGTAGAACCTCCTAGACACTTTGCGCCAGGCACAGCACGTTAGACACTTAGCGCCAGGCACAGCACTGAGACACTTTGCGCCAGGTAGAGAGCACTGAGACTGCAAAAGAAGAAATTACCAAGGTAATAAGTTCGGCGCTTGTGAGGTGTGGTGCTTCTCGTTGAGCAGCTGTAAAAGGAGGGGTAGTTAACCCTTGAGAGCAACAGAAAAAATATACAATATACAGCGCTTGGAAAAAACTGGATATGGATAAAAACAATTGAGTTTTATTTAGTAAATTATGTTGCAACAATTAATTAAAAATTCATAGATGTACATCAATTAAAAAATAGAAATAATATTATACTGTTATATAAACTTATTGGGCAAGCACAGCACAGCAAAATGGTTTGGTATATTACCATATGAGAAGTTGAGAGATCAATTGGTGCATATACTCCTAGGAACTTATGCCACAGTCCTGGGGGCAATTTGCAATGCAGGCAGATATAAGTCCACAAATTTCTTTAGGAACAGACCTTTTGCTTTGTTCCGAGCAGCAGCTCAGTCCTATTGGTAGCTTGGTCTCCTTTCGTTATAGTGGATATCTGTCAGTTCCCCATTTAAGCAGATAGATGGACTTCCAGGCTTGTTCCAGGTGTTTGGCAATTGGAGTCTGTATGCCCAACTTCTCCAGACCAACGCGTTTCACTGTAACAACAGCTTTCTCAAGGTATAGGTGTTTGCTGTGGAAGTGCCCTTTTTAAAGGCTGTGCTGATTGCCCATTACTGACAGCTGATAATAATTCTAACATCACTAAAAAACATTAAAACAGAACCATATCCAGTTTGAATTGTTCATCATTATAGAAGACAAATGCATATGTATATGTGAATCAATTTTGGTATATATTTATTGCAAGAAATACAAAAGATAAATAAAAGGAGGTGCACACTTCCTGTTTCTAGGTCCGATCACGTGATCATTAGGGTCATTTCCTGTAATTGAAACGCATAAACAACCAATCATTGGTGGCCAGTGAGTGATTTCCTGGTCATATGGCTGGTTATATATAAACACCGCCCACTCTAGGAAGCATGTGTGTTTATGTTTGTAGATCCTGATTCGTCCGGCGGCCCGGTCACGTGCGTCCGATCACGTGATCCGGCCCCGTGATCAACACGTGTCACCGGAAGTGCGTCATTCCCTTAGTTTGATACCAGATGTAATCACGTGATCGGATCTTTCAGGCATACTTTTGCCCTCAGTGTGTTCAAATGAATTTACCTTCCTTTAGATAAATAGTTTATCAATTTCTTTCATTATGCCTAGGTATTCCCCATTATGGGTTCCAAAGCCATACATATCATTTTTATGAAGAAATATTACAATTTTTATTTTTTGCCAATATAAGTCACATGACACTAATTGGCCATTGAGCTTTCTGATATTCAAAATGGTATAAATATTCTCACATCTTTATAAAGAGGAATTCTGTTATATATCTATTATGTTATTTTCATAGCAGGGATATTCCAAGGCAATGTATCTTAATATATATACGTGAGAATTTAGATAGAGGACATTTTCATTCAATAATGTCCATTCATCTATTTATTTGTACTCACTACTGCCATCTTGAGTTATAATTCTATAATTACAAATTCAAAAAAGAAAAATACAAAATACAAAAAAATATTAAAATAAAAATTAATAATAATACTAATAATAATAATAATAAATAATAAATAAGAGGAGGAAGAAAGGGGAAGAGGGTTTATTTATACACATACTACTCAAAAAAGGGGGTGTGTATGTATAGCACTAAAGATATGTATATCAAAACCTTCTATAGTACCACATTTAGCTCTAATGCTTCGTTGAGGCCACTCGGGTATAGGGAATTTAATTGGAATGTCCAAAAGATCTCTTGCCGGCATAGTTTTATAAATCTATCACCCCCCCGATTGGTTGGTGCTATATGTTCTAATCCGACAAGTCTTAAGGAACTGGGATCTTTTTTATGGTGATGTAAAAAGTGTCTTGATACACTATGTTTTGTTAATCCGTTAGTAATATTTCTGCGGTGTTCCATAAATCTGGATTTTAGAGCTCTAGTTGTTCTGCCCACATATTTTAGATTACATCCACATTCTAGCAGATACACCACCCATGTTGTATTACAATTAATAAAACTGGAAATGTTTATATGTTTTTCATTTGATATTGTATTCACCATTTTTGTTCTATTGCATGCATAAGAACATGTCGTACACCTATTGCCTCCACATTTATAAAAACCATTAGGTTTTGTGGTTAACCAGCTTTTTTTGGACTTTTTATCTATATCAGCTGGTACATGTTTTAGTTGACTGGGAGCTAATATGGTTTTCAGGGACCTATTTTTTCTAAAAATGAAATCTGGTTGTGTAGGGAGAACACCTCCCAAAATGGGGTCATTTTGAAGCATATGATAATTTTGTTTTATTATTTTTTTGATGTTATTGGACTTACTATTAAATTTAGATATAAACGCTAGGTCACCTCTATCCGACTGAGTTTTTTCTTTTGGACGGAGAAGAGTATCTCTTTCTATCTTCTCTACTTCAGAGATAGCTTTGTCTAAAATATGTTGAGGATAGTCTCTATCTGCAAAAGATTCCATTAATTTAGTAGCCTGCATTTGAAATGATTTTGTCGAGGAACAATTCCTTTTCACTCTTAGTAGTTGTCCCTTAGGAATGTTATTTTTCCAGGAGGGATGATGGGCACTCTTATAATTTAGATATGAATTATGGCCTACATCCTTTGTGTAGTTAGAAGTGTGTATATGGTTATCAATTATTTCTAGAGTGATATCCAAAAAATTAATCTTTGATGTGCTGAAATTAGAAGTGAAGGTTAAATTAAATGTGTTGGTGTTAAGAGATTTAATGGTAATGAAGTACAGACTCCTACAAAAAAGATATATGATACTGACAGAAATATCTGTAAAAACAAGTCTGATTTCTTTCCCATTAGTTTTAAAAGTAGCCAGGTAGAAACCTTCTATAGAACCACCTTAGAAGACTTCAAAACCTTATGTACATCAGGTCAGAAATGTAAACAGAATTTAAACAAATGGGAGAAACGGGCACTAAAAAGCCTTATGAAAGATACATCAATCATTATTAAGGAAGCTGACAAGGGGGGTGGGCTCGTGATACAGGATAGAGAGGAATATATCAGGGAGGCTCATCGCCAGCTCCATGATGTAGACTTCTACGAAGTCCTGTGCTGCGACCCCACCCCCCTTTATCATAAAGAACTCCATCATTTATTACAAATGGCACTTGAAGATAGAGTGATATCCAAGGAAGAGCACAAGTTTTTATTTCCTTTGCACCCCACAATTCCAATATATTATCACTTACCAAAAATTCACAAGTCCCTCACTGCACCTCCTGGGCGCCCTATTATTTCTGGTATTCACTCCCTCACTGCATCACTTTCAGCATATGTAGATAGTCACCTTCAGCCGTATGTCTCTCGATTGAGGTCTCATATAAGAGACACTATGCATTTTTTAGAACTCATCCAAGGTGTTGCTTGGAAACCGACTTATGCTTTTGCCACTCTAGATGTTTCAAGCTTATATACCAATATACCTCATGAATTGGGAGTACAGATGATTGGTCAAATATTAGCAGCAGATGGAGACCTTTCCGAGAGACATCAACAGTTTATTTTAGAGTCTATCACATTCATTCTTTCTCACAATTATTTTCTTTTTTCCGACACATTTTACCGTCAAACGATGGGGACCGCCATGGGGACGAGATTCGCGCCGAGCTACGCCAACCTATATGTAGGACAGCTTGAAGAGGCCCTCGTGTGGGGGGGCGGGCTCGGCGGGCATCTCGTCCTCTATGGGCGGTACATAGATGACTTGTTTTTCATTTGGGATGGGGATTATGACACATTTACTGATTTAGTTAAATCTCTTAACACCAACACATTTAATTTAACCTTCACTTCTAATTTCAGCACATCAAAGATTAATTTTTTGGATATCACTCTAGAAATAATTGATAACCATATACACACTTCTAACTACACAAAGGATGTAGGCCATAATTCATATCTAAATTATAAGAGTGCCCATCATCCCTCCTGGAAAAATAACATTCCTAAGGGACAACTACTAAGAGTGAAAAGGAATTGTTCCTCGACAAAATCATTTCAAATGCAGGCTACTAAATTAATGGAATCTTTTGCAGATAGAGACTATCCTCAACATATTTTAGACAAAGCTATCTCTGAAGTAGAGAAGATAGAAAGAGATACTCTTCTCCGTCCAAAAGAAAAAACTCAGTCGGATAGAGGTGACCTAGCGTTTATATCTAAATTTAATAGTAAGTCCAATAACATCAAAAAAATAATAAAACAAAATTATCATATGCTTCAAAATGACCCCATTTTGGGAGGTGTTCTCCCTACACAACCAGATTTCATTTTTAGAAAAAATAGGTCCCTGAAAACCATATTAGCTCCCAGTCAACTAAAACATGTACCAGCTGATATAGATAAAAAGTCCAAAAAAAGCTGGTTAACCACAAAACCTAATGGTTTTTATAAATGTGGAGGCAATAGGTGTACGACATGTTCTTATGCATGCAATAGAACAAAAATGGTGAATACAATATCAAATGAAAAACATATAAACATTTCCAGTTTTATTAATTGTAATACAACATGGGTGGTGTATCTGCTAGAATGTGGATGTAATCTAAAATATGTGGGCAGAACAACTAGAGCTCTAAAATCCAGATTTATGGAACACCGCAGAAATATTACTAACGGATTAACAAAACATAGTGTATCAAGACACTTTTTACATCACCATAAAAAAGATCCCAGTTCCTTAAGACTTGTCGGATTAGAACATATAGCACCAACCAATCGGGGGGGTGATAGATTTATAAAACTATGCCGGCAAGAGATCTTTTGGACATTCCAATTAAATTCCCTATACCCGAGTGGCCTCAGCGAAGCATTAGAGCTAAATGTGGTACTATAGAAGGTTTTGATATACATATCTTTAGTGCTATACATACACACCCCCTTTTTTGAGTAGTATGTGTATAAATAAACCCTCTTCCCCTTTCTTCCTCCTCTTATTTATTATTTATTATTATTATTATTAGTATTATTATTAATTTTTATTTTAATATTTTTTTGTATTTTGTATTTTTCTTTTTTGAATTTGTAATTATAGAATTATAACTCAAGATGGCAGTAGTGAGTACAAATAAATAGATGAATGGACATTATTGAATGAAAATGTCCTCTATCTAAATTCTCACGTATATATATTAAGATACATTGCCTTGGAATATCCCTGCTATGAAAATAACATAATAGATATATAACAGAATTCCTCTTTATAAAGATGTGAGAATATTTATACCATTTTGAATATCAGAAAGCTCAATGGCCAATTAGTGTCATGTGACTTATATTGGCAAAAAATAAAAATTGTAATATTTCTTCATAAAAATGATATGTATGGCTTTGGAACCCATAATGGGGAATACCTAGGCATAATGAAAGAAATTGATAAACTATTTATCTAAAGGAAGGTAAATTCATTTGAACACACTGAGGGCAAAAGTATGCCTGAAAGATCCGATCACGTGATTACATCTGGTATCAAACTAAGGGAATGACGCACTTCCGGTGACACGTGTTGATCACGGGGCCGGATCACGTGATCGGACGCACGTGACCGGGCCGCCGGACGAATCAGGATCTACAAACATAAACACACATGCTTCCTAGAGTGGGCGGTGTTTATATATAACCAGCCATATGACCAGGAAATCACTCACTGGCCACCAATGATTGGTTGTTTATGCGTTTCAATTACAGGAAATGACCCTAATGATCACGTGATCGGACCTAGAAACAGGAAGTGTGCACCTCCTTTTATTTATCTTTTGTATTTCTTGCAATAAATATATACCAAAATTGATTCACATATACATATGCATTTGTCTTCTATAATGATGAACAATTCAAACTGGATATGGTTCTGTTTTAATGTTTTTTAGTGATGTTAGAATTATTATCAGCTGTCAGTAATGGGCAATCAGCACAGCCTTTAAAAAGGGCACTTCCACAGCAAACACCTATACCTTGAGAAAGCTGTTGTTACAGTGAAACGCGTTGGTCTGGAGAAGTTGGGCATACAGACTCCAATTGCCAAACACCTGGAACAAGCCTGGAAGTCCATCTATCTGCTTAAATGGGGAACTGACAGATATCCACTATAACGAAAGGAGACCAAGCTACCAATAGGACTGAGCTGCTGCTCGGAACAAAGCAAAAGGTCTGTTCCTAAAGAAATTTGTGGACTTATATCTGCCTGCATTGCAAATTGCCCCCAGGACTGTGGCATAAGTTCCTAGGAGTATATGCACCAATTGATCTCTCAACTTCTCATATGGTAATATACCAAACCATTTTGCTGTGCTGTGCTTGCCCAATAAGTTTATATAACAGTATAATATTATTTCTATTTTTTAATTGATGTACATCTATGAATTTTTAATTAATTGTTGCAACATAATTTACTAAATAAAACTCAATTGTTTTTATCCATATCCAGTTTTTTCCAAGCGCTGTATATTGTATATTTTTTCAGAGAGCACTGAGACATTGCCTAGCCACAGACGCTACACGTGACATGCCCCCCAGCAGTGCCAGCTCCATGTGACATGCCCACCAGCAGTGCCAACTCCACGTGACATGCCCCCCAGCAGTGCCAGATACATAAATGCCCCCACAGTGCCAGTTACATAAATGCCCCCACAGTGCCAGATGCATAAATGCCTCCACAGGGCAGATATGCCCCCACAGTGCCAGATACATAAATGCCCCCACAGTGCCGATATGCCCCCACAGTGCAGATATGCCTCCATAGTTCCAGATACATAAATGCCCCCACAGTGTCAGATACATATATGCCCCCACAGTGTCAGATACATAAATGCCCCCACAGTGTCAGATACATAAATGCCCCCACAGTGCCAGATACATAAATGCCACCACAGTGCCAGATACATAAATGCCCCCACAGTGCCTGATACATAAATGCCCCCAGTGCCGATATGCCCCCACAGTGCCAGATACATAAATGCCCCACAGTGCCAGATACATAAATGCCCCCACAGTGCCAGATACATAAATGCCCCCACAGTGCAGATATGGCTCCATAGTGCCAGATACATAAATGCCCCCAGTGTCAGATACATAAATGCCCCCACAGTGCCAGATATGTCCCCACAGTGCCAGATACATAAATGCCCCCACAGTGCCAGATACATAAATGCCCCCACAGTGCAGATATGGCTCCATAGTGCCAGATACATAAATGCCCCCAGTGTCAGATACATAAATGCCCCCACAGTGCCAGATATGTCCCCACAGTGCCAGATATGTCCCCACAGTGCCAGATACAGATATGCCCCTGATGCCAGATACACTTGCCCCCCAATGCCAGATACACATGTCCCATGCACCCAGTGCCAGACATGCCCCCAGTTCCAGATATCACCTCCCTCACCCCCACCCCCGTGCTGCTCACCGCGCTTCTGCTGCTGAGTGACGACAAGTCTGTCTGCTGCTGCTGTTCAGCTGAGGGCGGGGAGGAGAGCGCAGCGTGCGCCTCTCCTAGCCCTCAATCTATGGCTGCCGCGGCGGTGTAAAGCTTCAACTAGGCGCCGGTCCGCAAGCCAATCAAAGCTTGCGGACCGGCAGCCAATCAGCTTCAGCTGCCGGACCGCGAGCTCTGGTTGGCTCACGGGCCGGGCCGGCGGCGGTTAGCTGGGGGGTGGGGGGTGGGAGGGGGAGTACACAGGGGCCGGCCTTTGAGATAGATGGACTCTGCAGTGCTGGGACGGCTCCAGGCTCCAATATGGCGGCCAGAGCTAGCGGCGCCCATAAAGTGCGGCGCCCTGTTCGGCCGCTCTATTGGAACATGCCTGGAGCCGGCCCTGAGCATGCCTATACAGTATTCTGTGTGTGACTGCAACTGTAAACGTTATGCTAATGGACCTAACTCAGACCTGATCGTAGCCATGCAAACTTTTGCATGGCTACGATCAGTTACTCAGACATGTTGGGGGACGCCCAGCACAGGGCTAGTCTGCCCCCACATGTCTGCACCCCCCCTTCCCCTCCGCTGCACAGGTACAAAAGCATCACACAGCGGCGATGCTTTTATACCTGAAGAGAAGCTCCCTACCAGTGCAGCTCCTGCGCGCTGGCAGGGAGCTACCCGTCACTGTCCGGGTCACATCGTCACACAGCCGCCGCGGCTCGCCCCCTGCACGGTCCAGGCACGCCTGCGTTGCCTGCACAGTGCCCCTAAAATGGCGGCCCAACACTGGCGGTCCGCCCCCTCCTGCCCAGCGACCGCCTCCACCTGTCAGTCAGGCAGAGGTGATCGCTGGGCTGAGATGGCCATCGGCTGTCTGGCATGCGCCGGCGCACTGCGGCGCCGGCACATGAACAGTTTAGACCTGATTGGCTGCTGTGCATTGATCAGGTCTGAATTAGGCCCAAAGTGTTTTCATGGAAAACACTGTAACGTGGCAGTTCGGATGCAGATACAGCCGCAATTACACACAGAATATAGGCATGCTGCATATCATTTTAATCAGCAGAAGCTGTCTGTGCATCAGATTACATTACTTTGCGTCTAAAACACATTTGTGTGGGAGTGTGGGAAAAAATGCATTAAAGGATGCTTGGGGCTACCGAGTCCTGCCAAGTCATGGCGCAAATGAAAGGGCTCTTTAGCGTGACTGGATGTAAGAGGACATATCTGTATGTGCACAGTAGACCTCCATAGTGGCGAACAGATCTTACTGTATAAGACCTAAATGTATTTACCCAGTTATTTGTTTTTTTTTGCAATTTAAAATTGTATATTATATTTTTAGGTAGCCTTTACTTTACTTTACTATTTACATTAACAATATGCAGATTATACAGAATCCTCCAGGCAAGAGGTCAAGCGGGGTGAACATTTGGGTACCAGAATACTGGCACTTTAACATACCTCCCAACATTTGACAAACGGTGAGTAGGACAACTGCGCAGCGAAGCCGCGCCCAGAAGTGAAAAAGGGGGTTGGGTCCATGTAAAAGGGGGCATGGGTTCATATGAGTGCTGCGATCGCAAGCCATGCCCCACGTTTTTGTCACTGAGGGGGCATGCCCTGTGCTCTGTGAGCTGCTGGCATGCCCACTCTCCCGCTGTCTCCCGTGAATGGACGCTGTGCCCATGTGCACAGCAGAGCAGCAGTGACAGGAGCCTCCCAACTGCCAACTGGGAGGTATGCATTAATGCTTGGGGTACCAGAATACTGCCACATTAATGCTTGGAGTAACAAAATACTGGCACATTAATGCTTTGGGTAACATAATACTGGCAACACTGATGTTTGGGGGGCCAGAATACTGGCACATTAATGCTTGGGGTACCATCATTTTAGTCCACTAATGCTTGGGGTAATTTAGTAATGGCACACTGATACTTGGGGTACTAGATTACTGGTACATTAATGCTTGGGGTAACATAATAATGAAACATTGATGTTTGGAGTTACAGAATAATGAAATGCTAATGCTTGAGGTAACAGAATAATGGCAAACTGCTGCTTGGGGTACCAGAATACTAGCACCGTAATGGTTGGGGTAACAGACTAACGGCACACAAATGCTTGGGGTAGCACAGTAATGAAACACTGATGTATGGAGTAACAGAGTAATGAAACATTGGTATTTAGGGTAACAAAATAATGACACCGATGATGTTTGGTGTAACATAATTTTGGCACACAGATGTTTGGAGTAACAGAATATTGGCACACTGACCCTTGGTGCTCTTGAATATTGGCACTCTGACCCTTGGAGCCAGAGGCGTAACTAGGGTTTTCGGAGCCCTGGGGAAGATGGAAAATGGCGCGCCCCCCCCCCCCCCCCCCAATAAAGAAAAACACCAAAAGAAGAATGTGCGTGCGCGCGTGGGAAAAAATGGGCATGGCCACACACCAGAAGGGGTGTGACCACGCACCAGAAGGGGTGTGGCCACACACCAGAAGGGGTGTGGTCACACACCAGAAGGGGTGTGGCCACTGAAAATGGCCCACAGTGCCAGTTACATTGCCTCACAGTGCCAGTTACATGCCCCACAGTGCCAGATACAATGCCCCACAGTGCCAGATACATGCCCCACAGTGCCAGATACAATGCCCCACAGTGCCAGATACATGCCCCACAGTGCCAGTTACAATGCCCCACAGTGCCAGTTACATTGCCCCACAGTGCCAGTTACATTGCCCCACAGTGTCGGATACAATGCCCCACAGTGCCAGATACAATGCCCTACAGTGCCAGATACAATGCCCTACAGTGCCAGATACCTGCCCCACAGTGCCAGATACCTGCCCCACAGTGCCAGATACATGCCCCACAGTGTTAGATACATGCCCCACATTGCCAGTTACAATGCCCCACAGTGCCGGATACATGCCCCACAGTGCCGGATACAATGCCCCACAGTGCCAGATACATGCCCCACAGTGCCAGATACATGCCCCACAGTGCCAGTTACATTGCTCCACAGTGCCAGATACCTGTCTCACAGTGCCAGATACATGCCCCACAGTGCCAGATACATGCCCCACAGTGCCAGTTACATGCCCCACAGTGCCAGATACATGCCCCACAGTGCCAGATACATGCCCCACAGTGCCAGTTACACAAGACTCTCTCCCCCCCCCCCCTGTCAGTCACTCACCGCTGCGGCCGGCGCTATCACTCTGCTATGTGAGGGGAGGAGAGCGCAGCGCCTCTCCTGCCCCTCACCACTCCAGGTCTCCGGCGGCGGCTGTGTGGCGCCGTTCACTAGCTAATCAGAGCTCGCGGACCGGCAGCCAAACAGGAGCCGGTCCGCAGGCTCTGATTGGCTAACGCCGCCGGAGACCGTACACACGCAGCGCTGCTAGTGCTGGCAGCGGCAGTGAGGGGAGGGAGAGACGCTGCGCTCTCCTCCCCTCACATTTCGGCGTGACGGGGGCGAGTGGGGCATGATGCCCTGGCCGCCGCCGGCGCCCCCCTCTCCTGGGCCTGCCAAGGCGTCCAGGGCACGTGCCCCACTCGCCCTACCCTAGTTACGCCTCTGCTTGGGGCCCTTGAATATTGGCACACTGAGCCTTGGTGCCCTTGAATATTGGCACACTGAGCCTTGGTGCCCTTGAATATTGGTACACTGAAGCTTGGAGAATATTAACAATGGAAATCTGGCGCTCAATGTTCTAGTTAAAAAACAAAACCCCATACAGTTTAAGGCAGTAAATGGTCACAGCAAACAGTAGAGTTTAATATTATGTGCCACTTTCCTGATCCTTGGTCATTAAAGTGGTATTTTATGTTTGCAGCTTTAATGTAATTGGTATAATTAAACTTGATAGGCACAAAATGAGCCCTTAAAATAATCTAAAAAGCAACCAAAAGGAATGATTAGTGAGAGCAACATATCATTAGCCAGCGTGCAATGTCTTTGTAATTCTTTAAGAGAAGGCTTGTAGGCATTGCTTGTTGTAATTCCAGGAGAGAATGCTGTTAGGTACAGCTATTGTTTCATATCTCCGAGGAGAAGTTTCGGTAGTGATACAAAATCAACTAGATAGAACCATATCTACAAGAAATGAGTGCAAACGACTTCCCTCTATGGAATATGAGCATCTTCCTATTAGAAGACAGCAGGTAAATAAACACATAAATTAAATGAATTAATTAGCAGCCTGATTAAATCTTTTTAGAGTTTAAACATAACTGAACACATAGTTAATGGAGAAAAATAAAAACAATACAAATTGAATACCATTCACAATACTAGTTATTATATTAATTTACAATATGATATGGCAGTCACATTCCTCTACATTATATGGCAGTCACTGATGCTCTCTGCATTATATAGAGATAGATAGATAGATAGATAGATAGATAGATAGATAGATAGATAGATAGATAGATAGAGAGATAGATAGATACTGTAGATAGATAGATACTGTAGATAGATAGATAGATAGATAGATAGATAGATAGATAGATAGATAGATAGATAGATAGATAGATAGATAGATACTGTAGGTAGATAGATAGATAGATAGATAGATAGATAGATAGATAGATAGATAGATAGATAGATAGATAGATAGATAGATAGATAGGTAGGTAGATACTGTAGATAGATACTGTAGATAGATACTGTAGATAGATAGATAGATAGATAGATAGATAGATAGATAGATAGATAGATAGATACTGTAGGTAGATAGATAGATAGATAGATAGATAGATAGATAGATAGATAGATAGATAGATAGATAGATAGATATTGGTAGAGAAGTATTTACTGTGTTTTCTGGTCACTGATTAGCTTTGAGGCCTCAGTACCAAGCTATCATATAATAGAGCCAAACACACGTCTTATATAATGTATGTTCCCTTGAATGTGGCCAGTATTTGTAACTGGTCACCTTCCTGACTATTCTTGTACTACATCAGAACACACAATGTCCCCCTGGGAATGGAAGAATGTGGAAGGCAGCTGATTAGCTCTCAGGGTTATACACCTCAACAGCACTACAATACTAACAACAGAACAGCTGCCATCATTTTTAATAATTCTATATAAAAAAAAAGATTGTGATTGACAAATGAAAGGTTAGTACAAACACGGCTTTGGGACCTGCTAGACTAGATTTTATAACCCTAACTCAGGGGTCAGGGAACTTTTTTTTACCTTTTACCCCAAAATATATTTAGATACGCCGACGTTACCCCCTTGATTTGAAAGGAAGGAAATCATATATTATTGTGCATATATACTGATTATCACTGTTTATATGGCATTTCTGAGATGCTGTGTATGTATATACCCACTCTGTGGAATGCCCTCCCACGCACAATAAGACTCGCCTCTAGTCTCCAAACCTTTAAACGTTCCCTGAAAACTCACCTCTTCAGACAAGCCTATCAAATTCCAGACCCACCCACATAACCTTTAGTGCTTCCCTATCTAATTACATCCTCTCTGTACAGTATACATAACATCACATATTTTGTCTTTCTTTACTCTCACACCCTCGTAATACTTGGCCAACATTGCAGGGTATCATCATACAACCGATTAAGAACCTATCAATCCGGTGGACCATTATGCAATAGATTGCATCTATCCTTGTGTATCAATGCCTATTTCCCTATAGATTGTAAGCTTCGGAGCCGGGCCTTCCTAACCTCTATGTCTGTCTGTTTTTACCCAGTTTTGTTCTATTACTGTTGTTCTAATTGTAAAGCGCAACGGAATATGCTGCGCTATATAAGAAAATGTTAATATATATATATATATAGAGAGAGAGAGAGAGAGAGAGAGAGAGAGAGAGAGAGTGGGGTGGACCTAACAATAGCGCTAAATGAAGAGCTCAACCTCAAGACGTACTCCCTGTTAGATGGAGTACAAAAGTACAAATGCAGAAAAAGGGGGTGGTGTCTAAGGGAGCTAGACCCAATGATATATTCCAGGGTTTGACCACAATTCACTTTAAATATTATTTTTTTATTTATATAAAAGTATTCAACAATCACAGTGAATAACAAATGGCTGACATAAACAAAATGCAGACATCAGATATGGACACCGTATATTGCGGACAATTTGTTAATCCAATGTGGTTTTCTTAATTAGTACATATCCGATGTTCTTATATCCTAACCAGAAACCCAACGCGTTTCGTCCAACTGTACTTCATCAGGGGCTCAATATCAAAACAGACTAGGAGAAGCCACTCTTCCTGCTGAGCATTATCCACGTAAACGAAATTGTGGCTTATACCGAATTCAGCACTATTGCATTATTGTTTGCCTTACTGAGTTGGCATATTCAATACAAATCTAGCTGTGAAATCAGCGCACCCTTTATTGCATCTGTTATTGCAAAGCCTATTTTACTGATGTGGGATTAATACGATTATTAATTGGTCATCCATTCCTTTATGTTCTTTCTACTTGTTTTGATATTGAGCCCTGTCTGATCCTGCGGAACTCCATCAGCGGTCAGCCACAGAACACTTCAAGTCCTGTGTGTGGGTTGGCGGGCCGCGGGCGGGAGGACAGCGCAGGACGGGCAGGTGTGAGGGAGCGCGGTGTGACTACAGCACGTCACACCGCGGCCAGGAACACAGCACAGGGCAGCCAGGGGCACAGCACAGGGCAGGCAGGATGGAGCGCAGTGCGATGTCAGCACGTCACATCGCGAGCCGGCCGGTGCTGGAGGGGGCTGTGTCTCAGCAGCGCATCCGTCCATTACGCCCAGGAATTTCATTTTTACCCCATTTGGGGTAATTTACCCCTGTTCCCCGACCACTGCCCTAACTATACATTATAACTGTTTTGGTAAACAGTTGTCAAAGTATTAATTGTTACAGAAACAGTTATGATCTAACTACTTGGAGATGCGGATACATTTTTTACATCACAAGTGACTCTTTATCATTAAATACATTTCTGACATGAACCATTTGAAACATCCACCCAGCATTTTTTGATATACAGTAGTGCATAAGTGACTTTGGTTTATTCATTTTATTTTAGTATTTATTCGAAAAGTCAGACAACACAATATAGGACATGTCAAACAAAGAACAAACAATATAGGTGGAAACAGCAAAATAAAAAATAGGGGAAGCAAATAATTTAGCCGCGCTCCAACTATCAATATAATAATACAGCGGGGTGCACGTAGAGGCAACGTATAACAGTGCAGATAATGAGAAGTAAGTCCCCCCATAGAGATGCAATGGTTTATTCATTTTATACATTTTGGTTACGTATGCGCATATGATTTTTTCTGCAGTGGTATTAGTCATAATTTTTATCTAAATAAACTGATTTTTAATTATATGCTTTTAATCTGAAGCATATTTATGTCATCTCTGTGTCCGTCCTCTCTCTCTCTCTCTCTCTCTCTCTATGTGTATATATATATATATAGATATATACAATATAATTTGCAGCAAAGCACCAAGTACAGATTACAATATTGCATGCCTCCCAAAATGTAAACATGCAAAATTAGGAGAGACTCTCCGCCCACTGCTATGTAAACTCCGCCCCTTTTGAGGTTCCGTGACAGTTGTTTGTTCTTGTAGAGGTGACACAGAGGATAACATCCAGAGGATAACATACACAGATAATATCCTCTGTGTCACCTCTACAAGAACAAACAACTGCCTCTCCTTGCTTGAACCAACTGGACTTAGGAAACACGGAACTATTTGGGACTTTGAACGACAACACCTTGTCATCAGGATTGGACTCCACTTCCGGTTAAAGGCACCGTTCGATCAGCGAGGACCCCTAAATCTATACGGATATCTTCCATAGGGACTATGGGCCTAATTCAGACCTGATCGTTAGGCTGCGTTTTCGTACAGCATGCGATCAGGTCTATACTGCGCATGCATATGCACCGCAATGCGCAGGCACGTTGCACGCATACAAAGCGGATCGCCACTCAGCGAACGGTTTGTCTGAAGGATCCATTCGCACGGGCATTCGCAACGAGATTCACAGGAAGAAGGCGTTTGTGGGTGGCAACTGACCGTTTTCTGGTAGTGGTTGGAAAAACGCAGGCGTGTCCAAGCGTTGGCTGGAGGGTTCCTGACGTCAATTCCGGTCCCGGACAGGCTGAAGTGTTCGCAGCGGCTGAGTAAGTCCTGGGCTACTCAGAGACTGCACAAGATCTGTTTGTACTGCTCTGCTACACATGCGTTCGCACACTTGCAAAGCGAAAATACACTCCCCTATGGGCGGTGACTATGCGAACGCAGGACTGCACAAAACCCCTAGCGAGCGAACAGGTCTGAATTAGCAAACAACAGTGATCCACTAGTGCACCTTACTGTAGAAAAGGCTGCAGGATTCAAATGCGGATTTCACCAATCCCACAAAACAGATGAAGCAATAATGGCCCTCATTCCGAGTTGTTCGCTCGCTAGCTGCTTTTAGCAGCATTGCACATGCTAAGCCGCCGCCCTCTGGGAGTGTATCTTAGCTTAGCAGAAGTGCGAACGAAAGATTAGCAGAATTGCGAATAGAAATTTCTTAGCAGTTTCTGAGTAGCTCGAGACTTACTCCTACACTGCGATCAGTTCAGTCAGTTTCGTTCCTGGTTTGACGTCACAAACACACCCAGCGTTTGTCCAGACACTCCCCCGTTTCTCCAGCCACTCCCGCGTTTTTCCCAGAAACGTCAGCGTTTTTCCGCACACTCCCATAAAACGGCCAGTTTCCGCCCAGAAACACCCACTTCCTGTCAATCACACTACGATCACCAGAACGATGAAAAATCTTCGTTAGGCCGTGAGTAAAATACCAAACTTTTGTGCTAATTTACTTGGCGCAGGCGCACTGCGAACATTGCGCATGCGCAGTTTGCGACTAATCGCTCCGTAGCGAAAAAAATAACGAGCGAACAACTCGGAATGACCCCCAATATACAGATTCCTGCACACTTTTCAAAGAAGGTAAAAAAAAGTAAAAAAATATAATAAATCCGATGATTATGATCATCACTCAGTTCCTCAGTGAAACAACAGGAATAGTAATGAAAAACCTGTTCACTCTGTCCATAAACCAATTCAGTTCTTCAGTCACAATTCGAAATAAAAATACAAATAAAAAGTCACTTCTTCACAGCATATCTCCGGTTCCTTCAGTTCTGATAGTACATCCACTAGGACCACTTCCTTCACCTTTAAATTATCGACCTCCTCGGTTGAGTTTTATGCAAAACAAAAAGGTGGAGAGACCATAGTGTGTATCATAACACATTTATTTCTTAAAAAGTTGAAAAACTCATAAAACATGCGTACCGAATAAAACCTTCTAGGGAAGGCTCAGAACAAAGCATATAGGGGTATTTTTAGAAGCTTCCCCTACTAAGCTGTACCTCCTTCCAGTCACCGGTATCAGACAGTCAGAACACCTTCGCACACTTTCAAAGCGAAAATACACTCTCCTATAGGCGGTGACTATGCGAACGCAGGACTGCAAAAAACCCTAGCGAGCGAACAGGTCTGAATTAGCCCCAATACCTCCAGCGGTGAAAGCGTGGTAATTTCCATCCAACTTGAACTGTGCCCCAAGTTCCCAAAGCTGTCCAGTACATAGTTCTAAAAACAAGCATTGTCTGTTGTACAATTTATTAGAAGTGACCAGGTTCAATTAGAATTTTATTGTGCAATGTACTTTCATATATATTGTTTTTTTCTCTGACGTCCTAAGTGGATGCTGGGGACTCCGTCAGGACCATGGGGATTAGCGGGATTAGCGGCTCCGCAGGAGACAGGGCACAAAACTAAAGCTTTAGGATCAGGTGGTGTGTACTGGCTCCTCCCCCTATGACCCTCCTCCAAGCCTCAGTTAGGTTTTTGTGCCCGTCCGAGCAGGGTGCAATCTAGGTGGCTCTCTTAAGGAGCTGCTTAGAAAAAGTTTTTAGGTTTCTTATTTTCAGTGAGTCCTGCTGGCAACAGGCTCACTGCATCGAGGGACTTAGGGGAGAGAAGTTCAACTCACCTGCGTGCAGGATGGATTGGCTTCTTAGGCTACTGGACACCATTAGCTCCAGAGGGAGTCGGAACACAGGTCTCACCCTGGGGTTCGTCCCGGAGCCGCGCCGCCGACCCCCCTTGCAGATGCTGAAGATTGAAGGTCCAGAAACCGGCGGCAGAAGGCTTTTCAGTCTTCATGAAGGTAGCGCACAGCACTGCAGCTGTGCGCCATTGTTGTCACACACTTCACACCAACGGTCACGGAGGGTGCAGGGCGTTGCTGGGGGCGCCCTGGGCAGCAATGTATAATACCTTATTCTGGCTAAAAATACATCACATATAGCCCCTGGAGGCTATATGGATGTATTTAACCCCTGCCAGGTCTCAGAAAAACGGGAGAAGAAGCCCGCCGAAAAGGGGGCGGGGCCTATTCTCCTCAGCACACAGCGCCATTTTCCCTCACAGAAAGGCTGGTGGGAAGGCTCCCAGGCTCTCCCCTGCACTGCACTACAGAAACAGGGTTAAAACAGAGAGGGGGGGCACTTATTTGGCGATATGTATATATATATATTAAAATGCTATAAGGGAAAAACACTTATATAAAGGTTGTCCCTGTATAATATAGCGTTTTTGGTGTGTGCTGGCAAACTCTCCCTCTGTCTCCCCAAAGGGCTAGTGGGGTCCTGTCCTCTATCAGAGCATTCCCTGTGTGTGTGCTGTGTGTCGGTACTTGTGTGTCGACATGTATGAGGACGATGTTGGTGAGGAGGCGGAGCAATTGCCGGTAATGGTGATGTCACTCTCTAGGGAGTCGACACCGGAATGGATGGCTTATTTAAGGAATTACGTGATAATGTCAACACGCTGCAAGGTCGGTTGACGACATGAGACGGCCGGCAAACCAATTAGTACCTGTCCAGGCGTCTAAAACACCGTCAGGGGCGTTAAAACGTCCTTTTACCTCAGTCGGTCGACACAGACACAGACACGGACACTGACTCCAGTGTCGACGGTGAAGAAACAAACGTATTTTCCTTTAGGGCCACACGTTACTTGTTAAGGGCAATGAAGGAGATGTTACATATTTCTGATACTACAAGTACCACAAAAAAAAAGGGTATTATGTGGAGTGTGAAAAAACTACATGTGGTTTTTCCTGAATCAGATAAATTAAATGAAGTGTGTGATGATGCGTGGGTTTCCCCCGATAGAAAATTATTGGCGGTATACCCTTTCCCGCCAGAAGTTATGGCGCGTTGGGAAACACACCTTAGGGTGGATAAGGCGCTCACACGCTTATAAAAACAAGTGGCGTTACCGTCTCCAGATACGGACGCCCTCAAGGAGCCAACTGATAGGAGGTTGGAAAATATCCTAAAAAGTATATACACACATACTGGTGTTATACTGCGACCAGCGATCGCCTCAGCCTGGATGGGCAGCGCTGGGGTGGCTTGGTCGGATTCCCTGACTGGAAATATTGATACCCTTGACAGGGACAGTATTTTATTGACTATAGAGCATTTAAAAGATGCATTTCTATATATGCGAAACTCTGGCATCAAGAGTAAGTGCGATGTCCATATCTGCCAGACGATGTTTATGGACACGACAGTGGTCAGGTGATGCAGATTCCAAACGGCACATGGAAGTATTGCCGTATAAAGGGGAGGAGTTATTTGGGGTCGGTCCATCGGACCTGGTGGCCACGGCAACAGCTAGAAAATCCACCTTTTTTACCCCAAGTCACATCTCAGCAGAAAAAGACATAGTCTTTTCAGCCTCAATCCTTTCGTCCCCATAATATCTGCCCAGGGATAGAGGTAAGGGAAGAAGACTGCAGCAGGCAGCCCATTCCCAGGAACAGAAGCCTTCCACCGCTTCTGCCAAGTCCTCAGCATGACGCTGGGGTCGTACAAACAGGTGCGGTGGGGGGTCGTCTCAAGAGTTTCAGCACGCAGTGGGCTCACTCGCAAGTGGACCCCTGGATCCTACAAGTAGTATCCCAGGGGTACAGATTGGAAATTCGAGACGTCTCCCCCTCGCAGGTTCCTGAAGTTTGCTTTACCAACGTCTACCTCCGACAGGGAGGCAGTATTGGAAACAATTCACAAGCTGTATTCCCAGCAGGTGATAATCAAAGTACCCCTCCTACTACAAGTAAAGGGGTATTATTCCACACTATATTGTGGTACTGAAGCCAGACGGCTCGGTGAGACCTATTCTAAATGGAGTCACTCAGAGCAGTGATAGCGAACCAGGAAGAAGGGGACTATATGGTGTCCCTGGACATCAAGGATGCTTACCTCCATGTCCAAATTTGCCCTTCTCACAAAGGGTACTTCAGGTTCGTGGTACAAAACTGTCACTATCAGTTTCAGACGCTGCCGTTTGGATTGTCCACGGCACCCCGGGTCTTTACCAAGGTAATGGCCGAAATGATGATTCTTCTTCAAAGAAAAGGCGTCTTAATTATCCCTTACTTGGACGATCTCCTGATAAGGGCAAGGTCCAGAGAACAGTTGGAGGTCTGAGTAGCACTATCTCAAGTAGTTCTACGACAGCACGGGTGGATTCTAAATATTCCAAAATCGCAGCTGTCTCCGACGACACGTCTGCTGTCCCTAGGGATGATTCTGGACACAGTCCAGAAAAAGGTGTTTCTCCCGGAGGAGAAAGCCAGGGAGTTATCCGAGCTAGTCGGGAACCTCCAAAAACCAGGAAAAGTGTCAGTGCATCATTGCACAAGGGTCCTGGGAAAAATGGTGGCTTCTTACGAAGCGATTCCATTCAGCAGATTTCACGCAAGAACTTTTCAGTGGGATCTGCTGGACAAATGGTCCGGATCGCATCTTCAGATGCATCAGCGGATAACCCTGTCTCCAAGGACAAGGGTGTCTCTTCTGTGGTGGCTGCAGAGTGCTCATCTACTAAAGTGCCACAGTTATGCATTCAGGACTGGGTCCTGGTGACCACGGATTCCAGCTTGAAAGGCTGGGGAGCAGTCACACAGGGAAAAAATTTCCAGGGAGTGTGATCAAGTCTGGGGACTTCTCTCCGCATAAATATACTGGAGCTAAGAGCAATTTACAATGCTCTAAGCTTAGCAAGACCTCTGCTTCAAGGTCAGCCGGTATTGATCCAGTGGGACAACATCACGGCAGTCGCCCACGTAAACAGACAGGGCGGCACAAGAAGCAGGAGGACAATGGCAGAAACTGCAAGGATTCTTCGCTGGGCGGAAAATCATGTGATAGCACTGTCAGCAGTTTTCATTCCGGGAGTGGACAACTGGGAAGCAGACTTCCTCAGCACGACCTCCACCCGGGAGAGTGGGGACTTCATCGAGAAGTTGTTTCCACATGATTGTGCACCGTTGGGAAAGACCAAAGGTGGACATGATGGCGTCCCGCCTGAACAAAAAACTGGACGGGTGTTGCGCCAGGTCAAGAGACCCTCAGGAAATAGCTGTGGACGTTCTGGTAACACCATGGGTGTACCAGTCGGTGTATGTGTTCCCTCCTCTGCTTCTCATACCAAAGGTACTGAGAATTATAAGACGTAGAGGAGTAAGAACTATACTCGTGGCTCCGGATGGGCCAAGAAGGACTTGGTACCCGGAACTTCATGAGATGCTCACAGAGGACTCAGGGCCTCTGCCGATAAGAAGGGACTTGCTTCAGCAAGTACCATGTCTGTTCCAAGACTTACCGCGGGTGCGTTTGACGGCATGGCGGTTGAACGCCGGATCCTAAGGGAAAAAAAAAAAGGCATTCCGGAAGAGGTCATTCCTACCCTGGTCAAAGCCAGGAAGGAGGTGACCGCACAACATTATCACCAAAATATGTTGCGTGGTGTGAGGCCAGGAAGGCCCCACGAAGAAATTTCAACTCGGTCGATTCCTGCATTTCCTGCAAACAGGAGTGTCTATGGGCCTCAAATTGGGGTCCATTAAGGTTCAAATTTCGGCCCTGTCGATTTTCTTCCAGAAAGAATTGGCTTCAGTTCCTGAAGTCCAGAAATTTGACAAGGGAGTACTGCATATACAACCCCCTTTTGTGCCTCCAGTGGCACTGTGGGATCTCAACGTAGTCCTGGGATTCCTCAAATCACGTTGGTTTAAACCGCTCAAATCTGTGGATTTGAAATATCTCACATGGAAAGTGACCATGATGTTGGCCCTGGCCTCGGCCAGGCGAGTGTCAGAATTGGCGGCTTTGTCTCACAAAAGCCCATATCTGATTGTCCATTCGGACAGGGCAGAGCTGCGGACTCGTCCCCAGTTTCTCCCTAAGGTGGTGTCAGCGTTTCATCTGAACCAGCTTATTGTGGTACCTGCGGCTACTAGAGACTTGGAGGACTCCAAGTTGCTAGATGTTGTCAGGGCCCTGAAAATATAGATTTCCAGGACGGCTGGAGTCAGGAAAACTGACTTGCTGTTATCCTGTATGCACCCAAAAAACTGGGTGCTCTTGCTTCTAAGCAGACGATTGCTAGTTGAATGTGTAGTACAATTCAGCTTGCACATTCTGTGGCAGGACTGCCACAGCCAAAATATATAAATGCCCATTCCACAAGGAAGGTGGGCTCATCTTGGGCGTCTGCCCGAGGGGTCTCGGCTTTACAACTTTGCCGAGCTGCTACTTGGTCAGGGGCACACCCTGGCTGAGGAGGACCTGGAGTTCTCTCACTCGGTGCTGCAGAGTCATCCGCACTCTCCCGCCCGTTTGGGAGCTTTGGTATAATCCCCATGGTCCTGACGGAGTCCCCAGCATCCACTTAGGACGTCAGAGAAAATAAGATTTTACTTACCGATAAATCTATTTCTCGTAGTCCGTAGTGGATGCTGGGCGCCCATCCCAAGTGCGGATTGTCTGCAATACTTATACATAGTTATTGTTACAAAAAAATCGGGTTATTATTGTAGTGAGCCGTCTGTTCAGAGGCTCCTACGTTTGTCATACTGTTAACTGGGTTTAGATCACAAGTTATACGGTGTGATTGGTGTGGCTGGTATGAGTCTTACCCGGGATTCAATATCCTTCCTTATTGTGTACGCTCGTCCGGGCACAGTATCCTAACTGAGGCTTGGAGGAGGGTCATAGGGGGAGGAGCCAGTACACACCACCTGATCCTAAAGCTTTAGTTTTGTGCCCTGTCTCCTGCGGAGCCGCTAATCCCGCTAATCCCCATGGTCCTGACGGAGTCCCCAGCATCCACTACGGACTACGAGAAATAGATTTATCGGTAAGTAAAATCTTATTTTTTTTTATGTTTTTTACTATTTCAACCATCCATCCAAATACATTATTACACCTATAAGCGCTGCTATTTTCTTTGTATTGTATTTGTGTTCAGTAGGTCTGACTAGTCCTACACCCATAGCAGCAGCATTAGAAAAACCCACCCAAAAGCACCTAGTTCTACCTTCTTGGTACATCTACATCAGTCAAAATGTTGACAGAATGTGTCGACAGTCTCAGAATGTCGTCAGGCGGAATTACATTGTCAAAATGTTGACTTTAGAGTTGGGCTGCGGTGGGCAGTTAGGGTTAGGCTGTGGGGTAGTCGAGGAAGTTAGAGTTAGGAACTATAGGAAGGGATAGGGGTAGGGATTGAGGTTAGGGATAGGGAAAAATACTCACCTGAATGCTAGAGGATCAGAGGTCTGTCCTAGAAGTCACATGACTGACAGGACCCAGAAGACGCAGCTGGAGCTGCTGCAGCCATCAGGAGCAGGAAAGTGACCACTGGGCCACCAGGGGATGACATGTCACCATTCTATCATGTCAACATTATATTACTGGCTACATGATGAATGCTGACATAACATACCCAACCCCTCTTAACAATGACAACCCTGAAAATGCTTTCTCTCCCTTTATCTCATTTATCTGACCATGCTGCATACACTGAAATCCCTCCTAATGATTCTGATTGGCTGCAACCTCAATTCTTGTCAGGTTTAATAAAATTGTTGACAGTGTTACATATTGTTCCAGCATTGTACACCTACTGTATTTTACAGAGAAGATGATGCTTAGTTGAAGGATTCCTTTATTATCAGTGTCTTATTCTGTAAATTTCTAGCACTACTGACAATAGCCCAGCCAACAACTGCAACAAAACAGTGCTAAATGCTCTCTACTGGGTGCAGCAGCGGCTCCCTGGGATACTGAGGAGTTAATGTAGCCTAGCAACTGTAACGCAATATGAATGCCATCACGTAGTGCAAGTGAGGGATCATTATACAGAAATGTAATATTCCCTGTGCTGACAATGCTGGAGAAATTTGGTAAACATTTACAATCCATTCAGAATTTTGTTCACTGAGATGCTGAGGAAAAAAACACATATATACATCACATTCTCAAAAAGGTAAGCTGCTAAACCACAAATAAATAAATAAATAAATACATTTTCTATCTATCTATCTATCTATCTATCTATCCAGTGCATCTGGAAAGTACTCACATCACTTCACTTTTTCCACATTTTGTTATGTTACAGCCTTATTCCAAAATGAAATAAATTAATTTTTCCCTCAAACTTCTACACACAATACCCCATAATGACAAGGTAAAAAAAAGTTTTTTGAGATTTTTGTAAGTTTCTTAAAAATAAAAAAACTAAGAAATCACATGTACATAAGTATTCACAGCCTTTGCTCACTACTTTGTTGATGCACCTTTGGCACCAATTACATCCTCAAGTCTTTTTGAATATCATGCCATAAGCTTGGCACACCTGTCTTTGGGCAGTTTCGCCCATTCCTCTTTGCAGCACTTCTAAAGCTCTATCAGGTTGGGTGGGAAGCGTTGGTGCACAGCCATATCAGATCTCTCCAGAGATGTTCAATCAGATTCAAGTCTGGGCTCTGGCTGGGCCACTCAAGGACATTCACAGAGTTGTCCTGAAGCCACTCCTTTGATATCTTGGCTGTGTGCTTAGGGTCGTTGTCCTGCTGATAGATGAACCGTCGCCCCAGTCCGAGGTCAAGAGCGCTCTGGAGCAGGTTTTCACCCAGGATGTCTCTGTACATTGATGCATTCATCTTTCCCTCTATCCTGACTAGTCTCCCAGTTTCTGCCACTGAAAAACATCCCCACAGCATGATGCTGCCACAACCATGCTTCACTGTAGGGATGGTATTGGCCTGGTGATGAGCGGTGCCTGCTTTCCTCTAAACATGACGCCTGATATTCACGCCAAAGAGTTAAATCTTTGTCTCATCAGACCAGAGAAGGTGCATTTTGGAAAATCAAACATAATGGAACCACCGTTACTTAATTGCATACACAGATTCATCAAATGTTTCATATTTTTAATTTGTGTATACTATATATCATTTAGGTTGTTTTTCCCCCCAAGATATATAGCAATCAAAAAATAAATAAATTCACCAGTCAAGCAATGGATAAACTCACTCATCTGATTTCCACCTGCATCAAACTTGTTTCATTGTTGGAGATTTGTTAAATACTGTAGTTAAAATTTTCTTAGCAAATTGGCTCCCAGTGCGAACAGAAAAATAAAACGCCCCACCCCTCCCCCATAGACATAAAAAAAAACTATTTTGTGCACGCAAAATAGTTTGGTACTATGGACACTTGTCCTTTTTAGAAGGTTTGATAAACCTTCAATATAAGTAGATATATCATCCAGTTGTGTATGACTCTTGATTGGCTGGTACTTTATCGCCATCCACTTTATTTCTCTCCAAGGCTTAGTAAATATATAGACCCCTATATAGCCTGACTTGTAGGGTCACACACAATTGAATGATACCGGAATGGGGAAGAAGTGACGAAGGAATATGAGCCATAATTTATCTTTGGTGCATTTATTATATGTATTTTGGAGAGTCCCTTTATTTTTAGTAAGCTGTGCATTTTTGTATCCTAAACCCCAAAGTTATATAAGTTGTGTATGATTTGTGAATTGATTAACCATGGCCCTCATTCCGAGTTGATCGGTCGCAAGGCGAATTTAGCAGAGTTACACACGCTAAGCCGCCGCCTACTGGGAGTGTATCTTAGTATCTTAAAATTGCGACCGATGTATTCGCAATATTGCGATCACAAACTACTTAGCAGTTTTAGAGTAGCTTCAGACTTACTCTGCCTGTGTGATCAGTTCAGTGCTTGTCGTTCCTGGTTTGACGTCACAAACACACCCAGCGTTCGCCCAACCACTCCCCCGTTTCTCCGGCCACTCCTGCGTTTTTTCCGGAAACGGTAGCGTTTTCAGCCACACGCCCATAAAACGCCGCGTTTCCGCCCAGTAACACCCATTTCCTGTCAATCACATTACGATCGCCGGAGCGAAGAAAAAGCCGTGAGTAAAAATACTTTCTTCATAGCAAAGATACTTGGCGCAGTCGCAGTGCGAATATTGCGCATGCGCACTAAGCGGAATTTCACTGCGATGCGATGAAAAATACCGAGCGAACGAATCGGAATGAGGGCCCATATCTGGAAGGAGTCACTGCACATTCTTAGCAGTCATGGCACTAAGCTTTAAAACTGTTCAAATAACGGATGACAATGATATATTAGGTTAATTGAATTCTTCAGTGTACATGTGCATTTACTGAGATCTCACGTTGTACAAGTATTACAGTGTGTCCCAGAACACTGTTACTTGTTCATCATTCCCGGATAATAGGGTGAAAGAAATGATGCTGTCAGTACAAGAATCTGAGAAATTTCTACAAATTGAAGTTTTGACACAGCAGAGCATTTCACAATTGTCAGGAGAATAATATGTGTTGTATGGAGAGGTGTAGTATTTGGTGTTTGGAGGGCGAATGATAGACAATCGTCAGGCTGCCTGTTGGGTGTGATGTGTGTGCAAAAAGCTGTAACTTCCAATTCAGTATTATTTTATCTTCCTCTACAAAGGAGTAAATGGTTTGAAGAATATTATTAACTGTTTACCACTAATGACCTTCCTCTTATGCTGATTTTTTTATTTAGTCTAAATAAAAATACCAATCAGTCATAAAATGAAAACTACTTGCCTAATTCTGTAATTTTGTTGTGTCTGACAACAAGATTGTTAGCTGCAGATCCTGTAAGGTCCTGTATGATGCGAGGTGGGGCCTCCATGTCCTGGTCTTGTTTTTCCAGCACATCCCACAGATGCTTGATTGGATTGAGATCTGAAGAATTTGGAGGCCATGTCAGCACCTTGAATTCTTTGTCATATTCCTCAAACCAATCCTAAACAATTTGTGCAGTGTGGCAGGGCGCATTATCATACTGAAAGAGGCCACTGCCCTCAGGAAATAATGATATGAAGGGGTGTACTTGGTCTGTAACAATGTTTAGGCAGGTGGTACATATCAAAGTAACATCCACATGAATGGCAAGAGCCAAGGTTTCCAGCAGAACATTGCCCAGAGCATCACATTGCCACCGCTGGATAGATTTCTTACCATAGTTCATATCTCTTCCCCAGGTAAAATGTGTACACGCACCTGGCCGTCAATATTGTGTAATAGAAAACATGGTTCATCGGAGCAGTCTACCTTCTATAGCTCCACGGTGCAGTTTTGACACTCACATACCCATTGTAGTTGCTTTCAGTGGTGGACAGAGGTCACCATGGGCACTCTGACTGGCTACGCAGCCCCCTACACAGCAAGCTGCACTGTGTGTGTTCTGACACAGTCTATCATAGCCAGCATTACCTTTTTCAGTAATTTGTAGCTCTTCTGTGGGATCAGACCAGGTGGGATAGCCTTCACTCCTCATGTGCATCAATGAGCATTGAGCACCCATGACCCTGTCACTGGTTCACCGGTTGTCCTTTTTTGGACCACTTTTGGTAGATACTAACAACTGCATTCTGGTTACATCCAACAAGACCTGCTGTTTTGGAGATGCTCTGACCCAGGTATCTAGCATTACAGTTTGGCTCTTGCCAAAGTTTCTCAGATCTTTACACTTATCAGAAAATGTGGGGCCCAGTACTGACAAAATAGGCAGAACCTTCCTCTTATTCCTGTGTGGTTTTCATCTGCAGCACTCCACCCCTATGTGACGTCAGTGCTGGGACCCTCACTCACTGTCACCACCATGAAGTATGCTGCTGCCCCTACAGGAGTTATATGCAGCCGCTGTCCTGTGCATCTTATCAAAGATTCAGGTTCATGTGCTTCGTTCAGCAGTCGATTCATCAAGACTGTGGCAGACTTTACAATCAATCTAAAATCCTCATGGCAAAGCACTGCTCCTCAAGCGGTGATTTTCCCAGAGGATTTTTAGATTGATTGTAAAGTCTGTCACAGTCTGGATGAAGGGAGTGCAGTGCTTGTGGTGAAAGAAAAAGTGCTTGCAGGCACACTATTATATGGTAGGAGCAAGGGGCGTGCCCCCTCTCTGACCAGGCCTTGGACTTCAGTCCCAGCAGTCCCCCCCTTACGGCAGCCACGTTTACACTTGACCATTTTTCCAGCTTCCAACACCAATTTCAAGAATATAGAGAAGGCTGTGGCTTTAGATATTTATTTATTACCAGTTATTTATATAGGCCCTCATTCCGAGTCGTTCGCTCGGTATATTTCATCGCATCGCAGTAAAATTCCGCTTAGTACGCATGCGCAATATTCGCACTGCGACTGCGCCAAGTAATTTAACAATGAAGATAGTATTTTTACTCACGGCTTTTTCTTCGCTCCGGCGATCGTAATGTGATTGACAGGAAATGGGTGTTACTGGGCGGAAACACGGCGTTTCAGGGGCGTGTGGCTGAAAACGCTACCGTTTCCGGGAAAAACGCAGGAGTGGCCGGAGAAACGGTGGGAGTGCCTGGGCGAACGCTGGGTGTGTTTGTGACGTCAACCAGGAACGACAAGCACTGAAATGATCGCACAGGCAGAGTAAGTCTGGAGCTACTCTGAAACTGCTAAGTAGTTAGTAATCGCATTATTGCGAATACATCGGTCGCAATTTTAAGAAGCTAAGATTCACTCCCAGTAGGCGGCGGCTTAGCGTGTGTAACTCTGCTAAAATCGCCTTGCGAGCGATCAACTCGGAATGAGGGCCATAGTGCACACATATTCCGCAGCGCTTTTACAGAGAATATTTGGGCATTCACATCAGTCCCTGCCCCAGGGGAGCTTACAATCTATATTCCTTATCATATGTACACGTACACACATTCATGGCAGGGTTAATTTTGTTGGGAGCCAATTAACATGCCAGTATATTTTTGGATTTTGGGAGGAAACCGGAGTACCTGGAGGAAAACCCACGCAAGTATGGGGAGAATATACAAACTCCACACAGTTAGGGCCATGGTGGGAATCAAACCCATGACCTCAGTGCTGTGAGGCAGTAATGCTAACCATTACACCATCTGTAATGTCTGCTGCATCTACAGTATGGGAATCATTCCGAGTTGATCGCACGTAGCAACTTTTTGCTGCTCTTGCGACCAACTAGACGCTGCCTGTGGGGGAGTGTATTTTAGCATAGCAGGGCTGCGATCGCTTGTGCAGCCCTGCTATGCTAAAAAAGTTTTGTGCAGAAGACTAGCCCTGCAGTTACTTACCCTGTGCGATCGATCCAGCGATGAAGGTCCCGGATTTGACGTCAGACATCCGCCCTCCAAACGCCTGGACACACCTGCGTTCGGATCTCCACGGCCGGAAAACGGGGAGTAGACGCCCCGGAACGCCTCCCCGCTGTCAATCTTCTTGCAATCGCGCTAGCGATCACTTACTTCTTTATTCTGGTCGATGCGTCGCAGGGCAACGACACACATGCACAGCTCTGACCCGTTCGCGCCACAGCGATGAACCACTGCATGCGAACGGGTCGGAATGACCCCCTATGCTCACACTGGTGTTGTCCAACTGCAAGTTGAGTTGCTTGCCATGCTCCCACCCCTTCCTGTGTCTACCTCAGGACCTTTGTTCCTGGAGATGAGGATAGCTCAAGACATGCAGTATACTTTATATTATTTGGATGTAGATTACCCAGTGATAAAAATCCTTAGAGATCCAGTCTCCTTGGAATTCCAAATCCAAGCCTGTTCCTGATCTTAATTTATTTTTTGGGGCAACTCCCATGCCAGACTCCACCAAACAATTCTAATGGCCTATTCTTATAAATGGATGCCCTTTTGTTGGGGATAATTATTTTTCTTCCCTTATTTCCCCAACATTTGAAATGAATAGGTTTCTCAACTTATAACTGTATCTCAGGATTCATCATTTAATGCAGGGCTGGGGAACCTTTTTTCTACCAAGGGCCAATTGGATATTTATAAAATCCTTTGGGGGCCATACAATAATTATCAACTTAAAAATTAGCCTGCCCCCAGTCAGTTGTTATTCCCCAGCAAATATATCCCCAGTCACGTGTTATACCCCATTAGATATGCCCCCAGTCAGTTGTTATGCCACATTAGACATGCCCCCAGTCAGTTGTTATTCCCCAGCAAATATATCCCCAGTCACTTGTTATACCCCATTAGATATGCCCGCAGTCAGTTGTTATGCCACATTAGACATGCCCCCAGTCAGTGTTATGCCCCCTAGTAGCGCCGCTTACACACACACATTAAAAAAACCCACAATACTCACCAGCCCCGCTCCTGTTTCCGGACTGCTGCCCTCCACCTGGCCGCCCGCTCCTCGGAACTATGGGAGACACATCATGACATCTCTTCCATAGCCCCGCACAGCCGCACATGTACACTGCATAAGCTGGAAGCTGGAGTTCAGGAGTGAGCTCCTGCTTCTGGCTGCTGCTGAGAAGGAGCCGGGCACCCACTGGTAACAAAATCTCAGCGGGCATTCAACATCACCCTCGGTTAGGTGAGCCTGTCCGGGCCTGATCAAGTGGCTTTGCGGGCCTGAGGTTCCCCACCCCTGATTTATAGCATCTCTGTGTCTATAAGCTCATTCTTCCGAGAAGTAATATGGTTGCATATGACATGAGTTTTTCATTTAAATCTCAGATTGTATTGTAGTGATCACAGTATATATCATTTGCTTGTATGTATCCCAATCTTTTACATAATCCACAGAAATGTCTCAAAACAGTATTTAAAATCAAAAGAGTATGTGGGAATAGTTGGGCAGATGTAGGCATGGTGTTCCCAAATCGGTTTCAGTGGATCACGAGAGATAATTATTTTGTCCCGATTTTGATTTGTAAATTGTTAGCAGTTATGGTGGTGTCAAACTATTCTACAGTATTTGTATCTGTATTCTCTCTTTTTATAGCTATTGTATTTTTCCCCCCAAATTCTTCATCTTCAGATTCGCCGACAGCATTACAAACCGGAAAAACATAGGTTTTATGTTCATTGGTACTTTTCCTCAGCATGTAATCTGAAATTTGATTTATGAAATTAATGTGAGAATTAGGGTTAGTTATATTCTCCAATTGTCCATTTTTTCTCCGGACAGTCCCGATTTGCAGGCTCCAAAAAAGGTGGCGTTTCCTATAAAGGAAGAGTTTCTTGGTGGATTGGAGGAGGTATTTTGTGGATCTGGAGTGGGACTTATTTTGACACAATATGGAAAGTATAATTGTTTGGAGGTAGGAGTCACTTTGTCACAATTATATTAACTAGAACTGAACCTTGTTTCCCTACTGAATTGTATGTGTTTTTGTGATACAGTCAAGGTCCTAGATTATTGCTGAACACCTGTAAATGTTGGCATGATAGTTTAGAACAAAGTTATGCAGTCTGTGGCATTACAGCTACAAATTTGGTTTGCTGAGATCTGTAGTTTCTTTGCAGCTGCATAAGTTTGTTTTAGGGTCTTTGTATATTTCTGGAGGCCAAACACTAGTTTGCTGATGTTGCAGATGCTGATATAGTCTTAACAAGTAGCGCAATGTTTTATTCACAATGACATCATAAACGCATTAAGTGGTTTAAGGTGCTGTGGAGGATTACTAAGTGTATTGTGACAGCAACCATGCTTGGATTCTATTCCAGACTGCTTGACACGTTAGATTCATCTGCTCTTTCAATTATACATTAGTAAAAGGCATTTCTTTACTTTAAATATAAAGTAATAGATATGTATTATTATTTTTATTTAAGATATATAATTACTCATTAGTAACATAAAACATTTTAAATCTCTAACAAAACAATAATAATAATAATAACAACAACAACAACAACAACGACAATAATAATAATAGATTTATATTGAATAAACAGGATTTTTAGTAATGGTTTTAAATTATTGAGATTTTTTTTACTGCATCCAAAAATGAGTCTAGTGTATTAATTTGCAAAAATTATATAATACAGAATAGAGCACTTTTCCAATAGTACATCTGAAGGTTTGGAAGGTCTCAGTACATAGGGGCCCATTTATCAATAATTGCACTTGCAATGCGATTTGGGTGCATTACTAGCGACCAAAATTGAATTGCAGAATGTGATTACACTACTCAGTGTATGAAGCAGCACATGCAGGGACGGGTGCTCCGAATGGAAGTGGCCCACTGACCATGCATGTGTGGAGGGAACCCTCTTGCCAGTTACATTTGCGATCTGTAGGCGCTAGCTGCGTGGCCAAGCTCGGGAATGTTTCTTATTCCGGAGCTTGGTAAATCTGACAGTTTCGGATCCCCCATAGAAACCCATGCAGCTGTATTCAGACATAAAGGGACCACAGCAGATATTGGAGATATCTGCTGAGATCCCTCCTTAGTACATGGGAGTGGTTAAATATTTGCAGTTACCCCCTAAAAACGTTTGTTTTCAGGGAATAAGCTGCAAATATGTAATGATAAGTGGTCCTCTAAGCCAGAAATCTGTGTTCCACAGGTTGTAAGGACCCTGCTTTTCCTCAAATTAGACTAAATGTTATCTACTGGACATAATGAGGCTGATTTTGATTTGGACGCATCTCATTACATGGATGCAAATAGTGAGTTTTAGTTTTAGTGTATAGTCTGATTATGAGTTGAGCGCAACTTGATCTCTTTGTGCAACTTAGGCGATGACAATGGGATCGTACAGCACTCTTCTGTGGGAGTGTCATGGGCATGTACTGTAGCCAGGGTTTGACTGGCCGACAGGGCAACAGGGGAAATCCCCAGTGAGCCTCATCCCTTACTATAATGTCAGGTTCTAGACTGTGCACTCAAATAGTACATCTCTATTAAAGGGTCAGTTACATGGTTTCTAATGGCTGGCTAAGCCTCTGGTGGGTGGAGGGTTGGGCACACACTCTGCAATAATTTCTATATCCCATAACCCATTAGCAAGGGCCCCTACCATTGCATTCTCCTGGTGGCCCTTCATGCTTCAGTCCGACGCTGACTGTAGCTAGCGCTCCATGCAATTCTGAGTTGTGTGTACGGGGAAGGGAAGTTTGTTTAAGACAGATCTCCTGCACCTAGTATGGGACTGGTGGTCAACTGCTGATATCAATGTTTGTTGCAGTTATGGGCCAACGACCAGTGGGCGCTACAGCTTCTCGCATAAATCCGTACGGATCCCTGCATTAGGGCTACTGAAACTTGCATTTGCATACAGTAGAAAATCTGGCTGCCATGGTAAAAATGGCTACAACAAAATATAGATAAAAAGCAGCTCTTGGGTTTTGCAGATGTAGTAATTACTAATTAGCAGACTGTGTGAGGTCCAAAACACATAATGTATTTATATAGCATATAAAAAACACATGATACGATACCACAAAATGAAAACAATAAAATATAAAATCCTGGATTGAACTGTCATTGCAGAATACATTTAAACTGTGCATATAGATGCAGAAATGTCCCGTTCATCTATTACTGTTAATAAAATGGCAATATAGAAGTGTTTACATTTTTAATCCTTTGTATTAATATAAATTGCTACAGTAAGCCAGATCTCTTAAAGATCCTGTGTAGTGAATCTTGTTATATTTGTTGACGTGCCCCAATGCCTTGCAGGACTGAGGGTCCAATGGTAGGCTCTGGGCCACTCAATGTTAATACACTCCCGTGTTGTGTCAGAGCTGAAGTTGGAAGATCAATGGCAATGAGCCGGATGGCGCTTGCCATGCTCTCTGGAGATGGGGTAACAGAGGGATGGCGGTGGATGCGGCAGCGCTGACCCGCTGTGCAGACACGCTAGCGAGTATATTCAGTAACTTGTAGCCTGACCGGTTCCCAGCTGGTTGTGTGCCCTGATATCCCTTAATACCCTGTATTAGGGTTCCAGAATGATGATATACAGCCTGGCAGCACCTGTTGCAGTGAAACTGAAAGTCACATGTACACTGAGTTGTTATGGGCTTTTCTGGTCCCCAGCCATGCAGATGTCTGGATTTCCCCAATTGCAGAGGAATGCTTTTCAGTGTTGGACAATAGGCTGCAAAAGGGTCACTTAGCTGAAAGAACTTTCAATATACATTTTGCAAGATCCACGGCAGTTGGAATTATTTGTAGGCAAAAGGCTATTCCCAGGTCTCACAGTTCAATTCTCACAATTCAGAGCAAGGCATCTAACGCGTTTCCCTGTAATATACAGCTTCATCAGAGGCATAATGAAATAACATGGTAAAAATGGGCCACTTTGTGTCCTATTCTATATCAGCCCCAATTAATTCACCTAAAAAAAATAAACCAGTGTTTCTTTAAAAGGGGGAATCATTAATGTAATTAAGTAATGTAGTTCTTTAGTGCGCTGCCAGTTGGAGATAAGTTGGTTCATGTGTTTTGAAATCTGGAGTAAGGAGATAAGTGGTTTAATTGCCATTATTATAGACTCATTTCTTGTGTTCTTTTTGGTAAGCAGAAATATTCAATTTAATTTATAAATATCTTTTCATAAATAAGTAGCTTTAAAAAGTAATTTCAGGCTTTTGTATTCACATGCATTGAAATAAATTAATGACTCATTAGTTGAGAACCGTACGTCTTTAAAAATATGCGCTGGGATGATAGCCGTAATGATTATGGTGTTTTACGGCTTTGAATTGTTTTTCTAGGTAAAGTAAAATAAGTCATTTGCATGTACTGCAGGAGCATGTTTATCCAGTAAAGAAAATGGGTGTGGATTAATAGAGCCTCAGGGGGTTATTCAATTAGTGTCGGTTTTTTCGACAAGTCGAAAAAACTGCTCTTTTTGTCCGTTTTTAGGTCGAATTTACATACGACCTATTCAATGCCCATGGCATTTTTTCGACTGGTCGAAAAATCTGGCACTCGCGAAAACCACGTGTATCGGTGAATTTGCCGCTGATACACGTGTTTTGGCGAATTCGTTTTTGGTGCAATTTTCACCCATGATAAAAAAAATGGGCAAACATGCCTGTGTCAAATTAGTGCCGGTTTTTTGACCAGTCGAAAAAACGGCACTTAATTTAATACCCCCCTCAATGTTTAGGTTGACATGAAAATGATCAACACACAAATGGTCAACACATTTCTCTAACGTCCTAGTGGATGCTGGGGATTCCGTAAGGACCATGGGGAATAGACGGGCTCCGCAGGAGACATGGGCACTTTAAGAAAGAATTTAGATTCTGGTGTGCTCTGGCTCCTCCCTCTATGTCCCTCCTCCAGACCTCAGTTTGAATATGTGCCCGGACGAGCTGGGTGCTGTTCAGTGAGCTCTCCTGAGCTTGCTGTAAGAAAGTATTTTGTTAGGTTTTTTATTTTCAGGGAGCTCTGCTGGCAACAGACTCCCTGCATCGTGGGACAGAGGGGAGAGAAGCAGCCCTACTCTCTGAAGATAGGTCCTGCTTCTTAGGCTACTGGACACCATTAACTCCAGAGGGATCGTACACAGGATCTCACCCTCGCCGTCCGATCCCAGAGCCGCGCCGCCGTCCCCCTCGCAGAGCCGGAAGACAGAAGCCGGGTGAGCATAAGAAGCAAGAAGACTTCAAAATCGGCGGCAGAAGACTCCAGTCTTCACCGAGGTAGCGCACAGCACTGCAGCTGTGTTCCATTGCTCCCACACTCACCTCACATACTCCGGTCACTGTAAGGGTGCAGGGGGGGGGGAGACCTGGGCAGCAATTGGGACCTCTTTGGCAAAAGTTAGCATATATACAGTTGGGCACTGTATATATGTATGAGCCCCCGCCAAGAAAATGTATATTTAAGCGGGACAGAAGCCCGCCGTCAAGGGGGCGGGGCTTCTTACTCAGCACTCACCAGCGCCATGTTTTTCTCCACAGCACCGCTGAGAGGAAGCTCCCCAGCCTCTCCCCTGCAGATACACGGTAGAAGAGGGTAAAAAGAGAGGGGGGGCACATAATTAGACACGAAAATCATTATAAACAGCAGTTACTGGGTTAACATTAAGTTACTGTGTTATTCCTGGGTTAATAGCGCTGGGGTGTGTGCTGGCATACTCTCTCTCTGTCTCTCCAAAGGGCCTTGTGGGGGAATTGTCTTCAGATGAGCATTCCCTGAGTGTGTGGTGTGTCGGTACGTGTGTGTCGACATGTCTGAGGTAAAAGGCTCCCCTAAGGAGATGGAGCAAATATGTGTGTGAGGGGTGTCTCCGTCGACAACGCCGACACCTGTTTGGATATGTGTAATTAAGTGCTAAGGTGAATTTATTGCACAAAAGATTAGAGAACAGACAGGGAATCTACCCATGTCTGTCCCTATGTCGCAGAGACCGTCAGAGTTTCTCAATGCTCACTATCCAAAATAATAGACACTGATATCGACACGGAGTCTGACTCCAGTGTCGACTACGATAATGCAAAGTTACAGCCAAAATGGCAGGAAAGTATTCAATATATGATTATTGTAAGAAAAAAAAAAAAATGTTTTGCATATCACTGATGACTCATCTGTCCCTGACACAAGGGTACACATGTTTAAGGGGAAGAAAGCTGAGGTAAATTTCCCTCCTCTCATGATGAAAAAGAGCGGGAATCTCCAGACAAGAGACTGCAGTTTCCCACAAAGAATTCTCAGGGAGTATCCTTCCCATACTAGGGCCAGGATACGATGGGAATCTTCCCCTAGGGTGTCACGTTTGCCCAAAAGGTAGCCCTGACTTAACAGCTATCCTCAGGGATCCTGCAGATAGCGTGCACATTATGGTACACTACTCAGACCGGCGATTGTATCGGCATGGGTTTATAGCGCTGTAGCAGCGTGGACAGGTACCTTATCAACAGAGATTGAGACCCTAGTATGTATATATGTATATATATAGATATATATATTAAAGATGCTGTCTTCAGATATATATATAAAACATGCCCAAAAAGGCATGTCGCTATGTCGATTTCTGCTTGACGTGTCCTGTAGATATGCAATGGACAGGTGATGCCGACTTAAGAGGCATATGGAAGGCTGAGGATTGTGTGGAGAAGGGATCTCGGACCTGATCTCCACAGCTATGGCTGGTAATTCTGATCTTTTGCCTTATATTCCTGCACAGCCTAGGAAAGCACAACATTATCAAATGCAGCCTTTCGATCACAAAGAAACAAGAAAGTCCGAGGTACGTCCTTTCTTGCCAGAGGCAGGGGCAGAGGAAAGAAGCTGCACAACACAGCTAGTTCCCAGGAACAGAAGTCCTCCCCGGCCTCTACAAAATCCACCGCATGTCGCTGGGGCTCCACAGGCGGAGCTAGGCCCGGTAGGGGCACGTCTTCGTAATTTCAGCAACAAGTGGGTTCACTCCCTGTTGGATCCCTGGGCAATAAATATTGTGTCTCAGGGATACAAGCTGGACTTTGAGGAGATGCCCCCTCACCGACGGCCCTGCCGGCTTCCCCCCACGAGAGGGAAATAGTGTTAACTGCAATTCACAAATTGTATCTTCAACAGGTGGTGGTCAAGGTTCCCCTCCTTCAACAAGGAGGGGGTTATTATTCGACCATGTTGTAGTCCCGAAACCGGACGGTTCGGTCAGACCCATATTGAATTTAAAATCCCTGAACATATACCTGAAAGGGTTCAAGTTCAAGATGGAATCGCTAAGAGCGGTCATAGCAAGCCTGAAAGGGGGAGATTTTATGGTGTCTCTGGACATAAAGGATGCATACCTTCATGTCCCCGTTTATCCACCTCATCAGGCGTACCTCAGATTTGCGGTACAGGATTGTCATTACCAATTTCAGATGTTGCCGTTTGGTCTCTCCACGGCCCCGAGAATCTTCACCAAGGTAATGGCGGAAATGATGGTGCTCCTGCGGAAGCAAGGTGTCACAATTATCCCGTACTGGGACGATCTCCTCATAAAAGCGAGATCAAGAGAGCAGTTGCTGAACAGAGTATCACTTTCTCTGGAAGTGTAACGGCAACACGGCTGGATTCTAAATATTCCAAAGTCGCAGTTGGTTCCTACGGCTCATCTGCCTTTCCTAGGCATGATTCTAGACAAAAGGGTTTATCTCCCGATAGAGAGAGCTCAGGAGTTCATGACACTGGTCAGGAACCTATTAAAACCAAAACAGGTGTCAGTGCATCCCTGCACTCGAGTCCTGGGAAGGATGGTGGCATCATACGAGGCCATTCCCTTCGGCAGGTTCCATGCGAGGACCTTTCAATGGGAATTAATGGACAAATGGTCCGGATCACATCTTCAGATGCATCGGTTTATCACCCTATTCCCCAGGGCCAGGGTGTCTCTTCTGTGGTGGCTGCAGAGTGCTCATCTTCTCGAGGGCCGCAGATTCGGCATTCAGGACTGGATCCTGGTGACCACAGATGCAAGCCTCCGAGGGTGGTGAGCAGTCACACAGGGAAAAAAGTTCCAAGCTCTGTGGGTAAGTCAGGAGACTTGCCTTCACATCAACATCCTGGAACTAAGGGCCGTATACAACGCCCTACGTCAAGCGGAGACCCTGCTTCGCGAACAACCGGTTCTGATTCAGTCAGAAGCCACCAGAATTCTTCGCTGGGCGGAGAATCACGTAAGCGCACTGTCAGCAGTGTTCATCCCGGGAGTGGACAACTGGGAAGCAGACTTCCTCAGCAGGCACGACCTCCACCCGGGAGAGTGGGGACTTCATCAAGAAGTCTTCACGCAGATTGCAAGTCGGTGGGAACTGCCACAGGTGGATATGATGGCATCCCGCCTCAACAAAAAGCTACAGAGGTATTGCGCCAGGTCATGAGACCCTCAGGCGATAGCTGTGGACGCACTGGTGACACCGTGGGTGTTCCAGTCGGTCTATTTATTTCCTCCTATTCCTCTCATACCCAAGTTGCTGAGGATAATAAAAAAAAGAGGAGTGAGAACAATCCTCATTGTTCCAGATTGGCCACGAAGGACCTGGTATCCAGATCTGCAAGAAATGCTCACAGAGGACCCGTGGCCTCTTCCTCTAAGACAGGACCTGTTGAAACAGGGGCCCTGTCTGTTCCAAGACTTACCGCAGCTGCGTTTGACGGCATGGTGGTTGAACGCCGGATCCTAGCAGAAAAGGGCATTCCGGACGAGGTCATTCCTACGCGGATAAAGGCTAGGAAGGACGTGACAGCTAAACATCACCGTATATGGCGAAAATATGTTTCTTGGTGTGAGGCCAGGAATGCTCCTACAGAGGAATTCCAGCTGGGCCGTTTCCTTCACTTCCTACAGTCAGGAGTGAATTTGGGCCTAAAATTGGGTACCATTAAGGTCCAGATTTCGGCCCTATCCATTTTCTTTTGAAAAGAGTTGGCTTCTCTACCAGAAGTTCAGACGTTTGTAAGGGAGTGCTGCATATTCAACCTCCTTTTGTGCCTCCAGTGGCACCTTGGGATCTTAACGTGGTGTTAAGTTTCCTGAAATCACACTGGTTTGAACCACTTAAAACGGTGGAGTTAAAATATCTCACGTGGAAAGGGGTCATGCTATTAGCCTTGGCTTCGGCTAGGCATGTGTCAGAATTAGCGGCTTTGTCACATAAAAGCCCCTATCTGGTTTTCCATATGGATAGAGCAGAATTGCGGACCCGTCCACAATTTCTGTCAAAAGTGGTGTCATCTTTTCATATGAACCAACCTATTGTGGTGCCTGTGGCTACTCGTGACTTGGAGGATTCCAAGTTACTGGATGTGGTCAGGGCTTTGAAGGTTTATGTAGCCTGAACGGCTAGAGTCAGGAGAACGGAGTTACTGTTCATCCTGTATGCATCCATGGTCCTTACGGAGTCCCCAGCATCCACTACGGACTACGAGAAATAGATTTACCGATAAGTAAAATCTTATTTTTTTTGTTATTTTGCGCCAAATCTTGGCTTTTTACTGTTATCTGACCACCATTAGTAGAAACTTAAACCCTTGCTGGCTCGCTTCACTCGCCACAGGTCGCTGTGCGCAATAGATATTTACATGGATAATAAATCAAGCAGATGTTGAAAAAACATGTCTAAACCATTTAAAACTTATGTCGACCATTTTCATGTCAACCTTTTGAACCTGTCAACCTAATGCATGATGACCGCAGGGTGTTGATTTATTGACTGTTGACCTATACACTGTTGATCTATTATCCGGATAGCAAAGAAAAGTAATTTTGGGTTTTTCAGGCCAATTTATCAAAAAAAAATTCTGGCTGGCAGCAGTATGAGCAATCTTAGCCATGGCCGGCCACAGTCCTGGTTCATGTGATTTTGTGACCTGGCTTTGCTGGGTCGGTGGCGCACATCACACTGTATTGAAAGCCCACTAGCACATTTTCTAAAGGGGAAAAAAAAAAAAATTAACCAAATACCCCCCACTAAAAATGAATGTGTTAAAAAAAAGAGAAACAAAAAAAAAAATTTTTTTCCAAGGAAAACATACTTTATTTTAAAAATAAATATTTTTTTTCTCCCCTTTGCTGCTTTCCGCTATCACCATACTGTACCTCTGCTGTCCTAGTTAAATAGGCAACAGCGAGGAAGGTATTGTCGGAGATGGCTCCTGCCGAAGATAATTGTAAAATATTTTACCTCCGGCAGAACAGCCATTCTTAATGGAGGTATGGCTTTTGGGGATTAATAAATAGACACCTTGATATGGGAGTGTAACATGTAATATTAATAAGCTAATACAGATCTTCACAATAAGGCAGCGTGTTCACACAGACCTGTTTAATAATAAATGAAGTTCACCTTTATACAACTTAATACAATTTGAATGATTATAAGGTTTAGTATAGAGTTTGGGAGTGTAGTACAGTATCTGCTTTTTTTTAAAAACATGAAACTGCCCCATAAAATGAAGCTGCCACCTTATGCATGGGTGCCAGCAGTGTCTGATGGGCCCACCAGGAAATGCAGTGGTAGGGGCCCAAGCTTAAGGGGTGTGGGCAGCCACCAGAATCGTTTGTGGTCAGTCACCACAGAGGGACTTGGCCAACCATTAGAGAAGGCATGCAAAGAACAGAGCTCCGTTATAAAGGAGGGAACAGGGGTGTGTCAGGAACACCCACTTTGATTGACAGGTGGGCAAATCTTGGTGCAGTTTCCATAGGAATAAACCAAGCACCCAAGTTCATCCATGAACCTGCTCCACAAAGTTACTGACCCCTAGAGGAGGGGGTGGGGCGCTCATGCAGTGGGGCCCAACGGGAATTTCCTCCCCTGGGCGCCCATGGACCAGTCCAGCCCTGGGTGCCCAGCTATATGGGTGCTGTGAATACCCCCAATATTTGTGCTGCCAGAAATCTATATTTAGGCTTTTTTATTGAGAATGATCAATAACCAAAACAATTTTGTACAGAGACAGGTACAGGTAGAAAAGTTGAATGAGCAGATAAAAATAAAATGAAAAATTGTCCGCAGTGTCATGGAGTTACAACATAAGAAAATTTTCGGCCAAAATTAGAGTGAAATATATCGTTCCATGAAAATATAGGCTATCAAATGGTAGCAGTACACAACCTGTGTAAATTCAAACGTGTACGTGATCAATCTCTTATTTTTCATTTAAAGTATAGAACCTATACTAAAACTGAGAAAAAACTTAGTAGAAGTAAAAAGAAAATAAAAATAAGGAAAGAGAAAGCGTAAGAACAAAAGGGGAAAGTTGATAGAGTTACAGATAAGGAAACGGGAGGTTGGCTGTAAGTCCAAGTGAAGATAACAGAAGAGGAAATAGCAGAGGTATTAGCAGAGTCCGGGAATTAATAGAGAACGAGCGAGGTACCACGAGGACCAAATGTTGTGAAATTGGGCCACTGTGTTGTTCCGCAAGCTAGTGATATATTCCATATTGGCTATATAATTAATCTTAGTCAGCAGTAATGCCTTGGAGGGTGGTTTGTGATCCCTCCAGCATTTAGCAATCAGAGATTTAGCCGCCATACAGAATTGCATAACAAGCTTATCATGGGTTTTGGGTAGTGACGGTATGGGGGCATGGAGTAAAGCAATTTCGGGAGAGAGATCTATGTTATGTCCGCAAGTCTGAGCGATGAGCGCTCCAACTGTGTTCCAGAAGGGGCGAATAGAGGGGCAGGTCCACCAGACGTGGAAAAAGGTGCCCTCAGCTCCACAAAGTCTCCAGCATAAATTCGAGGTTGCAGGGAAAATGGAATGAAGTCTAGAGGGGACCAGATACCATCTGGTATAAACTTTATAACAAGTCTCCCTAAGTGCCACACTAACAGAGGGTTTAGCAGTGCGCAATCTAATGTCTTCCCATTGATCATCTTCCAACGGGTGGGAGAGATCTGATTCCCAGGGTGCTGCCAGAAATCTATATCTATGCATGGCATATTTCTGTCTTCATTTTGCATCATTAAGGTTGTTGCCGCTAAGTAACCACCTCCCGAATAGTGGTCCCCATTATTTATATCTTCCAAGTTGCTGCAGCTTTAAACAGAGACTTCATCTGAACGCCTGCAACTCTAATATCATCTGGTATTTATGAGTATATTCATTGAGTAATTGCAGCGAGGAAATGATTTATGTCATCCTTACAGAGTGCATCCCCGTTCTTCTCAGTTAAATCTAAGCATCTGTAGTCCTTATGACTCATGCTTCCTCCACCAACTTTTTGAAAGCTTGTGAGAAAAAAAAGGGCCTGTTTTATATCCCACAGCAGAGTGATGCTGACAGCGAACCATTCACAGCCGCACAATGGGAGACTGTGTTGTAACAATTATGTTCTTCTCCAGCAGGCTGATTTTTAGTAAACTGAGGTATTTTTGGAACTCAATACTGTACAGAAGGACAGAAGGAATCTTTATTATCTCCCTATTACAGAGATAAATGACGATGATAAAGGATCAACGCTTTGCTACATTTTATCCAAATGAATTGCGTATTTGGAGTCGTTTTAATGTCCTTGCAGCCATTTAATGTTCTATGTGCCGATCTGTTTACTTATCCGTCTTTTTTATTTATTTCTAGTGTTTGGATATCAAGTCAGTTTTTTTTATTTTTTACACTCTGGTTGGCATCATACGTTCAGATGCCACATGAAACATAGAGACTTTCCAACACAGCAAGGAAACAACAGCAGCTAGCTGGTTTGTAAAGACTAGATAAAGAAAGAAAATAGATGAGTGACGCAACATAGTGCTGACATATTGTTGCGATTTGTTTGTCATGGTGCCTATACTAGCTCGGTAACAATTTGATATGCCATTCCCTTTTTCTCACATAAAGAGATCACAGTTGCAGATGCTTTTTTCAAACGGAATTCCCATGTGAACCACGCTAGCATTCTATGCAACTGCCCCCAGCGGTTCACACAAGCATAAGTCATCACTATAACCAGCATTTGCACCAGCTCCATCCTTAGTGCAGAAGATCCGACTGATATCGGCTGGATCTATTCACTTGCACAGCTCAACATTGAACACAACTCATAGGCTGGACCTGGGTACTGCGTATATGGGGGAGGCGGGGGCGGGTGCTTCATGGCCAATCCGGGGAGGCATTGCTACTAGTGATGAGCGGGTTCGGTTTCTCGGAAACCGAACCCCCCCGAACTTCAGCTTATTTTACACGGGTCCGAGCAGGCTCGGATCCTCCCGCCTTGCTCGGTTAACCCGAGCGCGCCCGAACGTCATCATCCCGCTGTCGGATTCTCACGAGGCTCGGATTCTATTGCGAGACTCGGATTCTATATAAGGAGCCGCGCGTCGCCGCCATTTTCACACGTGCATTGAGATTGATAGGGAGAGGACGTGGCTGGCGTCCTCTCCGTTTAGACTAGAGTAGAGACACTTGATTGTTGATTTACTAATTTTGGGGAGCATATTAGGAGTACTACTTGCTGTTGCTGATAGTGTGACCAGTGACCACCAGTTTAATTAATCCGTTCTCTGCCTGAAAAAAAACGATACACAGTGTGACACAGTCACATACCATATCTGTGCTCAGCCTCAGTGTGCTGCATCATATGTAATACTGTATATCTGACTGTGCTGAGTGCTCACTGCTCACACAGCTTAATTGTGGGGGAGACTGGGGAGCAGTTATAGCAGGAGTACATATTTTAAGTACAGTGCACACTTTTGCTGCCAGAGTGCCACTGCCAGTGTGACTGACCAGTGACCACTGACCACCAGTATATTGTGATTGTCTGCTGACCACCAGTATATTGTGATTGTCTGCCTGAAAAAGTTAAACACTCGTCGTGTGGTGTTTTTTATTCTATAAACGCATTCTGCTGACAGTGTCCAGCAGGTCCGTCATTATATAATATATACCTGTCCGGCTGCAGTAGTGATATATATATATTTTTTATATCATTATCATCCAGTCTATATTAGCAGCAGACGCAGTACGGTAGTCCACGGCTGTAGCTACCTCTGTGTCGGCAGTCGCTCGTCCATCCATAAGTATACTAGTATCCATCCATCTCCATTGTTTACCTGAGGTGCCTTTTAGTTGTGCCTATTAAAATATGGAGAACAAAAATGTTGAGGTTCCAAAAATAGGGAAAGATCAAGATCGACTTCCACCTCGTGCTGAAGCTGCTGCCACTAGTCATGGCCGAGACGATGAAATGCCATCAACGTCGTCTGCCAAGGCCGATGCCCAATGTCATAGTACAGAGCATGTAAAATCCAAAACACCAAATATCAGTAAAAAAAGGACTCAAAAATCTAAAATAAAATTGTCGGAGGAGAAGCGTAAACTTGCCAATATGCCATTTACCACACGGAGTGGCAAGGAACGGCTGAGGCCCTGGCCTATGTTCATGGCTAGTGGTTCAGCTTCACATGAGGATGGAAGCACTCAGCCTCTCGCTAGAAAAATGAAAAGACTCAAGCTGGCAAAAGCACAGCAAAGAACTGTGCGTTCTTCGAAATCACAAATCCACAAGGAGAGTCCAATTGTGTCGGTTGCGATGCCTGACCTTTCCAACACTGGACGTGAAGAGCATGGGCCTTCCACCATTTGCACGCCCCCTGCAAGTGCTGGAAGGAGCACCCGCAGTCCAGTTCCTGATAGTCAGATTGAAGATGTCAGTGTTGAAGTACACCAGGATGAGGAGGATATGGGTGTTGCTGGCGCTGGGGAGGAAATTGACCAGGAGGATTCTGATGGTGAGGTGGTTTGTTTAAGTCAGGCACCCGGGGAGACACCTGTTGTCCGTGGGAGGAATATGGCCATTGACATGCCTGGTGAAAATACCAAAAAAATCAGCTCTTCGGTGTGGAAGTATTTCAACAGAAATGCGGACAACATTTGTCAAGCCGTGTGTTGCCTTTGTCAAGCTGTAATAAGTAGGGGTAAGGACGTTAACCACCTCGGAACATCCTCCCTTATACGTCACCTGCAGCGCATTCATCATAAGTCAGTGACAAGTTCAAAAACTTTGGGCGACAGCGGAAGCAGTCCACTGACCAGTAAATCCCTTCCTCTTGTAACCAAGCTCACGCAAACCACCCCACCAACTCCCTCAGTGTCAATTTCCTCCTTCCCCAGGAATGCCAATAGTCCTGCAGGCCATGTCACTGGCAATTCTGACGAGTCCTCTCCTGCCTGGGATTCCTCCGATGCATCCTTGCGTGTAATGCCTACTGCTGCTGGCGCTGCTGTTGTTGCTGCTGGGAGTCGATGGTCATCCCAGAGGGGAAGTCGTACTCGTAAGACCACTTTTACTACTTCCACCAAGCAATTGACTGTCCAACAGTCCTTTGCGAGGAAGATGAAATATCACAGCAGTCATCCTGCTGCAAAGCGGATAACTGAGGCCTTGGCATCCTGGGCGGTGAGAAACGTGGTTCCGGTATCCATCATTACTGCAGAGCCAACTAGAGACTTGTTGGAGGTACTGTGTCCCCGGTACCAAATACCATCTAGGTTCCATTTCTCTAGGCAGGCGATACCGAAAATGTACACAGACCTCAGAAAAAGACTCACCAGTGTCCTAAAAAATGCAGTTGTACCCAATGTCCACTTAACCACGGACATGTGGACAAGTGGAGCAGGGCAGGCTCAGGACTATATGACTGTGACAGCCCACTGGGTAGATGTATGGACTCCCGCCGCAAGAACAGCAGCGGCGGCACCAGTAGCAGCATCTCGCAAACGCCAACTCTTTCCTAGGCAGGCTACGCTTTGTATCACCACTTTCCAGAATACGCACACAGCTAAAAACCTCTTACGGCAACTGAGGAAGATCATCGCGGAATGGCTTACCCCAATTGGACTCTCCTGTGGATTTGTGGCATCGGACAACGCCAGCAATATTGTGTGTGCATTAAATCTGGGCAAATTCCAGCACGTCCCATGTTTTGCACATACCTTGAATTTGGTGGTGCAGAATTATTTAAAAAACGACAGGGGCGTGCAAGAGATGCTGTCGGTGGCCAGAAGAATTGCGGGACACTTTCGGCGTACAGGCACCACGTACAGAAGACTGGAGCACCACCAAAAACGCCTGAACCTGCCCTGCCATCATCTGAAGCAAGAAGTGGTAACGAGGTGGAATTCAACCCTCTATATGCTTCAGAGGTTGGAGGAGCAGCAAAAGGCCATTCAAGCCTATACAATTGAGCACGATATAGGAGGTGGAATGCACCTGTCTCAAGCGCAGTGGAGAATGATTTCAACGTTGTGCAAGGTTCTGCTGCCCTTTGAGTTTGCCACACGTGAAGTCAGTTCAGACACTGCCAGCCTGAGTCAGGTCATTCCCCTCATCAGGCTTTTGCAGAAGAAGCTGGAGACATTGAAGGAGGAGCTAACACAGAGCGATTCCGCTAGGCATGTGGGACTTGTGGATGGAGCCCTTAATTCGCTTAACAAGGATTCACGGGTGGTCAATCTGTTGAAATCAGAGCACTACATTTTGGCCACCGTGCTCGATCCTAGATTTAAAACCTACCTTGGATCTCTCTTTCCGGCAGACACAAGTCTGCTGGGGTTCAAAGAACTGCTGGTGACAAAATTGTCAAGTCAAGCGGAACGCGACCTGTCAACATCTCCTCCTTCACATTCTCCCGCAACTGGGGGTGCGAGGAAAAGGCTCAGAATTCCGAGCCCACCCGCTGGCGGTGATGCAGGGCAGTCTGGAGCGACTGCTGATGCAGGGCAGTCTGGAGCGACTGCTGATGCTGACATCTGGTCCGGACTGAAGGACCTGACAACGATTACGGACATGTCGTCTACTGTCACTGCATATGATTCTCTCCCCATTGAAAGAATGGTGGAGGATTATATGAGTGACCGCATCCAAGTAGGCACGTCAGAAAGTCCGTACTTATACTGGCTGGAAAAAGAGGCAATTTGGAGGCCCTTGCACAAACTGGCTTTATTCTACCTAAGTTGCCCTCCCACAAGTGTGTACTCCGAAAGAGTGTTTAGTGCCGCCGCTCACCTTGTCAGCAATCGGCGTACGAGGTTACATCCAGAAAATGTGGAGAAGATGATGTTCATTAAAATGAATTATAATCAATTCCTCCGTGGAGACATTGACCAGCAGCAATTGCCTCCACAAAGTACACAGGGAGCTGAGATGGTGGATTCCAGTGGGGACGAATTGATAATCTGTGAGGAGGGGGATGTACACGGTGATATATCGGAGGATGATGATGAGGTGGACATCTTGCCTCTGTAGAGCCAGTTTGTGCAAGGAGAGATTAATTGCTTCTTTTTTGGTGGGGGTCCAAACCAACCCGTCATTTCAGTCACAGTCGTGTGGCAGACCCTGTCACTGAAATGATGGGTTGGTTAAAGTGTGCATGTCCTGTTTATACAACATAAGGGTGGGTGGGAGGGCCCAAGGACAATTCCATCTTGCACCTCTTTTTTCTTTAATTTTTCTTTGCATCATGTGCTGTTTGGGGAGTAGTTTTTTGAAGGGCCATCCTGCGTGACACTGCAGTGCCACTCCTAGATGGGCCAGGTGTTTGTGTCGGCCACTTGGGTCGCTTATCTTAGTCACAGAGCTACCTCATTGCGCCTCTTTTTTTCTTTGCTTCATGTGCTGTTTGGGGAGTAGTTTTTTGAAGGGCCAGCCTGCGTGACACTGCAGTGCCACTCCTAGATGGGCCAGGTGTTTGTGTCGGCCACTTGGGTCGCTTATCTTAGTCACAGAGCTACCTCATTGCGCCTCTTTTTTTCTTTGCGTCATGTGCTGTTTGGGGAGTAGTTTTTTGAAGGGCCAGCCTGCGTGACACTGCAGTGCCACTCCTAGATGGGCCAGGTGTTTGTGTCGGCCACTTGGGTCGCTTAGCTTACTCACACAGCTACCTCATTGCGTCTCTTTTTTTCTTTGCGTCATGTGCTGTTTGGGGAGTAGTTTTTTGATGGGCCATCCTGCGTGACACTGCAGTGCCACTCCTAGATGGGCCAGGTGTTTGTGTCGGCCACTTGGGTCGCTTAGCTTACTCACACAGCTACCTCATTGCGCCTCTTTTTTTCTTTGCGTCATGTGCTGTTTGGGGAGTAGTTTTTTGAAAGGCCATCCTGCGTGACACTGCAGTGCCACTCCTAGATGGGCCAGGTGTTTGTGTCGGCCACTTGGGTCGCTTATCTTAGTCACAGAGCTACCTCATTGCGCCTCTTTTTTTCTTTGCGTCATGTGCTGTTTGGGGAGTAGTTTTTTGAAGGGCCAGCCTGCGTGACACTGCAGTGCCACTCCTAGATGGGCTAGGTGTTTGTGTCGGCCACTTGGGTCGCTTAGCTTACTCACACAGCTACCTCATTGCGCCTCTTTTTTTCTTTGCGTCATGTGCTGTTTGGGGAGTAGTTTTTTGAAGGGCCAGCCTGCGTGACACTGCAGTGCCACTCCTAGATGGGCCAGGTGTTTGTGTCGGCCACTTGGGTCGCTTAGCTTACTCACACAGCTACCTCATTGCGCCTCTTTTTTTCTTTGCGTCATGTGCTGTTTGGGGAGTAGTTTTTTGAAGGGCCAGCCTGCGTGACACTGCAGTGCCACTCCTAGATGGGCCAGGTGTTTGTGTCGGCCACTAGGGTCGCTTAGCTTACTCACACAGCTACCTCATTGCGCCTCTTTTTTTCTTTGCGTCATGTGCTGTTTGGGGGGTGTTTTTTGGAAGGGCCATCCTGCGTGACACTGCAGTGCCACTCCTAGATGGGCCAGGTGTTTGTGTCGGCCACTTGGGTCGCTTAGCTTAGCCATCCAGCGACCTCGGTGCAAATTTTAGGACTAAAAATAATATTGTGAGGTGTGAGGTGTTCAGAATAGACTGAAAATGAGTGGAAATTATGGTTTTTGAGGTTAATAATACTTTGGGATCAAAATGACCCCCAAATTCTATGATTTAAGCTGTTTTTTAGGGTTTTTTGAAAAAAACACCCGAATCCAAAACACACCCGAATCCGACAAAAAATATTCGGTGAGGTTTTGCCAAAACGCGTTCGAACCCAAAACACGGCCGCGGAACCGAACCCAAAACCAAAACACAAAACCCGAAAAATTTCCGGCGCTCATCACTAGTTGCTACGTTCCCTAAAAAATAAAATCAGTAAGCATTGACACAGGAGGCTCTGGTGGCAGCACAGGGGAGCATTTGTCCAACCTTGGCTATTGCGTGATCTATTGCTTGTTCATGTGTTTCAGTGGAGTATGTAATGCATCTCATGGCAGATTATAGCTGCTCCTCTCAGGGCTGCCATCAGACATGATGGGGCCCGGGACTGGTCAAATAGGCAGCCCCCCACTCCCCCCCCCCAAATAAATAAATAAAAATAAAATAAATATATATTTTGAGAATAATAATAATAATAATAATAAGTCTTATGTCCCCATCATCATATTATGCCCCACACAGTAATGCCTCAGTACCTGCTAATTGTAATGGGGTTCTAATCGTTGTCAGAGGTTCTGCTCGTCTTCCCCCCTTCCCTGCCGCTGCAGCAGGCTGTTCAGCAGCCTGCTTCAAGTAAAACTATTGAAAATGTCCCTCCCAAAATGTCCACCTCCTCAGAGGGGACAGGTATTAAAGATACTAGAGCCTCCTCTAGTATCTTTAATAACTGTCTCCTCTGAGGCGGCGACCATCTTGAGAGGGACATTTTCAATATTCTGGTCAAACAAAGTCAGTGTTGGCGGACGGATGGCGGTGGGCTGGCAGCAGCATGAGCGCCCCGGGCTCTCCCCTCTCTATTAGGCTCCTCTGCATATACAGGGTCAGACTCAGTGCTCTGTTAGGAAGATAGTGAGCCCCAAATTGATTGTAAGAGAAATAGTGGAAATACAAGATAGCTATGCAGTTCTGCAAGCCTCAGGTAATATGGGGTTTAGTATTTTTAAAAGGCAGCACACACTATACCTGCCCCTCTGCAACTCCATTACCAACTACACTAGCAGGACTCCGTGTTCAGGTCACTTGCCATGTTCTGTACAATTTGGCTGCCGGCAAATGTCACCAACTTGGAAACGGATCTTTTTGTTTTGGGGCACTGAATGAGCAAAAGTCTGGCAGACCATAGTAATTGTACTGGATTGTATCCCAGCCATAGCCGTGCAATGGTTCCATGTATTGCTTAGAGTGGCAGAGAACTTGGTGCAGGCTTTCTTTCGCAGCATAACTGTGCTGAGTTTTCCTGGTTGCATAGCAACATTACAGATGTCAGTGGAAGGGGATAAGCTGTTGTTAAACGGAGCTGATTTAAAGTAGTTCTGCATCTCTGGATAAGAATACTGCTTTAAATAAAACTGAAGTGCATTATAAAGTGAGAACACAGCTTTTGGATAAGGTACAATATCCAGCTGGTTTTCTTTATGGAAAGTTATGTTTCAGTGTTCCTATTCCGCGTTCCGCATTCAATACTTTTTACAGCACATTATTATTCCTTGCACAGCTATTGCCATCCTTTCTGAGTACAAAGAACAGGAACTCGCATTTTGATGTGTTCCTTAAATGAAAGCTTTTTCTTAATGCATTGTTGTTTATTGATTTCAAAGGTTTTTTTTCATTCATCGTTGCGTTAAATACAGATTATTATAGGTTTTTTATTCACTGCAGCAATTTCAATATTTCTTTTTATATTTTATTTTTGTAGGGCTGACAAATAATCGTGACTATGCCCCTTACTGATAAACAAATACATTGTGATTAACCTTCCTTTAAATGCTACAATTATTACCTATAATACTGGCTTCTTTACGTCAGAATTGTTTTATTACTCATTTTACAAATAAATAGGATAAGTGAAAAACAAAGACGTTACAGAGATCTCTACTTATGGTGAATGCCTGAACAAACATTTGGCATGGACACTATTGGTAATTTTACTTGGAGGCAATATAGAACTTCCGTATGTTAGTAGGTTGCCCTGAACATCCAAAATGAATTAAATCTTGTTGTGAGAGCCTCTTCTACATATCTCACATGCAGGGTTGCCTACTTTCTGACTCACGCCTCCGGGAAAGGGCAGCTAGCTCGGCGTAGCAGGGGGTGGGGAGGATGGTCGTGACATCACATGGGGGCGTGGCAGGGGCGTGCCTATGTAGCTGAGGCTGCACAGGGGGCATCAAGCTTGCGATCACGTCACTGTGCCCATGCCCTCGCTGTACAGAACCAATATTACAGGCCTGGACAGCTGGGTGTGGGTCTACGATGACACGATTTAGCAGGAATGGCGTCATCGGGTCCCCTTGGACCACCCACTTGTGCTCTGGAGGGTGCGGGGGAGCTGTGGAGCTGTGGGAGACTTGCCCACCTTTCGGGGGGGCCTTGAGGGGCACCTGATTTTAGGGAGCCACCCAGCCATTCCGGGCGGGTAGGCAAGTATGGTCACAGGTCCCAGCACTTGACATGCAGTATAAAGCTGGGTACACATTATGCAATATATCGGACGATGTTGCGATCCATATATTGCTTACCCTCAATTCCACTAAATTCATAGATACATTGGTGGTTGTATCATTCCACTGCTTCTTCATCTCCAATGGGACATGTCCACCGAAGACGTTGTATTGTGTTGAATGAAGCATGTGACGATATGTTGCATCTTCGTACAGCGGATAGTGTGGTATGGTGATATATATTGTTAAATTGAATCGCTACAGTGCTGGGTTGCACCATCGTTTACGTGTGCACTCAGCTTAAGTCTTGAAAAATCACAACTGTGTATAAGTGGGCATTTCAGTTGGAAGCAAAGGCATCGGAATGGGCGGGGGGGGGGAGGGCAAGGGAGAAGCATGCACCCCAAACATGACAGAGGTGCAGGCGCTGGGGAGGGGGAGCGCTTACCCCAGTCCTACTTTAAAAAGTCTGCCCCATGTCCTGTCCTAGTCGGCGCTTCATACAGTTGCATTACTGGGAGCAGGCTCAGCATGGCTTCTCCTCCCAGTAATGCATCCGTGGGATGAGCCGGCTAGGACAGGACATTGAGCAGCACGCTGCGGTGGCGGCAGACTTTTTAAGTAGGACTGGAGTCTCCGCGGTGATCCGGCGGCAAGCGCTCCCCGAACGGTGGTGGTGGGGGCTAATTCTTGGGGGAGCGCCAAAATTGCCACTGGTTGTAAGCTATGGAAGACCAAATGGTGGGTACCTAAAGAGGTTTTACCAGACCGAGCCAGATCATCCACTAAGCAAACTAGGCTCATGTCTGGGGCACTGAGGGTTTTTTTTTTTACAAACGGGAAGGGTGTGGGGAAGGTCTAAACCACTATGGTACCCAGTGCCCCACGATGTCTTAATCCATCTCCAGTTAGTGGGATGCTCTGTCACCAATTTTTTTACCATATACCTTTCTATTATATTTGTAGTTGTCTGGTGATGTACTGTGCATCTTCCACTGTAATGCCATGCATAATAATTCATACATAGAATAATTGCAAATTTAGTACAAGGCCCCCAGGACATATGCTGCTTCTGTTACAATAACCAAAGCTCTTCTACTTCTATGCTGATATTTTTATAATGATACAGTATATTGTATTGTGATTGTATACATCTGCCCTGTAAGGCCCAATATGTATAGCACTGAATATTACTTTAGGTATTTAATTTTCTACTACAAGAGATAAATGTTTTATATTACTAAGTGTGGACTGAGTGATGGGAATACTGAGCTATATCAATGGATTTTCTTCCACAGTGTTGAAGACATTCTTTAGGTGAATGTTTAAAGGTGTGTGATATGCGTGATCGGTTTAAAGGTAAAATCTGCAGAATCTGGAAATTCAGTTGTTAGTGGAATATCCAAAGTGCAGCATATACGAACATATGTATAATCCTAAGGCTCATCCATGATAGTGCAAATGTGTAAAAAAAATGCTATTGTGAAATGTTACTCACCCCCTTACAAATGGGGCCTGATTCCGAGTTGTATGCTATTCCACAGCCGCAAGCGTTGGTGCATCTTGAGATGCACCATCGGATCACACTGCGTGACCATCAGTTATTTGAGTAACCTAAGCCTGCATCGTCAGTCGCAGACACTGACCTCGGCACTCCCCCAAAATAGAGGCAACACACCTCTGTTTTGAGGAACAGACCCAGTCGCTGCCCCTTCCCCGCCCCCAAATGCCCTCAGTCTGTCAATAAGGCAGAAGCTCAGGAGACACTGCGCGCGAGGACACAGGACCTATTCTGCACATGTGCAGTGTCCCCACCATCAGACTTGTACGCTAACCATCGGGCTAGTGTACAAGTCTGACATAGGCCCATAATCCTTTAAGGTAGGTGTGCGTATTTGCATGCTAAGAGGGGGCATCTGCATGCAGGGCTGTCTTTTTGTATGGGCTCAGTGGGCTCTTGCCCAAGGGCCCCAGTAGTATGAGGGCCCTAGGCTGATAGCTGAGGGTCCCCTCTTTCCTTGGGGACCAAATTTTTGAAAATCGGCGCTGGGGAACCGGAGATATCCGACTTGAAAGTAGTGGTCCCCATCCAAGCCTGTTAATTGCTCTTCCCAGCCAGAAATCTCAGGTTCTGTCTGATTTTTAGTTTTTATGAGGGTATAATTTAAAAGCGGTGACTCTTCCCTTTTGGTGGACACTGACAACTACTATGCCCAGAACCAGAGATATCAGCCTTCAAGCAGCTGGTCTCTGCTCCAGCTCCACACACCTAATATGCAGTTTTAGGTTTTCATTGGTGGATTGCTCTGGCTCCTGAACTCTGATCCCCAAGTCCCCAGTACCTCCTGAAATTTGGGACTCTCTAGTTTTTTATCCCATTCAAAGCTAAGAAATCTATTTTCAGGAACTTGAGATATCTGCAGTCAAGCAAGCTGCCCTCCCACCGGAAAATTATAAATATTAATCCCACTCTGCTATCCACCCATTCCCTACGTATTAAACACTCCCTACCACCCTGGAAGTCATGTACCAGGGCTTCGTCATTCAGCCCAATGTCCACTTCTACAGTTTATCCCCATCTGTGCAGTAAAGGAGTAATTAGCAGAAATTACTACTCCAGGTCCTACATGCTGAGCGAAAGATAGAACACCCACTACTGCCCGCGGGACATCAAAGTTGCCATTGGTAGCTCCCCCCCCACCCCTACCGCTGGAGGATGGGTAGGGGGCCCAGTGCATTGCTGTGCCCAGGGGCCTACACTGCTGTTAAGACGGCCCTGTCTGCATGGTGCAGTGGTTTGCACCAGCTAATCGGAGTGGGTGGTTAATCAACGAGTGAGACATTCGTTGATTAAGCAGTCTTTTAATCATATGGAGAAAAACCTTAAATCTGCTGAAAAAAATATAAATTGGCTCCCTGTCTGCCATCGATGGTAGGTAACCATGGGATCGATGGCAAAACCATCAGTGACAAACCATCATTGGTTGCTAACCATTAATGGCACATGGCCATGCCTACAAGGACTCTCCTGAATTAAAAGCTCCTTCACCGTTTGCTTTTTTGCAGCGCTGAAGGAGGTGTGCGTACTCTTCTTCATGTCCAGCCACCATGCCTCGCACAGTCCAGCTGCCGGAGGGGGATACTATAAGTTACAGCGGAACTAGTCTCATTTTTGGCAAGTCAAACATAGGTGCTTCGCCACAAGTTCACTTGTAAAGGCTTGTCGGCTTAGTTGCGATGGACATTCTGGGCAACTACAGAGTTCAGTGTTGCTACTGCTGTGTGTCATTGTACACAAGCGGCAGATCGTAGGCTCCATCAGTGGCCGTGTCTGTACAAACTCCTGTGGCATCAACATGTTGACACCCACTGACGGCGCCTATGGTCTGCCGCTTGTGTACAAAGACGCACATTTGTACAGATCCACTGCGTCCCAATAAGCAGCTGTGAATACAGCACTGAGTCAGGCCCACAGAGAATACAGATTGATATTAATATAAAAGCAATTGACTACTGCTGTTTAGCAGATGTTGTGCAGAGGGCTTTCCCTCACCTATAATGTGCAGCATCTATACAGGCAGACGCAACAGATGGCCTTCTACAGTATCTGTGCCATTAAGAATAAGTTGCCCTGCGGTCAGAGAGCTGTCAGCCTGCCTTCTATACCTTTCTGTATGCACTGGGAGCTGCAGGATGTTACAGCAGCGCCTTGTAGAGTGCCACAAACTGATCTTTCTTTGTTATGCGCCACATTGTTTAAACGCATTACATTATTTGTGTTGCTAAACGTTATTGAATTATTTATTTCTACAAAAGACAAAAATACAATTCAGATGAATTAAATGGCTCTGTAATTGCAATAATAGCGTGATGACAATACTGCTGATTGCCTTGGTCTCTAATAAGTAAAAATAGATTTTTATGGTTGTCTTTCATCTTTAACAGCATGAAGGTGTCAGTGTCACTTGGTAGAGTTGTTTTGTCTTATGCTTCCGTTCATGGCATATTATAGTTTTCTGGTTGCTATTTCTCATCAGGCACAATAATGAGTATTATACTTCCATTAGTCATAGTATTATACTTCCATTAGTCATACATATTACACAGTAGGGATCTGCGTTATATTTTGTTTACGAGTAAGAAGTGAGTCATTCCCATAGTAAGCGTCTGATCTGCATACCACCTATAGTGCACTGCAGCAGTGTGACTTACTACTCTGCCCCCTGTGGTGACAAATGAAATTGATCCCCTCTTATACCTTATGGGGGTCATTCTGACCCGATCGCACGCTGCAGTTAATCGCAGCGGTGCAATCAGGTCAGAACTACGCATGCACCAGCGCTGCAGTGTGCCGGCGCATGCCAGACGGCCGAATGCCGTCGGACCGCTATGATCGCTTCTGCCTGATTGACAGGCAAAGGCAGTTGCTGGGTGGGGGGGGACGGAACCACGGCGTTTGGCCGCCGTTTCGTGGGCGCGGTCCGGCCAACACAGGCGTGACCGGACCGAACAGGGGTGGGCCGCAGCGGCTGCGTGACGTCACCTGCAGCCGCTGCAGGCCGGGGAGCGATGAGTAGCTCCTGGCCAGCACGCTAAAGCTGCGCTGGTCAGAAGCTACTCTTGAAGTGCAAAGGCATCGCCGCTGTGCGATGCCTTTGCACTTCTGCGAGGGGGGGGGGAGCCGGCACTGACATGCGGGGCGGGATAGCCCTGTGCTGGGCGTCCCCCCGCATGTCAGTGTGAATGATCGTAGCTGTGCTAAATTTAGCACAGCTACAATCATCTCGGAATGACCCCCTATATACGTTAACAGGCATATTTTGTATATGAGCTGCATACATAAAATCAGAAAGATATTGGCATTATTAAGTCTCATGGGGTCCACAAAGACCTTATAAACGACTTAATTCAAGTAATTGAGATTTTTTTTTTAAACTTTTTTTAGTACATAAATCATAAAACAAAAGTGGAGCAATAAATAAATAGTATAAATAGTATGAAAAGTTGAAGACCACAAAAAATTCTATCAAGACACTGGGAAAAAAAGTACAATGGAAAACCCTAAAAGCCACTGACCTAAATTTCTGACCGTCAGTAACAGGAGGCTAAGGAATGGCGAGCAGAGTTTGCGTTTCAGAGGACAGAGAGGAAGACAGGAAAGGATTACAATGAGGATGGGCAGGGACTGTAGGCATACCTCCCAACTGTCCCTTTTTTGGTGGGACAATCCCATTCTTCTGGTACTGTCCCACCCGCGGGTCGCACTGTCCCGTGGAGGGGTGGGGGAGCAGTTGGAAGACCCTCTCTCACTCACTCATAGTGGTGAATACACACTATGTGAATGAGCACAGTGTCTGTTCACTGGGAGAGAGGGGCAGCTCACAAAGCACATGGCATGACCCCCACAGCTACGAAAAACGGGGGCGTGACCTGCGATCCATGCCCCCTATTTTTGGGCAAGCGCCTTTGGCAGACATCTGTGTCTCTACTCTCAATCTTCTAAAGTATGGAGGTACAGTGTGCTGTAGGTATGGGGGAAGGAAATGGTGTTCAAGGTGGACAGAGGTAAAGGGTGGAGGGGATGCATCATAATAAGATGCAATGTGGGAAATTAGACATTACAAACATAAAAGGTAATTGTATGTGTTCATGTGCTGTCCTGGGTTCCAAGGATTTGGTGAAGGATTTTGCCAAATTGTTATCGATAGGGGTCATATATTCCATATGGTGTAATCATCAAATTCTCTGCAGCACGGCATGAAAAGAAGGATGCACTTGGGACTTCCAATCTGCCGCAAGCTGGCACCTGAGATAAAGTGCCACATAAGTTTGGTCTGATGTTTGGTGGCTCTGGTATGGACAAGAGTAGTGGTTCTCAAACTTGTTTGAATTCTGGCGCCCTAGAGTATCAGAATTTTTTCACGGCACCCCTAGGCCAAAAATGTCTTATTGGGAAATTTAGAAAGAAATATTAAATTGAGTAAATTGTGTTTATATGTCATGCTTAGGTTTAATTGTGTGGTGAGGGACAGGATTTGGTTCTGTTTGTCCACATATTTTATGATTGGCAGCCACCAGCACTGGTTTTGTCTATTACATTGACCATAAATCATTTTAATTGGTCCTGGACCACCAACCCAAGGCCACGGCACACAGTTTGAGAACCACTTGGCTAGAGTAAGTAAAATAGAGCAGGGAGAACCAAGCATATTAAGGGGTCTATTTACTAAGCCTTGGATGGAGGTAAAGTGGACGAAGATAAAGTCCCATCCAATCAGCTCCTGCCATGTCGCAGACTGGGTTTAAAAAATGACAGTTAGGACCTGGTTGGTTGGTTGGTACTTTATCTCTGTCCACTTTATCTCCATCTGATGTTTAGTAAATAGACCCTTGTAAGTTTGTTGTTTCTTCGGAAGTATTTATTACTCTTACATTGCTTTGCTGTGCAAGTCGTTATTTCTATTTCTCCCCAAACCATGCCACACTGAGGCAGCATTTCTCACATGTAGACCCAACATCGCTGATGATATTTACAGGGCCGTCGATAATGGAATGGGCATGGGTTCTGGGGGGCATTGCCACAAAAATGTGGTAAAAAAACTATGGGTTTTTTTTCAGGTTGTTAGCAAACCAAAAAAGCAAGCAACTGGGCAAAACCCTGTGCACTGCAGGTGGGACAGATATAACATGTGCAGAGAGAGTTAGATTTGGGTGGGTTATATTGTTTCTGTGCAGGGTAAATACTGGCTGCTTTATGTTCACACTGCAATTTAGATTTCAGTTTGAACACACCCCACCCAAATCTAACTCTCTCTGCACATGTTACATCTGCCCCATCTGCAGTGCTCGTGGTTTTGCCCAGTTGCTTGCTTTTTTGGTTTGCTAACAAACCTAAATAAGCCCTATTTACAAAGAGACTGCACAGAGGGGCATTGCGCACTGTTGAGTGTGTGTGTGGGTGGGGGAGGGGGCGATTAGGCAATTGCTCCCATTTGCTGCAGATCATTCAAGGATACAGAGGAGTCTGCTGCTGCTCAGAGTCTTTGCACCTAGTGGGGGCTGGGTACAGATGCCGCTGCACTGGGGACAGACTGGGACACCGTCCAACAAGCCCAGGCCTGAAGAAAATAATTCTCACACACACACACACACACACACACACACACACACACACTCTGCGCTCCTTAATATTATTGGGTGTGGGTGGTACAGTCTTCTAACTTTCTGCAGAGGAAAATAAATCCGTCTATGGAAAATACTTTTTTGTTATTTTTTTACTTTCTCTTTAAAAAGTGTCTGATGTGTAAATAATGGAATTATTCTCTTTGATGATAACTTAGATGTTCTTTGAGGTATAAGAATTTTTTTTGTTCTTAAAAATAAAATATCTTGAGTTTTGTGGAATGTGTGATGTGTTTTTTGCCATAGGAAACCCTTTTTGCGAATAATCCATCGCTTTCTACAATTAAACAAATTCAAGTTTCTCTAACTTTGAATCTAATGCGCTTAAATTATAATACTTTCCTCTTAATGTTTCTTTGTAATTCAAAAAGTATAGTCGACAAGTACACAACACGCTGGAAACTTGTCTACCAAGTAACAGAAAATGATACAGCCCTATATACATAGATAATGTGCAGATATAGGTATACATTTCAGAACTGAATAAAAAAAAAACCCTAAAATAATGGACTTTACAGTGGACATTGGCGTTTCTATAATGGGTGCAATGTGCGCAGTGCACACAGGCTCCTGGGTCCAAGGAGGGCCCACACCGCACACACTGCACCCATATTCTAATACCTTTCCGGAGTCCAGCACCGGGCGCTGCTCTCGTGGCGAATATCACAGCCAAAATGGCCGCAGCACATGCGCAGTAGCCAAATTGGTCTCCGGAGCATGGCGGGCACCGTGTTTCCAGAGACCTGCGCATGCGCAGTAGACTCCAGCATATTGCCGGAGACTACTGCGCCGTGCAGAGGAGGGAACCCACCCGGAGGTGAACACGGGCCCCCTCCGCTGTTAAAGCACCCCTGACAGCTGATCTATCCATTCTTTTTCCAACACGAGTGTCGGTAAGCGATTCTCTTGATTGCGCCAGTGGTGAATGCTGCCATCTTGTAAATACATCTATTCAGTTCAGTCAGTTACAATACGCCTCAGTGGTAACAAATGTGGAATAAGATCCCGTGAGGCTCTATGCAACATACTGGTTGGGGATCCCTGCTGACCTTGGTTTGTCTAAAAAAATCAAGCATATGAATGGAATAGGGGAATATGAGCTCCTCAATGGATATTGGGACATATGCAGGAGCAGAGGTTGTGAGTGGTATAATTGCCATCTGCTGTGGGCATGACACCCTTTCCAATAAGAAAATGTTGGTTTTTCTATCTCTGTTGTGTTTTATCTCTATTAATATAATTAGTCTCCAAACCTTTTTCTTGGCCAGTCTTTGAATTGACTAGTTTTCTATTTTCCCCATAGATGACATTGTTTTGCACTATTAGTTAAGAATATATGTCACAATTCTTACTGTATGGCCTTATATGAGCCATAAACATACTGAATGGTAAGTCCAAGTAGGAGATCAGGAGGGGGAATAGCCCCGCCCACACTGTACTAAAATACCATTATTTATGGCATTGTGCAGCAGGCAGTGGTGCCTTAATATCATAAAGCCCCAGGGCTGACGGCTTTATTTCTGAATCTCCTATGCAAATATTGAAGAAGGAAACAGGATGGATCTATGGGCAGCATTCCCATAGAGATGTGTTTGATGGCACAGTATTAATGCATCTGTTTGTAAGGACCCTCCACCTCCTAATGTTCTGCTGGAGTACTTGATTAAGTATAAGCAAACACTGGTTTACCAATTCTTTTTCACCTCTGTGGCGGCTAGATAGAGATTGGCTACTTCGTAGTGGTGTCATGTCGTATTCTCCATAAGCGTGTCCCGGACGTTCCCAGGCTTTCAGAACCTAGGTAGATAACATTTGAATCTGTAGATTTGAAATCAGCTACATTTTATCATCATTACTTTACAGACTGGCACTTGATTGTTTTAAAGTAGGATTTTTATATGTATACTTACCAGCAAGTAAAAGGATATAGGGGGTCATTCCGAGTTGTTCGCTCGTTATTTTTTTCTCGCAACGGAGCGATTAGTCGCTAATGCGCATGCGCAATGTCCGCAGTGCGACTGCGCCAAGTAAATTTGCTATGAAGATTGGTATTTTACTCACGGCATTACGAGGTTTTTTCTTCGTTCTGGTGATCGTAATGTGATTGACAGGAAGTGGGTGTTTCTGGGCGGAAACTGGCCGTTTTATGGGTGTGTGTGAAAAAACGCTACCGTTTCTGGGAAAAACGCGGGAGTGGCTGGAGAAACGGAGGAGTGTCTGGGCGAACGCTGGGTGTGTTTGTGACGTCAAACCAGGAACGACAAGCACTGAACTGATCGCAGATGCCGAGTAAGTCTGGAGCTACTCAGAAACTGCTAAGAAGTGTCTATTCGCAATTCTGCTAATCTTTCGTTCGCAATTTTGATAAGCTAAGATTTACTCCCAGTAGGCGGCGGCTTAGCGTGTGCAAAGCTGCAAAAAGCTGCTTGCGAGCGAACAACTCGGAATGACCCCCATAATCAGGTATACCTGCCATCGTAGTGCTGTCAGTGTTATTTCCTTATGGTAAACTGATTGTTAGAAGCAATCTTGATCTGGAAATATAGGTGGTCATTCCGAGTTAATCGCATCCAGCAACTTTTTGCTGCTGCTGCGATCAACTAGTCCACGCCTATGGGGGGGTGTATTTTAGCTTAGCAGGGCTGCGATCGCTTGTGCAGCCCTGCTAAGCTAAAAAATTTCAAGCAGAACAAGACTAGCCCTGGACATACTTACCCTGTGCGACGATCTCTGCGATGCTGGGGCCGGCTTTGACGTCAGACATCCGCCCTCCGTTCTGCTGGACACACCTGCGTTTCCTTCTCCACTGCCTGAAAACTGTCTCCAACGGTCCGGTGACGCCCAGGTACGCCTTCTTTCTGTCAATCTTCTTGCAGTCGGCTGTGCAACCACTTTCTTTGTACTCCTGGACGTAACCCGGTGACCCCTGTCGCCGGGCAACGTCGCGCACGCGCAGTATGGACACTGCGCATGCGTATTCTGGACCTGTTCGCACCGCAGCGGCAAACCGCTGCGTGCGAACGGGTCGGAATGGCCCCCATAGACTTTTAAGATGTATCCTGTCTCCGCTTTGTTGCACTGTCCCACTCTACCCTTCATGATGTCAGTGTGCAGGTGAATGAGGTCACCTGTGAGTGTTTAGCAGAGAGCCTGTTTTGAGAGCTAGATTGTGTTTTTGCAAACAGAGTATTAGTTATCTGAAAATGATCTGAAGACATGCCAGAAACAAATTAGCTTACAGATAGAGTACTAATTATCCCAAAGTGATTTATCGCACTATACAGAATAGTTATGTTTTGAGCCAGTAGCTAAATTCTATTCCAGTTGTAAATTAGATTACAATGATTTGGGATAAGTTAAACTCATTTTTGATGTTTTGGTACAACTAATGCTTTGTGTGTTGTGCTTCACATTTATTTTCCGTCTTTGTAAATAGTACCTTGGCAAATGGGTGTATTGCATATTTTTATTCAAAATAAAAACTTAAAATCTAAAAATAGGTCATGCACCACGGTTCAGAAGGATCTGTTTCTTGTTAGTTTTAGGGCTGTTTGAGTTTGGATCACTCCCTTTAGTTTCTGAGCCAGAAATTATAGAGTTATTCTAAGTATATTCTGAATAAGGTACTAGAAATGCATACTGTATTTCAAACAAATACACATATATTGAACAAATACACTCAGGGACAGTATTGATGGATGGCTCATTCAGTAAAACCTTAGGATACATTATTGATCATTATTAAATTGATTATTTATTTAGCGACAACAATTATGAGGAACTTTACAATGAATATTTGTCATTCACACCAGTCCCTGCCCCATTGTAGCCTACAGTCAGTGACGCATCTATAATAGTGTGTTTTGTGGGTTTGCAGTGCCGCATAGCCTGCACTCATACAGATGGAGCTTCCCTCATCATTGCTGTTTCTCCACCTAAACGGAGGATTAGTCACGTCTTAGCGATAGTTCAGGTTGTTCAGTTGTTTCACAGACAGACGCGTTTGAGGCATGACTACATACGCAGCATGCAATGCCAAAACCCTGTGCTTAGCGTCTCTGTACAGTATTTTCTATTTGAGTACTAAGTAGCACGAACAGCTTGTAACGTACTCTGCTCTAAAGGCTACAGAGGCAAGAGTTATCTTTCTAAGTACAATTGGGAGAGATAAAAGCTCCTCCCTAAGTTCCTGGATGCCAAAACACAGTGCTTAGCATCTCTGTACAGTATTTTCTATTTGAGTACTAAGTAGCACGAACAGCTTGTAACGTACTCTGCTCTAAAGGCTACAGCGGCAAGTGCTTTCTTTATAAGTATAATGGGGAGAGATAAAAGCTCCTCCGTAAGTTCCTGGATGCCAAAACACTGTGCTTAGCATCTCTGTACAGTATTTTCTATCTAGCCAGAATCCCCGCACCCCTTGCAAGCTGGGCGGACAATTGGAGGGGACCCTACATCCAGATGTTTGCCATTTCCCTTTGTGGTGTCACATAAACTAGTGGCCAGTCTGTCCCAAAAGCCAAGAGTCTCCTCTTTCGTATGGTAGCTGCTTCGAGTCACTGGGACACCCAGAACCAGAGATATCATGGCGCAGAAGTGGACCCATTTTACCATAGACTATAATGGGCCCGTTAATTGAGACCCACTATGGGTTCTGACACTTCCTGTTTGCCTTGTGTGGATCTTAGAAACTTGGGGTTGGTATTCTCTGGTAGCTAATCGTCTCCCCTTACATACGAGCCTACTTCTGAGCCGATTGGACCCCTAGAACTGGAGATATTAAGCTGCAAGCACATTTTAATTTAATTTAATTTATTAGCTCACAAAAATCTAACGTCAATGGACCATTGCTTTAACACGTTCGTTTGCGTCTGTATACACTATTTTTATTTATTGGTTTGTCTACGGGACTTCATTGCCGCAGTGTATTTTGAATAGCGTAATGATACGCGCGTACAGCATTGCCCATACAGTGTACAGTAAAGTAGTTCTTGCGCTATAGTGTACTGTATTTCAATGGCGACCACACGCATGTGCAATAATGACTTTAAATAGCGACATCTGGTGGTTGATCGCAGGTATTACACTCACTGGTAACTCTAAACGCCATGATAAGCTCTGTGAGCCTCCCTACAACTAGGCACACCGCCTAGCGCCCAGGCACGCTGCGACTCCGTGATCTGGACTAACGCCATAAACAGCATAGATGAGCGAGGCTCCATCTGTATATTATACTCAACTCCCCAGAATCCTCCATCTGTGTGCAGAAATCACCGGAGAATTGCGCATGCACAGTAAGGAAGACACTGGGAACATGGCACAGTGCCAGCCTACTGCACCGTGACTAATAACAAGGTCTTCACTGAGACTACACACGGGCACCCTACTTACTTTAACCTGTTTACAGTCTATTGGGTCTATGGTCCCAATTCAGGTTGCATCGCAAAAGGTGATGCAACCGCAAATTTAGCGACGGGACCCTCGTGCACACTGTGACCGAGCATTTTCGGAGTGGCGCCGGGGATATGGGGGTGTCAGCAGCGTTTTCAGGGTGTCATCACATGAAGCCGCTCCGATTGAAAAAATAACGGTGGATCTCTTGCCCTCGCAGCCAGGCTGCGCTGGCAGGAGGCTACTATAGTTTCTGTGACCACACTTTAATTGCATTGCAGTCACAATTAGAGCGTGATCGCAGTGGGTGGGTGGTGGTAGCACGCTAGGCGGCCTTGCCTTGCAATGGGCGGCCCCCAGCATGCGATTGAAAGGATTGCAGATTCTGCTAAAAAGCAAAATCTGCAATCCTCACTGAATAAGGGCCCTAATTCAGACCTGGTCACACGCAGGCTATTTTTTGCACTGCTGCGACCAGGTAATCACCACCTACAGGGGAGAGGGTAATGGCTTTGCAGTGGTGCATTCGCTTGTGCAGAGAGCTGCGCAAGCAAAAAGTTTGTGCAGTCTCTGCACAGCTCAGGACTTACTCACCCACTGCGATGATGCTTGCTGTAGCTGACGTCAGGAACCCTTCCTGGAAACGTCCGAGCACGCCTGCGTTTTCTCGGACACTCCCAGAAAACGGTGAGTTGACACCCCCGGACGGCCTTTTTCTGTCAATCTTCTTGCGTTCGCAGCTGTGAACGTGTTCTTCGTTCTCTTTGTTGCTGCCGACGCGCCTGCACATTGCGGCCCTTACGCATGCGCTGGTCAGACTCGATCGCACGGCTGCAAAAAAGGCAGCTTGCGATCGGGTCTGAATGACCCCCAAGGTCCATTGTACTCAGCCTTAGAGAGAAATAAATTGGACAGAGATAAAGTAACAAGGAGAATACGGATTTGAGAACCCTTGTAAATGGCGCCCTGGAAGCTGCCCGAGCCGTGATTCACCACAATTGAATCTCACCAAAATTCAAAGTTTAAACAAATTTAACACAAAGAATGTGTGGGACTCAAACAAATACAGGCGCCTGTATTTGTTTGAGTCCCACACATTCTTTGTGTTAAAGAGATAAAGTAACAGCCAATCAGCTCCTAACTGCACAGGCTGTGTTTGAAAAATGGCAGTTTGGGAGCTGATTGGTTGGTAGTTTATCTCCATCCACTTTATATTCGTCCAAGGATTAGTAAATAGACCACTAAATTCCTTAGCACACAAGTACACACACACACACACACACACACACACACACACACACACACACACACACACACACACCAGCCAAGCAGCTGTGAAACTACACATCCCATCATACCCCTGCCACAGTTTTGGTATTAGGCATACCTCCCAACTGTCCCTATTCCAGCGGAGGGGGGCAATTCCTTTGATCACCTGCTGCTCTGCTATGCAAATCTGCAAGTTATCTCTGAATAGATTTCATTTCATACTTCTGGAAAGTTGGGAGGTATGTATTAGGTCATGATGTCGGTATCGTGACCGTTGGGACTGTGGCTTCTGGAATTTCGTACCCAACCCTTTATAGAGTGATCTATGTGAGGCTTTAATTGCATCTATGAAGAGCTGTGCCTGTGATACAATCAGCTTATTATTCAGCTTATTATTGATAAAAGACTTCAACTTTATTGTGGTACTCGCCAATCTCTCCCCCTCCCCCCCCCTTCTAAACAAATTATATTGTAATTACTTCTCCCAAAAAAATCCCATAGAAAATATTTCATTACAATAAATAAAAGTTGTGTGTGTATCTCACCATGAACCCAGTCAATTCCTATTTGGCTTTGTCTCTCCACCTGAGGAATATGACATTTCATGCGATTGGAATCTTGACCTGTAACTGGAAACTAATTAGTTATGTCTCTGAGTATAAAACAATTGATTTAGTGAAGATATTTTGTAAAGTAATTACGTCCTCTCTGTCGCTCTGGTGACAGGACGTGTTCTAGGTCCCTTAGTCTTCTAACTTGGTATTTTCTAGGTCAACGCTAGTACGGTTTTGGAGCAGTAACCAGACAAAACGTAGGACCTTGTCTTTCTGGAAATAGAGAAGCAAGAACTGAATTTAAGCAGTTAGTTATTGATTCACAACTGACACATATTGGGCAGATCTGTGTAGAGTATCACGTTCTGGGGTGCGGACCAAGAAAAACTTTGCCTACTAGCAGAGCTACAACGTTCCTTAACATTATAACAGCCAACACCTGCAGAGATTTTTTTTTTGCAGACCATTCTGTAACTCTTGACTCTCCTACAGTAGGTGGGATTCATTAATATCTCCATGCCAACCACTTTTTTTCCAGTCATGTGAACTATCATGCCTGGGGTGTTCAAATTGTCCTCATTTTATTGCTAGGGTTATTGCTGAAATAGAGTGCGTTCTGTGTATGATACCGTATAGGGTATCTTTATTTACGATGGCAGTTACTTGTTTATTTGCTCTTTTACTATTACTGATACTGTTACCAGGGGCATCACAACCTTTTTGGTTGGGGTGGGGGGAGTTATCTATCTATCTATCTATCTATCTTTCTATCTAGGGTGTTTTAATAGAGGAGGGGGCCCCTGTGCAGACTCCGGGTGGGCCCCCTCCTCTGGATGGTGCAGTAGGCTTCGACATTGTGCCGGAGTCTACTGCGCATGTGCAGGTCTCTGAAAACTGGTGCCCGCCATGTTCCAGAGACAAAATGTACTACTGCGCATGCATGTCGGCCATTTTGACTGCAGTTTTCGCTGTGGCTGCAGTGCACTATGGATTCCATAGAGGTAACTATTAAAATATGAGTGCAATGTGTGTGGTGTGGGGCCCCCCTGGACCCAGGGGCCTGTGTGCACCGCACCCATTGCACTCATCATAGAAACGCCAATACTATCTATCTATCTATCTATCTATCTATCTATCTATCTGTCTGTCTGTCTGTCTCTATCCATCTGTCTATCTTTGATAACATGTAAGTGACTTTGGGTTCTATTTACTAAGCCTTGGGTGGAGATAAAGTGGACGGAGATAAAGTACCAGCCAATCGGCTCCTAACTGTCATTTTTCAAACCCAAACTGGTCTGTGATATGTCAGTTAGGAGCTGATTGATGGTGCTTCATCTCCATCCACTTTGTCTCCATCCAAGGCTTAGTAAATAGCCCCCTTTATGTGGAAGATGATGAGAGAGGATCTACTCATTGCGCATACCCTGGCTGAGGCTGTGGATGGAAGGTAATGAGACTTTACAGGGTATATTTTCAGCTGAAGCCGGTTAGAAATGGGGGGAAGTTAGGGGGTGCTGTGATGGAAGAGGGTGGGAGGACAAAGGGGAGCTGAGGAGAAAGTGGTGAGGAATATTTGAAGTGGGAAGTGAGAAGGGCAATGGGCTGGTTCCAGGGGAAGGTCCAACCTACAGTAACTAGCCATACACTGTTACTTTATCTGTCTGTAGATTGTTTTGGTCTTCCGTTCCATAAATTGTAACTATGTAGCGATTAGTTCAAAGAAGAAAAGAATAAAGACTCTTGTGAGGAACTCTTTTTTTTAAATAGATTTAAAATTCTAACTTTTATAAAGGTAAATAAAACACATGGTTACCAGTGTCCAATAAAAATTGCGGGTGGCAGGGGGGAGACTGAGGTGACTGGGTACTAGTATATAGTAAAAGTTATATATATATTTTAGAAGATGGCCCCTATTGTGATCAGACAGGTTAGGAGGAAAAAATTGTTCAGAATAGGCTGTTTAATTTTAATTATTTTTAAAGAATAAACATTTAACTGAACGACAGTGTAAGTGAATAAACCAGTGGAAATTTTTTATTTCAGAAATGTGTATGTCTGTCAATGAAGCAGGGATGCGCTGCTGTCAGTGAGGCGGGGGTGTGCTGCTGTCAGTGAGGCAGTGATGTGCTGCTGTCAGTGAGGCAGTGAGGCAGTGATGTGCTGCTGTCAGTGAGGCAGTGATGTGCTGCTGTCAGTGAGGCGGGGATGTGCTGTTGTCAGTGAGGCAGGGATTGATGTAGTGATGTGCTGCTGTCAGTGAGGCAGTGATGTGCTGCTGTCAGTGAGGCAGGGATGTGCTGCTGTCAGTGAGGCAGTGATGTGCTGCTGTCAGTGAGGCAGGGATTGATGCAGTGATGTGATGCTGTCAGTGAGGCAGGGATGTGCTGCTGTCAGTGAGGCAGGGATGTGCTGCTGTCAGTGAGGCAGGGATGTGATGCTGTCAGTGAGGCAGGGATGTGCTGCTGTCAGTGAGGCAGGGATGTGATGCTGTCAGTGAGGCAGGGATGTGCTGCTGTCAGTGAGGCAGGGATGTGCTGCTGTCAGTGAGGCAGGGATGTGCTGCTGTCAGTGAGGCAGGGATGTGATGCTGTCAGTGAGGCAGGGATGTGCTGTTGTCAGTGAGGCAGGGATGTGCTGTTGTCAGTGAGGCAGGGATGTGTGAGGCAGGGATGTGCTGTTGTCAGTGAGGCAGGGATGTGCTGTTGTCAGTGAGGCAGGGATGTGCTGCTGTCAGTGAGGCAGGGATGTGATGCTGTCAGTGAGGCGGGATGTGCTGCTGTCAGTGAGGCAGTGATGTGCTGCTGTCAGTGAGGCGGGGATGTGCTGTTGTCAGTGAGGCAGGGATTGATGTAGTGATGTGCTGCTGTCAGTGAGGCAGTGATGTGCTGCTGTCAGTGAGGCAGGGATGTGCTGCTGTCAGTGAGGCAGTGATGTGCTGCTGTCAGTGAGGCAGGGATTGATGCAGTGATGTGATGCTGTCAGTGAGGCAGGGATGTGCTGCTGTCAGTGAGGCAGGGATGTGCTGCTGTCAGTGAGGCAGGGATGTGATGCTGTCAGTGAGGCAGGGATGTGCTGCTGTCAGTGAGGCAGGGATGTGATGCTGTCAGTGAGGCAGGGATGTGCTGCTGTCAGTGAGGCAGGGATGTGCTGCTGTCAGTGAGGCAGGGATGTGCTGCTGTCAGTGAGGCAGGGATGTGATGCTGTCAGTGAGGCAGGGATGTGCTGTTGTCAGTGAGGCAGGGATGTGCTGTTGTCAGTGAGGCAGGGATGTGTGAGGCAGGGATGTGCTGTTGTCAGTGAGGCAGGGATGTGCTGTTGTCAGTGAGGCAGGGATGTGCTGCTGTCAGTGAGGCAGGGATGTGATGCTGTCAGTGAGGCGGGATGTGCTGCTGTCAGTGAGGCAGGGATGTGATGCTGTCAGTGAGGCAGGGATGTGATGCTGTCAGTGAGGCAGGGATGTGCTGCTGTCAGTGAGGCAGGGATGTGATGCTGTCAGTGAGGCAGGGATGTGCTGTTGTCAGTGAGGCAGGGATGTTCTGCTGTCAGTGAGGCAGGGATGTGCTGCTGTCAGTGAGGCAGGGATGTGATGCTGTCAGTGAGGCAGGGATGTGCTGCTGTCAGTGAGGCAGGGATGTGATGCTGTCAGTGAGGCAGGGATGTGCTGCTGTCAGTGAGGCAGGGATGTGATGCTGTCAGTGAGGCAGGGATGTGCTGTTGTCAGTGAGGCAGGGATGTTCTGATACACACACAATATAATATGAAAATGTACAAAGTAAATCTGTTTGTAAAGAGGTTGTTTCTTTTTCTATTCCTCTACCTGATGCTTTTGTACTTGTGCAGGGGGGAGGGTCTGAAATGTGGGGCGGACTAGAATGATCGTAGATGTGCTAAATTCACGATCTACTCTGAATTTCCCCCTATGTACAGTGAATACTATATATACAGTATATTTATGTTTTGTTTTTTAATAAGACTAAAATATCCTGCTTAGAACCAAGAATGTATTTAGATATTTGTTGGTTAATTAAGAAACCATAATTAATTCATTAAGACAGTATCAATATGCACGCTCACATATCAAAATGGTAGGTATGGCCACAAGCATAATGACTAATACATGAGAGGTAATCTAATTATCTGCTCTGAAATTTGTCTCATAGTCATCATCTGGAAACATTTTCTTCTTATGTAAATGAGAAACTATAATGAACTGATTTATATTATTATTACACCTAAAATTGAGGTTTCCAGTTTGTTGTTATAGATCATCCTCTGTAACAAAACATTCTTTTATATAACCAAGTTACTGTACCTTATGAATACTATAAAACATCCAGTGACCCAAAGTAATTTCTGCTGTGTTTCTGTTCAGATTACACAATAAAGGTTAATAAAAATGTTAATAATACAATATTTTCATGGAGTTTGCTGGTAAGCCGTTTATGCGCTGCCTTCTGAGTGTTTATGTTTTCCTGGACCATCTGTCTGTAGCATCCGTGTGTGCATCTTCTGGCGGTATTGCTTCTGCCACTTTATGCCAATAAAGCATACTTGCCGACTTTTCAGCTGTCCCATGTGGGAGGGGGCAGCCAGGTTGAAACTACAGGGGGGCGTGTCCTCTGCTTGGCGATCCCATCATTGTGGCCCTTTCTCCGCTATTCAATGCCCATTTTTCAAGGATGGCTGTGTTGGGTGGTGCGGGAGGCTGCGGTGGGGGAAAGCCAGCTCTGGAAGACTTGCCTTGGGGTCTCCGGGAGGGCCACACGATTTTTGGGGGCCTCTGGCCGATCCTGGAGAGTAGGCAAGTATGCAGTAAAGTTATAGGGCCTTGCCCTGGTATACAGCCATCTGCATGTGCCAGCTTTGAAACGCCAACTTTGAGCCTCTTTAGATGCTCAAATACCATTGAATCTTGCACCTGCCCCATGCTAGTTGCAGGGTATGGCCTCCAATGTGAACTATTATGCGCCTCTCTAATGCTGGCTACACACTGGGCGGGCCTAATTTATCGTTCTGATTTGGCTAGAAACATCAGGTCGGGACGATATTGTCTCAGTGTGTACCCAGCTTTAGCAACCACATCCATGCCCATAAGACAGACCATTTGCGTCAGTCGTTGCCCAGGATTACCCAGCCCTTTTCCAAAAATTTCTGATACCATACTTCTCAATTGCCACTGCGCCTCTGTGCATTCTCACTGTCATTCTGCCGACTCTGGGAGAATCCCGGAGAGGAGACACTGCTGCACACTTCGGGGGGCAAATCTGGGCTCTCCTTTCATTAGGCTCTCCGTCCCCAACACGGGAAAATGCAGCAATTCACGTGTCCATGCATAGGGGCCAAGCTAAAGTGATGCTTAAATTATGCAAATAATGTTATGTAGCCCCACCCCCTCCCTCCTTCACCGCAATTCCCGTGATAATCTTCACTAGGTAATGGGCAGGATGCTGGAGATCTGCCCACTCAACCGGGGGTAGTACAAATGCACACACTGTACCCATTGAATATACTTATCTTGTGGCCACTGCCGATATCTCTGTGAAAATGGCACTGCCGCCATTTTCACTGAAATATGCCCAGCGCAGTACGCTCTAGTATGAGCTGGTAGGAGGGGGCACACTCGGAGACTGCACACTTGCCTCCTACTCTCATAAGAGGCCCTTCACAGTGGGGACCCAGTAAACTAAAATTTCTTAGCAATAAATTATTTTATTTTCCTCTTTAACAGATTGCCAGGACAATGGCTCTGATAAGAGCTAGCAGCGGTGCAAGTGCAAGTATGTGGGTATGCTCGGGTACGGAGTACCCATAAGAATTTGGCAGCGGGTACCACACACTTTGCCATTACCACAATTATAATGCACCACAAAGCAACAAGACCATGGTGCTTGGCAGCATGTCGGCTCCACCCACTTTGTTAGGGTTACTGGGAGTGCGACAGTGGCTGTATTTTCCTGTTATAATGGAGGCATTACTATATATTGTTATTAAATTAGGGGCATTACTATATATTTCTATTATACTAGAGATATCACTATATATTTCTATTATACTAGAGGTATCACTATATACAGTATTTCTATTATACTGGAGGTATCACTATATATTTCTATTATACTGGAGGAATTACTATATATGTTTAGCCTTGCCAGATAAAAAAAAAGGGGGGCTGTCGTGTGGCCATGCCGCTAGTGTCATGTAGCCACTCCCACTAGCAGCATGTGTCCACGCCCCCTCACAACACATGACCACGCCCATTTTTGGCACCCAGTACCACTAAGTAATTATTTCTCCTTGCACCACTGAGAGCTAGTAACAGTTATAACTGAAAAGTAAAGCGATTGCTTACACTAACGCTTTACTGCCGACTTAGGCCCAGCTGCACATGTGCTGCCATGTGCCACGTGCCTGCCAGTATGGCCTGCTGGGAGGGATCTGAAGATTGGTTGGTATTGTGTTTCACAGATCATCTGAACGACTTTTACTAATCAGTTTATTAATCTGCGGCAATAAGGCAGACTATCTAGAAAATCAGTTATTGCCGTATTTTTGCCTTATTCATATTTGTACACAGACCTGATGCTTTGCATACAAGTATTATGTTTGGATTCTGTGCAGAACAGGTCTTGCGATGTCAGATGTAATGACACCGCCATGGCGCTTGCGTTCCACTGAGTGAACGCTTTTGCCCATGGGATTGCTGGTGTTCAGAACGGGGAAGCAAAACTAAGAGTGTTCCTGGGTGGTGACTGGGGTGACGTGAAGTTTGCATTTAAAAAAAGCTGCCTCGGCGTGTCGCGGCTGTTTCGCTGAATGCGGACGTGTTCTCAGATGCATACAAGCCATGCCTAGCCAGAGTTCAGAAGGATTTACTACCTGCCATAGCCTGGTGCAAGGGACAATGGTGCGCGCCATGGTGCACCAATTGTGGATTGATCAGAACCACCGGCAGAGTTGCAGTATCCACCTTCACTGACAGTGGGTGTTTCAGGGTTTGCTTTGTCCAGAGCACACTAGTACACAAAGGGAAGGCTGAAACTATCATTTGCATATTACCACCAATGTGACTCTAAAAAAAGGTGCAGTCGTTGCTACAACAGCGTGCATTGCTGAACCAGGCCCTGTGTGTCTTGTAATATCACCTGGTTCTAGCTCAGGTAGCAATGTACTGTATGCACATGCCTACGCAGCTGCGATTTGTCAGGCTACAGACTTGCTCATCATGGCAAGTAAAGCTGCTGCCAAAAAGGAATACAGATGCCCAACGTAACCACCGCAGAGTCCTCAGCAACCGCTGACACATACGCATCATCGCAATAGCGAGGAACATTAACTGATGCCATGTTTCTTTACGTAGATAATCGCAGCTGAAACAGATACACGCCACGAAAATGGCCGTGTCATGTCTGCCTTTTTGCCGCCCCCAAACCGTTCCTTCCCGGGCATCACAAAGGTTCCTTTGCACTTGCGCAGTGTGGTCGCAGCACATGCACAGTCTAATGAGAATCGCTCAGATGCAGAACAGTGGCATTGTGTACAGACATCAGTTAGGCCCCACGTCCGTAGATCTGGTGAATTATTCTGGCTGTTGTCACATCCGCTGGGACCAGCCCAGTCTCTGATTGCTATCAGGAACTTAGCGTGTCAATCAGTTTTTATTTCAGTATAGGAAATTATTGTGATTATAATTACAGTTTTCAAGAGAGAGTCTCCAACCTGACAAAATCATTATAAAAGTGCAGAATTCTTGTATACTCTTAATGAGCGAGGCAGCATAAGTAGTAATGACAATGTGCAGTTACATGTAATTACATGTGTTTTACAAATAACCAGAGACATTGCTAATGATTGTCTAATCCATTTGCCTGTCTTGCAGACAATACGTAAGCCACTTACTGATGGTAATGTCAGTGTGGGCGGGATGCAGCAAATGCCAGTTTTGGAGGCTTGGCCGCTTTTCTTATAATGCACTAAGCTCCGGAATGTGATAAATGCCTGGAGCTAGGATGCAGTGGGCAATGCCATCTTCAGATGGCATTACCCTATAGAAGCCTATGGGCTTCTTTACATGTTTCCCCGCTAGAGGATACGTCCCAGCACCCACCGTGGCACGTCTGTCACTTGACGTAGCACAGAAGTCCTAAACCCAGAAGCCTTTCTATCGTAAAGGATAGATCTTACCTGGAGAGTTGTCATTTGTGATTTTCCTCAAGCATATGGCATTAATAAACATGGTTATGCTTGCGATGACTGGCAGGATGCATCCCATACAAAATGCGATGCGTCATGCACCCCACCGTGTATATGATAGAATCAAACCTACTGTATGTACTGTATGAAGCCCACCAAATACAACAATCATTTTAGACAGTTTCCTTGAGTGCAAACTGTCATTGTTTCGCTTTTAAACTTTTTGTGCTACAGATGGAGCCAAGCTTATCTTGGCTTCTCTGCTGCGCCTTGGTGCACCAAGGTTTATTAGCATAAGCCTTTCATCTATTGAGAGAACAATACAGCAGGGGATTAAGTTATTACAGCAGGGGATTAAACCGACTGCCCTGGCTCAATTAATCCTGTTAAAGGCCAAGATGAGGAGGGCTCCATCTGTATTATTTGCATCCATGGGCAGATAATGGCCAATCAGCATTAGCACACTTCCTAACAGCCAATACTACATGCAAGGCCAGATTAACAATGGGGCAGATGGAGCTACGGCTTTCACATAAAAACAGGTCCATCATCATGACAGCATGAGGATGACCAGTCACCAGCTGGCCACACGGTCGGCCATAAATCATAAGTATTAAAATTTTATTTCTATTTTCCTGATACAATTATACAATTTTAGACTTTCACATATTTAGGGAGACATTGGGGCTGATAGGGTAGGATTGTACACACCCATATTGCACTGGCCACACCCACACAGCACTGGTCCCATTCTGAGTATAGGCCCTTGAACATTTTCAGCCCCAGGCCCATGTGGCCCATAATTTAACCCTGGCTAGATGTTTGAAAGAGGAAAGTCTCTTCTACATGGGGGAAAAAATAAATCTTGAACTTGCACAGTGCTCTCCAGTACTCCCCCATATTTAGGCACCATGAACAGACATTGCCTTATATCACCATTCATTAAGAAGGTTTATAAAATCTTGTAAAGAGAATAAGTGGCAGAGTTGCCTATAGCAACTGTCATGACTGAGGTTTTTGTGAACCCGGTGTAGTGAAGTCTGTGCGGGCGACTGGAGGATTATGTGAATACTACCACTGACCTGGTTTGGAAATGCTGTGGACTCTGGGTTTCCTCCGGAGACTGGGAAGAGGAACCGCAGCAGAGATGGCCGAATCTAGGTTCTCCTCATGCAGGATTAGGTCGGCAGACAGGAGGCATGCTGAAGGTCTCCTGAAAGACAGAACTGGAAAGGCACTGATGAATCAGTGAAGAATACCAGGTATAATTGTGCTAAAGGGCACGGGGTGCTTGCGGACACTGAGGTGCTTGCGGACACTGAGGTGCTTGCGGACACTGAGGTGCTTGGAGACACTGAGGTGCTTGGAGACACTGAGGTGCTTGGAGACACTGAGGTGCGTGGAGGCACTGAGGTGCGTGGAGGCACTGGGGTGCGTAGAGACACTGGGGTGCGTAGAGACACTGGGGTGCGTAGAGACACTGGGGTGCGTAGGGGTGCTGAGGCACGGAGGTGCTGGAAGCACGGAGATGCTGTGGCACGGAGGTACTGAGGCACGGAGGTGCTGTGGCACGGAGGTGCTGGAAGCACGGAAGTGCTGGAAGCACGGAGTTGCTGGAAGCACGGAGGTACTGAGGCACGGAGATGCTGAGGCACTGAGGTGCTGAGGCACGGAGATACTGAGGCACGGAGGTGCTGAGGCACGGAGGTGCTGTGGCACGGAGGTGCTGTGGCACGGAGGTGCTGGAAGCACGGAGGTACTGAGGCACGGAGATGCTGAGGCACTGAGGTGCTGAGGCACGGAGATGCTGAGGCACGGAGATACTGAGGTGCTGGAAGCACGGAGGTACTGAGGCACGGAGATGCTGAGGCACTGAGGTGCTGAGGCACGGAGATACTGAGGTGCTGGAAGCACGGAGGTGCTGAGGCACGGAGATGCTGAGGCACGGAGATGCTGGAAGCACGGAGATGCTGAGGCACGAGGTACTGAGCCCTGGAGATCCCAACTACAACAGTAGTAAAACTGAAACACGACAGCTGTGGTTTTCAGTGGAGAACACGGAATTCAGTACTGTGCCTTTAAGACGAAACATTGCAGCTGTACCTTTACATTGAGACTCAGGGAAATGGTGAAATCAAATGGCAACACACAAATAAACCAAACGGTAACAAGGGAACAGAGTTTCCACAGGAACTTAGGTACAAAGGTTACCTTTAGGGAGCTCAGCTTAAGACCCACACAAGGCTGTATGTGACACAAGGAACTGGCCCAGATTCCAACTCAGCCTCCTGATTTATACTTCCTGGTCCTTGATGATTGGTGGGCAGGATTAGGTGATGTCACTGTCATGTGACTACTCTAGCCAAGGCTGTGATGTAGAATGAGGCCTAGCAGGCCAAGAGAACACTGAAGCCTGGACTTCTGCAAAACACAGGATGCTTGCTTTTAGATTACTGAATTCAGCCTCACACAGGAGATCACCACAGGTGGAGCTAATTAACTATTACCTCTCAGGCAGAGAACTCAGGAAAACTGACAAGCTGTTTAACTCCGTGAGTGAAAAGACACAGGATCCAGGACAGATGGCAGGGGTAAGTCACCAAATATAAAACCTACAGTCAGGATTGTGACAGTATCCCCCTCTTCAAGGGTGGACTCCGGACACCCATCTTGAATCTTAGAGGAACTTGAGAAATTCATACAGAAGAATTTAGGACCTTCGTTGATGCAGATTCCAAAGGTTTAGGACTAAATTCTTTAACTACAGCGTTACTGAAAGTCTGTAAGTCATGGAACACAGGATCATTACTCTCAAAGAGCATGTTGGCCCACTCCAAAGCTCTTCCTCTGAATGCCAGGAACAGATATCGAGTAACGTTGGAAAGAGTTACTGCACCTGAAGGATCAGACTCCATCCGAGAGAGAAATTGTTCAACCAGAGCGGCATATTGCAATAAATCTCCATCAAAGTAGATAGGTGGAAAACCATCAGACGAAAGCTTAGAGGATGAAACTGAAGAAAGCTTTGGCTGGACGAGTAGGACTGGATTGGATCCAAGGATACTTGAATTGGCTGGAGCCAAAGGAGACGGACCAGGCTGGTCCTGGAGTATTGCTGGACCGGCTGGAACCGGAACGGACTGGCCAAGCTGGGCCTGGAGTATTGCTGGACCGGCTGGAACCGGGACGGACTGACCAGGCGGAGCCTGGAGTATTGATGGACCGGCTGGAGCCGGGACGGACTGACCAGGCGGAGCCTGGAGTATTGCTGGACCGGCTGGAACCGGGACGGACTGACCAGGCGGAGCCTGGAGTATTGCTGGACCGGCTGGAACCGGGACGGACTGACCAGGCTGGGCCTGGAGTATTGCTGGACCGGCTGGAACCGGGACGGACTGACCAGGCAGGGCCTGGAGTATTGCTGGACCGGCTGGAACCGGGACGGGCTGAGCCCTTTCTTCACAGGGCTGGGCTGAGGCAAGAGCCCCCACTTCACGGGGCTGGGCTGAGGCAAGAGCCCCCTCTTCACGGGGCTGGGCTGAGGCAAGAGCCCCCTCTTCACGGGGCTGGGCTGAGGCAAGAGCCCCCTCTTCACGGGGCTGGGCTGAGGCAAGAGCCCCCTCTTCACGGGGCTGGGCTGAGGCAAGAGCCCCCTCTTCACGGAGCTGGGCAGCACTCTGTAGAATCTCTGGCTGGGCAGCACTCTGTAGAATCTCTGGCTGGGCAGCACTCTGTAGAATCTCTGGCTGGGCAGCACTCTGTAGAATCTCTGGCTGGGCAGCACTCTGTAAACTCTCTGGCTGGGCAGCATTCTGTAGACTCTCTGGCTGGGCAGCACTCTGAAGACTCACTGGCTGGGCAGCACTCTGAAGACTCACTGGCTGGGAAGCACTCTGAAGACTCTCTGGGGCTGGACGCTCTGAAGACGCCCCTCCTGGGGCTGGACGCTCTGAAGACGCCCCTCCTGGGGCTGGATGCTCTGAAGACGCCCCTCCTGGGGCTGGACGCTCTGAAGACGCCCCTCCTGGGGCTGGACGCTCTGAAAACGCCCCTCCTGGGTCTGTGGACACGGACTCCTCTGTGACTGTAAATGGCTTGAACATTCTTCTCTGGACACCCAACTTGGGATAAGGTCTTTTAACCACCGGACCCCAGTCATAAATTTGAGTCTCTCTCAGAAGAGTAGCCTTCTTGATACCCCCGTCAGCAGCAGAAGAATCGGATACTGTGGATGACTTGTAGACATGAGCACTATGATACTGAGATTTGTCACTATTACCTGGCTTGCGAAGAATGCAGTCTTTAACAAAATGACCAGAATTTCCACAGTAAAGACAGAGATGTAGCTCCTTACGCCGCTGACGTTCAGCTTCAGAGAGCTTGGGCCGTGGATAGCTCTGATGAAAAACTTTCCCTTGCGCAGAGGAAGAGACTCTATTAACTGGATGGGACAAAACAGGATCAACAACGTTGGTAGTATTCCTGAGGAGATCAGGCATCACAGAGAGAATACTAGACAAAAGTTCTTGTAACTGTAGTAACATCTGGTAGAAAATCTGCAGTTGGTCAGGAGTCTTAGAGCAGAAGGTCATAGAATCTCTGGAGGACGAATTCCGCTGCAGACACTGTGCCAATCGATGCTGAGTCGACTCCAGACCTTCCAAGCGTCCTGCAATATTGCTTAGGAGGTCATGCGTCAGACTAACACTTTCGGCCGGGTCCATGGGGCCAGTTCCTACTGTCATGACTGAGGTTTTTGTGAACCCGGTGTAGTGAAGTCTGTGCGGGCGACTGGAGGATTATGTGAATACTACCACTGACCTGGTTTGGAAATGCTGTGGACTCTGGGTTTCCTCCGGAGACTGGGAAGAGGAACCGCAGCAGAGATGGCCGAATCTAGGTTCTCCTCATGCAGGATTAGGTCGGCAGACAGGAGGCATGCTGAAGGTCTCCTGAAAGACAGAACTGGAAAGGCACTGATGAATCAGTGAAGAATACCAGGTATAATTGTGCTAAAGGGCACGGGGTGCTTGGAGACACTGAGGTGCTTGCGGACACTGAGGTGCTTGCGGACACTGAGGTGCTTGGAGACACTGAGGTGCTTGGAGACACTGAGGTGCTTGGAGACACTGAGGTGCTTGGAGACACTGAGGTGCGTGGAGGCACTGAGGTGCGTGGAGGCACTGGGGTGCGTAGAGACACTGGGGTGCGTAGAGACACTGGGGTGCGTAGAGACACTGGGGTGCGTAGGGGTGCTGAGGCACGGAGGTGCTGGAAGCACGGAGATGCTGTGGCACGGAGGTACTGAGGCACGGAGGTGCTGTGGCACGGAGGTGCTGGAAGCACGGAAGTGCTGGAAGCACGGAGTTGCTGGAAGCACGGAGGTACTGAGGCACTGAGGCACGGAGATGCTGAGGCACTGAGGTGCTGAGGCACGGAGATACTGAGGCACGGAGGTGCTGAGGCACGGAGGTGCTGTGGCACGGAGGTGCTGGAAGCACGGAGGTACTGAGGCACGGAGATGCTGAGGCACTGAGGTGCTGAGGCACGGAGATGCTGAGGCACGGAGATACTGAGGTGCTGGAAGCACGGAGGTACTGAGGCACGGAGATGCTGAGGCACTGAGGTGCTGAGGCACGGAGATACTGAGGTGCTGGAAGCACGGAGGTGCTGAGGCACGGAGATGCTGAGGCACGGAGATGCTGGAAGCACGGAGATGCTGAGGCACGAGGTACTGAGCCCTGGAGATCCCAACTACAACAGTAGTAAAACTGAAACACGACAGCTGTGGTTTTCAGTGGAGAACACGGAATTCAGTACTGTGCCTTTAAGACGAAACATTGCAGCTGTACCTTTACATTGAGACTCAGGGAAATGGTGAAATCAAATGGCAACACACAAATAAACCAAACGGTAACAAGGGAACAGAGTTTCCACAGGAACTTAGGTACAAAGGTTACCTTTAGGGAGCTCAGCTTAAGACCCACACAAGGCTGTATGTGACACAAGGAACTGGCCCAGATTCCAACTCAGCCTCCTGATTTATACTTCCTGGTCCTTGATGATTGGTGGGCAGGATTAGGTGATGTCACTGTCATGTGACTACTCTAGCCAAGGCTGTGATGTAGAATGAGGCCTAGCAGGCCAAGAGAACACTGAAGCCTGGACTTCTGCAAAACACAGGATGCTTGCTTTTAGATTACTGAATTCAGCCTCACACAGGAGATCACCACAGGTGGAGCTAATTAACTATTACCTCTCAGGCAGAGAACTCAGGAAAACTGACAAGCTGTTTAACTCCGTGAGTGAAAAGACACAGGATCCAGGACAGATGGCAGGGGTAAGTCACCAAATATAAAACCTACAGTCAGGATTGTGACAGCAACCAATTAGATTCTAGCTATCATTTTATAAAGTGTGATAGATAAATAATAGCTAGACTCTGGGCGGGATGTACTAATGTACATCGCCGCCCAGCGCTCCAATGCTGTTCGCATGTGTAAGTACATATCAGCATCACAGAGGACACCTCTTCCGATAAGATTCGGCCCCCGGGAGTCAGTCGGCCCATGTGCAGGGTGACGGGGCCCGGCCTTATGGCATGCTGGGAGGGATCCGATCGGATCCCTCACACAGCGCTGATGAGTGAAGCCCATTGGCTTCTATGGGGTATCGCCAGCAAAAGCTGGCAAACCCTGCTGCGGCGCTGACCTGACGGCCAGGGGATAGTACATTAGGAAAATGTGGTAAACAGGGGGTTTACCGCATTTTCCGCTTAGTACATCCCGCCTTCTGACTGGTGTGCAACACCTCCGCATGACCTCTGTGAAAGGTTTGATAAATTTTCCCCTAAATCTGAAACTGATTGGGGACAAGTAGAAATGTTAGTTCGGAAAAACAAAATAAAAATGAGTTCATATAATTTTGAGACCTGATGTAGGTAGGGGCCTACAGTAGGTCTAACGGTGAACCGCAAATGTCCACTTTGCTGCACTTGGCAGTATATTGGGTTTGGATTTTACGTTAACCGAAACTTGCGCTTTCGGCAGGCTACGCCAGACCCACAGTGTTACATGTAATTGGATATTTTGAGTTTTGTGCTTTGTGTTTTATGCTTTTATCCAGTAAATTAGGGAGGTAAAAGCATATTTCTCCAAAGGATGTGCCTTTCTAGGGAGGTCAGATGAGGATATGTGAATACAGAGACAACTGGCTTCTTCTGAAGAATGATACATTGCATACAAGATACATTGCAGCGGCCATGCTTCAGGATTCCTGTTATTGCTTTTCTATTATTACCGTATTCAAGGTATTTATCATGTTTTTTTGTTTACCCTGTATTGTGTAGGAAGCGGCTCAGCAATCTGCTTCTATGCAAAATATTCTCCATATGGAAAAAAAAGCATACGCAATAAGAGGACTATAAGTGTCAGTATATCTATAGGCAGGTCAGTTTGATTGACAAACTATAAGTTATCTGTTCTGATGCCAGGATATCAGTCGGTGCCAATTAAGTAATGGAATATTTCAGGTTTAAGATTGAGCTTTGTTGTATAAATCACCCCTCCCCTGACATGACTGCACCTCACCAAATGCATCTATAGGCACCAGTTCCACCAAAAGATCTATCACCGATGCTCTGCTCAGAGCAGCGAGTGACGGGGGGGGGGGTCTCCCAACTGCCCCCCCCCCCCCCCTCCCATCTGCGGGACACTGCGACCTGCGGGTGGAAAAGCGGGAGAGAAAAACGGGACTGTCCGCCAAAATCGTGACAGTTGGGAGGTATGCGTTCAGCGCATGGACGGGTGCCCGCTCTCAGACAGCTGTTTCGCTTTAGCTTCCTCAGTGAGACTTGATATATAGACTGTAAAACAATGTGGGCCAGATGTACTAAGCCTTGAAAAGTGATAAATATCACGGTGATAAAGTACCAGCCAATCGGCTCCTAACTGTCATTTTTCAAACACAGTCTGTAACATGTCTGTAACATGGCAGTTAGGAGTTGATTGGCTGGCAGTTTATCACTGTGAAATGTATCACTTTTCAGGCTTAGTACATCTCCCCCTGTTTCTTTATATATCAACACTGGTACCGCAATAGAGGATTCTAAAATAGGAATCCCTTTGTATTCAGCATTGTGATCAGCACACGCCTGATATGCATATGTTGGATCAAAATGTAATAAGAGTGAGAGTTTCAGAAAGTGAGAGATATGGTAAGGATTTGCAGGTTTTTTTTTTAAGTGGCAATCATTTACACAGAAAGATCAACCTGGTTGTGCAGTGTAAATGATTGCCACTTTAAAAAAAACCCTGAAAAACCTTACCAAATCTCTCACTTTCTGAAACTCTCATTCTATTATATTTGGCCCCAAGTGTTTTATATCTGTGTAAATCCTTGTACTGCACTTGTATCACAGTATTTGTACTGATATTTATCTAAATACTGATTTCCGTTTGTATTGTGGATATTTGCATCCTGGATGATCAGATTATGGGGCAGATGTATTAAGCCTGGAGAAGGCAAAAAGAAGTGATAAAGCGGTGATAAGTGCAAGGTCATAACGCACCAGCCAATCAGCGCCTATCTGTTAATTTACATATTGGAGCTGATTGGCTGGTGCGTTATCACCTTGCACTTTCGGTATCACTGCTTTATCACTTCTTTATGCCTTCTCCAGGCTTAATACATCTGCCCCTATGTTTGTAATATTTCGCAATACTTTAAAACGAGATACTTAATCACAAGACTCCATATGGAGCAGAGATTGTGGCACATATTATTATCTATACTGGTTCCAATTGTTTGGACTGATATTTAGTAAACTGCACAACCTCTAAATATATTAGAGTTCTATTCCATACGGAACTGTGGGTGTGGTTTATGTACTGTATGTCTATATGTTCATATTCTTGTCTTGTTTTGTTAATTCATTTTATTTTAGGAATAAAAGTTACATTTAAAAAAAAAAGAGTCAATATAGTGTTTCTAATGAGTGCCCCCCAAAAAATGAGTCCCTTTTTTCTCTTTTTATGCATTGTAATTTGACTCTCTGGGGTGCACCTTGCGGGACGAACTGGGACTATTTTTAAAGGGGCAATCATGTACAAGGCTAAACAATGCCTTGTACACGATTGCCTTTTAAAAAAAAAAAACATCCGAGATCGGCTAGCATCCTGCACGGCCGGCAAACTTGGACTTTATTACTTCCGGCCCCTGGTTTGAGATGACTATTTATTAACATATCAAATAAATAAAATATAATAAAAACATTTATATCACATAGAATTCAAAAAGTTCACATATGAGTTCTCAATATTTAAAATGAAAGTATACAAGATGCATCCATCATCATATCATAGGCAGTCACATTGTATAGATTAGCGGTGGTGTGCTGGCATGGGGGTAAATTTACTAAGATGGGAGTTCTATTTAAGATGGGATGTTGCCCATAGCAACCAATCAGATTTCAGGTACTATCTTCTAGATGGTGCTAGATAAATGAGAAGTAGAAGCTGATTGGTTGCTGTGGGCAACATCCCATCTGAAATAGAACTCCCATCTTTGTAAATTTACCCCATGGTATTGTATATTGTGAGTTTTCCTAGGTGTTTGTGCACGGATGTCATTTTTTTTTTATTTTGCAAACGAACGACAATTCTGTTTAGAAATGTTGAATATTGTCACACCTTACCTTGTGCTGGCAAGGGGGTTCCTCCTCCTCCGCAGTGCCATCTTCCCAGTGGTGTACGGGAAGGGTTCCCCCCTGGACCCAGGCGCCCGTGTGGATTGCACACCCTGCACCCATTGTCTATATGCTTATGACTAGAAATAAAAGATGTGGCACTCCAAATTAGGATAATGTCTAGTGCCTTGTTGCTAAGGATGATGTTGAATATTTTACAGTGCAGAGAACACTTTGACATTTGGATGATTTCCAAATATTGACACTTTATGTGAAGACATCATTATACCAAGTATCAGTCCCTGGGGAGAAGAAATTGTCTTAATCAGCAGTGTTTATTGAAAGTCTCTGATTAGGAGGAAGCTGGTGCTTTGCCGTTTACAGGAAACAACTCAAAGTGACAAGAACACGCTAACATCACTACATAGAGATAATTGGCGTCATTTTCAACAGAGTGCGTGGGAGCATATGGCGGTGTTCTCTGTGCACACAAAGGTCATCTGGAAGCAGGGTCGGACTGGCCCACAGGGGTACAGGGGAAACCACCGGTAGGCCCCACTGCCTGAGTGCCCACTCTTTCCTCTAGGGATCATGTTCCAGACTGTGCACTTGTATTATACATGGTAGATATGTTGCATTACACTGCACAAGACTATTGTGCATTTCAAGCCTTTGTGGAGGTTGGCCACACCCCCTTTGTAGGTTTACCGCACCCCTAAGTATGGGCCCCCATCACTGCATTCCCCCGGTGGGCCCTTCATGCCCCAGTCCGACACTGTCTGGAAGCATACATATGATATCCTGGCACTCGCCACACATCGGGTCCGCTTCGCTTGCTACAGGTTCTGTTCCCACTTGGTTGGTGGGGTGAACCCACTAATTGAGTGGGAATACCGGTTGTTTGTCAGAATTCCGGGCGTCGGTATTTTACCGGCTGTTGGGATTCCGGCGTCAGTCTCCTGATATCCAGTACATTGACTGCATCCCCAGCCGAACAGTGTTTTGATAAAGGACAATCATACACATTACGGATAGTTGCTACAAAGGATTACTCCAATGTTGCCAGGGAGGCAGCAGCAGTCCCTCTCCCTGTTCGGGTGGGGGTAGCAATCACACTGATTGCACGTCCTCTCCTGGATGTGATCATGGCTGATGGGCTTGCTGCAATCCCCCCCCCCCCCCCCACACACACACACCGTCCAGCGCGAATCCACTTACAGTACTTCTCTTCTATATTTTTATCTAAGGGGCATGGCCCCACCCTGCTCAATTAGGCCACATCCCCCAGGCTCTCTACTGCCCTGCACATATAAGCTCTCTCGAGGAACAGCCCTGCAATCTATTTTTACCATACAGGTAGAACGGCACAATGTCTATTCACATACCCAAATATCAAGAGGCGGATTTAAACTTCATGGTGCCCTACGCAAGACACCTATTTGAGGGCCCTCTTCCTCAAACAATCCCCCCGTCAGTCAGGGTATGCCAAATACCCCCCTTCCAGCCACTTAGTGTAGGCTAATATCTCAGTAATATACTCTCCACTTGCACTACCTGTCCCTCATAATCATCTCCCCGTCATCATCTCCAAAACACAGAAACCCCTTCAGCCACTGTAACTAATACTCCAAGCTACATGGACTCACCTTCCCCAATACACAGTCCCATGATCTGTGCTCTCTCTCCCACTACAAAGTGTCATCCTCTTGCTCACTCTCTCTAATACACCCCCACCCCCTTCACACACTTTCTGCAATACTCAGCCTCCTCACTTTACTAACTTTCGCCAAAACAGTCTCCCCTATTCGCTCACTCTCCCCAAAACATATCCCCCCCGCTTTGCTATTTCTAAAACAGTCTATCTTTGACACTTCCCAATAGGCACAGCCCCCCCACCATCACTCACTCTCCCCAGTACAGTCCCTCTCTTCCATTACTCACTCTCCCCTGTATGCACCCCTGCTTGCATCACTCATCCCAGTATGTATCCCCGTTCCATCACTCACCTCAGTACACACAGCCCCTTTCTCCCATCAATCTCTCCACAGTACACACCACACCCCATCACACTCTCCTCAGTACACACAGCACCACAATCGCTTCCTCCCAGCACTCTCTCCCCAGTACATTCGGCATCCTATCACTCTTTCCCCAGTACACACAACACTTCCTCACAGCACAATCTCCCCAGTACACACAGCACCCCAGTCACATCCTCCCAGCACTCTCTCCCCAGTACACACAGCACCACAGTCGCTTCCTCCCATCACTCTCTCCCCAGTACACATAGAACCCCATCACTCTCTCCCCAGTACACACAGCACCTTCTTCCCATCATTCTCTCCGCAGTACGCACAGCTCCTTCCTCCCATCACACTCTCCCCAGTACACACAGCTCCTTCCTCCCATCACACTCTTTCAAGTACACACAGCACCCCATCACTCTCTCCCCAGTACATACAGCATCCCATCACTCTCTCCCCAGTACATACAGCACCCCATCACTCTCTCCCCAGTACATACAGCACCCCATCACTCCCCAGTAGGCACAGCCCCTTCCTCCCATCATACTCTCCCCAGTACACACAGCCCCTTCCTCCCATCATACTCTCCCCAGTACACACAGTACCTTCCTCCCATCATACTCTCCCCAGTACACACAGTCCCTTCCTCCCATCACTCTCTCCCCAGTACACACAGCCCCTTCCTCCCATCACACTCTCCCTAGTACATATAGCACCCCATCACTCTCTCCCCCGTATGCACAGCCCCCTCCTCCCATCACACTCTCCTCAGTACACACAGCACCCAAGCACTCTCTCTCCAGTACACACAACCCCTTTCACCCAACACTGTTTCCCCCATACACGCAGTTATTTCCTCCCATCACTCTCTCCCTAGTACACATAGCACCCCATCACTCTCTCCCCAGTATGTACAGCCCCTTCCTCCCATCACACTCTCCCCAGTACACACAGCCCCTTCCTCCCATCACTCTCTCCCTAGTACACACAGTCATTTCCTCCCATCACTCTCTCCCTAGTACACATAGCACCCCATCACTCTCTCCCCAGTATGTACAGCCCCTTCCTCCCATCACACTCTCCCCAGTACACACAGCACCCCATCACTCTCTCCCCAGTACACACAAACCCTTTCACCCAACACTCCCTCCCCAGTACACACAGCCCCTTCCTCCCATCACTCCCTAGTACACACAGTCGTTTCCTCCAATCACTGTCTCCCTAGTACACATAGCACCCCATCACACTCTCCCCAGTACACACCGCACAGGGCTAGTCTGCCCCGCATGTCTGGCCCTAGCCCCCGCACAGATCCAAAAGCATTGCACGGCGGCGATGCTTTTGTGCCTGACGAGTAGCTCCCTGCCAGCGCAGCTCCTGCGCGCTGGCAGGCCACTACTCGCAGTGTCCCAGGTTGCAGCGCCGCCCCCAATGGTCTGGACACGCCTCGGTAGTCCGGATTGCGCCCTGCCAACGGCGGTCATTGGCACGCCCCCTCCCACCCTGTGACCACCTCTGCCTGTCAAACAGGCAGAGGCAATCACAGCTCTGAGATGCTGAAAGGATCTTACTGGGCTCCCGGGGTGCGCACGCGTTGTGCGGCTGCTGCGCATGTGCACTCCACAAAGTAATTCAGACTGCGATCGCTGCCGCTGCAGCGATGCAGTCTGAATTACCCCCATAGTCCCCTCTTATTATGTGTGTCAGATTCCATTAGATAATGTAGTGACCCAGCTTTGTATTACCATAGAGAGCCTCTGCCGTACACAATCCTTTGCTACATTTGCAAGTGACACGGTCGCAGTTCTATATTCAAAGTCTGCACCGGCTTTTCAGAAAATTCCAATAGGCCTAACATTATGATAAGCATACCTTCATTACGTTAAATTGGTTTTTATAATTAGCCTTCAGTGATTGAGCACATCGAGGGGATTGCTAGCAAAGATGAATTCATTATCAGTATGTATAATTTTCATTGTTAACCTTGTCCATTTTCCCTTAATAATAATGAGCTCATTCCATAATGGTAATGTGACTTAAGTAAATCTGTATTTTTACACAATTCTAATTACAACTGAGTCATATTTTGAATGCAATGAAAAGAAGTATAATTTTGGTTTAACTTATCTACCGCCGTTTCTACATGTGTTAGGCGCAAATAGAAAGTGACTCTGGCTAACAGTCAGAAGGGATGGTCATTGGGGGTCATTCCGAGTTGATCGCTAGCAGAAAATGTTCGCTGCGCAGTGATGAAGCAAAAAAAAAACAGCACTTCTGCAAAAATGCGTATGCGGCGCAATGCGCACGCGCGACATACTTTCACAACGGCCGATGCAGTTTTACACAAGGTCTACCGAAGCTTTTCTGTCGCACTGCTGGCCGCAGAGTGATTGACAGGAAGAGGGCGTTTCTGGGTGTTATCTGACCGGTTTCTGGGAGTGTTCAAAAAAACGCAGGTGGGTGTTATCTGACCGGTTTCAGGGAGTGTTCAAAAAAACGCAGGTGTGCCAGGAAAAACGCAGGAGTGGCTTGCCGAACGCAGGGCGTGTTTGTGACGTCAAATCCGGAACTGAACAGTCTGAAGTGATCGCTAGCTAGGAGTAGGTCTGGAGCTACTCTGAAACTGCACAGTTTACTTTTGTAGCCGCTCTGCGATCCTTTCGTTCGCACTTCTGCTAAGATAAGATACACTCCCAGAGGGCGGCGGCTTAGCGTTTGCATGGCTACTAAAAACAGCTAGCGAGCGAACAACTCGGAATGACCACCATTGACCATTCATGGTTAGCAAACATCCATGGTTTGCCACAGATAGTCAATGGTTTTGCCATTGATAGATAGCTGAGCATGACATGTAAAGTACACTTTTTGCAGAAAGTAACAATAAACACCACAAAATGCCACTAATAAGAGAATTATTATTGCTGGAAACACGGAGCCGTTTTGATGCAGGTTGAGTCTCCCATAGCCTGAAGGTCATTTTATACAATATTTATAAGAATGTTGTGCATGAAACAAAGTTTGTGTTTACTGAGCAATCAGAAAGCAACAATGTCACTACCTAAGCCGCTCTCAAAACGTGTCGATTTTTGGAGCATTTTGGATTTCGTGTGCTTGAATAAGGGACACTCAACCTGTGATATCATTTGTATCTCTATGTTAGGCGCCGGGGTCCGCTCGTCTGCGCGGCCCGGCGCCTAGCAACTAGAGACGCCGTGCGCGTACAGCCGCCGGCTCCCTAGCAACACTAGACGCCGGGCGCGCTGAGCCGCACGGACCCTAGCAACGGGGACGCCACTGGCGGACCGCGTTCCCCGTTGCTAGGCTGAAGGGGTTAAGTTATTCACCTGCTCTCTGGCCGTGCAGCAAGGCAGCTGCACGGCATTTACCCCAATCAGCCTTTTAGCAGCTGATTGGAGGACTTCTTGTTAAATACATTCCCAGGGCTTCTCACAGACGCCGGTAATAGCTTCCTGCATGCTGCCTTTGTTTGCTGAGAGTCTGTTTCCAGTCCTGCTGTATCCGGTCATTCCAGTCCTCTGAAGTCCTGTACTCGGGAGTTATCATCTCGTCCCTGGAGTCCTGACTGATCACCGTTTAACATCCAGTGGTGTTCGTGAGTCGCGGCTCTGCCATGTGTAGCGGCTCGGCCGCTTTACCCTTTATGTTTTGTGTTTTGGAGCATTTGCGGAGGGTTCCGCTTCCACAGGTCCACTCTGGTATTCGGCGGTGCCGGGTAGGAGTATTGGACAAGTGGTTTTTGGTTGTCCTTTTCCCTGGCGGTTTCTCCGCACATACTTTAGGTTTTGTAGTTAGCTCATAGCCCCTGGCCTGTTTGTTTAGTTAGAGGGCCTCTTGTCATCATCCTGTCTCGGATTTCCCTTTGTCTTTCACTAAGACCGGGGGGCATCGGAGTTGGGCAGACATAATCCGCCCTTCAAACGCGGCTGCCAAGGGCTCAAGAAACCATAGTCTCGCAAGGGATTTCTGACAGCACGGGTGAGACAACAGAGTTAGGGCGCCAGGGGCTATTATTCTTTCCTGCTCCCTTCCCCAGCATTCCGTTCCAGCGCTCCGGTCCTTGCCATAAGATCTCCTCTGACCAGGAGTGCTGGAATCATAACACTCTATGCGTTACAGCGTATTGATATATTGTCACAAACAAAAACACTTTCGCATTATTCTGTGTTTAAATGACAAGCTTTATTTAGTCTGGGATGCATCAATTTTCATATTTCAGGTCTGCAAAGGATATCCCATATGTGCTGCAGAGACCCTTTTTAATACATATAGGGAACTGCAGTTTTTGGAGGTTTTACTGCATTATTGTGATTTAGTACATCCAGCCCTTATTACTTTATATTAATGTGAGACTCCTTGGAACTAATGTTGGGGGTTTGTGCATCTGCAAGCGGTAAGCCATGCCTTCCATTGGGTTTATGCTAGCCACCGCAACTGCCATTATTAGTATCGGCAAGGTGCAAGACATCCATTAGAAATGGGTTTCTCTTCTCCGTACGCATGACTCAGAATGGCATGTAGCTTTAGATACGCTCCGACAACCCTCCCATGTCACTCCCATGACACTGCCACAAGGCAGGGCGGTCCATGCGCTTGCATTGTTGCCACCCTGAAAACGTAAAATTTCACCGAAAGACAGATGCGTTTAAGTTCCATACGACTTCAGATGTGTGTAAAACTGGCCACGCACATTCTGTACAGTGGGATCTACGTCAAAATTGATGGTGTAGGTAGGTGGCCACAGTGAATTATGGCAAGCATCACTAAAGTGGCCTGGTGCAATTGGAGTGGACATAGAAGAAAGTTGAAGGTTCTTGTCACCAAGCTACAAGCTGAAAAGTAGTAGCTGGGGTGAGGAGGGGTGGTGGGGGGGGGGGGGGGGGGGGGGGGCGGCAGGTTGGAGAGACGGGAGAAAATCTCTTCTCAATCCAATTTGCTTCAAACCGCTTAGTAGCTCCCTGTCTTACTACACTATTACATGAGCTATGGAAAGCTATGCAGTAAGAATATTGTAACCTATATTTCTTCTTAGCTACTTCCAATAAATGACACAAAAGGACAGCCTTTACCAAACCTGCACCCCTGCCCCTCCTCTATCCTTCTCTCATGTTGTAAACATACAGTAAACTCATTTCCAAATATATCTCAGCGCCATAAGATGAAAATGTTGAGGTTTTGTGATTGCATTGAGAAATGAGAAGTCATGTGATAGAAAGGGCCGCACCGCTCCCAAACTGATTACCGAACGGATTAGTCACACTTAGCTGGCCACATTAAGAACAGCTTTAAATGCCCTCATGAGTTTTAAGTTTTCTGCTGGATATTTAGGCGTTTAATTAGGACAGCGCAAGTAGGGAGAAGATAGAGAAATTAATGAGATCCATTTCTCCCTCCGTGACATTTCTTCAGTAGACTTGGAAAAATATTTTAAAAGGCATGTCACACATTTAGCACTTGCTATTTCCAGCTTGTCTAACTTGTACGTATAGATTTACAAAGGTAATTTTGTCTAAAGTGACAAGGTTACTCATTGGTATTAAACAATATGAAAAGGATATAATTAGATAGATATTATTATTATTATTATTATTATTATTACTACTACTGCTACAATTTCTTTATATAGCAAATATATCATTTTTCTAGCTTTAAATATTCTGCTGTTCCTTAGAAAGGAGAACAAAGCACAACAAAAAACATAACTGGGTAATTACTAAAAGACAGACAAGAGGTAAGAGCGATGTTCTCACAAGTTTACCATTTGATATGTCTGTGCCATCTAGAGGAAGTCAGCTACTGGTGGCCATCGATCATGGATGGTTAGTAGTGATCGATGGTCTCACATCAATGGGAACTAGATTTACTATTGATGGATGTTCAGCAATGGTGAACATCGGTCATGGAGCACGGCACATGTGATCTAGGCAGGCATGGGCGTGGTCTGCACATGTGTAATCAGATGCCATCCATGGTTTTAACCCGATGGTTAAATATCCATCCATCATTGATGGTTAACCTGTGAATGGGCATCCCTAATGCCAGCATTGTTCAGTTATACATAAGACTAATGTAAATACAGTGACACACACACACACACACACACACACACACACACACACACACACACACACACACTTAGTATTCCGTTTAGTCTTATACCAGTCTGGTGCTGGATGGTGATCATATAATGCAGTGGATCATGAACTAACCTTAGAGGGGTTCGGTATGACTTACCGGCGGATGGGATCGCGGCTATCCTGACAGTGGCATCCCTCCCGCCAGAATGCCAGCAGTGGGGCGAGCGCAAACAGTCCCCTTGCAGGCTCGCTGCGCTCGCCACATTACGGGCTTGATCTATTCCCACTATATGGGTGTTGTGGACACCCACGAGTGGGAATACTCCTGTTGTGTCAGAATTCCGGCTGGCGGCATTGTCGGCTGGCGGGATTCTGGCGTCGGTATCCTGGCCGCTGGGATCCCGACAGTTAAAAGATAATTCAGTGTGCCGTTGGTACTGTAGCATCTGTAAAGTTATCATAAGGATTATACAGAAGGAGACAGCTTCATTATCTGACGGTGAGATTTCTGACTTTGACATAAATCTGGAGAATATGGAACTTGTTCTGCACAATATATCTTTCTAAATTCTGTATGGCCCTTCTGTTCTAACTAGGCTACTTTCTCTTAAGCCGTGCACACACTAGACAATATTGCGCACATATCGTTCAGATGATCTAGTGTGTACGCACTATGTCGCTGACGATGTGCGCTCCCACACATTGCTAGCATCATCCTCCCCTCCGCCTTTGCTCGCCGCAGCCGCAATCAGCAAGTGTGTATGCACTTGCTGATGCCAGTCCCCGCCACCGAGTCCCATTGCTGCCGATATTGCGCTAATAGGTACACATCGTCTAATGTGTACCCAACTGTATCCTTTCTGCATTCATCCTATATCTAGTCTAGATAACAAAACCTTTCTCTACCCTTCATTCTAAACTAGTCCATTCATCCATCTTCATTTTTGTTTTCAATCTACTGTACAGGTGACATTTGAATGATTTTAGTAAATTCTGTTATGTGTATTCTAGATGAAATCAGACTAGATGAGTACATTACTTTTCCTTTCCAAACATAAACAGCAATTCTGCTATAACAAGCGGTGTCCATTGAGCTCGAATCTGATTAGTTGCTGTGATCAACTCCTCCACTTGATGTCATTAGAAGGGTTCATAAATCTCCCTCCTAAACAGAAGCGTAACAAGAAGTTTGTGGGCCCCATAGCAACACTTTGAAGGGGCCTTTGACCCAGTGCTTCTAGAGAGACACCTCACCACAATGGTTGTTAATGTTATGTCCCATAATAGTGCCCTAGTTAATGTTATGTAATAAATGTGACTGTGACAGGGAAGGTGGCCCCTCTCAGCTCCGGGCCCATATCCAACAAGGATTGAGTACTTCCGTAACTGCGCACAGCCTGTTGACCCAGATGGGTGCCTTACAGATACAGATAGAAATCAATCTACTGGGAACACCAATAAATAGAAGGTTTTCTTCCGGTTTTTCCCAATCCGTCTTCGATGGGATTCCCTCTATTTTGGTCCAATATCCCTCAAAAAGAAAGATGGAAGAACGATATCTTATGATATGTCTCTGATATAATGGTATTTCAATACCAGTCTCTGAGGTGTAGGAAGATGACTCGTACCATACTCACGTCTCTATACGTGTTCCCAGTAGATTGACTTCTATCTGTATATGTAAGGCACCCATCTGGGTCAACAGGCTGAGCGCAGTTAAGGAAGTACTCAATCCTTGTTGTCTATCTCTGTATCTTGGGGTGTTGAGTGACACCCAGAGGTGGCCCCTATCTGCTCTGTGCCCCATAGCAGCAGCACTCCCTGCACCTATGATAGCTACACTCTTGTATATAACACATGCAGCTGTATATAACACATTTAACTGTGACAGGGAAGGTGGTCCCTCTCAGCTCTGGGCCCCATAGCAGCTGCATTCCCTGCACCTATGGTAGGTACAGCCTTGTATATAACACATGAAACTGTGACATGGAAGGTGGGATCCTCTCAGCTCTGTGCCCCATAGCAGATGCACTCCCTATACCTATGGTAGCTACACCCTTGTATAGAACACATGTAACTGTGACAGGGAAGGTGGGCCCCTATCAGCTCTGTGCCCCATAGCAGATGCACTCCCTGCACCTATGGTAGCTACACCCTTGTATAGAACACATGTAACTGTGACAGGGAAGGTGGCCCCTCTGAGCTCTGTGCCCCATAGCAGATGCACTCCCTGCACCTATGGTAGTCATGCCCTTTCCTCCAGAGATAGACCCTTATATCAGCTCCCTCTAAAGTATACAAAGTTCCTTGTGTCTTAGTGATGTCATTGGTTCCCGTTGAATGGATAGAGTTCATTTTATGGATATTAGTTAAGCTCACTAAATACTAGCATCCTCTTCTCCGTGTCAGTGATAATTTAATACACATTATCCATTTATCATGTTGGAATGTATTACTATATACACAAGAGAATATATGGAGCTTAGATCTAATTATGTGCAGTAGTGCTGTGGTTGTACACCAGTGTGTCCTTCTCTGTAGCTAACACACTCTACCTATAAATAGCTGATACATAGAGCAAAGAGGTTAATATATCACTTTATTTTTACAGTCTGGTTCTGGCCCAGCACATACTAAGAATGTTATGTAATTTTAGACCTGTTAAAGTTATTATTGGAGCTTACAAACACACACACATAAGCGTTCTATTTTCTGTTTCACAGGTTGGTTTTTTTAGTTGCTCCTGATTCATAAGTTGAACACACATTGGCCAAGTCCTGGGGCAGTAGAGTAACAGGGATGGATAGCTGATACTTATTTCATTATTTTCACAGATGTCTTCCTCTGTCCCCTGTCATAAACACTTATTGATTTGTTATAATTATTGGTAACATACACAAAAGTCCTGCACCTCCGGAACTCAGAGGTTGTTACATTTAGACGATTGTCTCCTAGTATATCAGGTATTGGCAACGTGTCACAAGACCAAAAAACAAAATACCGTAGGAGATAATAGTACAAGGAAAGATGGATGTCCTAAACTCAGCTACTGTGCAGTCAGCATTTCTGTCATTATTTGAAAGCTAAACTTCGGCTATGGTCCCCAAACTCAGTCCATTAACCAGCATGTAAAGTTTTCGGTCGCATATACTGAAGATTTAAAGTTGTTATTGCAAAAAGAGTTTCTTACAAATTCAGCAATCCACCGCTTATCTCTGCTCCAGTAATTCAATCTTCAAAACTGGCATACTTATCGGTAAAAACTGGCATACTTATCGGTAAAAACAGGCATACTTATCAATAAAAACAGGCATACTTATCAATAAAAACAGGCATACTTATCGGTAAAAACTGGCATACTTATCAATAAAAACTGGTATACTTATCGGTAAAAACTGGCATACTTATTGGTAAAAACTGGCATACTCATCGGTAAAAACTGGCATACTTATCAATAAAAACTGGCATTCTTATTAATAAAAACAGGCATACTTATCGGTAAAAACTGGCATAATTATCGGTAAAAACTGGCATACTTATCAATTAAAACAGGCATACTTATCGGTAAAAACAGGCATACTTATCAATAAAAACAGGCATACTTATCGGTAAAAACTGGCATACTTATCAATAAAAACTGGCATACTTATCAGTAAAAACTGGCATACTCATCGGTAAAAACTGGCATACTTATCAATAAAAAATAAGATTTTACTTACCGATAAATCTATTTCTCGTAGTCCGTAGTGGATGCTGGGGACTCCGTCAGGACCATGGGGAATAGCGGCTCCGCAGGAGACAGGGCACAAAAGTAAAAGCTTTAGGATCAGGTGGTGTGCACTGGCTCCTCCCCCTATGACCCTCCTCCAAGCCTCAGTTAGGATACTGTGCCCGGACGAGCGCACACAATAAGGAAGGATTTTGAATCCCGGGTAAGACTCATACCAGCCACACCAATCACACTGTACAACCTGTGATCTGAACCCAGTTAACAGCATGATAACAGCGGAGCCTCTGAAAAGATGGCTCACAACAATAATAACCCGATTTTTGTACCAATAACTATGTACAAGTATTGCAGACAATCCGCACTTGGGATGGGCGCCCAGCATCCACTACGGACTACGAGAAATAGATTTATCGGTAAGTAAAATCTTATTTTCTCTAACGTCCTAGTGGATGCTGGGGACTCCGTCAGGACCATGGGGATTATACCAAAGCTCCCAAACGGGCGAGAGAGTGCGGATGACTCTGCAGCACCGAATGAGAGAACTCCAGGTCCTCATTAGCCAGGGTATCAAATTTGTAGAATTTTACAAACGTGTTCTCCCCCCGACCACGTAGCTGCTCGGCAGAGTTGTAATGCCGAGACCCCTCGGCAGCCGCCCAGGATGAGCCCACCTTCCTTGTGGAATGGGCATTTACATATTTTGGCTGTGGCAGGCCTGCCACAGAATGTGCAAGCTGAATTGTACTACACATCCAACTAGCAATCGTCTGCTTAGAAGCAAGAGCACCCAGTTTGTTGGGTGCATACAGGATAACAGCAAGTCAGTTTTCCTGACTCCAGCCGTCCTGGAAACCGATATTTTCAGGGCCCTGACAACATCTAGCCACTTGGAGTCCTCCAAGTCCCTGGTAGCCGCAGGTACCACAATAAGCTGGTTCAGGTGAAACGCTGACACCACCTTTGGGAGAAACTGGGGACGAGTCCGCAGCTCTGCCCTGTCCGAATGGACAATCAGATATGGGCTTTTGTGAGACAAAGCCGCCAATTCTGACACTCGCCTGGCCGAGGCCAGGGCCAACATCATGGTCACTTTCCATGTGAGATATTTCAAATCCACAGATTTGAGCGGTTTAAACCAATGTGATTTGAGGAATCCCAGAACTACGTTGAGATCCCACAGTGCCACTGGAGGCACAAAAGGGGGTTGTATATGCAGTACTCCCTTGACAAACTTCTGGACTTCAGGAACTGAAGCCAATTCTTTCTGGAAGAAAATCGACAGGGCCGAAATTTGAACCTTAATGGACCCCAATCTGAGGCCCATAGACACTCCTGTTTGCAGGAAATGCAGGAATCGACCGAGTTGAAATTTCTTCGTGGAGCCTTCCAGGCCTCACACCACGCAACATATTTTCGCCACATGTGGTGATAATGTTGTGCGGTCACGTCCTTCCTGGCTTTGACCAGGGTAGGAATGACCTCTTCCGGAATGCCTTTTTCCCTTAGGATCCGGCGTTCAACCGCCATGCCGTCAAACGCAGCCGCGGTAAGTCTTGGAACAGACATGGTACGTGCTGAAGCAAGTCCCTTCTTAGCGGCAGAGGTCATGAGTCCTCTGTGAGTATCTCTTGAAGTTCCGGGTACCAAGTCCTTCTTGGCCAATCCGGAGCCACGAGTATAGTTCTTACTCCTCTACGTCTTATAATTCTCAATACCTTGGGTATGAGAAGCAGAGGAGGGAACACATACACCGACTGGTACGCCCACGGTTTTACCAGAACGTCCACAGCTATTGCCTGAAAGTCTCTTGACCTGGCGCAATACCTGTCCAGTTTTTTGTTCAGGCGGGACGCCATCATGTACACCTTTGGTCTTTCCCAACGGTTCACAATCATGTGGAAAACTTCCCGATGAAGTCCCCACTCTCCCGGGTGGAGGTCGTGCCTGCTGAGGAAGTCTGCTTCCCAGTTGTCCACTCCCGGAATGAACACTGCTGACAGTGCTATCACATGATTTTCCGCCCAGCGAAGAATCCTTGCAGTATTTGCCATTGCCCTCCTGCTTCTTGTGCGGCCCTGTCTGTTTACGTGGGCGACTGCCGTGATGTTGTCCCACTGGATCAATACCGGCTGACCTTGAAGCAGAGGTCTTGCTAAGCTTAGAGCATTATAAATTGCCCTTAGCTCCAGTATATTTATGTGGAGAAAAATCTCCAGACTTAATCACACTCCCTGGAAATTTTTTCCCTGTGTGACTGCTCCCCAGCCTCTCAGGCTGGCCTCCGTGGTCACCAGCATCCAATCCTGAATGCCGAATCTGCGTCCCTCTAGAAGATGAGCACTCTGTAACCACCACAGGAGAGACACCCTTGTCCTTGGAGATAGGGTTATCCGCTGATGCATCTGAAGATGCGATCCGGACCATTTGTCCAGCAGATCCCACTGAAAAGTTCTTGCGTGGAATCTGCCGAATGGAATCGCTTCGTAATAAGCCACCATTTTTCCCAGGACTCTTGTGCAATGATGCACTGACACTTTTCCTGGTTTTAGGAGGTTCCTGACTAGCTCGGGTAACTCCCTGGCTTTCTCCTCCGGGAGAAACACCTTTTTCTGGACTGTGTCCAGTCCCTAGGAACAGCAGACGTGTCGCCGGAAACAACTGCGGTTTTGGAATATTTAGAATCCACCCGTGCTGTCGTAGAACTACTTGAGATAGTGCTACTCCGACCTCCAACTGTTCTCTGGACCTTGCTCTTATCAGGAGGTCGTCCATTTTCTTCGAAGAAGAATCATCATTTCGGGCATTACCTTGGTAAAGACCCGGAGTGCCGTGGACAATCCAAACGGCAGCGTCTGAAACTGATAGTGACAGTTCTGTACCACGAACCTGAGATACCCTTGGTGAGAAGGGCAAATTGGGACATGGAGGTAAGCATCCCTGATGTCCCGGGACACCATATAGTCCCCTTCTTCCTGGTTCGCTATCACTGCTCTGAGTGACTCCATCTTGATTTGAACCTTTGTAAGTGTTCAAATATTTCAGATTTAGAATAGGTCTCACCGAGCCTTCTGGTTTCAGTACCACAATATAGTGTGGAATAATACCCCTTTCCTTGTTGTAGGAGGGGTACTTTGATTATCACCTGCTGGGAATACAGCTTGTGAATTGTTTCCAATACTGCCTCCCTGTCGGAGGGAGACGTTGGTAAAGCAGACTTCAGGAACCTGCGAGGGGAAACGTCTCGACTTTCCAATCTGTACCCCTGGGATACTACTTGTAGGATCCAGGGGTCCTGTACGGCCCCAGCGTCATGCTGAGAACTTGGCAGAAGCGGTGGAAGGCTTCTGTTCCTGGGAATGGGCTGCCTGCTGCAGTCTTCTTCCCTTTCCTCTATCCCTGGGCAGATATGCTTATGGGGACGAAAGGACTGAGGCTGAAAAGACGGTGTCTTTTTCTGCATAGATGTGACTTAGGGTAAAAACGGTGGATTTCCCAGCAGTTGCCGTGGCCACCAGGTCCGATGGACCGACCCCCAAATAACTCCTCCCCTTTATACGGCAATACATCTTTGTGCCGTTTGGAATCTGCATCACCTGACCACTGTCGTGTCCATAAACATCTTTTGGCAGATATGGACATCGCACTTACTCTTGATGCCAGAGTGCAAATATCCCTCTGTGCATCTCGCATATATAGAAATGCATTCTTTAAATGCTCTATAGTAAATAAAATACTGTCCCTGTCAAGGGTATCAATATTTTCAGTCAGGGAATCCGACCAAGCCACCCCCGCGCTGCACATCCAGGCTGAGGCGATCGCTGGTCGCAGTATAACACCAGTATGTGTGTATATACTTTTTAGGATATTTTCCAGCCTCCTATCAGCTGGCTCCTTGAGGGCGGCCGTATCTGGAGACGGTACCGCCACTTGTTTTGATAAGCGTGTGAGCGCCTTATCCACCCTAAGGGGTGTTTCCCAACGCGCCCTAACTTCTGGCGGGAAAGGGTATACCGCCAATAATTTTCTATCGGGGGAACCCCGCGCCTCATCACACACTTCATTTAATTTATCTGATTCAGGAAAAACTATAGGTAGTTTTTCCACACCCCACATAATACCCTTTTTTGTGGTACTTGTAGTATCAGAAATATGTAACACCTCCTTCATTGCCCTTAACAAGTAACGTGTGGCCCTAAAGGAAAATACGTTTGTTTCTTCACCGTCGACACTTGAGTCAGTGTCCGTGTCTGTGTCTGTGTCGACCGACTGAGGTAAAATGGGCATTATAACGTCCCTGACGGTGTTTTAGACGCCTGGACAGATACTAATATGTTTGCCGGCCGTCTCATGTCGTCAACCGACTTGCAGCGTGTTGACATTATCACGTAATTCCTTAAATAAGCCATCTATTCCGGTGTCGACTCCCTAGAGAGTGACATCACCATTACAGGCAATTTGCTCCGCCTCCCAACATCGTCCTTATACATGTCGACACACACGTACCGACACACAGCACACACACAGGGAATGCTCTGATAGAGGACAGGACCTACTAGCCCTTTGGGGAGACAGAGGGAGAGTTTGCCAGCACACACCAAAAACGCTATAATTATACAGGGACAACCTTTATATAAGTGCTTTTCCCTTATAGCATTTTAATATATGTAGTCATATCGCCAAATCAGTGCCCCCCCTCTCTGTTTTAACCCTGTTTCTGTAGTGCAGTGCAGGGGAGAGCCTGGGAGCCTTCCCACCAGCATTTCTGTGAGGGAAAATGGCGCTGTGTGCTGAGGAGAATAGGCCCCGCCCCCTTTTCGGCGGGCTTCTTCTCCCGTTTTTCTGAGACCTGGCAGGGGTTAAATACATCCATATAGCCCCCAGGGGCTATATGTGATGTATTTTTAGCCAGAATAAGGTACTATCATTGCTGCCCAGGGCGCCCCCCCCAGCACCCTGCACCCTCAGTGACCGCTGTTATGAAGTGTGCTGACAACAATGGCGCACAGCTGCAGTGCTGTGCGCTACCTTATGAAGACTGAAAAGTCTTCTGCCGCCGGTTTCTGGACCTCTTCACTTTTCGGCATCTGCAAGGGGGTCGGCGGCGCGGCTCCGGGACGAAAACCCCAGGGTGAGACCTGTGTTCCGACTCCCTCTGGAGCTAATGGTGTCCAGTAGCCTAAGAAGCCAATCCATCCTGCACGCAGGTGAGTTCACTTCTCTCCCCTAAGTCCCTCGATGCAGTGAGCCTGTTGCCAGCAGGACTCACTGAAAATAAAAAACCTAACAAAACTTTTACTCTAAGCAGCTCTTTAGGAGAGCCACCTAGATTGCACCCTTCTCGGCCGGGCACAAAAATCTAACTGAGGCTTGGAGGAGGGTCATAGGGGGAGGAGCCAGTGCACACCACCTGATCCTAAAGCTTTTACTTTTGTGCCCTGTCTCCTGCGGAGCCGCTATTCCCCATGGTCCTGACGGAGTCCCCAGCATCCACTAGGACGTTAGAGAAACTGGCATTCTTATTAATAAAAACAGGCATACTTATCGGTAAAAACTGGCATACTTATCGGTAAAAACTGGCATTCTTATCAATTAAAACAGGCATACTTATCGGTAAAAACAGGCATACTTATCAATAAAAACAGGCATACTTATCAATAAAAACAGGCATACTTATCGGTAAAAACTGGCATACTTATCAATAAAAACTGGCATAAACAGGCATACTTATCAATAAAAACAGGCATACTTATCAATAAAAACAGGCATACTTATCAATAAAAACTGGCATACTTATCAATAAATACAGGCATACTTATCGGTAAAAACTGGCATACTTATCGGTAAAAACTGGCATACTTATGAATAAAAACTGGCATACTTATCGGTAAAAACAGGCATACTTATCGGTAAAAACAGGCATACTTATCGCTAAAAATAAAAAAAAGTTCTAAACAATTTTTTTTATTTCTCATAAGAATGAATTGAAGTTAAATTAATTTGTTCCCAAGGTAGCTGAAAATGTATAAAAATGTACAGTAGTAACAAGTGCAGTCATTCCACATTCTCGCTAAATAGAGTATATCTTCTTCATCTCCACTTCTCAATAACGCCAGCATTCACGGCCACTCATTCTCATGCCATACACTGTCTCTCTGGCTGCTTCATATACGATTTATCACATGTCTTCTTTCATGTTACCTCTAAACTGAAATCCTGCTCCATTTCTACAGTACTGCTTATGTCCAGCCTGAGCTTATTTATATCACATTTTTCAATAGCATAACGGTTATATGGCGGGGCAATAACTAGGGGTGTTCGAGTGGTGGTGCCACCCAGGGCACAGTACCTAGGGTCCAGCACTGTCATTGCCCCTGGAACAGGATCTTGCATCCTACAAAGTGGCCTTCTGAAATGTCCGTCTGGAATGTCCTTTAGATGCTTAGGGGGCTCTTCTGCCATTAGTCCTGGCGGCAAGCCACTGTATAGCTGCCAGAAGCATCGTAAAGACACACCGAGTGGTCAGCTTCTCCATCATGTGTCGGCAGCCAGCCCCATGACAAGTTCTGGGGAGAGGCCAGCACAGGGCGCCATTCCAGCTGGCTATGGCCATGGTATATGACAAAAGATAATAAGAGCTGTACAGTATATCTAAAAAAAATGGTAAGTGAACATCTTACTACAAGGGATTACACGATTCATGTGTGGGGTCCAAATACTTATGCATCAGTATATATCAGTATTTTGTCAATACATGTTGGCCCAGTCCTTATCTGAAAATAACTTATTTTCATGAGACCCTAGAGTCCGCTTGTGTAAGACCTATTTGGCCCATCTCGTATCAGACTTTCATAAATGCACCACTTTCACAAGAGACTAATCTGTTCTCACACCTTTCACTTTTATCATTAGGACAGTGAGCTCAACTGTTACTTGGCTGAAGACCACACTGGCATACTGTGATGACCCATCTTTCTGTGTCATACAATGTTATGTGTTTGTGGCATGCAGGGAGCAGGGTGATAAAAAGTTGCAAGCTGAGAAGATCATATTCTGTGAGTTCATAAATGTCAAACATTTTCCTCTCTTGCTAGTATAATCTGCCAGGGCTGTTGAAGAACACTGCATTCACAATGTCTTTCCATTGAGTTATACTGTATACTGTGTTAGTAAATTGAATTCTCTAGTATACAGAGTAAGAGTATACAACGTTTCATTAATTGCTTCATTGTAAAAGTGTTTCCTCTGAAAGTGTGAGTGTTGTTTTCTGTTGGCTCAAAATGTGTTAGATGGGAGGACGAAACAATCCAACATAATGCAATTTGGATTTTAAATTGCCAGAAAAGCCATTAAAGCAACACAGTCGCAATGGAAAATATACAATGCATTAATTAGATGTGCCTGTATGTTTTAAAGGATTAAGGCTTCTATACAAGTATTTCCTGTACACTTTCTGGGCTAATACTGCATATAACAACTCATAATAAATGTCCACTATAAGAAAAATTTTCTATTCTGAAAATATTATTTCAAATAAATAAATAAATAAATAACATTTGTGAGCTTTTGTTTTTAATAAATCTGTAATAGCCTAATTATAAGTAATATTCTGCACATCATAACCGATATGTAATAGCCTGTGAGTTGTAGGCAATGGCACAAATCTGACAATTTAAGTTTAACCCAAAGGTTTAAAGTGCCAGTAATTTAAAAGGCAAAAACCAACCTGGTTTTGCAGATACTATAGATTTTGCTGTCCCCTGTCAAAAAAAGTTTCATGCACATTGCCAGGGGTTTCAAACTCTGGGTTCCATCCTCGTTGTCAGTGGTTTCATGCTCTGGTTTCCATGCTCATTGCTAGGGGTTTCATGCTCTAGTTTCCATGCTCGTTGCCAGGGGTTTCATGGATGGGTTCCATGCTTGTTGTCAGGGGTTTCATGCTCTGGGTTCCATACTCATTGCTAGGGGTTTCATGCTCTGGGTTCCATGCTCGTTACCAGGGGTTTCATGGATGGATTCCATGCTTGTTGTCAGGGGTTTCATGCTCTGGGTTCCATGCTTGTTGTCAGGGGTTTCATGCTCTGGGTTCCATCCTCGTTGTCAGGGGTTTCATGCTCTGGGTTCCATGCTCATTGCTAGGGGTTTCATGCTCTGGGTTCCATGTTCGTTGCCAGGGGTTTTATGGATGGGTTCCATGCTTGTCAGTGGTTTCATGCTCTTGGTTCCATGCTTGTTGCCAGGGGTTTCATGCTCTGGGTTTAAAAAATCAAAAACAATTCTTGCTGCTCTAAATATATGGACTAAGGGGTCTATTCAGGAAGCAGTGAAAAGATTGAAGAAGTGAGCAAGTGGGGAAGTTACCCATGACAACCAATCAGCTTTGAAGTTTCATTTATCAAGTGCATTCTACAAAATGATACGTACAGCAACAGCTGATTGGTTGCCATGGGCAACTTCTAAACTGGCTCACTTCACACTTTTCACTGCTTCATGAATAGACCACTATATCGCCAGAATCACCTCTGGGACTGCAGCTTGCAGGTTATTTGCCTATGGTCCTCATATATATTGTTTCCAGATTTTTTTTTTTCTCTGACGTCCTAGTGGATGCTGGGAACTCCGTAAGGACCATGGGGAATAGACAGGCTCCGCAGGAGACTGGGCACTCTAAAAGAAAGATTAGGTACTATCTGGTGTGCACTGGCTCCTCCCACTATGACCCTCCTCCAGACCTCAGTTAGATTTCTGTGCCCGGCCGAGCTGGATGCACACTAGGGGCTCTCCTGAGCTCCTAGAAAGAAAGTTTATTTTAGTTTTTTATTTTACAGTGAGACCTGCTGGCAACAGGCTCACTGCATCGAGGGACTAAGGGGAGAAGAAGCGAACCTACCTGCTTGCAGCTAGCTTGGGCTTCTTAGGCTACTGGACACCATTAGCTCCAGAGGGATCGACCGCATGGAACTGGCCTTGGTGTTCGTTCCCGGAGCCGCGCCGCCGTCCCCCTTACAGAGCCAGAAGCAAGATGAGGTCCGGAAAATCGGCGGCAGAAGACTTCGTTCTTCACCAAGGTAGCGCACAGCACTGCAGCTGTGCGCCATTGCTCCTCATGCACACTTCACACTCCGGTCACTGAGGGTGCAGGGCGCTGGGGGGGGGCGCCCTGAGGGCAATATATGACACCTTGGCTGGCAAATCTACATCATATATAGTCCTAGAGGCTATATAGATGTAAAATTACCCCTGCCAGTATTCCAGAAAAAGCGGGAGAAAGTCAGTTGAAAAAGGGGCGGGGCTTCTCCCTCAGCACACTGGCGCCATTTTCTCTTCACAGTGCAGCTGGAAGACAGCTCCCCAAGCTCTCACCTGTAGTTTTCAGGGTCAAAGGGTTAAAAAGAGAGGGGGGGGGGGACAAAATTTAGGCGCAATATTGTATATACAAGCAGCTATTGGGAAAAATTCACTCAATATAGTGTTAATCCCAAAATTATATAGCGCTCTGGTGTGTGCTGGCATACTCTCTCTCTGTCTCCCCAAAGGGCTGTGTGGGGTCCTGTCCTCAGTCAGGGCATTCCCTGTGTGTGTGCGGTGTGTCGGTACGGCTGTGTCAACACGTTTGATGAGGAGGCTTATGTGATGGCAGAGCAGATGCCGATAAATGTGATGTCGCCCCCTGTGGGGCCGACACCAGAGTGGATGGATAGGTGGAAGGTATAAACCGACAGTGTCAACTCCTTACATAAAAGGCTGGATGACGTAACAGCTATGGGACAGCCGGCTTCTCAGCCCGCGCCTGCCCAGACGTCTCAAAGGCCATCAGGGGCTAAAAAACGCCCGCTCCCTCAGATGGCAGACACAGATGTCGACACGGAGTCTGACTCCAGTGTCGACGAGGTTGAGACATATACACAATCCACTAGGAACATCCGTTACATGATCCCGGCAATAAAAAATGTGTTACACATTTCTGACATTAACCCAAGTACCACTAAAAAAGGGTTTTATGTTTGGGGAGAAAAAGCAGGCAGTGTTTTGTTCCCCCATCAAATGAGTGAAAGAAGTGTGAAAAAGCGTGGGTTCCCCCGATAAGAAACTGGTAATTTCTAAAAAGTTACTGATGGCGTACCCTTTCCCGCCAGAGGATAAGTTACGCTGGGAGATATCCCCTAGGGTGGATAAGGCGCTCACACGTTTGTCAAAAAAGGTGGCACTGCCGTCTTAGGATACGGCCACTTTGAAGGTACCTGCTGATAAAAAGCAGGAGGCTATCCTGAAGTCTGTATTTACACACTCAGGTACTAGACTGAGACCTGCAGATAGTGCTGCTGCAGCGTGGTCTGTAACCCTGTCAAACAGGGATACTATTTTGCAAACATAAGACGTCGTCTTATATATGAGGGATGCACAGAGGGATATTTTGCCGGCTGGCATCCAGAATTAATGCAATGTCCATTCTGTCAGGAGGGTATTAGAGACCCGACACTGGACAGGTGATGCTGACTTTAAAAGGCACATAGAGCCTTATAAGGGTGAGGAATTGTTTGGGGATGGTCTCTGGGACCTCGTATCCACAGCAACAGCTGGAAAAAAATTTTTTTACCTCAGGTTTCCTCACAGCCTAAGAAAGCACTGTATTATCAGGTACAGTCCTTTCGGCTTCAGAAAAGCAAGCGGGTCAAAGGCGCTTCCTTTCTGCACAGAGACGAGGGAAGAGGGAAAAAGCTGCACCAGTCAGCCAGTTCCCAGAATCAAAATTCTTCCCCCGCTTCCTCTGAGTCCACCGCAATGACGCGGGGGCTCCACAGGCATAGCCAGGTACGGTGGGGGGCCGCCTCAAAAATTTCAGCGATCAGTGGGCTCGCTCACAGGTGGATCCCTGGATCCTTCATGTAGTATCTCAGGGGTACAAGCTGGAATTCGAGGCGTCTCCCCCCCGCCGTTTCCTCAAATCTGCCTTGACGACAACTCCCTCAGGCAGGGAGGCTGTGCTAGAGGCAATTCACAAGCTGTATTCCCAGCAGGTGATAGTCAAGGTGCCCCTACTTCAACAAGGACGGGGTTACTATTCCACACTGTTTGTGGTACCGAAACCGGACGGTTCGGTGAGACCCATTTTAAATTTGAAATCCTTGAACACATACATAAAAAAATTCAAGTTCAAGATGGAATCGCTCAGGGCGGTTATTGCAAGCCTGGAGGAGGGGGATTACATGGTATCCCTGGACATCAAGGATGCTTACCTACATGTCCCCGTTTACCATCCTCACCAGGAGTACCTCAGATTTGTGGTACAGGATTGCCATTACCAATTCCAAACACTGCCGTTTGGACTGTCCACGGCACCGAGGGTCTTTACCAAGGTAATGGCAGAAATGATGATACTCCTTCGAAAAAAGGGAGTTTTAATTATCCCGTACTTGGACGATCTCCTTATAAAGGCGAGGTCCAAGGAGCAGTTGTTGGTCGGAGTAGCACTATCTCGGGAAGTGCTACAACAGCACGGATGGATTCTATACATTCCAAAGTCACAGCTGGTCCCTACCACACGCCTACTGTTCCTGGGGATGGTTCTGGACACAGAACAGAAAAAAGTGTTTCTCCCGCAGGAGAAAGCCAAGGAGCTGTCATCTCTAGTCAGAGACCTCCTGAAACCAAAACAGGTATCAGTGCATCACTGCACACGAGTCCTGGGAAAAATGGTAGCTTCTTACGAAGCAAAATTCCATTCGGCAGGTTCCATGCAAGAACCTTTCAGTGGGACCTCTTGGACAAGTGGTCGGGATCGCATCTTCAGATGCATCTGCTGATAACCCTGTCTCCAAGGACCAGGGTATCTCTACTGTGGTGGCTGCAGAGTGCTCATCTTCAAGAGGGCCGCAGATTCGGCATACAGGACTGGGTCCTGGTAACCACGGATGCCAGCCTTCGAGGCTGGGGGGCAGTCACACAGGGAAGAAATTTCCAAGGACTTTGGTCAAGTCAGGAGTCGTCCCTACACATAAATATTCTGGAACTGAGGGCCATTTACAATGCCCTAAGTCTGGCAAGGCCTCTGCTTCAAAACCAGCCGGTACTGATCCAATCAGACAACATCACGGCAGTCGCCCATGTAAACCGACAGGGCGGCACAAGAAGCAGGATGGCGATGGCAGAAGCCACAAGGATTCTCCGATGGGCGGAAAATCACGTCTTAGCACTGTCAGCAGTGTTCATTCCGGGAGTGGACAACTGGGAAGCAGACTTCCTCAGCAGACACGACCTACACCCGGGAGAGTGGGGACTTCATCCAGAAGTCTTCCAACTGTTGGTAAACCGTTGGGAAAGGCCACAGGTGGACATGATGGCGTCCCGCCTACACAAAAAACTAGATATTGCGCCAGGTCAAGGGACCCTCAGGCAATAGCTGTGGACGCTCTAGTGACACAGTGGGAGTACCAGTAGGTTTATGTATTCCCTCCTCTGCCTCTCATACCAAAGGTACTGAGAATAATAAGAAAACGAGGAGTAAGAACGATACTCGTGGTTCCGGATGGGCCAAGAAGAGCTTGGTACCCAGAACTTCAAGAAATGATATCAGAGAACCCATGGCCTCTACCGCTCAGACAGGATCTGCTACAGCAGGAGCCCTGTCTGTTCCAAGACTTACCGTGGCTGCGTTTGACGGCATGGCGGTTGAATTCCGGATCCTAAAGGAAAAGGGCATTCCGGAAGAAGTCATTCCTACGCTGATAAAAGCCAGGAAAGAAGTAACCGCAAACCATTATCACCGTATTTGGCGAAAATATGTTGCGTGGTGTGAGGCCAGGAAGGCCCCAACAGAGGAATTTCAGCTGGGTCGTTTTCTGCACTTCCTACAGTCAGGGGTGACTATGGGCCTAAAATTGGGTTCCATTAAGGTCCAGATTTCGGCTCTGTCGATTTTCTTCCAGAAAGAACTGGCTTCACTGCCTGGAGTTCAGACATTTGTAAAGGGAGTGCTACATATTCAGCCCCCTTTTGTGCCTCCTGTGGCACCTTGGGATCTCAACGTGGTGTTGAGTTTCTTAAAATCACATTGGTTTGAGCCACTTAAAACTGTGGATTTGAAATATCTCACGTGGAAAGTGGTCATGTTATTGGCCTTGGCTTCGGCCAGGCGTGTGTCAGAATTGGCGGCTTTGTCATGTAAAAGCCCTTATCTGATTTTCCATATGGATAGGGCAGAATTGAGGACTCGTCCCCAGTTTCTCCCTAAGGTGGTATCAGCTTTTCACTTGAACCAACCTATTGTAGTGCCTGCGGCTACTAGGGACTTGGAAGATTCCAAGTTACTGGACGTAGTCAGGGCCTTAAAAATTTATATTTCCCGGACGGCTGGAGTCAGGAAAACTGACTCTCTTTTTATCCTGTAGGCACCCAACAAAATAGGTGCTCCTGCTTCTAAGCAGAATATTGCTCGCTGAATTTGTAGCACAATTCAGCTGGAGCATTCTGCGGCTGGATTGCCGCATCCTAAATCAGTAAAAGCCCATTCCACGAGGAAAGTGGGCTCATCTTGGGCGGCTGCCCGAGGGGTCTCGGCTTTACAATTTTGCCGAGCTGCAACTTGGTCAGGGGCAAACACGTTTGCTAAAATTCTACAAAATTGATACCCTGGCTGAGGAGGACCTTGAGTTCTCTCATTCGGTGCTGCAGAGTCATCCGCACTCTCCCGCCCGTTTGGGAGCTTTGGTATAATCCCCATGGTCCTTACGGAGTTCCCAGCATCCACTAGGACGTCAGAGAAAATAAGATTTTACTCACCGGTAAATCTATTTCTCGTAGTCCGTAGTGGATGCTGGGCGCCCATCCCAAGTGCGGATTGTCTGCAATACTTGTATGTAGTTATTGCCTAACTAAGGGTTATTGTTGAGCCATCTGTTGAGAGGCTCAGTTATATTTCATACTGTTAACTGGGTGTAGTATCACGAGTTATACGGTGTGATTGGTGTGGCTGGTATGAGTCTTACCCGGGATTCAAAATCCTTCCTTATTGTGTCAGCTCTTCCGGGCACAGTATCCTAACTGAGGTCTGGAGGAGGGTCATAGTGGGAGGAGCCAGTGCACACCAGATAGTACCTAATCTTTCTTTTAGAGTGCCCAGTCTCCTGCGGAGCCCGTCTATTCCCCATGGTCCTTACGGAGTTTCCAGCATCCACTACGGACTACGAGAAATAGATTTACCGGTGAGTAACATCTTATTTTAATTGCTTCTGTGTTTAACATTTCTGCAACAGCAATTTTTGTTCATAGATGTCTGCAATTATTATGGGGCACATTTATTATAAAATGTGGTGTGCCCCAAAATATTAACAATCCTTCTGCCGTATATCGTGAAAATAAGGATCCTTTATTTGCTTAACACTTAACTGGCATGGTCAGATCCCATGCGACCTCGTCACCCCACTGTGTTCCCCAGTTTTTGACAAGGAAATCCGTTCTGCAGCTGTGCATAATATAATATGCAAATATTTAAAAAAAAATTACTTTTTAAACTATATTGAATAAAAAAATTTTTTAAAACACTGTTATGAACAGCTTTGAAGGGAAAAATCGTCAGTTAAGTGGTTGAATGTAGCCATTGAAATAGCCGGGACACAGGCTGTAATAAGAACCCTTTCTGGCGATCAGGAAGAGGATGAGTGATTACGGATGCGATCACAGATTTTTATCATTCATGGACCATATTTGCTGATCATCTGTTCAAGAGTACCTTGAAATCTTTGCCAATCGCAATAGGTTAAACAATCCATGGTTCAGGTTGTGGCAAAGGAAGAGTGCCAGCGGCTGCACATTCCCAGTACTTGAAAGCGATGGGGTTTTGGAAACAGGTGCATGACATCACAAAGTGGCACACAGTACAGTACACTATGTTTACACTGTCACAACAAATGTAAAAATAACGCTATAAAAAATGACAAAGATAATAGTAAATTAGAGCAATCAAAAACAAAACCACTATATTATGAACCTCATTAATGGCTTTGTCTGTGAACCTGTCTGGACGGTTGGATACCAAATGTGCAGCCATATCCCTGCATTAATTAGCTCTCATTTAAAAGTCATTGAAATTAATTGGTGGTAAAAAATGATATTATGCTGTAAGTGAGCGCAATTAAATACAAGCCTAGGAATTCTGATTCTATTATATACAATTACAAGCTCTGACAGTCTGTTCTGGAATAATGCAATTTCTGAAACAGTATGACCCTACACAGAGGGAGACATACCCTGTGTATTACTACAGAGTAGTTTATTTGTGATTTCCTGTAAGTGATCAGTAGGACATTGGTAATTAAGGTACTTGTGCACACATTATATGTTTTTATGCATCCGTCAGCATACATTGTGCTTTTCCACCAGTGTGCGGTTTGCTCATTCTCTTATACCCCCTTTCCACTAGCTCTAAAAATCCGGGTAAATGCGCGGGGGCGTGCATTTATCCGTGTTTTTTTCTAGTGGAAAAGGGTCCCCCTGCAAATTCCCGGATCAAGTGATCCGGGAATCCTACCCGGGTAGCTTGCCGTTGTGAACACGTGTTCAACCTGGCAAGCTGTGTAGTGTAAACGGAAGCCGTGTAGATGCGACACAGCTCCCGTTCACTAGCGTCACTAGCAGCGTCACCAACCCGGCAATATTGACCCGTGCTCAGTAGGTGGAAAAGGGGTATTACTGTACCCTGTTTTGCTTAGGCGTATAGACAGTAGTCAGTTGACAATGGTCAGACAATGGTCAGTTGAATAACTTCACCTCTTTGTTTAGGTAATTTCCACTATTGTCAGATTTCATGGTTTTGCGTTTGTGCTCTAATCAGTTGTTGTGCTGCTTTACTGTGCTGAAAACACTCTGTGATCTATGGACATCTGTGCTGTACATGTACTCAAGATGGCATCTGTGTGCTGGGGGCTTGTGTACCTCTTGGAAATATCTGGGTCACCCCTGTCTGTCTGTCTGCCCCTCCCCTTTAGACTGTAAGGTTTCACGTGCAGGGCCCTCTTCCTTCTTGTGTTTTTACTTCCCTTACTCATGCTGTCATCTCCTACATACCCCCTACAACGGCACCTAACACTCGGTTTCCACCACTGCTGTTTATTACAGTGTTATGACCGCTAATGCAGAAACGTTTATATACCATGTAACTGTCCTCCATTGCCTTCTACTGTAAATCGCAGCTTTCTTGTTTTGCTCAATTGCATATGCACTTTGTTAGGCGCTGCAGAACCCTTGGGGCGCCATATGAAGGCTTCACCGATGATGGATCAACAATTTCATAATGTGACACAGTGCAGGTTTGAATCTTTGTCCGGCCACTGCAGCCAATAGACTAAGAGCCTAATTCAGAAATGAATGCAAATCTGAGATTCACAGTTGAGTAATTATCATCTGCCTGCGCATGTCTAAGTTGCACTGTGCCGTTCCTGCGATGGTTTTGCGATGTCACGAAACATCTGAAATGGTGCATTTTGTTTTTTAACTCCTCTTCGTGTACTTCAGTAAATCCGCCGCACAATAATGCAGATGGGAAATGTAGCGTGGGGAAACAGGATTGGAAGTGAGAAATTTCAGAACTAAGGGCCTAATTCAACATGGATCGTTATTCTGAGAAATTGCAGTTCCCTGTGCAAGTTTGCCATAGCCTCGCAGATCGCGATCCATTCGCAGATGCAATTTCAAAGATTTGTGGCCGTCTGAGTTAATTAGAGTAGGTCTGAGGCTGCCACTAATCTGCGACTAGAAGTGGTCTGCGCTGATGTCAGAGACCCTTCCCAAAAACGTCTGGGCACGCCTGCATTTTTTCTGACACACCCAGAGAACGGCAGGTTTTCGCCAAGAAACGCCGGCTTCCTGTCAGTCAAACATTGGCTACATTGCGGTTATGATCTGTACGCAATTTCTGCTGCTGTTACCCCTTGCGCGTGCGCAATGCGAATGTTACACATGCGCAGTCGCTCAATTTGCGAATTCTCTGAATACTGATCATTGCTGAATTAGGCCCTAAAACAGTAACTGCTGTACCAAGCATTCTAGTAAACTTGAATTTTAGATGAATATATTTTATTTTGTTAATAATAAATCACAGTTATAGGATTGTGTAGGAATAAATTACTTGGTTCATACCTATTGTAGCAATCAGTTAACATAATGCCCACCCAGGCCGTGCCATGTGCAGAGCCAGACTAAGATGGGTGGCACAGGAGACAAGTGCCCCGGGCTCCCCCAATTCGAAGGACACCTCTCAAACATGAGTTAATACTGTAGTACTCAGTGTAGCATCTCTGGTTTGCCTGTGCAGTGAGTAGCAGAGGGAGAAGGTGCAGTGGTGCTGGGGGGGGGTACTCTTTATCCAGCCTCGGGCCTGTTGGAGGAGCCCAGGGGGGTCCCGGGGGCCCGCTGCTACTCCACCTTTCCTGATGTAGACAGCACACCTGCACTGGGTAGAGAGGAAGCTGCAGCAGTGTCCACTCTCTCCCTGTTTGATGTGCGTGTTGGGGGGGGGGGGGGTGTTGAGCGATCGCACCTATGTGTCCGTGGAGGAAATGGGTGGGGTTTGGAAGTAACCATCCTCCCAGTTTGTGTAGAGAAAAAAAGTAAGTTACCCTGTGGCTAATCTGGAAATAAATGGCGTTTAACCAGGCGGGGTTATAGAGGAGGTGGCGCTATGCATTCTGGGAACAGTCAAAGCTTTTAGCCTGTTGGTCCTCGGATCAAGATCCTACTCTGCACCCCAATGTTATTCCCTGTGGAGCCCAGTGTACCTTGCAGAAAGAGATTTAACAACAGTAAGTTCTTACCATAAATCTTGTTTTATTAATAATAAATGGTGGTACAGTCTCAAGTAATGGACAATACCACAGGATTTTGCCAATCTGATGGATGTACTGTATGGTAAATTACGGTGCTTAAATTAAAATGTGAAACAAATACATACAATGAGACTCATCTCTAGTTTCCAAACCTTCAAGCGTTCCCTGAAAACTCACCTCTTCAGGCAAGCTTATCACATTTCGGACCCATCCACACACCTTCAATACCTCCCTATCTAATTACATTCCCTCTGCACAGTCCACACATAACCTCACATATTTTGTCTTTCTTCGCTTTCACATCCTCCTGACCCTTGGCATTGCTGTGTTACCATATCATACAGCCCACCAAGAAACTTTGCAATTTGGCAGGACCATTATGCAATAGACAGCACCTACCCATGTGTATAAATGCTTACTTCCCTATAGCGTGTAAGCTTGCAAGCAGGACCTTCCTACCTCTATGTCTGTCTGTTATTACCCAGTTTTGTTCTATTACCGTTGTTCCAATTGTAAATCACGGAATATGCTGCGCAATATGAGAAACTTAATAAAATAATAAAAAATAAAAATTCAGTGGAATAACACATAAAACACTAAATATGGGATGGGGTTTTGTGTGTGTGTGAGTGTGTGGTTGCACTGAGACAGGGATGGGAGGGGGAAGGGGGGAGGTTGTGATTTAAAGGAATTAATGAGATGAGTAGCCTGCTCTTTAAAGGACTCTGTATTCAAGCAGTTTCTCATTAAACAGACTAATTGCCCTTTTGGGATATTATGGGATATTATAATGCTGGATATTATGTGTGCTTTTAAAGTGTAAATAGGCATTGCTGCCGACCCTCTTTGTGTAATTAGAAGTGTGTATATATATATATATATATATATAGTCCTCCTTTGCTTCTAGGGTCAAATCTAGGTAGTTAAACTTGTGCCTGTCAAAGAGATGTGAAAAAATGTAAATTAAAAGTGTTGGTGTTGAGAGAATTAACAAATTGAAGAGCAGTGTCTAGATCCCCATACCTGATAATAAATAGGTTGTCAATGTAATGTCCATAGAAGACCAGGTGCACTGCAAGGTCATTTCCCCATACCAGCTGTTCTTCCACTTGTCCTATATAGAGATTGGCATAGCTTGGCACAAACCTGGTGCCCATGGCTGTCCCCATGACTTGTAGGTAAAATGTGTCTGAAAAAATAAAATAATTGTGTTTACGGATAAAGAAAATAGAATTGAGAATAAATAATTTGCTTATTCTCTCTATTTGTTATGATAAAAATGTATTGCTATAGTAAACAGAGTTCAGCTTTGTGATATACTTAGCTCCGGGGTTGTACTGAGGCCCGGAACTTCTTTGTTTGTTGTATAATAATTGGTTGCCTAGTAATGTATTTCTACCTCTGGGGTCATGTGACAATGGACATCACGAGTTAATACAAGCTGGCTGGGTCCCGGCCCTTGCCATATAGCGCTACAGTCATGTGACCAACTGCCCAATCACCTGACCAGGTTGCGCGACGTCACGGATGGATGTTCATAGTGCCGTTCATGTGACGGGAAAGTCACATTATCGAGAAGAACCGTTGAACACCAACACTCCTCGACTCCCTTGTCAAATAGGGGAAGGAGTGAGTAAATCTGCACATGTGACCAGCCTAACCCAATCATCGTGCATAATAGGTAAAACTGAGTCTGACCAACCGAATAATGGGTTATATCCCTGCCAGTCACATGACCGGAATGAATGACATATAAAATACATTTCTTTAGGGCTATAATGCTCGTTTTTCATTATTTACAGATCCTTATCTATAGGTTTGCCTCCTTATCTTTACTGACTAGGAAAATTGTGATTTCTAAAAATATATGTATCTTAATTAATGCAACACAGGTGATACTAGTAATCTAATTGTTCACCTTTTATAAGGGTGTCCAGTGCATACTTGCCTACATTGAATTTCTCCTCTCCAGGAGAGACGCTGCAGGAGACTTCAGGGGGCGGAGCCAGTTTGTGACATCAGCAAGCCCCGAATCCAGAAAACACAGCGATTTGAAGGTCCGCGGGAAGGGGCGGGTCTAAAATGACCCGATTCGCATCATTTTAACCCCTTCCCCAGTCCACGGACCCACGAACATGGGAAAGTTTCTCTCCATCGTGCCCGCATCAGTAGGATGCGAGCAGAATGCGGGAGACCTGTCTACTCTTCCGGGGGTGCAGGGGTTACCCAAAAAAACAGGAGCCTCCCGCAGCTTCCGGGAGAGTAGGCAAGTATGGTCCAGTGCCATGCAATGTCACCTTTGAAAAAGCTGCCTATAAAGAGAAAAACACGTCAGTTGGTTCCCCTTTAGGTCAGTGGATTGACGTTTTCACAGACTCTTTGGATAAGACCTACGTGGATTTTTCAATTGGACTCCATAAAAATTGAGCTGACTCTCCGTTGCCACGTCTCGGATCATCGCTAATTGGAATCTGCCCCAGGAAATAGCACAGGATTGGTAACTATACCCACGTATCAGGACACCTGTTGTGGGTCATTGGACTGAATTACCTACCCAATTCTGGGCACTATTCTTGCATAATACCACCTAACTGGGCCCAAACAAATCAGACCATAAGAAAAAGGGGGAACGAGGACATATGTTTCACTTATTTGCGATTCATGACTTTTTAAAGTGTCATTTAATATAGCACACTGTGTGGCTTATATGTACATTTAAATCTATGTTTATTGTATTTGAGCGCTGTCCCTTTATACAATTTCTTATGTTGTTCCCTTGCAGTCTGGTAATGCAGGTGAATGTGGTTTTAGTGTGCTAGCCGACGGGTGGTTTAAAACGCCCAACTGTCTCGCTTTCGTGGGACAGCCCCTCTTTTCTGGGATGTTCACACCCGCAGGCTGCAATGTCCTGCGGGGGGAATGTTGGGAGGAAGCTCAGTCACTTCTGATTTGCATAGCAGAGCAGCGGGTGAATAGATGCAGTGCACATGCGCCTACCAGTGTGGCACTAGTGACAAGGCTTGCCAACGCCTGCAAATTATCTTGAGTGCCTATTATTGTTCTTTGTTTTGGTTCCAGACTTTTACATTTTGTAGAAATACATTTGTGACTATTCCAGACCTTAAGAGGTGGTCATGAGTAATTGTGGTTGCTAAGCAGCTGGCTGGCCAAGTACTGCATTGTACACCTACAATATAACATTATAAAGAAAGTTCAAACTACATTTCTTTACGTAAGCTGTAGATTATTTTCCCTGCATTTTTCTATATTTTTGTCAAGATAATTACATGGATTGTAATGAAATGATGGAATGAATGGACCCCTCTACAGTGTTATACCAATGTTGTAATGCTACTTTACACGTTAAACTAAAATGAACATGTTACTGGACTTTTGTAAAACTAGAAACCCTTCCTGGGTTTAATAAATAAATGAATAAATGAAGCACAACTATTGCTGTACCAAGTCTCACCAAAGGGGGTGGTATTGAGGCTCTTTTAAAAATTAGCACTGGAATTCAGTTCAATGTAATGGATGCAATTGGCCGCTCTGGAATGGCTAATGTGTCCATCTACATGGAAAGTTTTGCCTTGCATATATTAGAAGTGCTAAGTAAAACTTGAGATGTCGGGGTTACTGTAATTGGCCAATACATGCTCAGCTAGTCACCATGGCAGCACATCACGTTAATGTGAATCCCTTACTAAGAATTGCCTCTGTACGTGGAAGGTAAAAATAGCTCACAGCTTACTTTCTGTGATGTCTGACAAAAGCAATATATAAGCAATAATTGATTACAAATATGTATTTTTTTATATGGTGCCACCAAGTGTCCTTACAGTGAGGATTACAATAAAATATACAAATCATACATATAGAAAAAGGTTCAGACAAGACAGTACAGGGGTAAAAATTATACAGTGAGATAATGAGGAACAATGACAGACTGAGACACCAATTTTCCACCCAAGTCCTGGGTCTGCTCCGAGATTTGCAACAGTTCCAAACCAGATTTGAGACCCGGGACTGACCCTTTCCACCACGACTCCAACTTGGATTATTCCCGGGTCGGAGCCGTGTACACTGCACATGGGTGCAGCAGCAGCAGAAGAGACTCCGACAACACCCCGAGACATCACTGGCCCCCCCTGGATGTGTGACAGAGTTGAAGAAAGCAGCGTCCCAGCCACAAATCTTCCCATGGTGTAAACGGGAGCTGGGTCAGATGACCCGGTTTACCCATTTACACTGCATCTTAATCCGGGTCCTTACCGTCCCAACCCCACAAACGAGCCAGGTTGGATTCCCTGGTCACTGGACCCGAATTAACCCTTTTCCACTGAGCCACGACCCAGGTTATAACGGCAATAATCCAAGTTTTAGCGGCAGTGGAAAAGGGGTATTAGTAATCGTAGTGCTCATACACTCCATGCCTTAGAAGGGCGGACAGAAAGGTTCAGAGTCGCTGAGTATAGCTGTGTACACACTGGAGCATTGTTGGGCTGATTTGTCGTTTCGTAATGACAAATTGCCTACATCGCTCAGTGTGTGCGGGTGATTGCATGCTCCCATGGTCGCTGGAGGTAAAGTCGCTGGAGGTAAAGTGGTCGCTGGAGGTAAAGTACCAGATAACCAGCTCCTAACTGTCATTTTTCAAACCCAGCCTGTGACATGACAGTTACATAGAAACATAGAAACATAGAATTTGACGGCAGATAAGAACCACTTGGCCCATCTAGTCTGCCCCTTTTTTATTTTATCCTTTAGGCAATCTCAACCCTTTTTTAACCTTAATTCTTTGTAAGGATATTCATATGCCTGTCCCAAGCATGTTTAAATTGCCCTACAGTCTTAGCCTCTACCACCTCTGATGGGAGGCTATTCCACTTATCCACTACCCTTTCTGTGAAGTAATTTTTCCTTAAATTTCCCCTGAACCTCCCCCCCTCCAGTCTCAATGTATGCCCTCGAGTTCTAATACTTCTTTTCCTTTGAAGAATGTTTCCCTCCTGCACTTTGTTAAGACCCTTGATATATTTGAAAGTTTCTATCATGTCCCCCCTTTCCCTTCTCTCCTCCAAACTATACATGTTAAGATCTTTTAGCCTTTCCGGGTAAGTTTTGTGATGTAGACCATGCACCATTTTATTTGAACTTCTTTGTACACTCTCTAATGTATGTATATCCTTCTGGAGATAGGGTCTCCAGAACTGGACACAGTATTCCAGATAGGGCCGCACCAATGACCTATACAGTGGCATTATCACTTTTTTTTCCCTGCTACTGATTCCTCTCCCTATGCAACCAAGCATCTGACTTGCCTTTCTCATTGCTTTGTTGCATTGCTTTCCTGCCCTCAAGTCACTTGAAATAGTGACTCCTAAATCTCTTTCCTCCTCAGTAGTTTCCATTATAGTACCCTTGATACTATACTTAGCCTTTGGGTTTTTGAGACCCAAGTGCATGATTTTGCATTTTTTAGCATTAAACTGTAGTTGCCACGTTCTTGACCATTTCTCAAGCCTACCTAGGTCATTAATCATTTGTTTGACCCCTCCCGGTGTGTCTACCCTGTTGCATATCTTTGTATCATCTGCAAAAAGGCAAATCTTCCCTTCAATACCATCTGCAATGTCGCCAACAAAGATATTAAAGAGAACTGGACCAAGTACAGATCCCTGTGGTACTCCACTGGTAACATCTCCTTCCATAGATTGCACTCCATTAACTACGACTGTTTCCTATCCTGCAACCAGGTTCTTATCCATTTAACTGATTTATAATCCACCCCCAGGCTTTCAAGTTTATTTAGCAGTCTGCGATGTGGGACAGTGTCAAATGCCTTACTAAAGTCTAGATATGCTACATCTACAGCTCCCCCTTGATCTATTATTTTCATCACAGAGTCAAAAAAGTCAATAAGATTTGTTTGGCATGATCTCCCACCAGTAAATCCATTCTGTTTTGGATCCTGTAAATTGTTTGATTTAAGATATTCCACTACTCTTTCTTTTAATAGTTTTTCCATTACTTTCCCTACTACTGATGTAAGGCTTACTGGTCTGTAGTTACTTGCTTCTTCCTTGCTTCCACTTTTGTGCAGTGGAACTACATTTGCTCTTTTCCAGTCCTCTGGAATAGCACCTGTATTTAGTGACTGCTTAAATAATTCTGTTAAAGGTGTAATCAGCACATATTTTAGCTCTTTGAGTATCCTTGGGTGTATCCCATCTGGTCCCATTGATTTATCCACCTTTAGTTTTGAAAGTTCTGTTAGGACCTTCTCCTCTGTAAATGTATTTTCATCTACCTTATTTTTATGAATGTCCGTGCAACTTAACTGTGGCCCCATCCCTTCTTCTGTAGTAAATACTGAGCAAAAATAATTATTTAGGTGATCTGCTATTGCCTTGTCTCCCTCCACCAAATGCTCACTCTCTGTCTTAAGTCTTATTATTCCTCCATTTGATTTTCTCCTTTCACTTATATACTTAAAAAAAGTTTTGCCCCCTTTATCTACTGACTGGGCCATTTTCTCCTCAGCTTCTGCCTTTGCACGTCTGATCACTTTCTTAGCATCCTTCCGTCTGTCCAGATACACCTCTTTGTCGTTATTATTTTGAGTCTGTTTGTATTTCCTAAAAGCCATCTTTTTTGCTTTCACACTAGTTGATACTTCTTTTGTGAACCACACTGGCTTCCTTTTCCTGGTGCTTTTCCTAACCATTTTGATACAAAGGTCTGTTGCACTTAGTATTGCACTTTTCAGTTTTTTCCTCCTCTCCTGCACTCCTTCCAAGTTCCTCCAGTCTGCCAATGAATCACTTAAACATCTCCCCATTTTTGCAAAGTCAGCATTTCTAAAATCCAACACCTTTGTTTTTGTGTGACAGGAGTTGGATCCTGTCTTTATACTAAACCATACTGCTTGATGATCACTGGATCCCAGGTGCTCACCCACATGTATATCAGATATCCTATCCCCATTGTAAGAATTAGATCTATTTGCTTGAGAGATGCTCCCTGTAAGGAATGTAGAAATTTGCCACTTGTTGCTGAACTTGCAAAAGACCCCTCCCAATTTACATCAGGTAAATTAAAGTCTCCCATGATTATGACTTCTCCCTTTAAAGCCATTTTAGAGATGTCCAACAATAGGTTCCTGTCCAAATCCTGCCCCTGGCCTGGTGGTCTATAGATCACCCCAATGCGAATAATGTCCTTCTTCCCAGTTTCTATGGTGACCCAAAGGGCCTCAGTTTTGGCGTCAATATTTTGTATTAAAGTAGTATTTATGCTTTTTTTCACATACATTGCTACCCCTCCTCCTATTCTTCCTATTCTATCCTTCCTAAATAAATTGTATCCTGGTATCGCTAAGTCCCAGTCATGATTCTCATTGCACCAAGACTCTGTAATTGCCACAAAATCCAGGTTATCCCTTGTCGTTATCGCAATTAGCTCTGGAATTTTGTCTCCTAAGCTCCTAGCATTTGCAGACATAGCTTTAAGAATTTTATCTGTGCATTTGTTATTAGTAGCCATGTCCAGAGCGTACAAAATAAATGACAAGTTTAAAGTTGAAATTACCTGTTTGGGGATGTTGCTCAGTATTTGTTTTCTTTTACTAATCAGTAATCATACTCTGTCCTTTACACCATGACTACACCTTACTAAATATAAAGATATAGTACACCTGACCACAATGGGTAAATATTCAAAGGAGGTAAACACCAGTCAGTATGCAATAATAAACTGTTTCACCGAGCAACTTCCCCACACATGCAATGACATTTACAAGAAATCATTACATCAAGAAACATACATAAGTTTGCATAAGAGAGAACTGTAGTGAGCAGATTGGGGATGCCTTTTCATTGGTTTTTAAAAACAGATAATATGCATAAGATGAATTACATACTTTTGAGGCAATAAGGCAGTCCATTTGTGGTAGTGTTGGTGTGTTGATGTTTCTCTTCTGTTTTCCCTCGGTTTAACGCAGGTATAATGCTATTTTTATAATAACACTTCTATGTAAGCACTATTAGCCGATGGCTATCCAGCCGTATACTAGACTTTAAATAGGAACAATAGCCATGTGAATGCAATGATTGAAAACTCCACCCAATACAATCCCCCTTTAAGCTAAGGCCATAAATTAGCTTAGAAAAACAGACATTACATACCAATAAGGCAGCCAACTATATCTTTACAAAGAGAAAAACATCCAAAAAAATAAAATAAAACTCGCTTTTTCAATATACCGAAACTATTCAATCATGATATTCATTTGACATAATCAGCAAATGCAGTACAACTTGCTGGGATGTGCAGTTCCACGTTAGGAGCTGATTGGCTGGTACTTTATCTCCGTCCACTTTATCTCTATCCAAGGTTAGGTAAATAGGCCCCTAGGTCATAGTAAATAGACCCCTAGTGATATTGTTATTGTTAGCGACCTTGTTTGTGCTAACGAAGGACAGAACATGATCGTTCCGTCCTTCATTAAAGTCATCCCAGTGTGTACACAGAATCTTGGCTCAAGGGTATTTGTTCCTATGTTGGATCAAATGCTCGCCACTCCAGTGTGTACCCAGCGTATGGGCAGGAAGGCACTAGAGACAAGGATGTATATGTAAATAGGGTGCAAGGTCTTTGAACTGGCACAATCCTAGCCACTGAGGCTGTAGATTTAAAACGCCAACAATTTATAAGACAAACCACGTTGGTTTTTCCTTTTAAATATTGCCACTTGAATGCTACTGCCTTAATTGCTGAGATGATGCCAGTTCATGAAACATATACCCTTAAGGAGTGTAGGATGAGAACCAAGTGGGTGGATGGCCTTCCTCATCAGGGTTTCTTGTAACCCAGAATCCCAGCCTATGCATAACCAGAAGGACAGACACTGAGGGGTTTATTTATGAAGCCTCTGGTTGTAAAACCCAAATCTTCTGATCTTGTTTATTTGCAATATTTAAAAAGGCAATGCTTTCACACAGCTAGGTATTGCTTGTGAAAGCATTGCCTTTTTAAATATCAGATAAAAACACAATCAGAAGTGCAGGGTTTTACAATCTGACGCTTCATAAATAATCCCCTGAGTTGCTGTGTGTAAAGGGCCCCATACACTAGAGCGATAATGCCCGATTTCAGCCCAATTCGGGCATTCGTCCCGATATATTGGGTGAAATCGGGCATTTTTGAGGTGTCTCCGGGCCGATCTGATGCGCGTTTCCGTGAGCATCGGATCAGATCCTCCAGATTGAATGTGCTGCACATTCAATCAGGTCCGACCTGGGGGCATGGCTGGGATAGCCCAGGATACATCGGATGCAAAAGGACAGTATCCGATGTATCCTGGGCGATCCTGACCCCCGGGTGCCTGCCGGCGTGATCGCCTGTGATCGCCTCCGACATGAGGTCAGACAAGTGTATGGGGCCTTTTAGAGTGAGGTGAAGTAACAATATAAATGATCTTACTTTAACATATATAGTAATAAACAGAGAATGGTATCCGTTTCGCAGGTCGACCCTACTTAGGTCGACAGTTACTAGGTCGAACACTACTGGTTGACATGGTCATGGTCGACGTGGCCAAATGGTCGACACAGGACAAATCGCCACCTGAAACGGTCGACATGGCTTTTTAAAATAAATAAAAAATAGATTTTGAACTTTTCCATACTTAACCATCTACGTGGACTACAATTGGGAATAGTAACCTGGCAAGGGGAAGCGGTACACTAGTTGGGGTTCCTAGTCATGTTACAGAAAATATGACACCAAAAACAGTTTGTCCATGTCGACCATGTCAGTGTCGACCAATAGTGGTCAACCTAATGACTGTCGACCTTAACATGGTCGACTGTTCATACCAGAACCACAGAGAATGCATTCTAAACTACCTCTGATTTATTTATTAAATGTGATTGTATGTGCATTTATGCGTGTATTTCGAGGTGGGAATAAGCCAGAACGCGCAAGGAACTGTGCACCTGGGCAAAACCGTGGACAACTATTGGGCGATCAGCCAGATAATTGTACAGTGTGTGTGCGACCGATCCGGAAGTGTGGACCAGTCTGACATGCCTGGGTCATCCAGCACGTCCAATGCAGTAAGTTGTAAGTCTGGGAAGGAATGGGGAAATGTCTCCTTCCCAGGGGAGGAGTGCAGATATTGGGTTCCATACATTGTGAAGATCTCACAGGGAATGGCCATGATATCTGCAGGGTGTCAGGCTGCCAGATAAAATGGCTGTCGGACTGACATAATGGGGGTTGTTCAGAGATGGATGCAGATTGCTAGATACTCAGCCAGATCTGCGTTCATCTCCGCACATGCTGGGGGCCGCTCAGCATGTGTGAGGCCGCGCCCCCCCCCCCCCCCCCCCCCCGATGCATCCGCAGTTAGAATGCGGAGGCATCGGATCTAAGGTTGACCCCTGGCTGCGCTGTCAGGCGGTCAGCGGCCATCTTTTTTTGGGGGGAGCGGTTGCATATGATGTCACGCAGCTGCCCCTAAAACAGTCCCGGCCTGCCCCTGTTTTCCCGGTGCCGTCCCTGTAATGCCGCAAACCCCGCCTCAGGAACGCTCGCGCCTGTCAATCCCATTGCAGCGGCATCCTTCAGGAATGCGACTGCAATGTGTAAGGTCCACCTGGAAGCGGCTGATGTGAGCGGCCACGCGGCTGCGTCCAGGCCTGAATCGAGCCCAAATTGCAGTGCAAAAATCATTGGGATCTCTGTTATGCTCCAACCATCCCAGGTGATCTTTGTGATTCTTAAACTAAAGTAAAAAAAAAAAAGAAATTCATCTTGCATCCTGAGAAATGATAAAATAAATTGGTGCTTAAAATGCTTTACAGCTGCAAACGTCAGTCTTTCAAATGAAGATTCTTTTATTTTTGCTGTGATTTTTCTTTAATCAGATTCTCTCCTGAATATATCATGCCTGTTGTGGAGTGTTGTTGGCAACTTCTGTTAAGCTCAGAAGGACCCTAAGAACGACACAGTTAATGGAATCACACGCTTGTCTCGTCAACCATCTATAACAATGCCTTGTTTATACTCCTTATGCAATTAATGTCTGTGGTTACCTCAGCCTTGGCCATTTCTAGAGTATTAGGCATCTAGGTGCTTGTAGGCACAATTACATCAATTCCAAAGTAAGCACAAACCTTGTGTATGACCTACAGAGAAATATTGTACAGGTTGAGTATCCCATATCCATATATTCCGAAATACGGAATATTCCGAAATACGGAATTTTTTGAGTGAGAGTGAGATAGTGAAACCTTTGTTTTCTGATGGCTCAATGTACACAAACTTTGTTTAATACACAAAGTTATTAAAAATATTGTATTAAATGACCTTCAGGCTGTGTGTATAAGGTGTATATGAAACATAAATGCATTTTGTGCTTAGACTTGGGTCCCATCGCCATGATATCTCATTATGGTATGCAATTATTCCAAAATACGGAAAAATCCGATATCCAAAATACCTCTGGTCCCAAGCATTTTGGATAAGGGAGACTCAACCTGTATTTGTTATTTGTGGCTGGCATCAAGTGAATGATCGATAACTACCTTCTGGTTGTCCAATAACCATGGGTAGACAGGAGATAGGTAATTCACCATGCGAAGAAAGGGAAATAGATGATTTAGTATCTTAAATATCCTCTGTGTCTTCAGAAATGGACTTGTGACCTTCCTTTACAGGCCTGGCGATTGTCCCCAGTCAATATAAGCTGCAAGGGAAACACATGTCACGTTCTCAGCTTCCTGCGTTCCACTGAGCACAGATTGTCAGCCATCTGCCTAACAAATGCAAAGGGAAAGTGGCAGAAAGCAGTGAGAAGGACATTCCATCTGTGGTGTTAGATTGCGGCATGAGATCCTTGTTATGATTCTTGTGAGAGATCCAGTGTAAGCCACCTGAAATAGATCTCTGTTTCATTATGTACTAAGAACCGTACATTCTCAGCAGCAACATGTAGCAGAAAGAAGGAGACTGAGGGGTATATTTACTAAGCCTTAGATGGATGTAAAGTGGACGGAGATAAAGTAACAGCCAATCAGCTCCTAACAAAGTAACAGCCAATCAGCTCCTAACTGTCACAGACCGGGTTTGACAAATGACAGTTACAAGCTGATTGGCTGGTACCTTATCTCCTTTCACTTTATCTCCATCCAAGGCTTAGTAAATAGACCCCTATATTATTACACTATTGGTCACTGTTACACTGAGCCAGATTAAGACCCCATGGCTCTGGACATGGCACTGCCCTATGTTCCATCCCTGAAAAATGCATTTTCTAGACAAACCGGCTCCAAAATACTTTACCTTTTTTTCCCTGCACGTATTGTTCTCAGGATCCGAGTCCTCAGATCCACAAACGGTTGATGGTGGGGAGTGTACATATTACTGTTTATTATAGGTATTTGTTATTTACAGTATGTAAATACTCCACAGTGCCACTTGCACTTATACAACTGTTTTAAATCACTTATCTTTAACTTCTGTTGACTGAAATGGATTCTTTTTTGAGTGCTTAACAGTACTGAACTCTAGAACCTACTGTATATACATTATATACCCACTTCAGCCTCCACATAACATGAATAGCGATTCAAAATCAGGCCCACTATGCATGACAAAGGTGCATCTGCAATTTTCTCCTCTTAAGCCCAGTACCCACGGGCCGATGCAGGAGAGATGTGTGCTGAGCGAACCGCTCAGCACACATCTCTCCTGCCGCTCAGCACAGCGCAATCTGTGCTGAGTGTGCGGGGGGAGACGGGCGCTCACTTCACCCAGCGGGTGAAGTGAGCGACCCGCTAGATTGGCCTGCATGCAGGCCAATCTAGCAGCAGCAATAGCGATGTGCGGGGCCGCGCATCGCTATCGCTGAGGGGGCTACACACGGAGCGATCATGCTGATATTCTAAGCAATCTAGTCAGATTGCTTAGAATATCGCTCCGTGAGTACCCCCCTTAACAATGACTGTCAGTAATTGCTATCTCTATAAACCACAGGCCACTATTTGTCCTAGCCGACAGATTCCATGAGCCGGATGTACTAAGCGGAAAATGCGGTAAACCCCCTGTTTACCGCATTTTCCTGATGTACTAACCCACGTCCGGCAGGTCAGTGCCGCGGTGGGGTTCGCCAGCTTTAGCTGGCGATAGTCCATAGAAGCCTATGGGCGTCTCTCCGCGGCGCTGTGTGCCCTGCGGCCGCCCCCGTTACCTCGCACATGCGCAGACTGACTCCTGGGGCCAAATCCCGGAAGTCAGGCTGGCGCTGTGCATCGCGGAGGACAGCTCTTATCGGAAGAGCTGTCCTCCGCAATGCTGATCGCATATGTTAGTACATTTGCGATCAGCATCGTGGCGCAGGGCGGCGATGCCCCATATGCGTCACCCACCCTATAAGGGCAATCGTACTGCTGCAATTGTGCCCAGCAAGACGCTGATGTCCTTCTGGCTTTTTCACGCTGGATTTCCTGTTCATGTGCGTACTGTAGATCCCATTTTCTCAGTAGTCTGTTTCCCATAGTTACACTGTGTATACAAGTGGTGGCACTCCTCTCCTCTTTCCTGCTTCTCTGCACTTGCATGCAGGTTTTATGCAAGTCTTCTTCCTGATCCGAGTGTGCATTGTATGTAAAATCTGAAGCTGTCAAATGATAAATTTAGGCTGTCAGACGGAAAGCCAGCCATGTAATCACAATGCCGGAGAAAGCGGCTGAACGGACAATATTGCGCTGTGTTTCTGGCATCTTAAAATATGAGTTCTCAGTCCTTGACTCTCTTATAAAAAAATAAAATTAAAAACAGAAACAATTCCTAATTAATAAGAAAAAAGAAGAAATTGATATTTTTGGCTGAGATGTATAGTAGCGGAGGAGGCAGGAATGAAAAGGTCTACAAAGGATTTACAGACAGTTGGGTAGGAAGAGCGTACGCTTTTGTTACGGTCAACTGCAAACATGACATGTGGAAGCAGATAAGAAATGCGTGGCCAGTTTTGGACAAGTAATACGTATTTCTATGCCACACAGACAGTGCCTTGTTACACATTTTTGTCAGATGCAGTTCATTATATTATACTTGTAGCTTCCTCCTCTTTGATCCCCGTCATCTTCTGGCTGCTCCTATCTCCTTGCTGGCTGACCGACATCCCCTCCCTCCCCTTCTTTCCCTAAGCACTTTCAGTCCTATCTTCCTTTATTTAAGGCACACATTTCAAAATACTGGACATAAAGCCATCACCTCTTACATTGCAGTCAAGTCACCTCACAAATGGGACTATTTGCTTCGGGAAAGGAAGCCTTCAAATTGTAATTATGGGAGTAAAACAGACCGGATCGCAGCAGCAAATTTGTTAGCAGTTTGACAAATCCATGGGGGTCATTCCGACCCGATCGCACGCTGCACTTCATTGCAGCGGTGCGATCGGGTCGGAACTGCGCATGCGCGTCGTTGCTCGGCGACCCCTGTCGCCGGGCTACAACGCTGGAAACGAATAAAGCGGTCGCAGTGGCAACCGCAAGAAGATTGACAGATGGAAGGCGTTCCGGGGCGTCACCTGTCCGTTGGGGGCCTTTTTCAGAGAGTGGTAAGAAAAACGCAGGCATGTCCAGGAGAACGGACGTCAAAGCCGGCCCCATCATCGCTGAGATCGTCGCACAGGGTAAGTATGTCCAGGGTTGCTCTTATTTAACGTGAAACTTTTTTAGCAAAGCAGGGCTGCACAAGCGATCGCAGCCCTGCTATGCTAAAATACACTCCCCCATAGGCGGGGATTAGTTGATCACACCAGCAGCAAAAAGTTGCTTGGTGCGATCAACTCGGAATGACCCCCCATGTGCACTGCAGGTGGGGCAGATATAACATGTGCAGAGAGAGTTAGATTTGGGTGGGTTATTTTGTTTCTGTGCAGGGTAAACACTGGCTGCTTTATTTTTACACTGCAATTTAGATTTCAGATTGAACACACCCCACCCAAATCTAACTCTCTCTGCACATGTTATATCTGCCACACCTACAGTGCACAGGGTTTTGCCCAACTGCTAACAAATTTGCTGCTGCGATCAGATCTGAATTAAGCTTTATGTGTAGCTACTAGTAATTGTCCTACTAGTAATTGTCAGGCGCACAATATACGTTTGTAAAAAAGAATCAGTATTGCAGCTAAGCAGATCTACAGTATGTAGTGTGTGGCTGCTGGGGATTGGATGTGTGGCTACACAATACATACTGTAGATCTTTCTAGTTACAGTGCTTTTGAACTGACACAAGTAGCTTCATATAGTTATAATATGCATTCTTCCTAAGCATGAGCAAATAGCCAATGTGTAAAGTGTCTGACTGCAATGTAAGAGGGGATGGGTTCAAGTCCTGGGTATTTTGAAATACTTGCTTTAAATAAATGAGGATGTGGCTTTATACTGTATGTGACAGTGACACTTGGAAAATAGATGCAGAACAGTAGGTGTGATAGCCTTCATTTTGACTTTACTACTAGACGTGGCCACTAAACGTGACGCTCTCAATGATTTCTGTTCCACTTGACTACTACCCCAGCCACCACAGAGCAGAATTAATTCATCTTTGTTGATTCAAATACGTTGTGCTGCATCAAATTGCATCGCTGCAACATCAACACTTCTGCGAACCGACCTGTTCCGTGCCGAGATTTGATTGGCGCAAAATTATGCTGCATCTTCACTCAACTGTAACTGAGATTTCCAGATCACTGTTCTCTGTAGCCATTACACATGTTGGGCCTGATCAGACATGTACGCATGTGCTGTTGCAGCTGCGATTCAGTGTGCAGCAGCTGTGCGAAAATATACGAATGTCACATTCTCAGTGATTTGTATTAAGACGCCCAACGGGCATATTGGTCGATAATCGACCTTCAAAATAACCCTATGATCGAACAGCATGGCCACAGTAAGCTAGACGCTGAAACCTCGGTAACTGCTCTTGGATGACAGTCACATACTGTGACACGCCCCCGAAACGATTGTGATATGCCTGAGTTTAAGCTGCTACTCCCCATTACATATGTGTCCTCATACATCCAGCCTCAATACGCCATGCAGTGTGAGATACCTGGCACCAGTGACCCACCAGTTCCCGTGCTCTATGTCGCTTGCAGAGTCTCGCTGTTCCTGATGTCCTGAGAGGGGCTGTTTGGCGTGACTTGAGCAATGATGTAGGAGGACACATCTGTACCTCTCAGAAATTCTCCCTGTCACTCACTTTGGGATTAGATCCCCCGAATGCCTCTACTATTGCAAGACCATTGTGGTTCATATGCAGTGCTACATATATGCATGCGCAGTAGCATAAACACAGATCCACAGTGTACTACATCAACTTTGTGGCCATCTCTGAATCGGGACCATTGTAATGTACTGCTATGTACTGCTATGCCGCTTTCCCCCTACATGTACAGCTCAGTTATCTCTCCCCTATCCGGGAAACTGGTTTCTTTCATAACAGAGTTGTAGTCACTCGTGTGTTTGAGTCTAGTGGGCCCTACACACTGGCAGATAATACTGAAAGATATGAACAATCTCATTCATTAATGAATGAGATACCGTTGATATCTTTCAGTGTGGAGTCACCAGCAAAGAACGATGCGCAGCCCCGCTCTCATTCATCGCTGGTGCCCCGTCGCTTGTGCATGCAGGCCAATATGGACGAGATCGTCTATATTTGCCTGCACTGCTATGGAGCCGGGTGACGGGGGGAGTGAAGAAACTTCACTCCCCCCGTCACTGCCCCCCCCCCCCCCCCCCGCCGCCGGGTTGCCCGTCGGCCGTATCCGCCGTCAGGCAGTCGGCAGGGGATCGCGCTGTGTGTAGGGCCCGTTACATACTGTACAGTGGCATTCTACAATCCAGGTACTTCCATGTGTTTCTGTGACACTTGTTCAGTGCTGCTGTCTGACTTAATGCAAAGTGAGATTAGTGAAGAGTAACTACGGCCATCTCCCTTCCCTATGTATATAGGAAATAATAGGTCAAGCACTCTGGAGGGATACTACTATAGTAGTACAATGAAAAAAGGGTGAATGGTATGATCTCGAATTTTCTTGAATGCAGCTACATTTCCTGAGAAAACCAATCAGACTTTCCCTAATTCTTACAAAGTACTGTATGCGCCAACATTGCAAGTCGGTGACTTGGATCAGTAAATAGCAATAATGACTACCAGGGCAGCAGAGAGCCTAGGTACTTTTCAGGGGGAGTGGCCTAATCACAGAAGGTGTGGCCATGCACCCTTAGAAAAAAGAAAGAAAAATTGTATTTTAAGCGCCTCCCTGGCCGCACTGCAGCCCAGCACATAGCAGCATCTGCTAGGATAAGGGGAAAAGCTGAAGCTGCTGCTGCCAGGGAGGAGGGGGACCTGGGTCCCACTGGGCACCTACATCAGACCTGGGCCCGGGTAATTAGTACTCTCAACCCTGGCACAACTATGAATACTACAGCAGTCTTTAGATGCATTCTTGTAGTGCTTTAACAATGCCTTCTGGTAGATCAGTTATGTCTTTCCCATTCAGGAGAAAAGTTTTCAGGACAATGGGCCCAACTCATGTTTGTATGGAATCGCACAGCTGCAAGGATGCATCTTTGCTAGTGATGAGCGGATTCGGTTTTACTCGGTTTTACTCGGTTCTCAAAACCGAATCTTATTGGCTATCCAAAACACGTGATATCAGTGAGCCAATAAGATTCGGTTTTGAGAACCGAGTAAAACCGAATCCGCTCATCACTAAAATTCTTTGCAATTCCGTTTAATTCAAATTCTAATGCACCAGGGGGCTTCTTTAGGATACAGACACCTCCTATTAGCATTAGCGAGGATCCGAGTGCTGCTTCTGAGGATGCAGCATCAAATAGCAATTGCGACCATCTGGCACCAACCAGCCTGCATAAGCTGAAGCTCACTCAGACTGGCGGCTGGATCCAAACACCAGGGTCCAGGAATTCTGCTCCGATGACTCAAACCTTGGACCCGTCATGTTTGTTTTGAAGAACGGTGCCGGGTGCTGTCCCCCCCAAACACCACAGCATGTCAATCATGCGGTGGCTGACAGGGGGCTGCGAGTGACATTGCAAGACCTGTTCTAAACATGCGCAGAATGAGTCTTGCGCCTGCACAGACCTCAAACATTGCATTTGTACCATCGGGTTTGCGTACAAATATGAATCAGGCCAAATGTAATTTGCATTACTGCCCATGGACAGTGCTGAGACTAAAGAATCTCTACTTATTGACAGACCGTTTTGGGGCAGATTTATTAAGCCTGGGCAGTGATAAATTGGAAGGTGATAACGCATCAGCCAGTCAGCTCCTAACTGTCATTTTTCAAACCCAGCCTGTAACTTGACAGTTAAGAGCTGATTGGCTGGTGCATTATCACCTTACACCAGAGATTTTCAACTTTTTACAACTCACGGCACATTGAACAAGATTTAAATATTGCCAAGGCACATTCAAATATAATGGTGATGCATGGTGCAGTTGCGTGTCCTAGGATGTCATGTCGCAGCTTCGCCATAGGTAACGCCTGAGCCACATCTGAGAAAGCCAGAAGAGCCCAACACTGCCCAGGCCCAAAATTAGAACTGGCTCTGCAACCACTAAACCCACCAGTATTGATCGTTCCAGAGCCTCAGTAGCGGCAAAACACTGACGGGCCTGGCTGTGCTTCTATGGCGGCACACCTGGAGACTGCTCAGGGCACACTAGTGTGCCACGGTACAGTGGTTGAAAAATACTGCCTTACACCTTATCACTTCTCCAGGCTTAGTACATCTGCCCCAGTATTTCTCAAATTTGGCTGCTTGCCTACCAAAATGTAGCAATGGACGAATATCGGTTGCACCATCGGACCACTGATGAACCCTGGTTGCTCAGAATGTCCATTGCAACTAATACCCCTTTCAGACTGACAATAGCCAGGTCGCACCCGGGAAAGTGTACACAGGTGCTTTCCAGGTGCGACCCGGCTTGAGACCCTTCAGACTTGCGGCCCAACTGGTGACGTCACCACTGACGCTACCAGAGGCTGTGCTTGGACATAATCATTTACAGGCACCGCCTCCTCCTATGCAGAGAAAGGGTGCCGGGTCGCCTTGACCTGGTATACCCATTCACACTGTACTGCATCCCGGGACGATCCCGGATTCAACCCTGGTCGAGACCTGGGATGAAATGCCTGGACGCTCGTCCCGGGATATTCTAACAAGACCCTTTCACCCTGAGCAAATTCCCGGGTTAATGTGCGTTCATGTGCAATAACCCGGGAAATTTTTGTCAGTCTGAAAGGGGTATTAGCTGCAGGGCCAGTGATACTGCATCCAAAGATGCAGTCGCTGGTTGCGACATGTCCCCAAACGGTTGCGACGTGCCTGCATTTTATTGCCCACTCTCCCGTTAACTGCCCTAAGCGGCCACTGTCTGCCAATCACTCTACTCCCTAATCCATGGTTTCCCAAACTGTGCGCCGCGGCTCCCTGGGGTGCCGCAGCGCTGTCACAGGGGTGCCGCCGCCGCAGCCTGAAGTTAGCCGTTGACAGGGAGGATGGAAGGGGAGACTGTGTGCTGCAGGAGCGGCGGGCGGGCAGTGAGTAGTCCGCCGGGGGGGGGGGGGAGTGCGGGCGGCTGTCCAGTATGTAGTTAGCCGGGGGGGGGGGGGGAGTGCAGCAACAAGTAAGTAATCAGCGTGGGGGCGGGGCACGGGCGGCTGGAGCGGCCGTCTATTCAGTAATCAGCGGTGGAAGGGGGAGCGCGGGCGGCTGGAGCGCCTGTCTAGTAAGCAATGTGTAATCAGCTGGCGCAGTGGGGGGGGGGGGGGGGGGTGAGGGAGGGAGGGTGCGGGATGTCTGCGGCTAGGTACAGCCGAAGTCAGCCAGTTGATCGGCTGCAGGGGGGGATGTTGTGCTCTCAGGTGCAGGGGAAGGGGGGAGGATGTTGTGCTCTCAGGTGCAGGGGGGGGGGGATGTTGTGCTCTCAGGTGCAGGGGGGGGATGTGCTCTCAGGTACAGGGGGGGTAACCGGTGACTGGAGTCACCTGGCAGGTAAGGGGTGGTGTTATGCGGGATGTGCTTGTGTGCAGGGGGAACCTGTGAGTGTAATAATCAGTGGAGAGTGCGGCTGCAAGCAGGCTGGAGTGGCGAAGGAGTGCGCTGGAGTGGCCAAGGAGCTGGCTGAAAAAGTGAGTAATGCTGCATTGGGAAATCTATAGGAGGGGGGTGCCTGCTGTAAGTGACTTAAGGGCCCTACACACTCGGCGACCCGCCGCCGAGCTGCCTGACGGCCGATATGGCTGTCAAACGACCCGGCGGTGGAGGGGGAGGTGATGGGGGGAGTGAAGTTTCTTCACTCCCCCCGTGACCCGGCTCCATAGCCCTGCATGCTAATATGGACAAGATTGTCCATATTGGCCTGCAGGTATGAACGAGCCGGCACCAACGATGGACGAGAGCCGGGCCGCACATCGTTCATCGGTGGTGCCTACACACTGAAAGATATGAACGAGTTCTCATTCATTAATGAACGAGAACGTTCATATCGTTCAGTAAAATCTTTAAGTGTGTATGTGGGGCCCCTTTACATGACGACAAGCTGGTAAGCAGCTTGGGGGCTGGTCTTGGTGCATGGATGCACAGGAGCCTTTTTAGATTGATTTATTTGACTGCAAAAAAAACTTATTTTATACAAAGCCTGGGTTTTATTTTTTTAATGGATGCAGGTGTTCGCTGCGCGGCGATGAGGCTAAAAAAACGGCACTTCTGCGTATGCGTCGCAATGCGCACGTGCGACGTACTAGTACAACGACCGATGTAGTTTCACACAGGGTCTAGCGATGCATTTCAGTCGCAATGGCTGCCGCAGAGTGATTGACATGATGTGGGCGTTTCTGGGTGGCAACTGACCGTTTTCAGGGAATGTTCGGAAAAACGCAGGCGTGCCAGGGAAAACGCAGGCGTGGCTGGGTGAACACAGGGCATGTTTGTGACGTCAAATCTGGAAACTGAATGGTCTGAAGTGATCGCAAGCGCTGAGTAGGTTTTGAGCTGCTATAAAACTGCACAAATTATTTTTGTAGCTGTTCTGAGATGAAAGCGTTCACACTTCTGCAAAGCTAATATACACTCCCATAGGGCGGTGGCTTAGCGTTTGCACGGCAGCAAAAAACTGCTAGCGAGCGACCAACTCGGAATGACCCCCATAGGGGAGTATTCATGTACACTACGGAAAATAAATTGATACTTATCACTATACATCGTAATTATTTTGGCGTAAGGGTGCCTTGAAAAAGTCAGGGAGACCCAAAGGGTGCCTTGGACTAAAAAAGTTTGGGAACCACTGCCCTAATCCACACTACGACCATCGTGACACATGCACAGTAGAAAAAATATTGTTTTACTTCATTCACCTCTGAATCAGGTCAGTAGTGTCGGTTTACTATGTATGTATATAATTAAACACGTATTATTTTCTTAAAAGTTTCATTGTCAACATTGTATAAAATAGTATTAGTTTTCTGGGTTTTATTTTAAATAATTATATTCAAATATCTCATTTAATTTCAAATTTCACTGTAAACTGAGATTTTTAATTAGATCGGAAAGTTTTCAAAGGCTTTTACATACAAATTGGTTCATTAAAATAAATAAATGAATAGCAGGGATGTGTTATTCTAAAAAAGATTGACGTGCCGCTGCAATTTGCCCTCAGATGAAATAAGTGGTGTGCATATTTGGAAGTGGGTTTTGCTTTGCAGCATCTTGCATCTTTATCTAAGCTATGTAGTTCCGTTATCTTGTTAGCTGAAACGACCATATACCAGGGCCAGTGCTTTGCACATGAAAGCACGTTAATGATTAACAATTCTTTTAGATGTTTTATTCAAAATTATATTTACATATATAGATAAATCAAAGCAGAAGAGATAAAAATAATTGCTGGGCCCAGGAGAACATTTAAAAAGGTTGAGAAGTGGTTGTGTGTGCATCTGATGCGCCCAGGGTTCTGGTATTGAATTGAAAATTAAAGTGGGATTTCTTTTTCCAAGCACACTCGATGCTCTCAACACTTTGGTTTTGTGCTGTTCGATTGATATTTTCCTACCAGCGCACTTCAAGGTACACCTACACAGTGCTTTTGGGAGATGATGTCCCCAAACTGTAAGTTGCCAAATCCAGCCTCATCCTAGATATTGCAAATCAAACCTCATCTTGCCAAACCCAGCCTCATTTTGCCAAACCTAACCTCATCTTGCTAAACCCAACCTCTTCTTGCCAAATCCAACCACATCCTGCCAAACCCAACCTCATCTTGCCAAATCCAACCTCATCTTGCCAAATCCAACCTCATCTTGTCAAATCCAACCTCATCTTGCCAAACCTAACCTCATCTTGCTAAATCCAACCTCATCTTGTCAAACCCCACCTCATCTTGCCATACCCAACCACATCCTGCCAAACCCAACATCATCTTGCCAAAACCAATCTCATCTTGCCAAATCCGACCTCAAAAACTGCTCACGCCATCTCCATTATCATTAGAGTGAAGGCATATTGGAATTGCCTACATTACATGTAGAACTTGGTATCTCAGACTCTAACTTATAATGCTCATGGTTGTATCTTGAAATACATTTTGAAAAATGTAACATATGTAACAATAACTGGTTTACCCACCAGCTGTACGCAGATTTCAAGTGTTTTTGTGAATTATAATTGATGTGGACCCTTCAGCAAAGACAGGATTAACCCCCAAAAATGAGGCCCATCCCACACCGCTATTTCATGTTATTGACCTCTCCATGGAAAATGAGGTCTAATGTTTGTACAGTACTAATAAATTGAATGTAGACCACTAGGGATATCCATTGAAGGTGTTAACACATACCTCTACTTGCCTACTCTCCTGCAATTTGCAGGAGACTCCCAATTTTTAAGGCAGTCCCCAGCATCTACGGTATATTAGCTGTACCTACCGAACCCAACATACTTCATAATGAAGCGGACAGAATAAGGAGATTAACAGGGTAATCTCAGCACCAAATGGAGGAGGCGGTACTAATTATGTTAGTTTTTGTCATTTAGCCCCACCCCCTTCTGCAGACCGTGCAATTTTGGGGCCTACTCGGCCCGCTTCCCGAAATGCCAAGCAGTGTCTACCATTAGGGCATCTCTCGGAGAGGAGATATGAAAAGTAGGTAAGTACAGTTCTGTATGTGTTACCATCGAGGGCGTACAACTATTGATGAGAAACCATTGATGTTTTCAGCAGGAATTCCTGCAATGGGCCAATCAGGAAAGTAGACTGGACTGAAAGGGGTCTAACTGGCAGGCCAATCACGGAAGGGGTGGGACTGAGTAGTGCTAGGGGCAGAACAAAGCTCTATTTCTCGGCACCTGAAATAACAAAATAAAAAAAATGCAGCTTTCTCATTCATCGATGAAGAAGCACCACCAGTTCTCTGCCATCGATGGCAAAACGATTGGTCATCCGTGGCAACCCATTAATGGTTGTTAACCATCAGTGGTCAACGAACATCCTTGTGCGCACCTGTGTGATTACTTTGTACTTAGCAAGAAGCACCCTCAACTATACACCTCCTATTGGCCAGTGCCAACTTATGCTCCAGCACAAATGCCAACATCATGCTCCGCAAACTTCTGCACATTGCTGTAAATCTAGGTGCACCAATGTAAAACAAGAGCCACATTTGATCTGCTGTGTAGAGGCAGAGACATACTCTTACTATATTAAAATTTAAACTTATGTTATAATAAAGCTGCATGGAATTTCAGTGCTACGTGAAAAATCTGGTGATATTTTAGCTTAATGTAGCAAAAAATTGCATTAGAACCCCTTGCAACCCAAAATAGGTTATCCAGCATGTTTAACTGTTAGCTACTGTAGGCAGGGCCGCCATCAGGGGGGTGCTGGGGGCACATCTGTCCCGGGACCAGCCTCTCTGACAGAGAGAGGAGGGCCCAGGATGCTCATGCAGCCACCTGCCCGCCGTCGTCCCCGCTGTTCTGCCGCTGTCCTCTGACCCTCCAACAACTCTGTATTGAAAACTTCCCTCCCAAAATGGCCGCCGCTACAGAGGAGACAGTTATTTAAGATACTAGAGGAGCCCTCTAGTATCTTGAATAACTGTCTCCTCTGAGGCGGCGGCCAATTTGGGAGGGTCAATACAGCTGCAGGAGGACGGAGGAGAGCAGCAGAACAGCGAGGATGGAGGCGGGCAGGCAGCAGCATCAGCATCCCGGGCCCTCCCGAAAGGGGCACATGTATGTATACATGACTGTGTGTATATAATACACACACACGTCACACACACACACACATTCATTCATTAACTAGTGCAATTCTAAAGCTGACTTCTCCACAGTGGCCTGTTTTGTCAGTCCCGGGACCCACAATTTCTGCTGGCAGCCCTGACTGTAGGTTAAATATTTTGGCCCAGATTTATCAAGCCTTGGAGAGTGATAAATAGCACGGTGATAAAGTACCAACCAGCTTCTGTCATTTTTTAAACATGGCAAGCCTGTAAAATGGCAGTTACATACCCTCCAACATTTTACACATGAAAACCGGTACAAATTAGGAAAGGGGGCGTGGTCACAGGTGAAAGGGGCATGGCCACGCCCCCTTTCCTATACTTTCAATGTTAATTTGGAGAGTCAAAAATCAGTACAAAGCCCTTTTTGGCCGGTACCAACCATAGAAAAAAGGTACTGTACCTGCCAAAAAGGTACAGTTGGAGGGTATGGTTGGTACTTTATCACCGTGCTATTTACTGTATCACTCTCCAAGGCTTGATAAATGGGGGCCATAATGTTTTCAGCTATAAAGCGAGAAGCTACCACTTCGTACATATGGCTCCTGCACTAAATAATACAGCTGAATTACAGAATCAGGCAAGTCGGTTTGTTCATCTTTTCTACAGGTACCGCCGCTGGGAAAGCATCAGAGCCCCTGGAATGGCCAATACTAGTGATACTCCTTGATGGCCATTGCATCCTGGGAGCTTTGATATATGTCAATCCCTAGATCCAGACATCCAGTAGAAATTAAAATTTTTGCTTTATTTAGCAGTTTTCTAAATTACTAGAACACACAAGAAATATCATCTGATAATATTGCTGTGTAATGTAAGTCAATAATCGCCACCAAATGTATATAGGATGAGAATGTTTGAAATAGCTTACGCTTAACTCACTTGTGCATGACTAAAGACATCCTGAAATCATGACATGTAGATGGTACTTTGGAATTGAAAACCCGTGTTACAAGGGATATTATTAACATCAATATGAATAAACAATGATATTGTATGTGGTAACTGTGTGGTACAGTGCTTTTCTAATAAGCCATTTTTTATTTCTGTTAATGCTGGTCATAGATCAAATAGATTTCCTACAATTCACGCCGTCCATGTAAATAATGATCTATCCTTCTGTACCTAGGAGTTTTGTCAGTAAGCATCTTTGCAGTTTTTTTTTGTTTGTCCCTTTCAAGCCGTCAGTTCTGTTTCCATAGTGCCAGTAGTTTCATCATGTAAAGCTCAAGACTGGCACTTGGCTGGAATTTACTAATTAAAATATTTTAAATGAATGCAGGTCTGTAGAAGATTTAAATGTTTCACTCCAAGGCACTCAGTTATTCAAATGGCATTATAAATACAGTACTTCATATAATTTTCTGTGACTTCATGGAAACAACGTTTGCTCAAACTGGTTTAGTTTTTCTGGGCATGCACTTACTGTATGTATACATAGGCAAACGTAGGGGGGTTTCCGGTTGCCCAAGTGCCTCAAATTATGACAATAGCAATGGTAATTAATACAAGAGCTGCAGCCACATTATGCAGTTTAATGGACAGAGCAGAGCTGCTGCACATGCCCAGTGGTAGCAGCTTTTTCTACCAAGTTTGCTGTGTGTGGATCTGACTCCTCCAGACCAGAGAGCAGCTACTAGGAAGAAGAGACAGGAGCCTTACCGTGAGGTGGGAGAATGTGTGCTTAGAAGTGCAGTTCTATTATGTTTTTATATTCATTTATTATGGTATGTTTATCCTTTTCCTGACCACTTATTTATATTATTTAAATTTGATAAAGCCTATACTAGAAACCACCTATAGTTAGAGACCATCTATAGTGTTAAATATTAATACTGTATTCCATTCAGTATCCAGTGTATAAAAAGACCAATGTGTACATTAATGTCCAGGGTCATTACTAGTTCTGCTTCTGCTCCTCCAGACTCCCGCACTTGCTCTAATGTTCCGCAGAGTGGGAGATTGTAGACTTCATTTGGAAACCCCCCTCTAGAAATCCTGCGTTTGCCACTGGTGTATATATTAAAGTTGTACAGTATGTATAGATTTTCTCATCAGCATAATTCTATCCTATAGAAGTCACATAAGATTATGAATATAAGTAATGAATTCCCAGTACATGTAGATGTACAGTAAACATACTTTTCATGGGCGATAAAACTTTTCAGTGTTTCATCAATGGTTTCCTTGGTAATTACAGCCTCGTACGGCTCACTTGTGGGAAGCATCATTTCTGAACATGGTATGCAAGCAATTAAAGGCCCTTGTTAAAACTGAATATGTCCAGATTTTGCCAGTTGTGTGGCAGAGTGTAACATATCTTGCTTTCTCATTCTTCATTATGTACATCTGTTGGTATTGTTTCCATGGATACAATGAAACTTAACATGAATGTCAGTGTCTTTGATATAGGACAGGTGGCACTTTTATTTCCCAGATCCCAGAGTACAATGTAATGCGCTAATAGACAAAATGCATACGCCCCACCTACTCAATGCAGGGGGAGTAATTAGAATCAATTTACTTCTGGTGTCATTGTTGACTCATATCATTGTTGGCCATGATGTATGAGTCCTGTAAAGGCGAGTATATGGCGGCTGAGATGATGGAATGGAGCGAGGGAGAAGGGAGGGGGGCAGATAGTTGCCAACACTGCTTTCAGGCAGGGAGGAAGGGGTTTTAAAATGTTTTTCAGAGCTACAACTGCATAACCATTATACATGGAATAGCTAGTGTCAGATTTTTTTCTTTTAGCTGAAACAGATTGAAGAAAGTGTTTTTATTTATTACCAGTTATTTATATAGCGCACACATATTCCGCGGCGCTGTACAGAGAATATTTGGCCATTCACATCAGTTCCTCTGTATTCCCTATCACATGTACACACAGACACATTCATAGCAGGGTTAATTTTTGTATACCTACCAGTATATTTTCTCTAACGTCCTAGTGGATGCTGGGGACTCAGTAAGGACCATGGGGAATAGACGGGCTCCGCAGGAGACATGGGCACTTTAAGAAAGAATTTAGATTCTGGTGTGCTCTGGCTCCTCCCTCTATGTCCCTCCTCCAGACCTCAGTTAGTTTGAATCTGTGCCCGGACGAGCTGGGTGCTGTTCAGTGAGCTCTCCTGAGCTTGCTGTAAGAAAGTATTTTGTTAGGTTTTTTATTTTCAGGGAGCTCTGCTGGCAACAGACTCCCTGCATCGTGGGACTGAGGGGAGAGAAGCAGCCCTACTTTCTTCTTAGTCTACTGGACACCATTAGCTCCAGAGGGATCGTACACAGGATCTCACCCTCGTCGTCCGATCCCAGAGCCGCGCCGCCGTCCCCCTCGCAGAGCCGGAAGACAGAAGCCGGGTGAGCATAAGAAGCAAGAAGACTTCGAAATCGGCGGCAGAAGACTCCAGTCTTCACTGCAGCTGTGCGCTATTGCTCCCACACACACCTCACATACTCCGGTCACTGTAAGGGTGCAGGGCGCGGGGGGGGAGGGGGGCGCCCTGGGCAGCAATTGAGACCTCTTTGGCAAAAGTTTAGCATATATACAGTTGGGCACTGTATATATGTATGAGCCCCCGCCAGGTAAATGTATATTTAAGCGGGACAGAAGCCCGCCGTCGAGGGGGCGGGGCTTCTTCCTCAGCACTCACCAGCGCCATGTTTTTCTCCACAGCACCGCTGAGAGGAAGCTCCCCAGCCTCTCCCCTGCAGATACACGGTAGAAGAGGGTAAAAAGAGAGGGGGGGCACATAATTAGGCGCAAAAATCAATATAAACAGCTGCTACTGGGTTAACATTAAGTTACTGTGTTATTCCTGGGTTAATAGCGCTTGGGTGTGTGCTGGCATACTCTCTCTCCAAAGGGCCTTGTGGGGGAATTGTCTTCAGATGAGCATTCCCTGAGTGTGTGGTGTGTCGGTACGTGTGTGTCGACATGTCTGAGGTAAAAGGCTCCCCTAAGGAGGAGATGGAGCAAATGTGTGTGTGAGGGGTGTCTCCCTCGACAACGCCGACACCTGTTTGGATACGTGTAATTAAGTGCTAAGGTGAATTTATTGCACAAAAGATTAGAGAACAGACAGGGAATCTACCTTCAGAGTCTCTCAATGCTCACTATCCAAAATAATAGACACTGATATCGACACAGTGTCGGCTACGATAATGCAAAGTTACAGCCAAAAGGGCAGGAAAGTATTCAATATATGATTATTGTAATAAAGATGATTTGCATATCACTGATGACTCATCTGTCCCTGACACAAGGGTACACATGTGTAAGGGGAAGAAAGCTGAGGTAAATTTCCCTCCTCTCATGATGAAAAAGAGCGGGAATCTCCAGACAAGAGACTGCAGTTTCCCACAAAGAATTCTCAGGGAGTATCCTTTCCCTACTAGAGCCAGGATACGATGGGAATCTTCCCCTAGGGTGTCACGTTTGCCCAAAAGGTAGCCCTGACTTAACAGCTATCCTCAGGGATCCTGCAGATAGCGTGCACATTCTGGTACACTACTCAGACCGGCGATTGTGTCGGCATGGGTTTATAGCGCTGTAGCAGCGTGGACAGGTACCTTATCAGCAGAGATTGAGACCCTAGTATGTATATATATATATGTATATATATAGATATATATATTAAAGATGCTGTCTTAAGATAGATATATATATTAAACATGCCCAAAGAGACATTAGTCTACTGGGTTCTAGAGTCAACGCTATGTTGATTTCTGCTTGATGTGTCCTGTAGAATATGCAATGGCAGGTGATGCCGACTTAAGAGGCATATGGAAGGCTGAGGATTGTGTGGAGAAGGGATCTCGGACCTGGTCTCCACAGCTATAGCTGGTAATTCTGATCTTTTGCCTTATATTTCTGCACAGCCTAGGAAAGCACGACATTATCAACTGCAGCCTTTCGAACACAAAGAAACAAGAAAGTCCGAGGTGCGTCCTTTCTTGCCAGAGGCAGGGGCAGAGGAAAGAAGCTGCACAACACAGCTAGTTCCCAGGAACAGAAGTCCTCCCCGGCCTCTACAAAATCCACTGCATGTCGCTGGGGCTCCACAGGCGGAGCTAGGCCCGGCGGGGGCACGTCTTCGTAATTTCAGCCACAAGTGGGTTCACCCCCTGTTGGATCCCTGGGCAATAGATATTGTGTCTCAGGGATACAAGCTGGACTTTGAGGAGATGCCCCCTCACTGACGGCCCTGCCGGCTTCCCCCCACGAGAGGGAAATAGATTTATCTGCAATTCACAAATTGTATCTTCAACAGGTGGTGGTCAAGGTTCCCCTCCTTCAACAAGGAGGGGGTTATTATTCGACCATGTTGTAGTCCCGAAACCGGACGGTTCGGTCAGACCCATATTGAATTTAAAATCCCTGAACATATACCTGAAAAGGTTCAAGTTCAAGATGGAATCGCTAAGAGCGGTCATCGCAAGCCTGAAAGGGGGAGATTTTATGGTGTCTCTGGACATAAAGGATGCATACCTTCATGTACCCATTTATCCACCTCATCAGGCGTACCTCAGAATTGCGGTACAGGATTGTCATTACCAATTTCAGACATTGCCGTTTGGTCTCTCCACGGCCCCGAGAATATTCACCAAGGTAATGGCGGAAATGATGGTGCTCCTGCGGAAGCAAGGTGTCACAATTATCCCATACTTGGACGATCTCCTCATAAAAGCGAGATCAAGAGAGCAGTTGCTGAACAGCGTATCACTTTCTCTGGAAGTGTAACGGCAACACGGCTGGATTCTATATATTCCAAAGTCGCAGTTGGTTCCTACGGCTCATCTGCCTTTCCTAGGCATGATCCTAGACACAGACCAGAAAAGGGTTTATCTCCCGATAGAGAGCTCAGGAGCTCATGACACTGGTCAGGAATCTATTAAAACCAAAACAGGTGTCAGTGCATCACTGCACTCGAGTCCTGGGAAGGATGGTGGCATCATACGAGGCCATTCCCTTCGGCAGGTTCCATGAGAGGACCTTCCAATGGGACTTACTGGACAAGTGGTCTGGATCACATCTTCAGATGCATCGGTTAATCACCCTGTCCCCCAGGGCCAGGGTGTCACTCCTGTAGTGGCTGCAGAGTTCTCACCTTCTAGAGGGACACAGATTCGGAATTCAGGACTGGGTCCTGGTGACCACGGACGCTAACCTCCGAGGGTGGGGAGCAGTCACACAGGGAAGAAAATTCCAAGGGCTGTGGTCAAGTCAAGAGACTTGCCTTCACATCAACATCCTGGAACTAAGGGCCGTATACAACGCCCTACGTCAAGCGGAGCACTTGCTTCGCGACCAACCGGTTCTGATTCAGTCAGACAACATCACCGCAGTGGCTCAGGTGAACCGCCAAGGCGGCACAAGGAGCAGAGTGGCGGGGACAGAAGCCACCAGAATTCTTCGCTGGGCGGAGAATCACGTAAGCTCTGTCAGCAGTGTTCATCCCAGGAGTGACAACTGGGAAGCAGACTTCCTCAGCAGACACGACCTCCACCCGGGAGAGTGGGGACTTCATCAGAAAGTCTTCACACAGATCACATATCGGTGGGAACTGCCACAGGTGGACATGATGGCATCCCGCCTCAACAAAAAACTACAGAGGTATTGCGCCAGGTCAAGAGACTCTCAAGCAATAGCGGTAGACGCCCTGGTGACACCGTGGGTGTTCCAGACGGTCTATGTATTTCCTCCTCTTCCTCTCAGAGGATAATAAGAAAAGGAGGAGTGAGAACAATCCTCATGTTCCAGATTGGCCACGAAGGACCTGGTATCCAAATCTGCAAGAAATGCTCACAGAGGACCCGTGGCCTCTTCCTCTAAGACAGGACCTGTTGCAACAGGGGCCCTGTCTGTTCCAAGTCTTACTGCGGCTGCGTTTGACGGCATGGCGGTTGAACGCCGGATCCTAGCAGAAAAGGGCATTCCGGACGAGGTCATTCCTATGCGGATAAAGGCTAGGAAGGACGTGACAGCTAAACTCTATCACCGTATATGGCGAAAATATGTTTCTTGGGTGAGGCCAGGAATGATCCTACAGAGGTATTCCAGCTGGGCCGGTTCCTTCACTTCCTACAGTCAGGAGTGAATTTGGGCCTAAAATTGGGCTCCATTAAGGTCCAGATTTCGGCCCTATCCATTTTCTTGTAAAAAGAGTTGGCTTCTCTACCAGAAGTTCAGATGTTTGTAAAGGGAGGAAGAGAGATGCAGATGCACACTCTTAGCACTAAGAACACTGATAACAAAAATAATTTAAATAAACCCTCACAATTAACATGCAGTATAATTGAAGTTCTTAGCACACATTTGCGCAAATATGCGGGCCCATGTACCGCGACCAGGTGACTTCATCACATGGGTCCCTAACATCCCTAATACTATCACATTCTATAAATTTATACAGGACTTACCTCTAAATAGGGCCTTATCAATGTGTGATCTGAAATGCAGGAACCCAGCTAATTAAAACACCTGAGGGTGAATGGGAGGAGTGCCAATCCAGAGGAAGGAAGCCTTGCCTTCCAGTGTACAATATATACACAAATATAGTGGAAAAAAGGGGGGAACCTGGATTGCACATCCTATTACTAAAGATATCAAGAGGTGCTATCATGCTGAGGCTTCTAATACTATGCTGGGGGAAGAGAGATGCAGATGCACACTCTTAGCACTAAGAACACTGATAATAAAAATAATTTAAATAAACCCTCACAGTTAACATGGAGTATAATTGAAGTTCTTAGCACACATTTGCGCAAATATGCCCTACGTCAAGCGGAGCACTTGCTTCGCGACCAACCGGTTCTGATTCAGTCAGACAACATCACCGCAGTGGCTCATGTGAACCGCCAAGGCGGCACAAGGAGCAGAGTGGCGGGGGCAGAAGCCACCAGAATTCTTCGCTGGGCGGAGAATCACGTAAGCTCTGTCAGCAGTGTTCATCCCAGGAGTGACAACTGGGAAGCAGACTTCCTTAGCAGATACGACCTCCACCCGGGAGAGTGGGGACTTCATCAGAAAGTCTTCACACAGATCACATATCGGTGGGAACTGCCACAGGTGGACATGATGGCATCCCGCCTCAACAAAAAACTACAGAGGTATTGCGCCAGGTCAAGAGACTCTCAAGCAATAGCGGTAGACGCCCTGGTGACACCGTGGGTGTTCCAGACGGTCTATGTATTTCCTCCTCTTCCTCTCAGAGGATAATAAGAAAAGGAGGAGTGAGAACAATCCTCATGTTCCAGATTGGCCACGAAGGACCTGGTATCCAAATCTGCAAGAAATGCTCACAGAGGACCCGTGGCCTCTTCTTCTAAGACAGGACCTGTTGCAACAGGGGCCCTGTCTGTTCCAAGTCTTACTGCGGCTGCGTTTGACGGCATGGCGGTTGAACGCCGGATCCTAGCAGAAAAGGGCATTCCGGACGAGGTCATTCCTATGCGGATAAAGGCTAGGAAGGACGTGACAGCTAAACTTTATCACCGTATATGGCGAAAATATGTTTCTTGGGTGAGGCCAGGAATGATCCTACAGAGGTATTCCAGCTGGGCCGGTTCCTTCACTTCCTACAGTCAGGAGTGAATTTGGGCCTAAAATTGGGCTCCATTAAGGTCCAGATTTCGGCCCTATCCATTTTCTTGTAAAAAGAGTTGGCTTCTCTACCAGAAGTTCAGATGTTTGTAAAGGGAGGAAGAGAGATGCAGATGCACACTCTTAGCACTAAGAACACTGATAACAAAAATAATTTAAATAAACCCTCACAATTAACATGCAGTATAATTGAAGTTCTTAGCACATATTTGCGCAAATATGCGGGCCCATGTACCGCGACCAGGTGACTTCATCACATGGGTCCCTAACATCCCTAATACTATCACATTCTATAAATTTATACAGGACTTACCTCTAAATAGGGCCTTATCAATGTGTGATCTGAAATGCAGGAACCCAGCTAATTAAAACACCTGAGGGTGAATGGGAGGAGTGCCAATCCAGAGGAAGGAAGCCTTGCCTTCCAGTGTACAATATATACACAAATATAGTGGAAAAAGGGGGGAACCTGGATTGCACATCCTATTACTAAAGATATCAAGAGGTGCTATCATGCTGAGGCTTCTAATACTATGCTGGGGGAATAGAGATGCAGATGCACACTCTTAGCACTAAGAACACTGATAATAAAAATAATTTAAATAAACCCTCACAATTAACATGGAGTATAATTGAAGTTCTTAGCACACATTTGCGCAAATATGCCCTACGTCAAGCGGAGCACTTGCTTCGCGACCAACCGGTTCTGATTCAGTCAGACAACATCACCGCAGTGGCTCAGGTGAACCGCCAAGGCGGCACAAGGAGCAGAGTGGCGGGGGCAGAAGCCACCAGAATTCTTCGCTGGGCGGAGAATCACGTAAGCTCTGTCAGCAGTGTTCATCGCAGGAGTGACAACTGGGAAGCAGACTTCCTCAGCAGACACGACCTCCACCCGGGAGAGTGGGGACTTCATCAGAAAGTCTTCACACAGATCACATATCGGTGGGAACTGCCACAGGTGGACATGATGGCATCCCGCCTCAACAAAAAACTACAGAGGTATTGCGCCAGGTCAAGAGACTCTCAAGCAATAGCGGTAGACGCCCTGGTGACACCGTGGGTGTTCCAGTCGGTCTATGTATTTCCTCCTCTTCCTCTCATAGAGGATAATAAGAAAAGGAGGAGTGAGAACAATCCTCATGTTCCAGATTGGCCATGAAGGACCTGGTATCCAAATCTGCAAGAAATGCTCTCAGAGGACCCGTGGCCTCTTCCTCTAAGACAGGACCTGTTGCAACAGGGGCCCTGTCTGTTCCAAGTCTTACTGCGGCTGCGTTTGACGGCATGGCGGTTGAACGCCGGATCCTAGCAGACAAGGGCATTCCGGACGAGGTCATTCCTATGCGGATAAAGGCTAGGAAGGACGTGACAGCTAAACTTTATCACCGTATATGGCGAAAATATGTTTCTTGGGTGAGGCCAGGAATGATCCTACAGAGGTATTCCAGCTGGGCCGGTTCCTTCACTTCCTACAGTCAGGAGTGAATTTGGGCCTAAAATTGGGCTCCATTAAGGTCCAGATTTCGGCCCTATCCATTTTCTTGCAAAAAGAGTTGGCTTCTCTACCAGAAGTTCAGATGTTCGTAAAGGGAGTGCTGCATATTCATCCTCCTTTTGTGCCTCCAGTGGCACCTTGGGATCTTAACGTGGTGTTAAGTTTCCTGAAATCACACTGGTTTGAACCACTTAAAACGGTGGAGTTAAAATATCCCACGTGGAAGGTGGTCATGCTATTAGCCTTGACTTCGGCTAGGCGTGTGTCAGAATTAGCGGCTTTGTCACATAAAAGCCCCTATCTGGTTTTCCATATGGATAGAGCAGAATTGCGGACATGTCCACAATTTCTGCCAAAAGTGGTGTCATCTTTTCATATGAACCAACCTATTGTGTTGCCTGTGGCTACTCGTGACTTGGAGGATTCCGAGTTACTGGATGTGGTCAGGGCTTTGAAGGTTTATGTAGCCAGAACGGCTAGAGTCAGGAAAACGGAGTCGCTGTTTATCCTGTATGCATCCAACAAACTGGGTGCTTCTGCTTCAAAGCAAACTATTGCTCGCTGGATCGGTAACACGATTCAGCAGGCTCATTCTGCGGCTGGATTGCCGCTGCCAAAATCAGTTAAAGCCCATTCCACTAGGAAGGTGGGCTCTTCTTGGGCGGCTGCCCGAGGGGTCTCGGCATTACAACTATGCCGAGCTGCTACTTGGTCAGGTTCAAACACTTTTGCAAAGTTCTACAAGTTTGATATCCTGGCTGATGAGGACCTATTGTTTGCTCAATCGGTGCTGCAGAGTCATCCGCACTCTCCCGCCCGTTTTGGGAGCTTTGGTATAATCCCCATGGTCCTTACGGAGTCCCCAGCATCCACTAGGACGTTAGAGAAAATAAGATTTTACTTACCGGTAAATCTATTTCTCGTAGTCCGTAGTGGATGCTGGGCGCCCGTCCCAAGTGCGGACTTCTTCTGCAATACTTGTATATAGTTATTGCTGCAATCTGGGCTATGTTATTGTTGCATCAGGGTTGAACTGATGCTCTGTTGTTGTTCATACTGTTGACTGGGTAAGTTTATCACAAGTTATACGGTGTGATTGGTGTGGCTGGTATGTATCTTGCCCTGGATTACCAAAATCCTTTCCTTGTACTGTCAGCTCTTCCGGGCACAGTTTCTCTAACTGAAGTCTGGAGGAGGGACATAGAGGGAGGAGCCAGAGCACACCAGAATCTAAATTCTTTCTTAAAGTGCCCATGTCTCCTGCAGAGCCCGTCTATTCCCTATGGTCCTTAAGGAGTCCCCAGCATCCACTACGGACTACGAGAAATAGATTTACCGGTAGGTAAAATCTTATTTTTTTGGATTGTGGGAGGAAACCGGAGTACCCGGAGGAAACCCACGGAAGTACAGGGAGAATATACAAACTCCACACAGGGCAATGGTGGGAATCGAACCCATGACCTCAGTGATGTGTGTCAGTAATGCTAACCATTACACCATCTGTATCATGATCATTCGCTACTTCTACCCTACTCAGACCTCAGAAGTCACAATACAATTCTGTTGTATAATTTGCATGGAGTGTAGTTTTTTACAGTTATCTCCATATGAATTAAATGATTCAGGGGGTGATGTATCACTATCAACCAGACTATGGGAGACATTTACTAAGCAGTGATAAAAGTGGAGAAGTGAGCCAGTGGAGATGCTGCCCATGGCAACCAATCAGCTGCTCTGTATACTTTTATAGTATGCAAATTATAAATGTTACGTCAATGCTGATTGGTTGCCATGGGCAACTTCTCCACTGGCTCACTTCTCCACTTGTATCACTGCTTAGTAAATGTCCCCCTATGTCAGTTACAGGCTGTATTAAAAAAATAAATAAAGCCTGTAGGTGCCTGTGACCCGGAAATGGAGAATGGCCTTTGGTGGGAGGGGAGTAGCCTCTAGTGAGGGGGCTTGTTGGCCCCGTGGCACAAGTCTGTTTGCTTCTGCTGATTAACATGATATGCGGCATGCCTATATTATGTGTGTAGTATTTTGCATGCAGATACAGCCACAGTTGCACACAGAATATGGGCATTCTGCATATCATTTTAATCAGCAGAAGCTGCTTGTGCATCCTAGCCTCATAGCAATACAAATAAGATGCATTTTCATCAAAAAAGACACCCGACGTTAGCATAGCTGCCAGCTAACTCACTCCAGGCATCTCCTGCTGCATGATGCATTGAGGCAAGATTTATCTAAGCAGAGGCAGAGGTCACAATGTTAGCGGCCGTGTGAGTGTTGTGTGCGGGTGGGTTGGTTGTGCAATAGTGTTCGGCATATGTGTAAGGGGCATTATGCATGTCGTGTATAAATGTATTAATAATATGCGGCATATGTGTAAGAGGCACTATGTGCGTCATTATGTGTATAAGAGCATTAATAATGTGCGGCATATGTGTAAGGGACATCATGTGTATATGGGCATTAATAAAGGTTGGCATAATGTGTAAGGCGCATTATGTTTATAAGGATATTAATAATGTGTGTCATATGTGTAAGGGGCATTACTGTGTGATATTATGTGTATAAAGGCATTACTAATGTGTGGAATTATGTGTATAAGGTGCTCTACTGTGTGGTGTTACGTATAGACAGGGCACTGTGGTGTAATGTGAATAAAGAGCAATATGGTGTGGTGTAATGTGAATAAGGGGCACTACTGTGAGGAGTAACGTTTATAAGGTAAAGTGGTACTACTGTGTGATGTAACGTGAATAAGGGACACTATCACATGATAAAATATGAATAAAGTTGCACAACTGTGAGGCGTAATTTGAATTGGGGTTACTATTGTATGGCCATGCCCCTTGCCAGCAAAAACACGCCCCAGCACCAAAATAAGGACTGCTATGGGTGAGGTGTGATGGTGCTTGGAAAGGGGTGAAGGGTCAGAGGTGGAACTAGCGGTAGTGCTAGGGGGCACCAGCCAAAATCTTGCCTAGGGCATCATATTGGTTAGGGCCGGCTCTGACCACAGGACACTGTGAAGTGTCCGAATAGCTGGCCTGTCCCGCTGGAATCAGGACAGTAGGGAGGTATGCTCATATCCCTTCTCCACAAGGATTTATAAAAATTTTTTTATTGGATATGTTTTAAAATATGTGTCAAATCCACTTTTTGATATATAATGTAGTGATAATGTGATAAAAAAATAAAATAAAAATAAATAAATAAAGTGTTTAATATTTAATTTTAAGAAATATCCCCCTCTGCAGGGGCAGATCTACTATGGAAACTAATGAATAAAGTTGAAGCTTCAGGGCCCCTAATTCCGGAGGGGCCCTGTAGCAGCTATTTTTTTATTAAGTGAATTTTTCAACAAAATCGATAGTTTTTCAACAAAATCGATAGTTTTTTAAGTATCATCACTCGTCTCGCATGTGCATTTTAACAGCAATAATGTGATTGTTTTTTTGGCATATCGAAACAGTCACAGGCAGAAGGGGGGTGGTTGCAAAAAAAACATTTGCCTGGCCTTTACCCATCAATTCATCCAGCCTCCCAAAATGTATTAATAAGAGATATCTCTATTTCTCATCTATACCAGGTTTTTAGTTTTTGTTTACATTATTATTGCATGTATTACTCTTTGCATACCGTTATGTATATGTATGTTTTATGTTTCCTCTAGGTCACCCATTCATAAATAAAAAAACAATGCAGGTCATTAATTAGTCCTGTGTGAAACTTCACTATATGTCCTTTGATAGCTGATTGTGTTCAGCTGATGACAGAGTAGAACTTTTAATTCAAAGTCGGGATCCTGAGAAGCGGAGACGGCTGCTGGCTGCCATCCTGTTACTGAGCGCGCTGGCACAGGCACCGCTGCTGATCTTGTGCCTTTGAAGCCTGCAGATAGTACTTTCTTTTGTTCTGTATTTTCTTCTTTTCTTCTGTATTTCACATTGAAAGAGCAGTAACTGAGATCGCCGCTTACATTTCACACATAATGGGGTTGAAACTTTTTCAGTTGACATTTAGTGGTGCCGTGAAAATAAATGGAAGATATTTATTGCTAAAACTGGCAGAAGTTTGTCGTAACTTTACAACCAGGGCTGCAAGTAATTGGGAAGGGAAGGAGGATACAGATGTGGGAAGAGGGAGGCAAGGGAGTGACTCCAGAAAGTCCTGGATTTTTTTTTTATATGTGAAAATGTTACATAATTTCCCAGAACTCCAAATATATCTAGTGATTTCAGAACGGGTTCTTGATTAATTCTGTTTGTCCTGAACCTCTGGGTGTCTCTTAAACATTACATACTTAGGGCCGTATGTAATGACGCCCAATTTCGGCGGCCATGCGGCATGCCGGCCAAACTCGGACATGTTTTTAAAGGGCCAAACACTTATAGGGCATGGTTTTGACTTGTAAGTGATTGCCCCTTTAAAAAAAAATCCGAGTTCTTCTGGCATTTCGCACTCCCGCAGATCTCGGCCGGGTGTGGTTCATCAAATCGACAGTGTCTAGGTCGACAATGTTTAGGTCGACCACTATATGTCGACAGTCACTAGGTCGACATGGATGGAAGGTCGACAGGGTTTCTAGGTCGACATGTGCTAGGTCAACAGGTCTAAAGGTCGACATGAGGATTTATTTTTTTGTGTCGTTTTCTTCGTAGAGTGACCGGGATCCCAAATTAGTGCACCGCGTCCCCTCGCATGGCTCGCTTCGCTCGCCATGCTTCGGGCATGGTGCCTTCGCTCCGCTACCGCTTCGCTCGGCACACTTTACCGTTCCAATCGTAGTCCACGTGGATCGTTAAGTATGAAAAAATTAAAAAAAGAAAAAAAATGTGAAAAACTCATGTCGACCTTTAGACCTGTCGACCTAGCACATGTCGACCTATAAACCCTGTCGACCTTCCATCCATGTCGACCTAGTGACTGTCGACCTATAGTGGTCGACCTAAACATTGTCGACCTAGACACTGTCGATCTTCAGACCGGATCCCATCTCGGCCATCATTACATCTGGCCCTTCGAGCCTGATCCTGAGTCCCACGCAAGTCCAAATAGAGCCACATGTGGTGATTCTTTTTGCAAACTGTGAAATGCGTCGCAGCCAGCAGGAGCAGCTTAGAGCAGCAAAGGTGATTCTGAGTCATACGCATCTCACTTCTCACACTTGGCTAAATGGGCATTAACTGGGCATGTAAGCAAAACTTTTTAGTTGCTTCTTCGGCACCTACTGTGGGGATTGGTGTAAGTACCATTGCTAGTGATGACAGGAGCGCAGCTGTAGGGATGTGGGTGGCACCATCGCGTAGATGCATTCGACTCAGGATACGGGCGACAATCGCTTATGTTTGCAGTGGGCGCCTGGAATTGCGACCGCATTACATATGACTGAGAATCAGACCCTTGCTGTACACAGCTGCCAACTGCCCCTAACTTCCAGTCACAGGACCAGATTTTAAAGATTAGTTTCTGGAAATGTAAGTTCCTGAATATATCAGCAATGGTTTACTATTAACCAACTGTACATTATTTTTCTTTTACGTGCTGAATGCAAGTGTCAGTGGCAAACGCAGGATTTCTAGGGGGGGTGTTTCCAAATGGCTGTCCACAATCTCCCACTTTGCGAACATTGGAGTGTTAATGTAAATATTGGTCTTTTACTCTTTTTATACACTATCTACTGTATGGAATACACTATTAATATTTAACACTATAGATGGTCTTTAGTATAGGCTGTATCAATAAAGTGGTCAGGAAAAGGTAAAACATACCATAATAAATGCACAAACATAATTAACCCAGTACTACACTTTCTAAGCACACATTCTCCCGCCTCATGTTAATGCTCCTGTCTCTTCTTCCTGGTCGCTGCTCTCTGCTCAGTGTACTTATTGAGGGCTCAGATCCACACACACAGCAAACTTGGTAGAAGAAGCTGCTCCCACTGGCCATGTGCAAAACCTCTGCTCTGTTCCTTATACTGCATGATATGGCGGCAACTCTAGTAATCGTATTACTGTATATACCATTGCTATTGTTGTCATAATGTGAGCCACTTGTCAAGAGAAGGGGGGTTTCTGGGCAACCAGAACCCCCCCCTGCGTGCATACCTCCCAACTTTGTTGACTTTGGAAGAGGGACACACACGCGGCGAAGCAAAAAGGGGGCATGGCCTATGAAAAGGGGGCGTGGCTTCATGGGAGGACTCCGTTTTCGTCACTGAGGGGGCATGCCCAGCGCTCTGTGAGCCGCTGGCATGCCCCCTCTCCCTCTGACTCCAGTGTATTCACCGCTGCTCTGAGTGCAGGAGCCTCCCAACTGCCCCCCCCCCCCCCCCCCGCCCCCACCGCGGGACACTGCGACCCGCGGGTGGGACAGCGGGACAGTCTCAAAAAACGGGACTGTCCCATGAAACTCGGAACAGTTGGGAGGTATGCCTGCGTGTGCTTATGAGTCTTATCATCTGTGCATATCATCTGGCCTTTATAGGTTTCTATATACAGTACTGAAGATGGTTATTTTAAGAAAATGTGTTAAACAAGTACAGGAAATACATTATTATGTTGTTTACATGTATGTTTAGTATATGAAACTGATATACTGTAACTTTTTTTTGTTGCCATAGTAAATATCTTAACAGATGGCCATAATATAGTATAAAAAATTAAATCACACTTTTTCACAATTCTTCTCTTAGCTGTTTTCACAAACCTAAATCAAGCCAGGATAATATAATAAACCACCTTATATAATCCTGCAGCGTTCAGTGCAGCAGAAGTCTTGTGCTGTATTTATACTTGTAATTGGGGATTTGATGAATAACAATAACAGTATATATATCATCTTTCTCTTAACGGGACTTCATATATCTTCACATAATTCACAGAAATCCCTATTTGTGCTTAGACTGGAGTTGAAATGAACTAACACCCTTTTGCCGGAAGCCAATTAACCTTTTAGTTTATTTTACACTGGAATGACTAAAGGAAAGCCACTTACATGTTGGGAAAACACACAAACTCCACAAACATAGCTGCCTGGTTGCAGTCAAACCGCATAACCCCAGTGCTGTGAAGCAGCAATGCTAACCATTATGCCACTGCGATACATTGCATGATGTATATGTAAAACAAGTAGGTAAACAGCAGGCAGTTATTGTGAATCTGGGTTTGATGAGATATGTATTACACTTTTATTTTACCTGTTTATTATTTATTTCTTTTTATTTAACATTTTATTTATTTAGAATTTACATCTTTACCTTTTGTATCATCATTTTAACAATTAATTTATATTGTTACCTGTCAGTGTACAGTGCACATAATAAGTTAGCTGTTTATAAATAAAGGATATTATTATTATTATTATTATTATTATTATTATTGTTATTGTTGTTGTTGTTGTTGTTTTCTCTATTTTTCTGATGTTACATTTATTTAAAGTTATTAAATAAATATTTGAATAAATATGATATTTGGGACATGTTGTGCTTTACAAAAGGTATGAAGTGTCTATTAAAAGACTGAAAAACTATGAAATTGAATGTAAGAATTTTGGGAGGGGTGAGTAACAGTTATACATTTGCACCGTGCATGCCAGCACCCTAAAACTACTCTGGTAACAAATTTGGAGTTAAATTAGTCATCTTTGAAAGTCTATCAGAATTTACAGATATCTGTGAATATCGACAAATACAGCATGGCTGGAATAGTTCTGAGACTATGGGGCATATTTACTTGTATCAATATTGTTTTTACTAAATTAATGTGAAAAGGGGTTTTTAGACAAAAAAAGTTGAAAAACAAATTCCAGAGGGTGCCCTGTGATAAGAATGCCATAGCATTATCTGTGCTTTCCTCTAGTTCCCCTACTCCAGCACAGCTGGCAGTGATGGCTGAGCCCAGATCTGGCTTTCTCTGATCAGCCAGGTGTGTCTGCTAGACCAGACGCTGATTATTGTGTAAAATCACCATTTCTGGGTGCATGTATGTGCCCTCTTAATGGGGAAGGGGGGGGGGGGGGGAGCGGTGTAAAATTGTTGACGTACAAAAGGTCATCACAGTCAAAAGGTCAACATAGAAATGTTCAACACAAGTTTTTGGGGTGTGTTTTTGGTGCAATTTACCATTTTCGGGCAGGTTACTATTCCCAATCGTAGTCCACGTGGATGGTAAATGATGAAAACGTTTTTTTAAAAAGCATGTGTCGACCATTTGAACCTGTCGACCTTTTGCACTGTCAGCCCTAAGCACTGTCTAGCTTTTACATGTTGATCTTTTGACCAAGTCAACCTTTTGTACCTGTTGAATGAATGCATATCGACCATGTAGCATGGACCTATTGACTGTCGACGTATTGACTGTTGACGTATCATCCGGATCCCAACTGTGTAGAGGGCAGGTAATAAGGGTACAACAGCTTAGGAAGGTTAGTGGCGCAGCTTTTGTCAACACCATCATAGAGTCACCGCTGAACTACTCATCTCCATAATGAACTCCAGGTGATTTTGGCACATATTTTGGCTAAACGGCACGCTGTCAGTAATTGAATCACGGCCGCAGAATCTTTGGGGGGAGATTCAAATGTTTGAAATGTCAGTTGGGTGTCTGTTTTTTCCTGTCTATTAGATAGGAAAAAACAGACACCCAACTGACTTTCCAAACAATTGAATATCCCCCTAAATATCTGATAATTATTATTATCATGGGACAGTCAGCAGTATAGTTTTAGTGTTGTCTTCCCCCCCCCCTCTTTTTCCCCCTTTCTTCATCTATGAAGGTGGATAACTAACCAATCAGCCATAGTGAAGCTTCCCGTTATCAAAGTAAAGAGAAATACATAAATATTGATTTCTTGGAGAGATGGTTTCACATCCTTTTGATTCTAAGCCCATGGTCTTATGTTGTGTAATGATATGAGACAGGTAGAATATTTCAGCCAGTCTTTTATATTAGTGTTGCAGAAAACAGAATTCACAGAAGACACACAGGTAATTCCATTAAGCTACTCTTTCACACTGAAGATTTACAATGCAATTTCCAGAAAGGTAACAATGTTTGCCATAGGCATAGACAGACTTTGCAATACTTTCATGTTGTGTCTTCTAAGGTCATCAGTTACACAAATGCACGCAGTAAATCATATAAATATAAAAACGTGTACGGTTGCAAAAAAATTAATTAATAAATTATATATATATATATATATATACACACACACACACACACACACACACACACACACACACACACAGAGTATATATACTGTAGTATATATATCTGTATATAGATATATATATACACAATCAGTTTCCAACTGTCGTTTTACAGACTGTGCTAGAAAAATGTCAGGAGCCGATTGGTTGGTACTTTATATGGGATGTGATCCTGGCGGTCAATATACCGACGCCGGGGTCCCAAAGGAGGTCGTATTGCCAGTGTCTACATACTGACGCTGCTCGGGATGCCGGCGTCACATTATCGACAACCAGCATCCCGATTGTCCTCACAGCGGGAAATGCAGGTGTCCTGCCACGAGGTGGGGTGGGGGGGAGGTTAGGTTTAGGCAGGAGAAGGAGGGCTAGCAGTAGGGAGCAGGGACGGGAAGGTTAGGTTTTGGGACCGGGGAGGGAGTGTTAAGTTTAGGCACTTAGAGGGGGAGGTTAGGGTTAGGCATCAAGTGGGGAGGGTTAGGGTTAGGCACCACCGGGGAGAGTTAGGGTCAGGCACCCCAAGGGTCTTTTTGGGTTAATATAGGGAAAAGTTGAGGGTTAGGGGCCTTAATGGGGGGGGGGGCTGTCAAGATTCTGATGACCGGCATGCCACTGTCGGTATACTGACAGCCGGCATCCCGTCCATCGGCAAATCATACTGATCCTTTATATCTCTGTCTAATCTCTATCTAATAGGCCCTACACACTGGGCGATAATACTCATAGATATGAATGATCTCGTTCATATCTTTGAGTGTGGAGGCACCAGCGATGAACGATGCGCGGCCCCGCGCTCGTTCAACGCTGGTGCCCCGTCGCCTGTGCAAGCAGGCCAATATGGATGATCTCGTCCATATTTGCCTGCACTTATATGGAGTCGGGTGACGGGGTGAATGAAGAAACTTCACTCCCCCCGTCACTGCCGCCCAGCCGCCGGGTCGCCCGTCGGCCGTATCCGCCGTCGGGCAGCTCGGCGGCGGATCGCTCAATGTGTATCGCTTTGATATCTTTAAATAAAAAGATATGTAAAGGCCTCTCCTCTAGGGCTGACAGCCTGGAGAACTGAGCTGTCTAAGACTGTCAGCCATAATCTGTTGGACAGCTATGATTCTACTGAATGGGAAGAGGGGAAAATGTCTCTTGTGCGGAGTTCCCCTTTAAGCTCCGGCTTCTCAATGTCTCATGGATGGAAAGCACAGATATTGCATGAAGTAGTAACGTATTTACTTGTCTGCCTTGTAACATTGACGACCTGCGGAAAAACACTGACTGTTTGCATCTGGAGACAATCCCGAGCATATGTTTCCAATACAGGATTATTTTCCCTGCCATTATACATTGCATTGTTACATGAAATATCCTATTTTCCGTGTGTAAATCACAGCAACCGTAGTGGAATGTTACAGGCAGAACCGCAGTGCACAGCTTCATTTCCTTCCAATCATTGTTATTACCAGCGGTGGAGTTAGATTTGGTTCAGTTAGTGGAATTGGTTTTCATCCCAAACCAGGACCGTAATGACGTTGTGTGATCATTGGTGTCTTGTCTTTTGCTCGTGGAAGTCAGGGATGTGTGACACCAACTCACCACTATGTCAAGTTTCATAAATTCAACTTATTTTAATTTCTACTAACTAGAGATGAGTGGGTTCGGTTCCTCGGGATCCGAACCCCCCCGAACTTCACCTATTTTACACGGGTCCGAGGCAGCCTCGGATCCTCCCGCCTTGCTCGGTTAACCAGAACGCGCCCGAACGTCATCATCCCACTGTCGGATTCTCACGAGATTCGTATTCTATATAAGGAGCCGCGCGTCGCCGCCATTTTCACTCATGCTTTGGAGATTGAACGGAGAGGATGTGGCTGCCTTCTCTCCCTGAAAAGCTCCGTAATCTGTGCTCAGTGTGCTGCAAATATCTGTGCTCAGTGTGCTGAAAATATCTACGTTCTCTGCCTGAAAACGCTCCATATCTGTGCTCAGTGTGCTGCAAATCAGGGCCGGCTCCAGGCCTACTAGCACCCTGAGCGAGAAAATGTAAAAGTCCCCCCCCCCCCCCCCCCCCCCCATGCGCGCGCTCCTGGAAAAGTGGGCGTGGCCTCCTGGAAAAGTGGGCGTGGTCTCGCCCCCCAGCAGTGCCAGCTACACATGACATGCCCTCCAGCAGTGCCAGCTACACGTGACATGACTCCCAGCAGTGCCAGCTACACATGATAGTGTTCACTTTTTAGGGCAGGTTGCTGATCACAAGGAGGGCACATTTTTAATTTAGGTGGGCAAAATGATGTACATATTGTAATGCTTGTTGCTCCCATATCCACACGCTAAAGCATGGACAGTGCGCGCCGAAGGCGCGCAGCAAAAATTTAGGGGAGTTACTTCGTGGGGAAGGTGCGTAGCCACATTATAGTGGCAATTCACATTACACCACACAGTAGTGCAGCTAATACACATTGCACCAGGTAGAACCTCCTATAAGAGCACGTTAGACACATTGCGCCAGGTAGAGCACTGAGACACACTGCCCAGCCACAGACGCCTAGCGGGAACACTACATGATATGCCCCCCAGCAGTGCCAGCTACACATGACATGCCCCCCAGCAGTGCCAGCTACACGTGACATGCCCCCCAGCAGTGCCAGCTACATAAATGGCCACACAGTTCCAGATGGATAAATGCCCCCACAGCGCAGATATGCCCCCACAGTGACAGATACATTAATGCCCTCACAGTGCAAGATATGCCCCCACAGTACAAGAAATGCCTCCACAGTGCCAGATACATAAATGCCCCCACAGTGCCAGATACATAAATGCCCCCACGGTGCCAGATACATAAATGCCCCCACGGTGCCTGATACATAAATGCCCCCACGGTGCCTGATACATAAATGCCCCCACGGTGCCTGATACATAAATGCCCCCACAGTGCCAGATACATAAATGCCCCCACAGTGCCTGATACATAAATGCCCCCACAGTGCCTGATACATAAATGCCCCCACAGTGCCAGATATGTCCCCACAGTGCCAGATATGTCCCCACAGTGCCAGATATGCCCCCCACAGTGCCAGAAATGCCCCCCACAGTGCCAGAAATGCCCCCCACAGAGCCAGATATGCCCCCCACAGAGCCAGATATGCCCCCCACAGAGCCAGATATGCCCCCCACAGAGCCAGAAATGCCCCCACAGAGCCAGAAATGCCCCCACAGAGCCAGATAAATGCCCCCACAGAGCCAGATAAATGCCCCCACAGTGCCAGATAAATGCCCCCACAGTGCCAGATAAATGCCCCCACAGTGCCAGATAAATGCCCCCACAGTGCAAGATATGCCCCCACAGTGCAATATATGCCCCCACAGTGCAATATATGCCCCCACAGTGCCAGATATGCCCCCACAGAGCCAGAAATGCCCCCACAGAGCCAGAAATGCCCCCAGTGTGCCAGAAATGCCCCCACAGTGCCAGAAATGCCCCCCACAGAGCCAAAAATGCCCCCAGTGTGCCAGAAATGCCCCCACAGTGCCAGATAAATGCCCCCACAGTGCGGATCCCCCCCCCCAAAATACCTGCGGCGCTGGGGAGGAGTACTGCTGTCCGCCTGTCCGAGTGCGGGAGTGCTGGCGGGCGGGAGTGCTGGCGGGCGGGCGGCCGGGCGGCCGGGCGAGTGAGAGTGAGCCTGGGTCCGGGTGCGGGCGGGCGGCCACTTGTGTGCGCTATGCGCGTTGCGCGGCGCCGGCGTCTGACGTTAGACACCGGCGCCGCGCAGCGCGCATAGCGCACACACGGGCGGGACGGGCCAATGCTGCACACACAGGGCCGGCTCCAGCATCGAATATGGCGGCGCCAGCGCGCGGCGCCCATTAAGGGTGGCGCCCTGCGCGGCCGCTCTATTCGAACATGCCTAGAGCCGGCCCTGCTGCAAATATCTGTGCTCAGTGTGCTGCATTGTGGGGACTGGGGACCACCAGTATATAATAATTATAGTAGTACAGTACAGTAGGCCATTGCTGTATCTTGCAGCTCTGTGTCACTGCACGTATCCATTCCATATCTGTGCGGCATTTTTGTGAGCAGTATATATAGTATTACAGTGCAGCATTTTAGTGACCAACAGTATACGTATATATAGTACAGTACAGTAGGCCATTGCTATTGATATATTACTGGCATATAATTCCACACATTAAAAAATGGAGAACAAAAAATGTGAAGGGTAAAATAGGGAAAGATCAAGATCCACTTCCACCTCGTGCTGAAGCTGCTGCCACTAGTCATGGCCGAGATGATGAAATGCCATCAACGTCGTCTGCCAAGGCCGATGCCCAATGTCATAGTAGAGAGCATGTAAAATCCAAAAGACAAAAGTTCAGTAAAATGACCCAAAAAGCTAAATTAAAAGCGTCTGAGGAGAAGCGTAAACTTGCCAATATGCCATTTACGACACGGAGTGGCAAGGAACGGCTGAGGCCCTGGCCTATGTTCACTGCTAGTGGTTCTTCTTCACATGAGGATGGAAGCACTCATCCTCCCGCTAGAAAAATGAAAAGACTTAAGCTGGCAAAAGCACAGCAAAGAACTGTGCGTTCTTCTAAATCACAAATCCCCAAGGAGAGTCCAATTGTGTCGGTTGCGATGCCTGACCTTCCCAACACTGGACGGGAAGAGGTGGCGCCTTCCACCATTTGCACGCCCCCTGCAAGTGCTGGAAGCAGCACCCACAGTCCAGTTCCTGATAGTCAATTGAAGATGTCACTGTTGAAGTACACCAGGATGAGGATATGGGTGTTGCTGGGGGTGTAGTACGGCTGACCGGCGGTCAGCTTACCGACGCCGGGATCCCGGCAGCATACCGACGCCGGATCCCGGTGGGGAGAGGCGAGTGCAGCAAGCCCCTTGCGGGGTCGGTAGCGGCCTGCGGTCGCCACGGGTTCTATTCCCACTCTATGGGTGTCGTGGACACCCACGAGTGGAAATAGTCCCTGTTGGTCGGCATGCCGACCATAAGGATAGTGAGCCGTCGGGATTGTGTAGGAGGTCACGTGACTGTCGGTCAGCTGACCGGCGGTCACATGAATACCACCCGTTGCTGGCACTGAGGAGGAAATTGACAAGGAGGATTCTGATGGTGAGGTGGTTTGTTTAAGTCAGGCACCCGGGGAAATACCTGTTGTCCGTGGGAGGAATATGGCCATTGACATGCCTGGTCAAATTACAAAAAAAATCACCTCTTCGGTGTGTAATTATTTTAACAAAATGCGGACAACAGGTGTCAAGCTGTGTGTTGCCTTTGTCAAGCTGTAATAAGTAGGGGTAAGGACGTTAACCACCTAGGAACATCCTCCCTTATATGTCACCTGGAGCGCATTCATCAGAAGTCATTGACAAGTTCAAAAACTTTGGGTGACAGCGGAAGCAGTCCACTGACAACTAAATCCCTTCCTCTTGTAACCAAGCTCCTGCAAACCACACCACCAACTCCCTCAGTGTCAATTTCCTCATTAGACAGGAAAACCAATAGTCCTGCAGGCCATGTCACTGTCAAGTTTGACGAGTCCTCTCCTGCCTGGGATTCCTCCGATGCATCCTTGAGTGTAACGCCTACTGCTGCTGGCGCTGCTGTTGTTGCTGCTGGGGGTCGATCGTCATCCCAGAGGGGAAGTCGGAAGACCACTTGTACCACTTCCAGTAAGCAATTGACTGTCCAACAGTCCTTTGCGAGGAAGATGAAATATCACAGCAGTCATCCTGCTGCAAAGCGGATAACTCAGGCCTTGGCAGCCTGGGCGGTGAGAAACGTGTTTCCGTTATCCACCGTTAATTCACAGGCAACTACAGACTTGATTGAGGTACTGTGTCCCCGGTACCAAATACCATCTAGGTTCCATTTCTCTAGGCAGGTGATACCGAGAATGTACACAGATGTCAGAAAAAGAGTCACCAGTGTCCTAAAAAATGCAGTTGTACCCAATATCCACTTAGCCACGGACATGTGGACAAGTGGAGCAGGGCAGACTCAGGACTATATGACTGTGACAGCCCACTGGGTAGATGTATTGCCTCCCGCAGCAAGAACAGCAGCGGCGGCACCAGTAGCAGCATCTCGCAAACGCCAAATCGTTCCTAGGCAGGCTACGCTTTGTATCACCGCTTTTCATAAGAGGCACACAGCTGACAACCTCTTACGGAAACTGAGGAACATCATCGCAGAATGGCTTACCCCAATTGGACTCTCCTGGGGATTTGTGACATCGGACAACGCCACCAATATTGTGCGTGCATTACATGTGGGCAAATTCCAGCACGTCCCATGTTTTGCCCATACATTGAATTTGGTGGTGCAGATTTTTTTTTAAAATTACAGGGGCGTGCAAGAGATGCTGTCAGTGGCCCGAAGAATTGCTGGCCACTTTCGGCATTCAGCCACCGCGTGCCGAAGACTGGAGCACCAGCAAACACTTCTGAACCTGCCCTGCCATCAGCTGAAGCAAGAGGTGGTAACGAGGTGGAATTCAACCCTCTATATGCTTTAGAGGATGGAGGAGCAGCAAAAGGCCATTCAAGCCTATACATCTGCCTACGATATAGGCAAAGGAGGGGGAATGCACCTGACTCAAGCGCAGTGGAGAATGATTTCAACGTTGTGCAAGGTTCTGCAACCCTTTGAACTTGCCACACGTGAAATCAGTTCAGACACTGCCAGCCTGAGTGAGGTCATTCCCCTCATCAGGCTTTTGCAGAAGAAGCTGGAGACATTGAAGGAGGAGCTAAAACGGAGCGATTCCACTAGGCATGTGGGACTTGTGGATGGAGCCCTTAATTCGCTTAACCAGGATTCATGGGTGGTCAATCTGTTGAAATCACAGCACTACATTTTGGCCACCGTGTTCGATCCTAGGTTTAAAACCTACATTGTATCTCTCTTTCCGGCAGACACAAGTCTTCAGATGTTCAAAGACCTGCTGGTGAGAAAATTGTCAAGTCAAGCGGAACGTGACCCGTCAACAGCTCCTCCTTCACAATCTCCTGCAACTGGGGCTGCGAGGAAAAGGCTAAGAATTCCGAGCCCACCCACTGGCGGTGATGCAGGGCAGTCTGGAGCGAGTGCTGACATCTGGTCCGGACTGAAGGACCTGCCAACGATTACTGACAAGTCGTCTACTGTCACTGCATATGATTTTGTCACCATTGAAAGAATGGTGGAGGATTATATGAGTGACCGCATCCAAGTAGGCACGTCAGACAGTCCGTATGTATAGTGGCAGGAAAAAGAGGCAATTTGGAGGCCCTTGCACAAACTGGCTTTATTTTACCTAAGTTACCAGTCGTATGGCAGACCCTGTCACTGAAATGATGGGTTTGTTAAAGTGTGCATGTCCTGTTTATACAACATAAGGGTGGGTGGGAGGGCCCAAGGACAATTCCATCTTGCACCTCTTTTTTCTTTAATTTATCTTTGCATCATGTGATGTTTGGGGCCAATTTTTTTAAGTGCCATCCTGTCTGACACTACAGTGCCACTCCTAGATGGGCCAGGTGTTTGTGTCGGCCACTTGGGTCGCTTAGCTTAGTCATCTAGCGACCTCGGTGCAAATTTTAGGACTAAAAATAATATTGTGAGGTGTGAGGTGTTCAGAATAGACTGGAAATGAGTGGAAATTATGGTTATTGAGGTTAATAATACTATGGGATCAAAATTACCCCCAAATTATATGATTTAAGCTGTTTTTGAGGGTTTTTTGATAAAAAAACACCCGAATCCAAAACACACCCGAATCCGACAAAAAAATTTCAGGGAGGTTTTGCCAAAACGCGTCCGAATCCAAAACACGGCCGCGGAACTGAATCCAAAACCAAAACACAAAACCCGAAAAATGTCCGGTGCACATCTCTACTAGTACTAACTAGATATACTGCACCATAGATGATTATATTCAGTGGAGTTTGGTATATTGGGCCTAATTCAGAGCTGATCGTTGTTGTGCGAAATCGCACAGCGGCCCATTCACAAATGACTGTGCATGCGTATGCGCCGCAATGTGCATGCGTGTCGCCAAACAACGACAGGATGGTGCGAAAATTTCAATCGCAAGGTGATAGACAGGAAGCTGGCATATGTGGGTGGTAACGGGCTGTTTTCAGTGAGTGTCAGGGAGAACGCAGGCATTCCCAAGCGTTTTCAGGGCGTGTGTGTGACGTCAGCTCCGGCCCCGATCAGCCTGTTTGTATCGCACTGTAGGAGTAAGTCCTGGGCTACGCACACACTGCACAGACTGGAAAAATCATTTGATGGTGAGTGATTTGCGAACGGATTTGCAGCTGTCCGCTGTCTGGCGGAATTTTCGCACGGCATACGCCTGCATGCGCACACTTACACTGGGTGGGTTATCACTCTCCCTGGACGGCGACAATCTGATCGCAGACCTCTGCAAATCTGCATCCCAACGATCAGGTCTGAATTAGGCCCTTTATTATGTTTATGTCCACAAGGCTGCCATTCATTAGGTTGACACTATAATAAACCTTTAACGAGAATGTGGACATTGGGGGTAATTCTGAGTTGATCGCAGCAGGATTTTTGTTAGCAGTTGGGCAAAACCATGTGCACTGCAGGGGAGGCAGATATAACATGTGCAGAGAGAGTTAGATTTGGGTGGGGTGTGTTCAATCTGCAATCTAAATTGCAGTGTAAAAATAAAGCAGCCAGTATTTACCCTGCACAGAAACAAAATAACCCACCCAAATCTAACTCTCTCTGCACATGTTATATCTGCCTCCCCTGCAGTGCACATGGTTTTGCCCAACTGCTAAAAAATTTCCTGCTGCGATCAACTTGGAATTACCCCCATGGTCACCATGTTGCCTGCTGTTGCTTCTTGAGGACGCAGCGAGACGCTGTCCCGGCTTGGGATTTCTTTGATAAATTAACACCGAAAACATTTATGATTGCCGTGATAAGAAGCAATAGTATACAGAGCCCTATTGCCACCAATGATAAATAGACCTCAAAGTGCTATAAATCATATGCAATCATCTATAAATGAAATACATTCCGTTTAGAACTTGTATATATCCTACATAAACTCTGGAAATGATACTAGTTTTCTAACATGTAACATTCCACACAGTAGGAAAAAGTCTGTTCAGTAACCCAGTCTATATCATTTGTTATTTGTGAGCTTTGTACGTTATTGTGCGCTTACTTGTATTTTGGTGATATTATCTAAATGTATTATAGAATTGAGAACCTATTTTGGACCAGTGAACCGTGTCCTCCTCACATAAGATTGGTCTGCCATCATCCGTCACAATGCAGCACATTATTCTGCTCTGTGATAAATTAGAACTGTTCATGTTGATAGATTCTGTGTGTTCTGGTGTCATGATTGGGTTATATAGCCAAAGGCCAGAAATCTCTGATAACTGAAATAATGCTAAAAATAGATCACATTTCACAAACGTGTTGTTACCTTGCTTAGTTCTCATTGAATTCCATCTGGTGACACTGTCGCTGCTAGAATTGTACACTCAGCTATCAATGTACAGTACAGTACCATTTGCCTTGTCTGTAGTCTATCCATAAGTGAAAGCAGTGGAAATACCCGTACTGATGAAAATGATGCTGTATTTGGAAATTGCTGCTTCAATAGCGTTTCCAGAAACATTGTTTTGATTTTTAATGCTTTATTTATTAACAGTTGTTTATATAATGCAAATGGGATGGTATCGGGATCCCGGCGCATGGGATGCCGGGAGTCAGAATATCGACAGCGGCATCCCGACTCTCAGGATCCTGACACCTACTAGGCAGTGCTACCCCGTATCCTAACTTTCCTTACCCGCAGCCTGACCCCCCCCCCCAACCCCCGCAATGGTGCCTCACCCTAACCCCCACCCCACCCGCAACCTACACCTAGCCCTCCCTCCCTGCAGCCTACACCTATCTCTCCCTCCCTGTAGCCTAACCCTATCTCTTCCTCCCTGTAGCCTACACCTAACACCTCCACCCCCGCAGCCTACACCTAGCCCTCCCTCCCCGCAGCCTAACCCTATCTCTTCCTCTCTGTAGCCTAACCCATCCGCAGCCTACACCTAGCCCTCCCTCCCTGCAGCCTAACCCTATCTCTTCCTCCCTGTAGCCTAACCCTATCCCGCCCACCCGCAGCCTACACCTAGCCCTCTCTCCCTGCAGCCTAACCCTATCTCTTCCTCCCTGTAGCCTAACCCTAACCCCCCACCCGCAGCCTACAGCTAGCCCTCCCACCTTGTAGTTTAACCCTAACCCCCCCACCCGCAGCCTACACCTAGCCCTCCCTCCCCGCAGCCTAACCCTATCTGTCCCTCCCTGTAGCCTAACCCTAACACCTCCACCCCCGCAGCCTACACCTAGCCCTCCCTCCCCGCAGCCTAACCTTATCTCTTCCTCCCTGTAGCCTAACCCTAACCCGCCCACCCGCAGCCTACACCTAACCCTCCCTCCCCGCAGCCTAACCCTATCTCTCCCTCCCTGTAGCCTAACCCTAACACCTCCACCCCTGCAGCCTACACCTAACCCTCCCTCCCCGCAGCCTAACCCTATCTCTCCCTCCCTTTAGCCTAACCCTAACACCTCCACTCCTGCAGCCTACACCTAGCTCTGCCTCCCCGCAGCCTAGCCCTTTCTCTCCTTCCCTGTAGCCTTACCCTAACCCCTCCACTCCAGCAGCCTAACCCTAACCCCCCACCCGCAGCCTACACCTAGCCCTCCCTCCCCGCAGCCTAACCCTATCTCTCCCTCCCTGTAGCCTAACCCTAACACCTCCACCCCCGCAGCCTACACCTAGCCCTCCCTCCCCGCAGCCTAACCCTATCTCTCCCTCCCTTTCGCCTAACCCTAACACCTCCACTCCTGCAGCCTACACCTAGCTCTGCCTCCCCGCAGCCTAGCCCTTTCTCTCCTTCCCTGTAGCCTAACCCTAACCCCTCCACTCCAGCAGCCTAACCCTAACCCCCCACCCGCAGCCTATACCTAGCCCTCCCTCCTTGTAGTTTAACCCTAAACCCCGCACCCGCAGCCTACACCTAGCCCTCCCTCCCCGCAGCCTAACCCTATCTCTCCCTCCCTGTAGCCTAACCCTAACACCTCCACCCCCGCAGCCTACACCTAGCCCTCCCTCCCCGCAGCCTAACCCTATCTCTTCCTCCCTGTAGCCTAACCCTAACCCGCCCACCCGCAGCCTACACCTAACCCTCCCTCCCCGCAGCCTAACCCTATCTCTCCCTCCCTGTAGCCTAACCCTAACACCTCCACCCCTGCAGCCTACACCTAGCCCTCCCTCCCCGCAGTCTAACCCTATCTCTCCCTCCCTGTAGCCTAACCCTAACACCTCCACCCCTGCAGCCTACACCTAGCCTTCCCTCCCCGCAGTCTAACCCTATCTCTCCCTCCCTGTAGCCTAACCCTAACACCTCCACCCCCGCAGCCTACACCTAGCTCTGCCTCCCCGCAGCCTAACCCTTTCTCTCCTTCCCTGTAGCCTAACCCTAACCCCTCCACTCCCGCAGCCTAACCCTAATCCTCCCCCCAAAACCTAAACCTAATCCCCCCACACACACACACACACACCACTGCCTACCCCACAGTAGCAGTCCCGGCATGTCTAAGTTTGGGATCACTGCGCCAGCATTGCGATCCATGATGGGTTCCCGGTGTCTGTATTCAAAGCAGTGTCAGGATTCCAGCCACATTTTTACGACTGGCGGGATCCTGACTGGATCCCAATGCAAACATATTACACAGCGTTTTACAGAGACTATTACAGCCATTCACATCCTTCCACATACACACATACGCACTAGGGTTCATTTTGTCAGCCGCCAATTAACCTACAGTACCAGTATGTTCACAGCAGGGTGGATAAAGAAAGGACAGGGCCCGTGTGCAGGGTGGATAAAGAAAGGACAGGGCCCGTGTGCAGGGTGGATAAAGAAAGGACAGGGCCCGTGTGCAGGGTGGATAAAGAAAGGACAGGGCCCGTGTGCAGGGTGGATAAAGAAAGGACAGGGCCCGTGTGCAGGGTGGATAAAGAAAGGACAGGGCCCGTGTGCAGGGTGGATAAAGAAAGGACAGGGCCCGTGTGCAGGGTGGATAAAGAAAGGACAGGGCCCGTGTGCAGGGTTTGTGCTGGCCCCTCCTCTCTGTCAGCACCCGCAGCGCTACAGTTGGGTTTGTGCCAGAGCCTCCAGAACATCTGCAGGTCTCTGGGAAAATAATTCCGATGGTTTATAATGCAGTTATTCTAAAATATGCCATATTAATCAATGCATGCTCCTTGTTAATTGTATATCTGCGCTGTTTCTGCCCTGCGGTAGCGCCACCTTGTGATGTCATTTGTTGGCTTCAGTAATCCTGTATGTTTTATTTCATTCAGCGGATGACACATAAGTTGACACTATTACATTTACCCTAAACAGCTCTTTGCACTTGTACATTTGGAGAGAAAACAGTGTAATAATACGAAGAAAGATTGAGTGTTACTGTACAGTATTGTCTACTTGTTTATCACAATGCAGAGTCTTAGAAAAAACATGTGTGTGTGTGTGTGTATATATACACACACACACACACACACACACACACACATATATACCAGAACTGTTTATAGGCAGAAACAATGTGTTTGTGGTTTTGTTTGCTTTTATTCAAGTTGATACTTGCAACTTCCAAATGCGTCATTCTGCAAAAACACACATAAATATACAGTATAATAGGGCTAAACAGATTATGATTGTAGTTGCTACTAAGAGGGATATTACAATCCCAAGTAGTAGTACTGCAAAAAGAAAATGTTTTTGTATTCTCTGTGCAGAGCTGCATGATATGGCGCTGCTACTGTATATAAATACATTATATTTTTAATAACAAGCACAATTTTTGTGGCTGAAAAGAACTGGGTTACTAGGAGTGGGACACTACACTCTAAGGAGGGCAAAACCCAGCTGAACACAGCGGGGAAAGTCTACACTGTCAGGTTTTGTCACGCCAGTGTTCCTGAGAACTCATGCACACGCACAGTATGGGACCTGGAGGGCATTTTGCACTCCGATAGGTCTCCCCTTAGGTAAATGCATGCTTACCCCATCTGAAGCTACCAGGCACATGCTCCAACTACCTTTGGTGTTTAGTGCTTGATAATTCTGGGCCGCCTTGGCCAATAGGCTCTTGAGTATCATATCCCAATCCACACTCTCAGGAACGTTAGTCTGTCATATTAAGGTGATCGTATGAAAATGATTACTTGCTTTCAATCAACCTATTAAATAAAGATTCCAAGTGAAGATTTTTCACCCGGTTTGATCGTCTTTGGAATGCCTTGATAAGCTCACTATGACCATGTTTCTGATGTTCTAGCCTGCCTAGGAACTTCAGTTTGCACTTGAACTGCAATTAGGACTCATCATAGCTAATTTAATAATATTGCATCTGGTAGAACATTTGCAGTGAACTAAAACTACTAGGCGATGTCGTTCACAGATATGAACGACATTGCTTGATTGGCCCTGCTGCACATATCTTGCATGTGTAAGCAGGCTACCCACCAAATGGTTAGGTGGTCGCAGGAGCTGCTGAGAGTGACATCATAACTGGATGGGCAAATGTAAATGCCCGCCCACTTGTGATGTACTGCATGCCTAGACATACTGAGCAGGCGATCGGTAAGTGTATGTGCTTTTAAGTGTGTTTGCAACATTAGTTTCTCTAGGAGAAAGTGGTTGATGAGTCATAGTATGAGCAAGTGGTTGATGAGCTGTAACGTGAGCAAGTGGTTGATGAGCTGTAACGTGAGCAAGTGGTAGATGAGCTGTAACTTGAGCAAGTGGTTGATGAGCTGTAGCTTGAGCAAGTGGTTGATGAGCTGTAGCATGAGCAAGTGGTTAATGAGCTGTAGCATGAGCAAGTGGTAGATGAGCTGTAACTTGAGCAAGTGGTTGATGAGCCGTAGCCTGAGCAAGTGGTTGAATTTTCATGTCTCTATTGCAGTTTAGGGCAAGGCACTGAACTGTGCGATTAAGTTGCTGTATACATATAATACCCTCCAAGTGACAAAAAAAAACAATTTTCCCCAGTTTCCATCCATCCTGAATGTTGTGGCTAGAGTAGATTCCTGTCTCGTGTCACATCTGCCGCACCATTCAGCATATCTCTACATTGGATCCCCATGTCTTCACATTCATGTGCAATTACAACATACATTATAAATTTGAATCCTTGTATCAAAATACTCTGCCTCCCTCTTCGTTCTACCACTGCCCTATGAAAGCCTCTCTCTTTATTCCAGTTTACTCTACTCACACTTCATTACTCACACTGACGCCTCCTCACACAACTGTCCCAACCACACTCTGAGCCACAATCTCTCCTCTTGTCTCAGTCACCTCTGCCCATTCCTCATTAGATTGTAAGCTCCCTTGGTATTTAATTGCTTGTGTATAAATAAATATTGTCAAACTAATACAAAATACTGATATAAAACTATTACATGTAGTCCCTTGGTTGTGAAAGAGTTATATAATAAGCAGAATTGCGCCACTGGAAAGTTTGGGAGGATTACACATCGCTGTAACCCTCCTACGTTGGAGAGTAATACCAAGAAAGATGAGAATCTGGTTAAAAAAGCTGCAAAACTAATTATAACCATCAAATCGGTCAAAGTGGACCCTTTTCATTCACACTGTATATTTAACTATCTGTAGTTTATAGACTATGTTAAGTCAGTATTCATATACAGGTATATGTATGCTGTAAATCTACTGTACTGTATGTAAAAAATATATTATTTTGGCAATAATGCTCGGAAATAATGGGCATAAAAATCCTGCCTTTGTTCATCTGGTTGTTAATTTTTATTTTATTTTTTTTTATTTTTTTTACATTTCTAATACCCTTCCAAAATAGTTTGTTTGTCCCAGAAATTGATTTACTGAGTTCCTTATAATATTTAATCTGTTTTGTCTGAAAGATCGTTTGCATATTCTGTGAATAGACAGCAAAGGACAAACAAATAGTTTCCCCGTGGAAAACAAAACCATTGGAATTTCTCCCACTGTTTGGCACAGCCTACTGTACTGCATGTTACTTATATTAAAGTTAAATAGAGATCCAATGCTTAATATTATTCTTTTTCTTTGCAGGACCCAAAGCTGCGGGAGCAGTTGGAAGTTGGGAGTTTTGGCGGACGGTTGGAGTATCGAATGTTTACTATTGTCTATGGACCCGACCTGGTTAACATCTCATACCTTAACTTGGTAGCATATCAAGAAGAAATTGCAAAGGTAAATTTCTGTCCACGACCTGTCAAAGTAAAACAATAAATAAATGATAGCTTAGATCAATATGTATTAGGTTTAAAATACAAAGACTCTCTTTATTATCAGAACAAATTACAGTATTTATCAGTTACCGTGCATGATTTAGTAATTTTGACACATATCTGACAATGTTCTGTCTCAAATCAATCATGTTAAAAGCGGTCTATCACCGCAATACAGGCAGTCATACTGTGAGTTGAACCAATATAGGTGTGAAAGCAGCTACAGTAGGTAATTCCAAAAAGATCAGCAACATCAAAGAGGCAGCAATTTTGTGGGATGTAAGTGAACCCCATGGGGTATATTTACTAAAGTGTGGGTTTATAGAAGTGCAGATGTTGGCCATAGCAACCAATTAGATTCTAGCTGTTATATTCTAGAAGGTGCTAGATAAATGATATGTAGAATCTGATTGGTTGCTATTGGCAACATCTCCACTTCTATAAACACGCACTTTAGTAAATATACCCTGATGAATTCACAGCATCACTGATAACTACCACCCATATTTTCCCAAAAAATGTCCATCACATCAAAATATATATAATTTGTATTACATATATGATATACAGTATAAATAAATAAATAATAGTAATAATAGAAATTATAATATTATGATTATTATTATTATTATTATTATTATTATTATTATTAATAATAATAATAATAATAATAATATTAATAATAATATTTTACCAGGTCAGTTCACGTTTTAGAATTTTGTAACTTCACATTCTTGTTATCATATAATACAGATTCCAGCCTTGGCAGGAGATACACCATGGCCTGACTGGCCATCTGGCACTTTTGGCACATGCCAGAAGGGCCGATGGGCAGGTGACCCGAATCGGTCACTCAGAGAGCCGGGAATGCCGCGCACAGTGCAGCCTCCGGCTCTCTGGTTCCATCGTCTCCATGGAAATGGGGGCGTGCTGCGAGTCCACGCCCCCAGACTCGCGGCGCCCCCCGCCCCCAGCAACAGTCGCCATGGTAATGGGGGCGTGCCACAAGTCCATGCCCCCATGACTTGTGGCACGCCCCCATATGTCGCATGACACCCCCCCTATTATGCGCACGCACGCGCCACCCCATAACGCACGCGCCTGTTCACGATTGCCAGGGCCGAATTAAGGCCCCAGTCCATCCCTGGTATACACTATGCGGTGTCGTGAAGCCAACAAACTATATATCGCCCCAGCCGTCAGCCCGCATGTACAGCCAATATGTCAGTGAACAAAGTAATTCACAGTCATAAGATATTGACTTTGCAACACGGTGGATAACAGTATATCTTGCATATATTTTGTTGCATCTGTGTGTAGGGACTACCAACCGACCCATATACCGGCCGCAGGAATTTCCAACAATTACGTTACTACCAGTGGATTGGTAAGTGTGTATGCACATATTGTGTAGAACACTTATCAAATCATTGGACCATCGGACGATCCATCGTTCAGGTGTGTGCCTAGCATTAGTTAAATCAGTGCAATAATTAAAAATTAAAATACAGGAGAGAGCGTTATCTCTTTACTAGTTAACAGTATTTATTAAGGTGCAATATTGCAATCATTATGAAGTATACCTAAAAAATTTAAATATGGGCATAACTATAGTGGGTGCAAGGGGTGCGATTGCTATGGGGCCCAGGGACTTGGGGAGCCTGGACCCAGGTTAGAAAGTTGCATACCATGATCCATTGCCCAACCTGAATTGTGCAACATTAAATTTTCAGTGAGAGGAGTGTGAAGTGGATGTTATAATGGAAAGGGGGCACTGTAATCTGGCACAATATGACTGGAGAGCACTGTAATACGTTGTAATGTGATCTGCTCATTTTAATGTGGAGGACACTATAATGTTACGTAATAACTGGAGCAATGTAATGTGGCACAATATGACATGGAGGCACTATAATGTGGCATAGTATGAACTGGAGGCACTATAGTGTGGCATAATATGAACTGGGGGCACTGTATGTCATAATGTGAATTGGGGGTACTGTGTGGCATAATATGTGCTGCCAGCCCTACAATGTGTGACATAACATGAACTAGGGCCATGCTATGGTTCATAAAATAACTAAGGCACTGCTATGGGGGATAACATTAGCTAGGTCACTACTATAATTCAGAAAATTAACTAGGACACTATTATGGGTCATGAAATAAATAACTGCTGTCTGGTTACGCCCAGGGCCGGATTAAGCCTTGGAGGTGCCCGGGGCACTTAATACAGGAAAGGGCCTGTGGGAAGGGTAGGCGTATATTAGATTGTCACACCTTACAACATGACCCATTCCAGGAGGGACAGAATGCTCTCTAAATGGACTTCCCTCTTACTATATGATTGGTGTCACTTGTGTTGAATGGTGTTTGATTGCATGCATAATTTAAGAAGGAAGTTATCATTGCATTTTGAGAGCAAATTGTGTGTATTGTGTATATGAAATATAAACCAATGGTGTATATTAGATTTTAATTAATCATTTAATAATGCCTGGGTACTGTTTATAGCTCCACCTAGTTGAAAAACAACACATTTTTAAATTGTTCTTGTAGTGAAATAAAGACAACGTAAACAACCTTAAAATACACATACTGTAGAAAAATAAAATAAATCATTTATCTTGCCACATGCAAGAATAGCAGCAGCCTCTGTAGTACTTACACACTGGGACAGGACTCAGGAGAACTTTGTGTGTGTTTGAGTCTCTCTCTAGACCCTCATTAGATAACAGGTTACACAGGACCCAGACACACAGGCAGGGAGGAGGAGAAGCTGGGATCCCTGGGTCACTTACAGCTCTGTTCCCCCTCCTATCTCTCCTCTGGTCGGAAAGCTCTGTCAGTATCTTATGAAACCTTTATCTAGTACATTCTATAAAACTATAGCTGGAAGTTTATTGGTTCCTATGGGCAACTTGTCTACTTCTCCACTCTTTAAGAGTCTTGGTAAATCCCATCCACCTGTGTTACAGTCAGGACCTTCTGGCTCTCACCTCCTACTATTCATCCATGTCAGTGGCCAATGATCATTCAGTATTTTATGTACTCCCTAATAGACCACCATCGAGGTTTGCCTAATGGAAGTGCTGGCCCTGCCCACAATGCTTGTTTATGTCTGCAAGTAGGTGCTGCTTGTGCAATAGGCATGTTCCACAGTGCAGGCCTGTGCTATGTGGAAACATCCTGGTAAAATTAATCTCTTTTGCGGGTTGGCGTATGGTCCAGGACAGTGCTCAGCCTAGAATCATTGAACACAACATATCAAACACCAGTCTACAGTATCATCATTTTTGGACCATATTCCAATTAATCTTATACAATTTTGACCTAAAATACTGCTCAGTTTATCCTCATTAATGAAATTAATTAATTATTTAAGAGCAAGTGGACATCGGACCTGCTACTGTAACTATTTTTGTACTAGTTTAATGGGTGGCATATGCTGGGTCACCTCAGTCTCCACCCTTGCTTAGCTCCGCCCTTTTCTGGTTGAGCCCTCCCCCTCTTTGTCGTCCTCCTCAGCACCATGTTTTACAGATATTTAAGTATTGGCCGCCTGTACTATAAAAATACATTTGTTTCTGGAGATAAGAGGCAGTTTCTTAGCCTGTAACATCAGAATTCTTGTATAGCTTAGAATGGAAAGCTAAAATACTTACAAATGACCTCTCTTACATCAAAGTGTGCCATTATCTCTCACAACTTATAAATCTTGGATCATTTTAAAATACATAGAGTTTTCTTTAGAAAAATATGTCTAACCGACGTGATATATCAAAGTGAGTCTGCAATCGGGATACAGTATCTCGTTACTGGGCCTTTTGCACATTTTTGAGGGCTAAACTATAACGCTTATGTTGTTGACTGATTTATTAATCAAGTTATAATCCTGACTGACTTTGTCTGACATTTACATCTTTCTTGATGGTGTTTTCCCCATGGTGATATGCAGATTTATAGTAATTAAGTCTGTCAAGGAATGACAGGCTTGTGGGGATTTGTGATACATGTTTGTGAACAGCAGAACAGAAGCTCATTCCAATATTTATATTATATTTACTGAAACAAAGGTTGGGGAGGTATATCATCTTTATGTTTTATAATAATTATAAGAGCATCAATGCAAAACAATATAGTCTGCACAAATAAAATAGTTGCTTAGTAAAATCCATAAATATATAAGCAGGAGTTATAGCTTCTCGGGACTGAAGATTGTCTGATAAAGCTGTGATTGTAGTTGAAGATGCTTTTTTATTAAGCGTCTGTTGTCATTTCAGTTGAGATCCGGTGATGTTACTATTCCCGAAACTGATTTCTGCAATACGTAGTGAGATCTTGTGGACAACCAAGTCCTAGTCACCTGAGATTCAATTCTTGCATGGGTTTTTGTGTTTTCCTATATCTCATTCACACTAGGGTGCACTGATCTCGGTTCACAGACACAAACAGCAAGTTTTTCTGCATACAGAACGTGTACAGATGGTAATTTACCCATTTTGTGTGTGGTCCGTCCAGTGCCAGATTAAGATCCAAATGGGCCTGGAGCTGAAATGTATGAAGGGCCTATTGTGTGCTTTGGCAGGAGGTATGATAAGTGCTGCGATGAGGGTGGTATAAATAGGTGATGTGGCCTTTGCTATGGGTGTGGCTATCTCCATGGAGGTTGTAGCTAGTGCCTACTGTTAACCATTTAATAGAGGAGCAGAGCGACAGACCCATACACACATACATACAGTGGTTGTCGAAGTGGGAATTTTAAAGTGGGGGTATGGCGAATGAAACAGGATTACTGTTGCACGCGCCTAAAAAGGGGGCATGGCCACTGAAAAGGAGTGTGTCCTTCAAAGTACATGCATTAATGTGTCCCCTCCTCTTCTAGTCTGTATAGCTACCCATTAGTGTGCCCCCCTCCCTTCATAGTCTCTATATGCGTCAGTGTGCCACCTCCTAGTCTGTTTATGCGTCAGTGTGCCACCTCCTAGTCTGTATGTGTATTAGTGAGCCCCCCATCCCTCGTAGTCTGTATATGCGTCAGTGTGCCCCCCTCCTAGTCTATATTGTGTCAGTGTGCCCCCTTCCTCTCCTAGTCTATATTGCATCAGGGTGCTCCCCTACCCTCCTAGTTTGTATATGCGTCAGTGTGCCCCCCTTCCCTCCTAGTCTGTATGTGTATTACTATGCCCCCCTCCCCCATAGTCTGTATTTGCTGTAGTCAGGGCAGGTTCTAGACCTTGTGGTGCCCAGGGTGAACATTTCCTTTGATGATTCTCCCTCTCCCCACTGAAAACAGGGACACTGCGCGCGCGTGTAAAAAAAAATAGGGGTGTGGCTTTACAGTAGTACCCCAGATACATGCCAGGAAGAGCCCCTTATATATATTGCGTCAGCCAGAACCCCTTATACACATTGTGCCAGGCAGAGCCCCTTATACACATTGTGCCAGGTACCCCCTTATACATGTTACGCCAGGTAGCCCCTTTTACATGATGCGCCAGGTAGCCCCTTTTACATGATGCGCCAGGTAGCCCCTTTTACATGATGCGCCAGGTAGCCCCTTTTACATGATGCGCCAGGTAGCCCCTTTTACATGATGCACCAGGTAGCCCCTTTTACATGATGCGCCAGGTAGCCCCTTATACATGATGCGCCAGGTAGCCCCTTATACATGATGCGCCAGGTAGCCCCTTTTACATGATGCGCCAGGTAGCCCCTTTTACATGATGCGCCAGGTAGCCCCTTTTGCATGATGCGCCAGGTAGCCCCTTTTACATGATGCGCCAGGTAGCCCCTTTTACATGATACGCCAGGTAGCCACTTTTACATGATACGCCAGGTAGCCCCTTTTACATGATGCGCCAGGTAGCCCCTTTTACATGATGCACCAGGTAGCCCCTTATACATGATGCGCCAGGTAGCCCCTTTTACATGATGCGCCAGGTAGCCCCTTTTACATGATGCGCCAGGTAGCCCCTTATACATGATGCGCCAGGTAGCCCCTTTTACATGATGCGCCAGGTAGCCCCTTTTACATGATGCGCCAGGTAGCCCCTTTTACATGATGCGCCAGGTAGCCCCTTTTACATGATGCGCCAGGTAGCCCCTTATACATGATGCGCCAGGTAGCCCCTTTTACATGATGCGCCAGGTAGCCCCTTTTACATGATGCGCCAGGTAGCCCCTTATACATGATGCGCCAGGTAGCCCCTTATACATGAAGCGCCAGGTAGCCCCTTATACATGAAGCGCCAGGTAGCCCCTTTTACATGATGCGCCAGGTAGCCCCTTTTACATGATGCGCCAGGTAGCCCCTTATACATGATGCGCCAGGTAGCCCCTTTTACATGATGCGCCAGGTAGCCCCTTTTACATGATGCGCCAGGTAGCCCCTTTTACATGATGCGCCAGGTAGCCCCTTTTACATGATGCGCCAGGTAACCCCTTTTACATGATGCGCCAGGTAGCCCCTTTTACATGATGCGCCAGGTAGCCACTTATACATGATGCGCCAGGTAGCCCCTTTTACATGATGCGCCAGGTAGCCCCTTTTACATGATGCGCCAGGTAGCCCCTTATACATGATGCGCCAGGTAGCCCCTTATACACGTTGCGCCAGGTAGCCCCTTATACACATTGTGCCAGGTACCCCTTATACATGTTGCGCCAGGTAGCCCCTTTTACATGATGCGCCAGGTAGCCCCTTATACACGTTGCGCCAGGTAGCCCCTTATACACATTGTGCCAGGTACCCCTTATACATGATGCGCCAGGTAGCCCCTTTTACATGATGCGCCAGGTAGCCCCTTTTACATGATGCGCCAGGTAGCCCCTTTTACATGATGCGCCAGGTAGCCCCTTTTACATGATGCGCCAGGTAGCCCCTTATACATGATGCGCCAGGTAGCCCCTTTTACATGATGCGCCAGGTAGCCCCTTTTACATGATGCGCCAGGTAGCCCCTTATACATGATGCGCCAGGTAGCCCCTTTTACATGATGCGCCAGGTAGCCCCTTTTACATGATGCGCCAGGTAGCCCCTTTTACATGATGCGCCAGGTAGCCCCTTTTACATGATGCGCCAGGTAACCCCTTTTACATGATGCGCCAGGTAGCCCCTTTTACATGATGCGCCAGGTAGCCACTTATACATGATGCGCCAGGTAGCCCCTTTTACATGATGCGCCAGGTAGCCCCTTTTACATGATGCGCCAGGTAGCCCCTTATACATGATGCGCCAGGTAGCCCCTTATACACGTTGCGCCAGGTAGCCCCTTATACACATTGTGCCAGGTACCCCTTATACATGTTGCGCCAGGTAGCCCCTTTTACATGATGCGCCAGGTAGCCCCTTATACACGTTGCGCCAGGTAGCCCCTTATACACATTGTGCCAGGTACCCCTTTTACATGATGCGCCAGGTAGCCCCTTTTACATGATGCACCAGGTAGCCCCTTTTACATGATGCGCCAGGTAGCCCCTTTTACATGATGCGCCAGGTAGCCCCTTATACATGATGCGCCAGGTAGCCCCTTTTACATGATGCGCCAGGTAGCCCCTTTTACATGATGCGCCAGGTAGCCCCTTATACATGATGCGCCAGGTAGCCCCTTATACACGTTGCGCCAGGTAGCCCCTGGAATGCAGCATAGTACTGCTAGAAGAGGTTCGATGTGACAAATATGGACCAGGGTTATACATTAATAACTGATATCTATACACAGAGCACAGATTATTATTACCATTATATGTATAGCGCCAGCGCTGTACACAGAACTTTATTTGTGGATGCATGGTATAGGAGCAGACTCCATCCCATTACTACATCAGCAGACATATGCGATTCCAAAAGCACATAAAGCGACGGACACACCAGTGACAGAACTAGTGAGTGGTGGGCCAATGTGCAACAATATGTTTTGGGGGCCCCTGCACACCCACCCACATAAAAAAATAATAATTACATTCTATATAATTTGCAGCAACCTTCACTGCTGTTACAGTAAGGTGTGCATGCAGTGACGGCATTAATTAGGACTTATTTCTCTGGCTGCCCCCAACCACCCACAAACATACTTCTACTCACCAATTCTCTCACTAAGGGGGTCATTCCAAGTTGATCGCTAGCTGCCGTTGTTCACAGCGCAGCAATCAGGCAAAAAAAATCTGCATTTCTGCGCATGCACCGAAATGCGCACGCGCGACGTACAGCTACAGAGTCCTTTGTGGTTTTGCACAGGTTCTAGTGAAGATTTCAGTCGCACTGGTGGCCGCAAGAAGATTGACAGGAAGGGGGCGTTTCTGGGTGTCAACTGACCGTTTTCTGGGAGTGTTTGGAAAAACGCAGGCGTGCCAGGGAAAAAGCAGGCGTGGCTGGGCGAACGCTGGACGGGTGTGTGACGTCAAAAGCCAACCCTCCAACGTTAGAATCAAAGCAGATGAAGAGTAACTACAGGACTGGACTTGTTTTGCACAAAATGATTTTGCAGGCGCCCTGCTACACAAGCGTTCGCACTTCTGCACAGCTAAAATACACTCCCCAGTGGGCGGCGACAATGCGTTTGGGTGGAATGTACTACAGAGTTTTGTCTGCATTTCTCTTTGCAATTCCCTCTGATCCAATTGGATCCTTCCCAGCACCCCCGACGGCCGCAGCTTGACTCTCTGCATGCGCAAAGGACAGCTCTTATTTAAAGAGATGTCCTTTGTGATTTTCTAGGTACATACCAACATTATCAATGCCGGTATGTACCTGATAAGAGGTGGGATGTACTGTACCACATCGCGGATGCTTAGTACATCCTGCCCTAGGCCTGCACAGAGGCTCCTCTACAGCACTGGCTGGTGACGCCACATACAAAAAGGACAGCTATGGCCACACATTTGACCTCACATCGATGGCAGGAACATGGAGGGAGGGAGGGAGACACACGGGGTGCAGGACAGGGAAGGAAATATGAACACCAGGGGAAGAACCAGGGTCGATTGAAAGAAGACAGGAGGAAGACATTGAAGGAAGACGGGGAGATTGTAGGAACAGCAGGAAGAACAGAGGAGATGGGAGTAAGACAAGAAGAACAAGGGAAAATGGGAGGCCCCTAAACAGCATGGGCTGGTAATTATCACATAAAAAAAGCTGTGATTGTTTAGCTCAGATGAATAGGGAGAGCCAGCAGGAACGAGAAAGAACAGGAGGAGATGGGAGGAATTTGAGAATCACAGGCGGAATAACGAGGGGAGACAAGAAGAACACGGGAAATAACGGGGGGAGACAAGAGGAACACAGGGGGAATAACGGGGAGTGACAAGAGGAACACAGGGGGAATAACAGGGGGAGACAAGAAGAACACAGGAAATAACGGGGGGAGACAAGAGGAACACAGGGGGAATAACAGGGGGAGACAAGAGGAACACAGGGGGAATAACAGGGGGAGACAAGAGGAACACGGGGAATAACAGGGGGAGACAAGAGGAACACAGGGGGAATAACGGGGAGACAAGAGGAACACAGGGGGAATAACAGGGGGAGACAAGAGGAACACAGCGGGAATAACAGGGGGAGACAAGAGGAACACAGGGGGAATAACAGGGGGAGACAAGAGGAACACAGGGGGACTAACGGGGAGACAAGAGGAACACAGGGGGAATAACAGGGGGAGACAAGAGGAACACAGGGGAAATAACAGGGGGTGACAAGAGGAACACAGGGGGAATAACAGGGGGTGACAAGAGAAACACAGGGGGAATAACGGGGAGTGACAAGAGGAACACAGGGGGAATAACGGGGAGTGACAAGAGGAACACAGGGGGAATAACGGGGAGTGACAAGAGGAACACAGGGGGAATAACGGGGAGTGACAAGAGGAACACAGGGGGAATAACGGGGGGAGACAAGAGGAACAGAGGGGGAATAACGGGGAGACGAGAGGAACACAGGGGGAATAACGGGGAGACAAGAGGAACACAGGGGGAATAACGGGGAGAGACAAGAGGAAAACAGGGGGAGACAAGAGGAAAGCGGGGAATAACGGGGGGAGACAAGAGGAACACAGGGGGAATAACGGGGAGGGGAGACAAGAGGAACACAGGGGGAATAACGGGGAGGGGAGACAAGAGGAACACAGGGGGAATAACGGGGAGACAAGAGGAACACAGGGGGAATAACGGGGAGAGACAAGAGGAAAACAGGGGGAGACAAGAGGAAAGCGGGGAATAACGGGGGGAGACAAGAGGAACACAGGGGGAATAACGGGGAGGGGAGACAAGAGGAACACAGGGGGAATAACGGGGAGGGGAGACAAGAGGAACACAGGGGGAATAACGTGGAGGGGAGACAAGAGGAACACAGGGGGAATAACGGGGGGTGACAAGAGGAACACAGGGGGAATAACGGGGAGGGGAGACAAGAGGAACACAGGGGGAATAACGGGGAGGGGAGACAAGAGGAACACAGGGGGAATAACGGGGAGGGGAGACAAGAGGAACACAGGGGGAATAACGGGGAGGGGAGACAAGAGGAACACAGGGGGAATAACGGGGGGTGACAAGAGGAACACAGGGGGAATAATGGGGGGTGACAGGAGGAACACAGGGGGAATAACGGGGAGTGACAAGAGGAACACAGGGGAATAACAGGGGGTGACAAGAGGAACACAGGGGGAATAACGGGGAGTGACAAGAGGAACACAGGGGGAATAACGGGGAGAGACAAGAGGAACACATGGGGAATAACGGGGGGTGACAAGAGGAACACAGGGGGAATAACGGGGGGTGACAAGAGGAACACAGGGGAAATAACGGGGGGTGACAAGAGGAACACAGGGGGAATAACGGGGGAGACAAGAGCAGCACAGAGGGAGATTGGAGGAAAGAGAAAGAAAACAGGATAAAGTAGATACTTATACAAAATAACACGAGTTATAGAGAATAACAGTTGTGTAATATGTAACACATATAATATTTACACACGCACAATGTACATGATGTGGAGCTGTTTTATTACAGTACCTCATTAGGTAGGGTGTAAAAGCGAGGAGATCCAGCAAGTGGCTGAGCACTGGCGCTGCTCTTGTGACCAGTCCCCATCCTTTCCGCGGCCCCATCTAAGGCCAGTCCACCATGAAATCAAGTAAATCTTCTCTTTTTAAAAAAAAAAAAAATGGCCAGCGCGGTGTGTAGTGACGGAGGCGGGCGGGTCGGGGGTGGCGGCCAGCGCGGTGTGCGGTGCGGAAGGCGGCTGATGGGGTAATGTGCCGGCCAGTGCGGTGTGCAATGCGGGCAATTGGGGGGGCGGGGGCCAGCGCGGTGTGTAGTGACGGAGGCAGGGGGGTAGCGGCCAGCGCGGTGTGTGGTGTGGAAGGCGGCCGATGGGGGTTTGTGCCGGCAACCGCGGTGTATGGTGCAGGCAACTGGCGTGAATGCGGAGGTGGTGCGGCCTCATCAGCAGATCGCGGCTCCTCCTCCACAATGGCCAGGCAGGAAGTTCAATAATCTTTAGGAAGGAGACGCTCGAGAGGAGAGCGGCCCCTCCTTCTGACCAGACTGGATTTACAGACTGGGGGCCGGGGCACTGTGGCAGCATACAATGAGTCAGAGTGACTCATTGTAATGCCAGCGATTATGGCCCTCTTAACTGCAGCAGGCTGTGGGCCTATTTTCAATGGGAGGCCTGGAGCTGCAGCTCCATCCGCCCCATTGTTAATCCGGCCCTGGGTCCGTCTCATTCTGAGTTGGATGGAACTTGGCTGGAACTTTATTTCTGTGAAATAGGGAGTTTTTGGGAAGGGGTGGGAACTGGACAGTGGGCTGTGAGGCAATAGCTTCCCCATGCTAATCGAGTTGCCACATATTCAAGTAGGACAGTGGTGGCACCTGCAGTACCAGCTATCCCTCTATGCTCTCAGGATGACGATAGTAGATGTGGCACAGACAAAAAATTTCATTATTCAAATATATTATTATTATTATAATATATGGTATAATACTGTATATATAGTATGTGTGTGTGTATATATATATATATATATATATATATATATATATATTTATATATATACACACTGGTATTCCACAGGGAATAACATGGGGGAGTGTAGAGTTGGATCATGATCCGAGGCATCAACAGGCTAAAGCTTTGACTGTTCCCAAGATGCACTGCACTGCCTCCTCTATAGCCCCGCCTCCAGACACTGGAGCTCAGTTTGTAAATTGGTGCCTGCAGTGCAGGTAATTAACAGGTGTCTTTTTAGAAGACTTCAAGGGCCGCAGCACTTTCTATGTCTTTTTGACATGCTGTGCTGCGGCTCTATCACCTCCCTCAGCTGCGCTGCATACTCCCGCGGCTGGGTTCCCGGGTATTTGCAGCGGAGACGCACCGGTTTTCAGGCACACCACCGCTGCCGCTCTCCAGGATTGCGTGGCTGCACTAAAGGGAGGAGGTAAGAGGGTCCCCCAGGTGGGACCCACCGGTAAATAGTGATCCGGTCAAGGTCCCAGGAGACGGACCGCGCCACTGGCGTGGACACTGTCCCGCACAGGGACCCCACTATATCCACCGGAGCAAGGAACACAGGTCGGATTTACTAAAATCCGTTTATAAAAGGCTCCACAGTACCCGGTGGTGAAGTCAAGCAGAGGGAATAAGGCGCTGACCTGTAGCCCCTACCCCAGCTCCAGGCGCCATCTATTGCTAGTGTTCCCGCCCTGGAGCTGCAGTTCTCTCTCCCTCACTCCCTGACAAATATTTTGGCACCATTACAAAGCTCGGATGATCTCTGGGACTGTTGGGCACTGTCTCCTCTGTAAATCCGCCTGTATCATCAGCGCTGTGCATTTACAGACACTTAAGTATTCTACATGTAATTTTAGACAGTGTTAGTTAAGAACAAGTGTACTGCTATCTACCAGCGGGGGAAGTGTTAGCTGCTGGTTCAGGCGCTGGGTGTCATATATCTCCCAGTCCATCTGCGGCACCTGTGGCCAATCAGGACCCACCTTGGGCAGTGTTTTCAAATATGCTGACTACGCTTGTATCATGTCTTACGCCCCCTGTGGGACCTCCTGTGCCATTACAGCCACATATTGTCCCTGCAGTTAATCCGCCCTGGGCGGATACTCTGTCTACCCAATTACAACAATTAAAGAAATCTTTGGTTAGACAAAAGTCTATCCCACGCCCCTCCGGGGCCAAGGGGTCATCTAAATTGTTAATTTCTTCCTCTCAATCCACTAATATTTTGGATAATTCTTCTGACGAGGATTGGGAATATACTGATCCATCAGACAGTTGCTTCTGATGAGGAATTTACAATCTACAACCCAGGTTGATGTTCCTGACCTAGTGGAGGCTATCAAGCTGATTCTCCAAATTGATGATGACATTGAGCCCCCTGCTACGTCTAAGAAGCCTGATAAATTCAAACGTCAGAAGGTGGCTAAAGTAGTTTTACCACATTATGACCTTTTAATTGACATACGTCAGGAATCCTGGTCATTTCCAGGAAAGAAGTTTTCCCTGTCTAAAAGATGCTAACTCATTATCCTATGCCTGTGGAGTTGAGTAGCAAGTGGGAAACTCCACCGCCGGTGGACTCTCATGTCGCCCGTCTTGTGGTGTCATCTACTCTGCCTGTCACCACATTCACCTCACTGAAGGAACCGATGGATATGCGCGTGGAGGGATGCCTGAAATCTATTTACACTCTTACCAGTGCTGTACATAGACCCACTATGGCTGCCTCTTGGGCGGCAAAAGAAATTGAAGCATGGGTTCAGGCAATTGAGGATGAGCTACCTCAGGATTTTTCTGACACTGCCAGACAATATCTGTTGTATATTACCACAGCCTATCACTATATTCAGGAGGCGGCCTCTGATGCAGGGGTCATGGAGGTTCTTCCTTTTAAGGAAGATATACTATTTGGGGAGGATCTGAACACGATAGCGACTGACTTGGCGACAGCCAAGACTGCGTTTCTCCCAAGTACTAATCCTTCTGCTCCGAAAGCTAAGAGTACAACTTTTCATTCCTTTCGACCTCCAGGTAAAGCAAAGGTCAGGCGTACCCGAGGCAGACTCGTACTTCCAAAACCACTAAGCCCAAATCTAAACAATCCTGGGCCTGCTTCCAAACAAGAAAAGCCTGCTGCATGACGGGGCTGGCCTCTCCCTGAGGTCCCCCAGGGTGGGAGGCCGACTTCTGAAGTTCGCCCAGGGCTGGTTAAAGACCACTTCAGACGCCTGGGTGCGGGAAGTTGTCTCTCACGGGTACGCAATCTCTTTCAAGAGACGTCCCCCTCGCCAGCTCTGTTCAATGGTTATCCCCTCGGATCCGTTGAAAGCGCAAGCTCTACACCTGGTTGTACAATCCCTCCTTGAAACAGGGGTGGTAGTGCCAGTACCTCTTTCCCAGAGAGGCAGGGGCTTCTATTCGACCCTGTTTCTAGTTCTGAAACCAAATGGGTCTTCCCGGCCTATCCTCAACCTCAAATCATTGAACAAGTTTGTGAGAGTGTCCAAATTCCGAATGGAAACCCTGCTCCCTATTGTGCTGGCCATGGAACCCGAGGATTATATGGTGTTCCTGGACATACAGGATGCTTACCTGCACATGCCTATTGCCATTTCGCATCAACAATATCTGCGGTTTGCTATTGGCAACCTACATTTTTATTTTAAATTCCAAGCTCTGCCATTTGGACTGGCCAAGGCACCTCAGATTTTCACCAAGGTCATGGCCGTGATGACGGCTTTCCTCTGTCATCAGGGAATCAGGATCCTTCCGTATCTGGACGACTTGCTGATTCTGGCGAACTCCCAAGATGTCCTCCTCAGTCAACTGGAGATATCGGTCCAATTCCTACAAGCCCACGGCTGGCTCATCAATTGGAAGAAGTCCTTGCTGGTCCCTGCTCGGAGCATGGTGCACCTGGGGGCACTGCTGGACACACACAGCCAAAGACTGTTTTTGTCTCCAGAGAAGGTCCTGAAACCGAGATTGTCGATACACTCGATACACTCAACGATGCAAGTACTAGGCCTCATGGTGTTGGCTTTCGACATGGTAGTGTATGCTCAATTTCATTCCCGCCCTCTGCAGAGGTTTATCCTTGCCAGGTGGGATTGCCCCATCGGGTCAGGTCTCAAATTATTTCCTTAAATCCGGAGGTACGTCGGTCACTGAGCTGGTGACTACAGGACCGACAGTTAAGCAGGGGTCGTCCCTGCTGGATCTCCATCTGGGTCCTCCTGACAATGGACGCCAGTCTGCGGGAGTTGGGGCGCGGTGTTGGAGCAACACTCACTCCAGGGTCGATGGACCAAGCAGGAATCTCTCCTCCCGATAAACATTTTGAAACCGCGGGCAGTGTTCAATGCGTTGACACTTGCCCTGCCTCTGATACAGAACAGGCCTGTTCAAGTTCAATCAGACAATGCCACCATGGTGGCGTACATAAATCATCAAGGTGGCACTCGAAGCCGCATGGCAATGATGGAAGTGTCGAAAATCCTTCAATGTGCGGAACGCCATCTGCCAGCAATATCGGCAGTGTTCATTCCGGGAGTCCTCAACTGGGAAGCGGACTACCTCAGTCATCAGGACATGCACGTCGGAGAGTAGAGTCTTCATCAAGAAGTCTTTCAATTCCTAGTGGACAAGTGGGGCCTACCAGATGTAGACCTGATGGCTTCTCAACACAATCACAAGGTTCTGGTCTTCGGAGCAAGGACAAGGGATCCTCAAGCAGCATTCATGGACGCACTGGCAATTCCATGGAACTTTCGGCTGCCATACGTGTTCCCTCCAGTGTCACTCCTGTCCAGGGTAATACAGAAGTTCAAGCAAGAAGGAGGAATACTACTTCTAGTCGCTCCAGCGTGGCCCAGACAGCATTGGTTCTCAGACCTGCAGGGTCTCTCGATAGAGCGTCCTCTTCTACTTCCTCAACGCCCAGACCTCCTCGTACAGGGTCCTTGTGTCTACCCGGACCTGGCCAGACTGGCTTTGACAGCGTGGCTCTTGGAGCATCACTTCCGAGAGCAAAAGGATTCTCTGAGGCGGTCATTTAAACTATGTTGAAAGCCCATAAACCAGCTTTGGCTCGAATTTGTTACAGAGTCTGGAATTCTTACTTCACTTAGTGTGCTGCTAAGAATTATGATGCATATACTTTCAGAACTTCCAGGCTTTTGGCTTTTCTACAACAATGCCTAGACTTGGGCCTTTGTATGGACTCCCTCAAGGTCCATATAACTGCCTTGTTGGTGAAAAATTGCATCTCTTCCTGATGTTCACACTTTCACTCAGGGTGTTTTACGGATTCAGCCTCCCTATGTTCCTCCAGTGGCTCCATGGGATCTGTCTGTTGTTCTGAATGCCCTACAAGAGTCTCCATTTGAACCTCTTGAGTCTTTGGACCTTAAATGCCTTACGCTTAAGGTGGTTTTCTGTTGTCTATTGCCTCTGCTAGGAGGGTGTCGGACTTAGGCGCTTTGTCCTGTCATCCACCCTTTCTTTGAACTCGCCCAGGTTATTTTCCTAAGGTGGTATCATCTTTTCACCTTTACCAGAAGATTGTGGTTCCGGCCTTCATCTCTTCTGGTTTGTCCTCCAAAGAGCGATCTTTGGGTGTGGTATGGGCTCTCCGTATGTATGTGGAAAGGACTGCCTCTATCAGGAGGTCAGATTCCTTTTTTGTACTTTTTGGTTTTCACAAACGTGGCTGGCCTGCGAATAAGCAAACCTTGGCCAGATGGATTAGAATGGTAATTGCACAAGCTTATGCGCATGCTGGGCTCCTAGCTCCTGCTGCTATCAAGGCCCATTCTACTTGGTCTGTTGGACATTCTTGAGTGGCCCATCGTGTCGCATCCGCAGAACAATTGTGCAAGGCGACTATGTGGTCCTCAGTGATCACGTTCATTAGGTTCTATGCCTTTGATACTTCCGCCTCCCAGGGTGCTTCCTTTGGACGCGGGTTCTTGTGCCCACTACAGTGCGTCCCCTCACATGAGGAACTGTTTTTGGACATCCCCGATGTTATTCCCTGTGGAATACCAGTGTACCCCGCTGCAGAAAAGGAGATTTATGGTAGACTTACCATTGTTAAATCTCTTTCTACGAGGTACACTGGATTCCACAGGGCGCCCACCCTGACGCACTTAGCTTCTTTGGGTTTGTATGGCATAAGCCGCTAGTCCCTTCTCCTGTCGTGAGAATGTGGTTCTATGTGACTAACATCTACCGTCTCTCTTACCTGCTACTGCATTGGACTGGTTAACAAAACTGAGCTCCAGTGCCTGGAGGCAGGGCTATAGAGGAGGCGGTGCAGTACATCCTGGGAACAGTCAAAGTTTTAGCCTGTTGGTTCCTCAGATCAAGATCCAACTCTACACCCCCCAAATGCAAAGATACACATAAAACAAAGATCTCTGTCTCTAGTATAAACAACCAGGGAGGTTAGGCCCTTCCTCACTCCCTTTACTTAATAAGGAACCCTTCATGCCCCGATTTCCTGACACTAGTGCCCAAGTCTTCCGGATCCCACTGTCCCTAGCAGACCTATCACCTGGGCACTAACTGCCGTCAGGAGCCCTGACTAATGGGAGAGACTCTGCTTTAAACCCAGCAGCTAGGTGCTGGCTGATGAAGCAGTTTCTTGGGCTAGGAAGCCTATAAGACCTGGTCTGGGCCCAATGCATGGGAACCCGGTCCATCCACACTTCCCATCTACCCCCAGGACCCTGTGAGTAGCTTCCAACAGCCACTCTATCAGTGGCCCAAGCCACTATTAATTCCCTATGGTTGTTTCCAGGTGGCAAAGTATCTGTCCTGCCACAATATATATAGTAGTGGTGTCACCTTTAAAACAGACAAATCAATGCCCAAAACCCCCCCACTAAGGCTGAAGATCAAACTGTGGTCAGAAATGTCACAAATTCCTGAGGAGAGTCTAGGGGTGTCCATGTTAGCTATGTCTGAGTCTAAGGTGCTTCAAATGTGACAAAAGTCCCAAAATATTCAGTTTCCCTGAGAAAGATCCAGCAGGATTAAAATGCATTGGCAGGCAGCAGAGGGAAACTTTCCATTGTTACTTACACACCACTATGGAGACCTTTTGATCATCAAGGTGACTGATGAACAGAAGGTCCGAACGGCGAATGCTATAAATCAGGTTTATTCCATTCTACCTTTTGGTCCCCTCCTGTCTGGTGTATTTGAAGTGCTGCCTGTGTAAAAAATGTTTTACTATGCTGAATATTTTTTTACTTTTGTCTTATGATACCCACTTTGTATTGGAGTTTTAAATAAACTGTACCTCCTTTTCTTCCGAACACTGTTTTTGAACATTTTATAGTCAGATATTGGTGGAAACAGGAGAAAGATACCATTATGTGCAAGTAACAGTGCTTATTACTGTGAGTGTGGTACGCCCATCATAAATTTCATACCAAGCAACACATATTACACCTACTTATGGTAATGGGACCTAAAGATACCTGGATATACAGAGTCCAGCTTCCCAAAGTATGTGTTGGGGTACGTCCTATTTATCCAGGTGTCCATGCAGACATGAAGATACCTTTATGTACACATCTAACTTCACTATATTGTGAGTTTAGGTACACTAGAATTATTCGGGACATTAAAGATACCTTTATATGGTCTACTAGCTTGTTGCTCTTGTGAGTACGATGCGCTACTATTCGATTCCCCTATCTGAGATGGTGATGGATCTACTATCAACACATCACTCAACATAGAAACAATCACTGGGATTTTATATTTCTTATCGGACTAGACATTGATGCACTATACCATTATTATATTGTTTTTTTTCCTTTTTCATGTTCTTTATGGTCTGAGTTTCCAAGAAACTGCACTCTGCCTTGAGCTTAAGGGGGAAAAACCAACCAATCTCCAACAATTGATTTTGAATTATTGAAGGGAAGTTATATGGATTTTAGCGCTTTTACTTTCTTGTACCTTCTATCTTTTCTGTTGTGTAACTTATGGGAAGTATGGTGAAGCTTTGCAGTGGGTACTAAAGTTTTAGCTGCTCTTAGCGCCTTAAGTGTGATATTCTCTACTTGTGTTTGAATATTATACTTGAGCTTAAAGCATACTTGCCAACTTTTTTATACTCCTCTGCGGGAGAAGCCGCATGTCTAAGTCTTTTCTTGTGATTACTTTTTGGTTTCAGTGGTAAAATAAAAAAAAGGTAAAAATAAACCATCTTCTATACTATTGTACAATGCAAATATGTAACATTGCAGTGGCAAACGCAGGATTTGCATGTTTTTTTTTTCCAGAACTGGGTGGAGCCAAGCACGGGGGAGGTGACCCAGTATATGCTGGGTCCGTAAAACTAGTGTGTCTGTGTGTGTGTGTGTATATATATATATATATATACACATACATATCTACACATATATACACCGTATATACACCTATGTGTGTATATATATATATATATATATACATATACACATATACATATACACATAGCATATTAAACATACATACATATATATATATACACACATACAGTATACGTATATATACGCATGTATTTATATCATATGTGTGTGTGTTTATATGTATGTATGTGTATACATGTGTATATATGTATGCACAAATTGCACATGGATATATATATATATATATACTATAATTAAAATAAAGTAAACTTTTACTAAGCACTCACAAGTGCCACCAGGAAGAAAGCAGGCTGCAGAGGACGCTAGACAGCCATTAATAATACTCATGCAGCCAAAAAAATAATAAAAAAAGTTGGTTTGTTTTTTGGTGGAGGGGGTTTCTGGGTGCTCGGAAACCCCCCTGGGTGCGCCACTGCATTGCTGCACAATTATTGTAACAGACTACGGAGAAGATTTATCAGATTGTGACATTTGCAGGCTGAATTTTTTACTTTTATATTTAATTATTTTCATTACATGATAGTTTACCTTTTATTCTAAAATAATATAATATCCTGTTTTAGAGTACTGTAATAAGTGCAGTCTCTAATGATTTATTATTACACCTCACTGAGAGGAGAGTCATAGCTGTGCGATATCTAGGACAGCATGATGACAGGAACACCAGCGCCGTATATGTCATATGGTTGAACTTTAGGTCAGGCAGTGTGACATACCCAGTCTGAAATGATTAAGATCAGTGTCTGATATTACCAGGTAAAACTCCAGTTACTCATCAAATTGCAGAAAGATTGTTGAATAGACGGAACTGCCTCACATGCTCAACCCTTTGAGGTTTTGAAATATCAGGCCAATGAATAGGTTCTGCATGACTCGGAATAGTGCTCAGCTATTAGTTTTTTTCTAAAATACAAGTGTCTTGGAACGATTAGTTGTTTGCATGCAATGTCTACAAAGGTGTTTATCTTTTTCGGCATGTATCACATTTAAATTTCAGAAATCATGGAATCAAAATGGATTTTTTTTTTCTTCAGGAAGTTTTACAGTTGATAAAATGGGTTACGGTCGTTAGGTCGACACAACTTAGGTCGTCACTCATTAGGCCGACCACTGAAGGTCGAGATTGCCATTAGCTAGACATGCATTACGTCGATATGGTCTAGGTCGACAGGTCAAAAGGTCGACATGAGTTATTCACTTTTTTTCAATTTTTGGGATTTTTTTCATACTTAATGATCCACGTGGACTACGATTGGAACGGCAATCTGTGCTGAGCGAAGCGGTAGTGGAGCGAGACACCTTGCCCGAAGCATGGCGAGCCATGCAAGGGGACACGGTGCACTAATTGGGGTTTCCGGTCACTTTACGGAGAAAACAGTCCAAGACCTCATGTCGACCTTTTCACCTGTCGACCTAGTACATGTCGACCTAACACCCATGTCGACCTAATGCATGTTGACCTAATGGCAATGTCGACCTTCAGTGGTCGACCTAATGAGTGTCGACCTAAGTTGGGTCGACCCATACCCGATAAAATACTCATAATTCATCATAGAAAACTGCTCTACAGCTCTTATACAATAATACTAATTACACCCCCCCCACCCGAGAAAAATAAATAAACAGCAAATTTGATGATGTCAGTGTTAATCCTGTATGATCTGTATGCCTACCTGACAGGCTAACGTGTTTCGTGGTATTCATAGTTACAAGTCATGGTTCTTGATACTGCCACAGGAACCTCTACGCCTATCTTTTCTGGTTTGTAGGACCCATGAAAGTCAATGGGACAGATGTATTAAGCCTGGAGAAGTGATAAAGCAGTGATACTGTAAGTGCAAGGTCATAACGCACCAGCCAATCAGCTGCAATATGTAAATTGACAGTTAAGAGCTTGTGTGGCTGGGGCGTCATCACATTGCACTTATCACCGCTTTATCACTTCTCCCGCCTTAATACATCTGCTTTAGGACCACACTGTTTATTCATTTGCAATATTTTTTCTCCTAGACTTGTATTTCTCAGTTTGCCTCATTTATATTCTAATAAGACTGAGATTGTCTAGTATATGTCACTTTTGCATGTATAAAGCTCTGGGGGGGAGGGGGGGGGGGGGGTTATTAGTTTTTTTAACTAGTAGTCTTTTTGCAAGGAGAAAAGGCTAAGTCACACAAAGCAGGGAACGCCTCTATAAATGGGCCATCTATTCTCTTTTATCCCATTTGAATAATATTATCCCACAAAAACTCACTTGTGCATGTTGGTGCACTCATGTCTGCAATGTATACCTGTAAAGGGCAGCCTCTGATGACATTCAGCTCCTGCCTTTAGTAAGCAAAACTATTTGTGCAGCTGCAGGTATGGCTAATCCATGCACTGCCCTGTGAGATGGGGAGAAATTGTACATGTGAGGTGTCGTTAAAGGGGCTTAGAGAGAGGGTGGAGCAGAGACAAATTACCCAGATCTGTAGTGGCCCGAGAGTAAGGGGGAGATGCAACCTTGCCCCCCATGATGCTGCAACCAGTCTCCCATTCCACGTGCCGCTACTTTGTGGTGGCGTGCAACATAGCAATTTGAACCCAGATGGGGTGTAGCCACGTGTCACCCCCCAGTGCCATACTCTGCAGACCTGGACACAAAAGAGCATTGGCAGTGCAAGATAAGAATTTATGGCATTTGAGAACAACTCTTGCTGAGTGGGTAAAAATCTGAGGGGGTTTTATTAGTCCTGTGGGAGTCTGGCACGAGAAATTCTGCATTTCTCTTTAAGGTGTAATAAATCAATTATTTATTTATTTATGTAATATATTTGTGAATATTTTTTCTGAGTGTTCCATAATCCAATCTATTTTGAAAAAGTATGTTTGCTTGTTTGTTTTTAATTGACTCATAATTTATTGATTTTTGAGAATTTGCATACAATTTAGATAGATAGATAGTTACAAGTAGTTTGCACATCATCATAACTATGCAGCACTTTACTACAAACACAGTAATAACTCAAGACTGGGTATTAGCAGGCAGACAAAGTCCCTCTTTGTCTGCCTGCTAATACCCAGGGGAACAGAACATTACTGAGATGGTGCTGTGGAGGAGGAGGGACCTGCTTTCTAGCGCACATGGCGTCATTTTAGCCCCCCCCCCCTTCCTGCGGACCCGTTTCCCGATGTGGGGGCAGGGCTTGATGATGTCACAGCCCGGCCCCGCCCCCCGAAGTCTTCTGCAGCGTCTCCTCTCTGGGCGGAGAGGAGAAATGTAAAGTAGGTAAGTATGGGTAAGATGCAGGACTGAAAGTAATGGGGGCAGTGAGGCCCGCTACTCAGGGGAGGGGGCCCGCTGCACACTGCCCCCTTAGGCGATAATATGTCCCTACAGAGATTACAGATGTAGCTGATGAAATGTGACAATAAGAAATGATACATACTGTAATGGACAAAAAATTTGCCTATAGATAATAGGCCCCCTAAAGAGGCATTTGGGGGTTAGAAGCCTAAATGGAGATGGGACATTGGGAGTACATTTTTGTCAGTGTCTAGAACATTTTGGTAGGAAGAGTAAATAGTACAGTGTACTTCAAGAAGTAATCAGAACTATAACTCTTTTGCAATTGATGTTCTACTTTCTTGGATAGTTTTTGAAGGCAGTGTGTTGCCTGTAGATGCTGAGACATTGCGCTGCTTCTGAGTTGCCCACAGTCCGCACACAATGCTGATGTTCACGAAGTTCCGCAATTATTTTTGTAACTGCGCATATGTAAAGTTTTTGAAACCCCCCACGGCGCATGCATCACACAGAGTGTACGCACACAGTTGCTGTTGCAGGTGAGTCAGACGGCATCAGAAATGTTGTGGAAAAGTGGTGGGCATTCCTGGGCGGTGACTAGTAGTGCACACGAAAAGTGGGCATATCATGAGAGTGTCACTGGTGTCTCCATGCCCTGCGATCCCATACTCACAGCCACAAGCACAGGAGGCCAGACTCAGATAGAGGAACTGCACCTGAATTAGTGCTGGTGCATGTTTCGATAGCACAACCGATGGTGGCATAAGAACGCACCAATCTGTATTATAGCGTGCGCGAACACTAAAATTGGGCAACTCAATCCAGACACACTTGTGTGCACAGATCTGCATGAGGGAAGGAGTTTGTTGCGGCATAAACTGACATCCAATATATGCTGCTGCTTGTGCTTTGCGTGCAAATAAGAATCAGGCCTTGCGAATCCACACTAGAAGCAGGGCCGTCTTTTCGTATGGGCTCAATGGGCACTTGCCCAAGGGCCCCAGGAATAAAAGGGCCCTAGGCTGATAGCTGAGTGTCCCCTCTTTCCAGGGGTACCAGATTTTTGAAAATCGGCCCTGAGGAACCACAGATAACTGACTTCAAAACAGTGGTCCCCATCCAAGCCTCTTAATTGCTCTTTCCAGCCAGATATCTCGAGTTCTGTCTGACTTAGAGATTTTCTGAGGGAATACTTCAAAAGCTGGGACTCTCCTCTTTTGGAGAACACTGGCAGCTTGTCTCTACTATGCCCAAAACCAGAGATATCAGCTTTCAAGCAGCTGGTCCCTGCTCCAGCTCCACATGCCTAATATGCAGTTCTATATTTTCGTTGGTGGATTGCTCTGGCTCCTGAACTCTGATCCCCAAGTCCCCAGTACCTCCTGAAAGGTGGGACTCTTTGTTTTTTTTGTTTTTTTATCCCAATAAAGCTAGGAAATCTATTTTCAGGAACTAGAGATATCTGCAGTAAAGCAAGCTGTCCTCCCACCAGAAAATTATGAATATTAAGCCCACTCCACTATTGACCCCTTCCCTGTGTATTAAACACCCTTTACCACCCTGGAAGTCACGTACCCTGGCACCTTCATTCAGCCCAATGTCCCCTTCTACAGTTTAGTGTTCTCCTTCCTGCCCCATCTGTGCAGTATAGGAGTAATTAGCAGAAATTATTTCTCTAGTTCCTACATGCTGAGCGAAAGATAGAACCCCTCTACTACCCGTGGGACATCAAAGCTGCCACTGATAGCACCCCCCACCCCTACCGCTGATGGGTGGGTAGGGGGCCCAGTGCATTGCTGTGCCCAGGGGCCTACACTGCTGTTAAGACGGCTCTGACTAGAAGCCACTCAATCTAGGGTAGATGATAGGGCGTGATTAAGATGTCCATCCAATCTCAATCTACCACATTGATGTAGTATAAAGGAATTTACAGAAAAATTATACAATAATGTTTGTATTTAATATTAGAGCATAAAAGATATTGACAAATCAATTTAATTAGTGAGAAAGTGCATTAACTTTGTCAGGGCCATGGAAGTCTACGTGTTGGCCTCCGACTTGGCCGTGGAGTCTCTGAAGTGAAATTTTTGTTTAAGGAACTTTGCTATGGATTTCTCCCAGTGCCGGAAACTGCACTGATCTGAAGGCACGGGATGATAAGGACAAGTGGGAGGCAGGTAGAGTTCCAATGGAAGAGTAGTGGTGCCTCTGATGAAGGACAGGATGTCCAAAAAAGCTTCTAACTTCTTAATCGGGAAATCTCTGTCGGGACCATCATTTACCAGGACTAGGAGAAAAAGTACCCGGGACTCTTCAACTCCTGTTCCGTTTGGGACGGTAATTTGGTTGACAAGAGAGAGAACTCCATTCCATTGATAGTGGCTACATGCTTCTTTTAATCTGTGATTTTGATGTGTGAATAAATTTCCCTTTTGTTTCCTGGCGGTGCTGCACTATGGCCCTAATTCCGAGTTGTTCGCTCGCTAGCCGCTTTTCGCAGCAGTGCACACGCTAAGCCGCCGCCCTCTGGGAGTGAATCTTAGCTTAGCAGAATTGCGAACAAAGTATTCGCAATATAGCGAAAAGATTTTTCTTTGCAGTTTCTGAGTAGCTCGAGACTTACTCTTCCAGTGCGATCAGTTCAGTGCTTGTCGTTCCTGGTTTGACGTCACAAACACACCCAGGGTTCGCCCAGACACTCCCCCGTTTCTCCAGCCACTCCCGCGTTTTCCCCAGAAATGGCAGCGTTTTTTTACACACACCCATAAAACGGCCAGTTTCCGCCCAGAAACACCAACTTCCTGTCAATCACACTACGATCAGCAGAACGAAGAAAAAACCTTGTAATGCCGTGAGTAAAATACCAAACTTCTTAGCAAATTTACTTGGCGCAGCCGCAGTGCGAACATTGCGCATGCGCAGTTAGCGGAAAATCGCACCGATGCGAAGGAAAATAACGAGCGAACCACTCGGAATGAGGGCCTATGTCCTCTTTCTTATGCTTTTTGAGATATAAAGCAGGGAAGTGATCCTATTGGGATAAGAGTCTTGCCATATCGTTATTGTGGAATCTTTGAACGCAGGAAACAGTCGTCATAAAGATTGGGAATCCATCTTATTCACTGAGTTATTTTTATATGTAAGGACTTCCCCTTATATTGTTTTGTTAAAAGCGCCAATTGTGAGTGAATTTTTGTATTTTCCAAAAACACAACTGTTTGTGTAAGAATAATAGATTTGGTAGAGGAGGACAGTAAATGGTGGAAATATAATATGGAAACATTACCTGACACCATACATATCAAGTCTGTCAGTTACTGTAAGTGGCATTGATTTTCAAAGATACAGTAGAAGAGATGGCAGGGTAATCAACATCCTATATTAATTTAATAACTACAAATGTACTTTGGTTGTTGTTAATATGCTCCTAAATAAGTATGTGATACATATTTTTTATAACCCAGCAATTACTGAAATGAGAAATGATTCTGCCAGTTCCGCGATATCCTTTATAAAATATAATTACCTGTCCTTGGAGTCTGGCTATTCCCATGATGGATTGTAAATTGGTTATAGCCTCTTTGGCAATGAAGTGGTCTAAAGTGCCTTCTAACTACTGGTGGGTCATTTTTAGTTGTTGATAACATAATTTAGCCGTTGTCTCATCTTTAACCATCTTCTACTTTCCCATAAAATTATATATACTGTAAGCCAGAGTTAAACTCAGTGGTGCAAGTAGAAAAAATGTCTTACAGGTACTGCGTGCGCGCCAAAAGAATGGGTGTGGCCAAATGCCACATGAGGCGTGGCCAATGAAAATGCGGGCGTGATACACATATGGGGGGAAGGGGGGCAGATACACATATGACCCCAATAGTGCCAGATTCACATTGCCCCACAGTGGCAGATACACAAATGCCCCCACTGTGTCAGATATACATTGCCCCCCAGTGCCAGATACAGAAATGCCCCCACAGTGCCAGATATGCCCCCAGTGCCAGATACATATATGCCTCCAATGCCAGATATGCCCCCAGTGCCAGATACAAAAATGCCCCCAGTGCCAGATACAGAAATGCCCCCAGTGCCAGATACACATGTCCCCGCAGTGCCAGATATGCCCCCAGCGCCAGATACAGAAATGCCCTGCCCCCAGTGCCAAATACAGAGATACCCCCAGTGCCAGATACAGAAATGCCCCCAGTGCCAGATACACATGTCCCCGCAGTGCCAGATATGCCCCCAGCGCCAGATACAGAAATTTCCTGCCCCCAGTGCCAGATACAGAGATACCCCCAGTGCCAGATACAGAAATGCCCCCAGTGCCAGATACACATGTCCCCGCAGTGCCAGATATGCCCCCAGCGCCAGATACAGAAATGCCCTGCCCCCAGTGCCAGATACAGAGATACCCCCAGTGCCAGATACAGAAATGCCCCCAGTGCCAGATACACATGTCCCCGCAGTGCCAGATATGCCCCCAGCGCCAGATACAGAAATGCCCTGCCCCCAGTGCCAGATACAGAGATACCCCCAGTGCCAGATACAGAAATGCCCCCAGTGCCAGATACACATGTCCCCGCAGTGCCAGATATGCCCCCAGCGCCAGATACAGAAATGCCCTGCCCCCAGTGCCAGATACAGAGATACCCCCAGTGCCAGATACAGAGATACCCCCAGTGCCAGATACAGAAATGCCCCCAGTGCCAGATACACATGTCCCCGCAGTGCCAGATATGCCCCCAGCGCCAGATACAGAAATGCCCTGCCCCCAGTGCCAGATACAGAGATACCCCCAGTGCCAGATACAGAAATGCCCCCAGTGCCAGATACACATGTCCCCACAGTGCCAGATATGCCCCCAGCGCCAGATAAAGAAATGCCCTGCCCCCAGTACCAGACACAGAGATACCCCCAGTGCCAGATACAGAAATGCCCCCAGTGCCAGATACACATGTCCCCCCAGTGCCAGATACAGAAATGCCCCCACAGTGCCAGATATGCCCCCAGTGCCAGATAGAGATGCCCCTAGTGCCAGATATGCCCCCAGCGCCAGGTACACATGCCCCCCCTTCCCCTGCTGCTTATCGCAGTGCTGCTGTCGTCCTGTTCCTGTGTTTGAGGGGAGGAGAGCGCAGCGTGCGCCTCTACTGCACCCCAGTCTCCAGAGCGGTTCGGCGGTGCGGGTGTCACTCTACCTTCAATTAGGCGCCGATCCGTGAGCCAATAAAAGCTTGTGGTTCAGCAGCCAATCAGGAGCCTTGGCTGCCGGTCCGCGAGCTCTGATTAGCTCACGGGCCAGTGCCGAATTGAAGGTAGACACTGAGGGGCAGGACAGGCGCACGCTGCGCTCTCCTCCCCTCATGCAGCAGTGGCGCAGTGAGCAGCAGCGGTTGTAGGGAGGGAGCGGTGGCCTGGCGGCGGTGGGTACGGCGTACCCACGGCTACATTCATAAGGGTACGCCGTACCCACCCGTACCCGCCCACTTGCAAAGGGACCAGGGGCTAAATTCACTAAGCAGCGGGTTTAGTATAATTTCAAAACCACCGCAGTGACAGAGGCTTTCAGGTCTAATAGGTAGTATTTACTAAGCAGCATTTTTTCTACATTGAAACCAACGTCGATCCCCACTGGGTTCTAAATGACAACCCAACATGGCAGCTGTTGAAACCACTAAGGATTTTATTCTATTCATTTAATGGTGCTTTTATTTAAAAAAAAAAATCAATTTCATTGACATCATAGAAAAAGATCACTGTGGAATAGAAGCTATGGGTTGGATACGGGTCCCCGACAGGCCGACCCCGGCATCCCAACTGTTTGAAATGCCGACAGGGCTGCAGGAGACTGCTAAGCCTAATCCTCTCCTTCCTCCTAACCCTCCCTCCCGCAGCCTAAAGCTAACCCTCCCTCTCCGCAGCCTAAACCTAACCCTCCCTCCCGCAGCCTATCTCTCCCCCCGCAGCCTAAACCTAACCCTCCCTCTCCGCAGCCTAACTCTCCCCCCGCAGCCTAACCCTAACCTCCCCGGGATACTTACGTTCGGGGTCCCACCTGTTGGCACGCCAGGCAGCATCTGTATTCTGACAGGTGTCGGGATTCCAGCGTCGGCATACTGAGTGGCGGGATCACAAGCGCCGGGATCCCAACTATATCCCAATCAGACAGCTGCCCACTTCCTCTTTGTGGGTTTGTCAGGAGAAGGAGATGTGGAGAAGGAGAAAGTTATAGAAAAGAAGTAGTAGAAAGATATACAGTGATTACTAATTGTGGTGAGTCTTTATTTTTTTTAAGTTTCTGGTTTCTTATTTTGTATATTGTCTATTTGAGTTGTGTTTTCCATATAGTTGTTTTTTTGTTTGTTTTTTGTCCTGTGCGGTTTGATTTTGTTGTTATTGTGGTAGTGTGCTCTTATTTTTATCATTTTATTTAATATTTTTGTTTATGTATTCCTGTTAGATTTTTGTTTATGTATTTCTGTTAAAGTTCAGCCATGTCTGGTGAGAGACATAATAATCCTCCATACCCCAATTAGATGATATCCCTGTCAATCAATCTTGTCTGTAAATTGATTCATTTACCTGCTGTTTCAGCAATCAGCGTTTTTCAAAAAACAGTTTGATCACTTGGGGAAGGGAGGGGGGGGGGGGGAAGGTTCTATTGTTTTCAGTCCTTCCCATGGTCTAAAACATAGCGCTGCTTTGACAATCAGTTCTAGTCTGTTCTATTCTATAGTGTGCTTTCTTTGTGGTTTTGTAGCGGTCTTAGCCTTAATAAAACACCATTTTTCAAAAGCATAACAAAACCCCCAAGATTTTGAACCCGCCACTTAATAAATTTAGCCACAAATTTCTTTACAATACGGAGTAAAATAATAGAATCAAAAGCATACAAAAATGCAATATGATACAGCCTATTTTTTATTTGAGACAATCATTTTCATGTGTATATTATACTAGCTGTTCTACCCGTTCTTCGCATGGGAGTTTCTGAATTTGACGGTTGTATATATAAATGAGTGTTAAAAATTTGGTAAATCTATAGAGGTATAAATTTGAGACGTTTTAATGTAAGTAAATATAAATCCATGGTTCTTGGCGTTACCCGAGTAGCATTCGTAGCAGATACGGTAAAAAGGGGCTGGACCATTTTTGTAGTTTATTAAATTCTACACACTGGAGATGCAATCCAAATTTGATCCGATTGTCCGTTTGGGCGTTATCATTCACGCAACGCAAGCCATGCATTTATAATGACGTCATTATGTAAATCCCCTGTTCATCCTCTTAGGGGAGGTTTATTAAAATTCTAATTAAATAGTTTTCCTATTTCCCACCTGCAGAATACCTATGTTACATTTCAGCTTCCTAACATATCGGGAAATAAGAGAATTAGTGGTGAGTGAGTGAGTGAGTGAGTGAGTGAGGGCTTTCGCATTTATATATATATATATATACATTTATACAGGTTGAGTATCCCATATCCAAATATTCCGAAATATGGAATATTCTGAAATACAGATTTTTTTTAGTGAGAGTGAAATAGTGAAACCTTTGTATTCTGATGGCTCAATGTACACAAACTTTGTTTAACACACAAAATTATTAAAAATATTGTGTTAAATGACCTTCAGGCTGTGTGTGTATAAGGTGTATATGAAACATAAATGAATTGTGTGAATGTACACACACTTTGTTTAATGCATAAAGTTATTAAAAATATTTACTAAAATGACCTTCAGGCTGTGTGTATAAGGTGTAAATGAAACATAAATGCATTCTGTGTTTAGACTTGGGTCCTATCACCATGATATCTCATTATGGTATGCAATTATTCCAAAATACTGTTAGGGTCTCCTGCCCTGTGCTGCCACGTCGTCATGGCAACCGGGAGACAAGTGCTAGTGGAGTAACCTGAGCGCAGCTGATACTCCGGTTCGGGTCTTTTGCTGTGCAGTGGTTATAGGCTCTGTGCACGGCAGGGGATCCGGTGCTGGTTTTTGTGCTCACAGTCTGTGAGGTCTGAGTGGGGCGTGGACAGCACCTGCTTTATAAGGCCTCTTTTCAGGGTAAGCAGATGCTGCTGAATCTTTGTTGGTTAGTCAGTTCATGAAAGTTAGCCAGTACTGTGTAGCTTTGTATTTGTTTGTTGCTTACTGCAAATAGGCCTGGGGATTTGGTATTACACTCTGCCAATCCAGACCTAGCAGTAAGACTGGAGTCAGTCGTTTAGCTTGCTGGGGTTCTGTTACTACTCTGTGAACTTAGCAAGTTTGCGGCTGTATTCTAAGACTTGCCTGTCTAATCCTGTCTCACTGTGCTAGGTGTCAGGGGTCAGTTTAGTGGCAGTAAGCTAAAACCTGTGCACTGCAAGTGAGAATCAGGATTGTGGAGTCTCTCCTTGTGTCTATCATTCCATCTCTGACCAAGGAGTTTACTGCCACACCCGTTGGTAACCCTTTAGGGTTTTGCTGTTGCCCTTAGCAACAGCATTTCGGGTTCTCTACGTATTAAAACACAACATCTTGCTATTTCCATCTGAGCAGTTCTAATACAAGGGAGATACCCAGTTCCTTAGCCTCTGGGCTTCTCTGTTCACTTTGTGTGTATTTTGTTACCCTATCACCTTCTGTGTACGTTATGTCATATTCCCCAGTTTGTCTGTGAGTCCATTTGTTTTGCATAACAGTTCAAACACCAGTACATTCCTGCAGACACTGGAGTGCATAACATATTCAGCAGCCTAATACTCCTGTTGAAATTTTGTGGGAATATGGAGCATACCCCTCAAAATACGTTGCAACAGGTGGTCGATCAGGTGCAGGTCCTGACTCGACAATTTAATGATTTGTCCATTAAAATGCACACCTCCCAGGCTGCTGGCGGAGCTCCCGCAGCAGCAGCACCTGCAGGGGTTAAGGAGCCGAAAGTAAATCTCCCGGATCGTTTTTCTGGAGATCGCTCGCAGTTCTTTTGTTTCAAGGAGAGCTGCAAGCTATACTTCCGGCTTAGGCCTCAGTCTTCTGGGTCGGAGATTCAGCGGGTGGGCATAGTGATTTCCTTGCTACAAGGAGACCCACAGGTCTGGGCATATGGGTTGCAGCCTGACTGTCCGTCGCTTAAAAGTGTTGATGCTTTTTTTACGGCACTGGGCATGTTGTATGATGACCCTGACAAGACGGCCTCAGCCGAGGCTCAGATTTCGATCCTTAAGCAAGGGCGAAGGCCAGTTGAGGTTTACTGTACGGAGTTTCGGAGGTTGGCCCGTGATACCCAGTGGAGTGACCCAGCCCTGAGACACCAGTACCGAAGAGGTCTTTCTAACCAGATAAAGGACCAACTGGTACAATATCCCTTGCCTGATAGCTTGGATAAGCTCATGCAGTTATCCATCCGGGTGGATAGACGGCTGAGAGAGCGTAGGCTTGAAAGGGAGACTGAGATTTCCTTCCTTCCCAAGGGAACCTCAGACTCTGAGGAATTTTCTGAGGAGCCTATGCAGATTGGGGCTACCCGCCTCTCCTCGCGTGAGAAGACGCGGAGGAGACAGCAGGGCTTGTGTTTGTACTGTGGGAATAAAGGTCACGTGGTAGTATCATGCCCAGAAAAGCCGGAAAACTTCAGGGCCTGAGGGTGATGGGAAATATCCTGTCAGGCCAGAAGTCAGAATTTCCCAAGAAGACTTTTATCATTCCGGTGACCTTGAAGATCCTCGGTCAAACTGTCAAGACTGAGGCCTTTGTGGACAGTGGGGCCGACGGGGTTTTTATGGACCGCCAATTCGCCCTGAAACACTCTGTTCCCTTAGTACCCTTGGCATCGGAAATTGAGATTTGTGGGTTAAACGGGGAACCATTATCCCAAGGTAAAATTACCTCTTGCACTAGCCAGATTTCTTTGTTTATTGGAGCCACACACTCTGAAAAATTGTCCTTTTATGTGACTGTCTGTACTTTTGCCCCATTGGTGTTGGGGTTACCCTGGTTAAGGGCCCACAATCCTCAATTTGACTGGGTCTCTGGGGAGATTCTTAGTTGGGGTACTGATTGTTTCAGGAGTTGCTTGAGCCTTCCAGTCAGGCTCTCGCAGCTAAGTTTGCCAGGATTGCCAGGGTGTTATGCAGATTTTGCGGACGTGTTCTCCAAAAAAGTTGCAGAGGTACTACCTCCCCATCGCCCCTATGACTGTGCCATTGATTTGTTGCCAAATGCTAAGCTTCCCAAGAGCAGGTTGTACTCCCTGTCACGTCCTGAGACTCAGGCTATGGCAGAGTACATTCAGGAGAACTTGGCTAAGGGATTTATCAGACCTTCACAGTCTCCAGTTGGGTCGGGGTTCTTCTTCGTGGGTAAAAAGGACGGTTCGTTGCGACCCTGCATCGACTTCAGGGAATTGAACCGTATCACGATTAAAAACTCATACCCACTGCCTCTCATTTCGGTCTTGTTTGACCAGCTTCGTACTGCCACCATTTTTTCTAAGATTGACCTACGCGGTGCGTACAATCTAATCCGAATAAGAGAGGGGGATGAATGGAAGACTGCCTTTAATACCCACTCAGGGCATTATGAATATTTGGTGATGCCTTTTGGGCTCTGTAATGCCCCGGCAGTCTTCCAGGATTTCATGAATGATGTGCTCAGGGAATATTTGGATAGATTCTTAGTTGTATACTTAGATGACATCCTAATCTTCTCCCATTCCCTGGAGGAACATCGGAAGCATGTACGCTTAGTCCTCCAGAAACTCAGAGACCACCGGCTTGGGGCGAAGCTGGAGAAGTGCGAATTTGAAGTTCAGCAAATCGCATTTCTAGGATATATTATCTCCCCAGAAGGTTTCCAAATGGAGGGTTCCAAGGTACAGGCAGTCCTGGATTGGGTGCAGCCCACTAGTTTGAAGGCGCTTCAGCGTTTCCTGGGCTTTGCGAATTTTTATAGACGATTTATCGCTGGATTTTCGTCTATAGTGGCGCCCTTGGTGGCACTCACTAAGAAAGGGGCGGATGTTGCTCACTGGTCTTGTGAGGCTAAAGCGGCTTTTGCCCGTCTCAAAAGGGCATTTGTTTCGGCCAAGGTGCTGCGACACCCAGATCCAGAGCGTCCTTTTGTGGTGGAGGTGGATGCCTCTGAGATGGGTATTGGGGCAGTGCTTTCTCAGATGGGAGTGTCTGATAATCGCCTTCATCCCTGTGCTTACTTTTCCCGTAAATTTTCGCCTGCCGAGATGAATTATGACGTGGGTAACCGGGAATTGTTGGCTATTAAGGATGCACTCGAGGAGTGGAGACACTGGCTTGAGGGGGCTAAGTTTGTGGTCTCAATTCTCACTGACCATAAGAATCTGGCATATTTAGAGTCAGCGAAGCGTCTCAATGCCAGGCAGGCACGATGGGCTTTGTTTTTTGCTCGCTTTAATTTTTTGATAACATATCGCCCTGGGTCAAAAAACATCAAGGCTGATGCGCTCTCGCTGAGTTTTGCTCCAATCCAGGAGACCACGAGGAGCCGTTGCCCATTGTTTCCCCATCATGTATTAAAGTGGGCATTACCCAGGACCTCTTATCATTAGTCCTTAGAGCACAGGAGCAGGCTCCTCCAGACCTTCCGGTAGGTCTTTTGTTTGTGCCTCCTAGGTTAAGACAGCGAGTGTTCCTGGAATTCCATGCCAAGAAGTCGGCAGGTCACCCGGGTATTGCCAGAACTCGGGAGTTGCTATCTAGGGCGGTGTGGTGGCCCTCGGTGGCTAAGGATGTGGATCAGTGGGTTCGGGCATGTGACATCTGTGCCCGAAATAAGACTCCTAGAGGGGTTCCTGTTGGCCCATTACATCCACTCTCTATCCCATCTAAGCCATGGACCCACATTTCAATGGATTTTGTGGTGGACTTGCCCAAATCCTCGGGGATGACAGCCATCTGGGTTGTCGTTGACAGGTTTTCGAAGATGGCACACTTCGTTCCACTGGTTGGGCTGCCATCAGCCAGACGCCTGTCTGAATTATTTATGCTGCATGTTGTGCGTCTCCACGGGTTGCCACTTGATGTGGTCTCTGACTGCGGATCCCAGTTTGTGGCCAAATTCTGGAGGGCATTTTGTTCCGATCTCCAGATTTCTGTCAGCTTGTCGTCAGGCTACCATCCGCAGTCTAATGGGCAGACTGAAAGGGTGAACCAGTCCTTGGAGCAGTTCCTCAGGTGTTATGTCTCCAAGTGTCAGACTGACTGGGTTGCTCATCTGTCCATGGCGGAGTTTGCCTATAACAACGCGGCTCACTCTGCTACAGGGATCTCTCCCTTCCTTTGTGTGTATGGGCATCATCCTAAGGCCAATTCTTTTGACCCCCTGGACTCCACGCCTGGTGGTTCCTCTGTGGTTTCGGTCCTTAGAGGTATTTGACGGAAAGTGAAGAAAGCCCTTGTGTCTGTGTCATTAGTGACCAAAAGGGTTTTTGATAAGCGGAAAAGACCCTGCAGCTTCAAATTAGGAGACTTCGTCTGGTTGTCAACCAAGAATTTGAAGTTGAGACAGCCATCTCATAAGTTAGGCCCCCGGTTCATCGGCCCTTATAAGATCACCAGGGTTATCAATCCGGTGGCATTTCAGTTAGATCTGCCCCGTTCTTTGGGTATCAATAAAACATTTCATTGTTCCCTTTTAAAACGGGCGATTAGTAATCCTTCTTCCAGTGGAAGACCTTCCCCTCTTCTGATACGTGGCCAGAGGGAGTTTGTTGTTGAACGGATTCTTGACTCCAAGGTGGTTCGGGGTCGGCTGTCATTTTTGGTGCACTGGAAGGGGTATGGCCCGGAGGAGCGGTCGTGGGTGCGCAGTTGTGATCTTCATGCCCCCAGACTGATACGCTCTTTCTTCTCGCAGTTCCCCGATAAACCCGGTGGTAGGGGTTCTTTGACCCCTCGTCAGAGGGGGGGTACTGTTAGGGTCTCCTGCCCTGTGCTGCCACGTCGTCATGGCAACCGGGAGACAAGTGCTAGTGGAGTAACCTGAGCGCAGCTGATACTCCGGTTCGGGTCTTTTGCTGTGCAGTGGTTATAGGCTCTGTGCACGGCAGGGGATCCGGTGCTGGTTTTTGTGCTCACAGTCTGTGAGGTCTGAGTGGGGCGTGGACAGCACCTGCTTTATAAGGCCTCTTTTCAGGGTAAGCAGATGCTGCTGAATCTTTGTTGGTTAGTCAGTTCATGAAAGTTAGCCAGTACTGTGTAGCTTTGTATTTGTTTGTTGCTTACTGCAAATAGGCCTGGGGATTTGGTATTACACTCTGCCAATCCAGACCTAGCAGTAAGACTGGAGTCAGTCGTTTAGCTTGCTGGGGTTCTGTTACTACTCTGTGAACTTAGCAAGTTTGCGGCTGTATTCTAAGACTTGCCTGTCTAATCCTGTCTCACTGTGCTAGGTGTCAGGGGTCAGTTTAGTGGCAGTAAGCTAAAACCTGTGCACTGCAAGTGAGAATCAGGATTGTGGAGTCTCTCCTTGTGTCTATCATTCCATCTCTGACCAAGGAGTTTACTGCCACACCCGTTGGTAACCCTTTAGGGTTTTGCTGTTGCCCTTAGCAACAGCATTTCGGGTTCTCTACGTATTAAAACACAACATCTTGCTTTTTCCATCTGAGCAGTTCTAATACAAGGGAGATACCCAGTTCCTTAGCTTCTGGGCTTCTCTGTTCACTTTGTGTGTATTTTGTTACCCTATCACCTTCTGTGTACGTTATGTCATATTCCCCAGTTTGTCTGTGAGTCCATTTGTTTTGCATAACAGTTCAAACACCAGTACATTCCTGCAGACACTGGAGTGCATAACAAATACGTAATAATCCGATATCCAAAATACTCCTGGTCCCAAGCATTTTGGATAAGGGATACTCAACCTGTATATATATATATATATATATATATTTAAGTGTTTGGTTTGGTACCTCCGTTATGTCATTGGTTAAAAGTAGGTTGATGGGTTGTATTTTCCGCTACATTGGATAAGCATGCAATATAGTAGCCTGCGCTGTGTGTAGATGACATGCGTTATCATGTATTCAGAGACAGACAGTTTTCAAGTGCAAAAAAATAAATGATTGCCTATTAACGGAATATATAGAGGTGTGGATTATTCTCACTATTCTTTGTTTCCGCACATATCGAGGCTCATATGAACCAAAGACAGTTTTTACAATGAACCTAATGTCTAGGAATACAGTATTTACTGTACATTTACTAACATAGCATACATGATAGCTGGTGTACTGCTTGACTGAGACATTAATGAAACAATAGCCAGTGCAACAGCGCTCCTAGTGGTCAAAGTTCCCAGAAATCTTTATCATGTAAAATCTGTTTGCACTTCATCAATACTTAAGGGGGGTACTCACGGGAGAGATGTGTGCTGAGCGATCTTAACACAGACCGCTCAGCACACATCTCTCACCCCGCTCAGCACAGCGCGATGTGCAGAGCGAGGGGGAAAGCCGACGGGGGGCCGCTCACTTCACACAACGGTGAAGTGAGCGACCCGCTAGATTGAGCCTGCATGCAGGCTCAATCTAGCACCGGCGATAGCGATGCGCACACATCTCTCCCCCCGCTCAGCACAGCGCGATGTGTGCTGAGCGTGCTGGCGGTGGTGGGGGGGGGGGGCGCTCATTTGACCCAGCGGGTGAAGTGAGCGACCTGCTAGCACCAGCGATGCGCGGGGCTGCGCATCGCTATCGCTGTGAGGGGTACACACGGAGTGATCGCTGCTTAAAATCTAAGCAATCTAGTCAGATTGCTTAGATTTTAAGCAGCGATCACTTCGTGAGTACCCCCCTTAACGTGTACAGAGAGATTTAGATTTGGGTGGGGTGTGTTCAAACTGAAATTTAAATTGCTGTGTAAAAATAATGCAGCCATTATTTACCCTGCACAGAGACAAAACAACCACCCACATCTAATTCTCTCTGCACATGTTACATCTGCCTCACCTGCAGTGCAACATGGTTTTGCCCAATTGCAAACTTTTTTGGTTTGCTAACAATCTTGAATAACCCCCTTTGTTTTTATTTTAGTACAGTGTGCCTTTAAATATCTATATTAAACATAGCAACACCAGAATAACCACTCTTGAAAAAGCTGATAAATAACTTCCCCGTAAGCCAGCAATTATTAACTAAGATTCACTCACTGTGCCAATTTTTCCGCTGATTATTCATTTCATTACCTCTATTTACATTCAGAATTTCACATATTTGTATGTTAAATATTTGCTATTTAGTTACTAAATTGTCCATGACAAAGTAAAACGCTTTTGCTAAACTCTTTGTGAAGATTAATGTCTTCCTGGTTGACAAATGGGCTTCTGTGACGCTGTACTTGCCTGTCTTCTGAGGGCTCTTGTTATTAGGACTCTGGTATTGAGCATTTTTTATTGAGAGGGACATAAATTTGAATTACTGATCCAGTTAGAGGAAAATAGAGACATCATTCGTGGGCTGCTCATTATTAAAACAACTGTGCTGTGTTGGAATTGCATTTCCAGGCTAGATGGTAGAAGGTCTGATAAACTTTGTGAGAAATATCCCTGCTGAAATCTGGTGTTATAAAGGCCCAATTTATTAACACGGTATCTATCTATCTATCTATCTATCTATCTATCTATCTATCTATCTATCTATCTATCTATCTATCTATCTATCTATCTATCTATCTATCTATCTATCTATCTCTATGTACTGTATCTCCTCTTTATATATCAATCTCCTAAATGTCTGCAAAATGGTCAAATTCCATATCTGTGTTCTTCCCTTGGGGAGGAAAAATTTTCCTTTTCCCCATGTGAAAGAAAAGGAGAAAAAAGGTTGGGCGGTTGGCCGCTGCAGCACATATACCGACAGATGCGGCCAACCAATGATCAGGTCAGTCGGGCGTGTTCTAAGACTTTTCATGCCCAACCGTCCGATGATCGCTAATCAGTAGTTGCCATACACTATGCAATTATCGTTCCGATCCACCGATAATCCGCAGATCGGGACGATAATTGCATAATTTATGCCCGGCTTCATTATTTATATGGTATCAATCATACAGCGCAGCATTATACAGATAATATGTAGCATTCACATCAGTCCTTTTTCCCATTAACCTTACAGTCTTAGGCAGTGGTTACGAAACTTTTATGATTCACGGCGCCCTAGAGCAGGCCTGGCTCTCCAGATGTTGTGAAACTACACATCCCAGCATGCCCTGCAACAGTTTTAGCATTCCCTAATAGCAAAACTGTGGCAAGGCATGATGGGACTTGTAGTTTTACAGCAGCAGGAGAGCCACAGGTTGGCCAGGCCTGCCCTAGAGAATTTTTTTCAAGGCACATGTAGGCCAAAAGTTTCTTGAGAAATTAAAATCTATATATTAAATTATGTAAATTGTTTTGTATGTCATCCTTAGGGTCAGGTATGTGGCAAAGGACAGGATTCGCTTCTGTATGTCCACATATTTTATGATTGGCAGCCACCAGCATGGCTTTTGCCTAGTACTTTGACCATAAATAATTTTAATTGGTCCTGACCGCCATCCCAAGGCAACCCTGCAAGTGCACCCAGTTTGGGAACCACTGGTCTAAGGAACATGTTTATCAAAATTATAGATATTCTGTCGCCACTTGTCACAGTGATATAAAATGTTTTCCGGGCTGTTCCACAGTAATACTGGCCAGCTGTGGCAAGAGTAGTCTTACAGCTTCCAGTCCACCCTAAGATGACATGAGCAATCCCAAGTGAAGATGTGATAGAGTGTTTGACTCTGCATCATCCGTAGTTTGCGTACGCTCGGCTCCAGAGCTTGTGGAGCGCTGCCTCCCACTTTTCATCACAAGTATTTACTATTTATTTTTATAAACATATATATGTTGCTATATGCACTATTTAAATAATATGAACAAACTTGCAACCCCTCTCTATAATATTGGTGCTAATTCAGACCTGATCGCTAGGGTGCATTTTTTACATCCCTGCGATCAGGTAGTCGCCGCCTACAGGGGGAGGGGGAATTCGCTGTGCAGGGGTGCGATCGCATGTGCATGAGAGCTGCACAAACAGCAGTTTGTGCAGTCTCTGCACAGTCCAGGACTTGCTCAGCCGCTGCGATGATCGAGCCGGAGCGGACGTCACGAATCCTCCCACAAAATGCTGAGTGCCGCCTGCGTTTTTCGGACACTCCCTAGAATCGGTCAGTTGCCACCCACAAACGCCCCCTTCCTGTCAATCTTCTTGCGATTGCCGGTGCGAACGGATTTTTCCCACCATCCCGTCGCTGCCCGGTACTCCCCAGCGCTGCGGACCGTCGCGCCTGCGCATTGCGGTGCATACACATGTGCTGTTCAGACCTGATCGCCCGCAGCAGCGATCAGGTCTGAATTAGCCCCATAGTGTGGCTTGCAGGAGGTGGTGTCATGTTGCTCTCTATAATGGAGATTTATACTGTAGCTTAATGGAAGGAATTTACTTAAACACCTTTTCACAATTATAGAGCAAAGGTGGTGGAGATATGGTTGAAAATACTGTACAGCAAGAGGCAGAGGATGCTTGTAAAATGCCAATAGTACGATATATAGTTACTGGCCCAGTGAGGGCTGGCAGAAAATGTATAGTATACTTAAATGTTCGATATTTGAACACTTGAAAGACAAACTACACCCTTTCACAGGAAAGACTAAGGGGTATATTTACTAAAGTGTGAGTTTTTTTTTTGAATTGGAGATGTTGCCCATAGCAACCAATCAGATTCCACTTAACATTTATCTAGCTGCTTCTATAAGATAATAGCTAGATTCTGATTGGTAGCTATGGGTAACATCTCCACAGTCCACTTCTAAAAAAAAACCTCACACCTTAGTAAGTACGTATACCCCTAACTCTCTACTCCAGGGGTATTCAACATGTGGTCCTTCAACTTTTGTGGAACCACACATCACAGCATGCCCTGCCACAATTTTAGCATGATCTAATAGCAAAACTGTGGCAGTGCATGCTGGGATATGTAGTTCTAAAACAGCTGGAGGGCAGCATGTTGTATACACCTGCTGTAGACTATAAGGGTGCACATTCACAACGATCATGAGTTAGGTAGAACATCCTTGACTTGGGGGTCTTGTACCTCTGCCCTGATTGGGACAGCTTTGTCCTGGTTGGGCCGAAAGCTTGGAATGTATATCCCACTCACAGTGATGAACATGCGCTCATTCAAAAGGGGTTTTACTGGCATGCGTAAGGGACAGGGGCTGCTCAAGGCAACGTAAGCTACGTTCCAGCCACAGTGACGCATGTCTACACTCGTTTCTCATGTACATGCTCCTTTGTTCCTGTCAACAGCTTGAAAGTTCATCATCAACAAAAAGCTTACAGCATACTTGTCTACTCTTCCGGAGCGTCCAGGAGGCCTCCAAATTGCGGATGGTTCTCCTGGCTGCCCATAAGTGCATTCAGGTTTGTCTGCCATCAGCTGGGTGCCGCCCACTTACTAAGTAAAGTGGGCTGTGCATGGCTCGATCTCCACCGAATCACGTCATCATAGCCACACCCCCAGGAGGGATCATGATGACGTATGATGATGGGCTGCTGTGTCGGCAGTTCTGTGTTATGCACAAGGCAGATCATAATGGACATTACAAATAGAAATGTACTGCCCCCCTGCCGAATTTACACTTCATAAATGACCTTTAGAGCCTTCAGCTGATGGTAAGATGTCCACGTTACTTGTGTATTGTATATTTACTTAAATTGTTAAGTATTTGCAGGTAAGAATGACACCAGACGTTGTTTACACCACTGTTGTCTCCTTACCATGCAACATAAAAATATTTGGTTGGCTACAAAAGAAAGATCCCACTAAACACTGTATGGGTTTTGTACTTTAGCTAAAGCATGTTTATTTTATATCTACTTAGGAGTGGACAGATGAGATTTTCAATCTGGCAACAAATTTGCTGGCACAGAACATGTCCCGGGACGCATTTCTGGAAAAAGCGTAAGTAGCTTTCTTATTTACTGAAACCAGGATGGCTGCCGCTTTCCATGCTACAGTAGTTTCCTTTTTTTCTTTTGTTCAACATTTTAACCTTCATTGTTTATGATTGAATAAGATGTCACTTGTACAAACATCACTTTTCCTCCTGGAAGTATCTGAGAGTATCAGCAAGATTGAACAGACAGCGTGCAAGTTTTATAAATTAAACATTTATCAAATATATACTGCACTTAAAATAAAATAAAAGTTTTTTAGATATTTACTAAGCCAAGAGTTTAGTTTCATTTATTTAGTATTTTAAATTATTTTTCATTTTTTTTTGGGGGGGAAGGAGGATACGGATGAGGAAGCAGCTGGTCTGCTAAATGCTTTCTGTACTTAAGGAGATGAGCAACACTGTGTTTATGCAGAAGGAACACAAAAAATAATCTCTTACAGCCAGATTCTGATGAGAGCAAAGCAAAAAAAAAAAAAAGTAACTGTGCATTTGGACAAGCCATGTTGCAGTGAAGTTAGGGATAGTCACTAGTTGTGAGGGAAGGGGGGGCAGGACATGGTTATGCAGCAGGCGGGGTGGTTAGGTTTAGACTGCAGGAGGTGACGGCTAGGGTTAGGCTGTAGGAGGTGACGGTTAGAGTTAGGCTGTGGGAGGGAATGGTTAGGATTAGCAGGTAAATATAAAAAAATATATTTATTGACCTGGGCGCATGAAAAGTGCGGTTTTCCTAGCAGCTGTTTAGGGAGATAGGCAGTCTCTGTTAAAGTAGTACTAAAGAATGAAGATAAAAATAGTCAAATAAATGACCATATACACAATAAGAGCGCTGCAACAATAATATAATCAGACCGGTGCTAATCCACCAGATAAAAATTTATTATTAGACTAGCTGGAGTACCCGGCGTTGGCCCTCATTCCGAGTTTTTCGCTCGCAAGCTGCTTTTAGCAGCAGTGCACACGCTAAGCCGCCGCCCTCTGGGAGTGTATCTTAGCTTAGCAGAATTGCGAACTAAGTATTCGCAATATTGCGAAAAGATTTTTCTGTGCAGTTTCTGAGTTGCTCGAGACTTACTCTTCCAGTGCGATCAGTTCAGTGCTTGTCGTTCCTGGTTTGACGTCACAAACACACCCAGCGTTCGCCCAGACACTCCCCCGTTTCTCCAGCCACTCCCGTGTTTTTCCCAGAAACGGCAGCGTTTTTCACACACTCCCATAAAACGGCCAGTTTCCGCCCAGAAACACCCACTTCCTGTCAATCACACTACGATCACCAGAACGAAGAAAAATCCTTGTAATGCCGTGAGTAAAATACCAAACTTCTTAGCAAATTTACTTGGCGCAGTCGCAGTGCGAACATTGCGCATGCGCAATTAGCGGAAAATCGCTGCGATGCGAAGAAAATTACCGAGCGAACAACTCGGAATGAGGGCCGTTGCCCGGGATTTTAAGAATGTTTGTTAACAAAAATGTATTTAAATATTAAACACACAATATAAATAACATAGTTCGTGCTACCTCCATTCCCCTCCTCACATCATGTCACTGCCCCTGTCCCATGCAGCCCTGTCATCACTGACATATCATGCATCTCCTGATATACTCTGTGCTGCTGGCCCTCCCCTAGGGGTGCTAGTGGTGTGAAACCCCCACAGTGTTTGTTCCCAGAGTGTAAGTAATATGTGTAGCAAGTTTGGGGTAAATAGCTCCAGGCATTCCAGAGTTATGCTGTCTGCTAAAAAACTCTGTGCTGTCCCCACATTTTTTTCCCCATAGTGTAAGTCATATGTGTACCCAGTTTGTTGTAAATTTGTCTACCCATTCGGGATTTATGCTGTCTCCTGAAATACTCTGTGCCGCTGTGTCACCCCCTAGGGGTGCTAGGGTTGTCTAACCCCCACAGACTTTGTTTCCAGAGTGTAAGTGAGATGTGTACCAAGTTTGGTGTAAATTGCTCCAGGCCTTCCACAGTTTTGCTGGCTGCTGACATATTCTGTGCTGCTGTCCCACCCCTAGGGGTGCTCGGGGTGTCTGACCCCCATAGTGTTTGTTTTTTGTTGTAAATTGCTGCAGGCATTCCAGAGTTATGCTGTCTGCGGAAATACTCAGTGCTGCTGGCTCACCCCTAAGGGTGCTAGGGGTGTCTTCCCCCCACAGTGTTTGTTGGCAGATTGGAAGGCATATGTGTACCAATTTTTGAGTACATGGGTCCAGCAATTCCGGAGTTATGCTGTCTCCTGATATACTCTGTGCTGCTGTCTGCCCCCCTAGGGGTGCTAGGGATTTAAAATTGTTTTAGTTGCGTCCGTCATGTTTTAATACACTTGTATGTGAAATTTCACGTTCTTCGCTTGTAAACTGTGGATTTGTATAGAAAAACAGACAGAAGGACAGAATGACAGATTTTCATTTTTATATAGTAGGTTAATAAAAATATATATAAAAAAACAAAACAATATAAAAAGACACTAAATCGGGCCTAATTCACCAGTCTCTGGTTATTTTGCGTAGCGTATATGCACAGTGTTGAATTTATTGCGTGCCTATATTGTTGGTGCTGGTAGTTAATAAAAAGCCAATATTGTAAATATCCATACAGTTTGTATAATTACCACTTTTAGCCACTGGCTGGGGCGTAATCTACTTTTATCATTGGTCCAAGGTGTGCTGATTGTGCCATAGCATTTGTTGGTGGTGACCCTTTCGCCGCGGTTGTATCTGCAGGAATCTTTTGTGTTGCTGCAATGGTCCAGAGGCGTCCACATAGGGGGTAATTCTGGGTTGATTGCAGCAGGAACTTTGGCCCTCATTCCGAGTTGTTCGCTCATTCTTTTCCTTCGCATCGTTGCGATTTTCCGCTAACTGCGCATGCGCAATGTTCGCACTGCGGCTGCGCCAAGTAAATTTGCTAAGAAGTTTGGTATTTTACTCACGGCATTACAAGGTTTTTTCTTCGTTCTGCTGATCGTAGTGTGATTGACAGGAAGTGGGTGTTTCTTGGCGGAAACTGGCCGTTTTATGGGAGTGTGTGAAAAAACGCTGCCGTTTCTGGGAAAAACGCGGGAGTGGCTGGAGAAACGGGGGAGTGTCTGGGCGAACGCTGGGTGTGTTTGTGACGTCAAACCAGGAACGAAACTGACTGAACTGATCGCACTGGAAGAGTAAGTCTCGAGCTACTCAGAAATTGCAAAGAAAAATCTTTTCGCAATATTGCGAATACTTCGTTCGCAATTCAGCTAAGCTAAGATTCACTCCCAGAGGGCGGCGGCTTAGCGTGTGCACTGCTGCGAAAAGCGGCTAGCGAGCGAACAACTCGGAATGAGGGCCTTTGTTAGCAGTTGGGCAAAACCATGTGCACTGCAGGGGAGGCAGATATAACATGTGCAGAGAGAGTTAGATTTGGGTGTGGTGTGTTCAATCTGCAATCTAAATTGCAGTGTAAAAATAAAGCAGCCAGTATTTACCCTGCACAGAAACAAAATAACCCACCCAAATCTAACTCTCTCTGCACATGTTATATCTGCCTCCCCTGCAATGCACATGGTTTTGCCCAACTGCTAAAAAAGTTCCTGCTGCGATCAACTCAGAATTACCCCCATAGTCCCAACGGCTGTATATAGGCCCTCATTCCGAGTTGATCGCTCGCAAGGCGATTTTAGCAGAGTTACACACGCTAAGCCGCCGCCTACTGGGAGTGAATCTTAGCTTCTTAAAATTGCGACCGATGTATTCGCAATATTGCGATTACTAACTACTTAGCAGTTTCAGAGTAGCTTCAGACTTACTCTGCCTGTGCGATCAGTTCAGTGCTTGTCGTTCCTGGTTTGACGTCACAAACACACCCAGCGTTCGCCCAGACACTCCCCTGTTTCCCCGGCCACTCCTGCGTTTTTTCCGGAAACGGTAGCGTTTTTTCCCGCACGCCCATAAAACGGCCTGTTTCCGCCCAGTAACACCCATTTCCTGTCAATCACATTACGATCGCCGGAGCGATGAAAAAGCCGTGAGTAAAAATACTATCTCCATTGTAAAATTACTTGGCGCAGTCGCAGTGCGAATATTGCGCATGCGTACTAAGCGGAATTTCACTGCGATGCGATGAAAAATACCGAGCGATCAACTCGGAATGACGGCCATAGTTCACACTGACAACAGAGACTGCGTTCCTTATGCGTTTTGATGTCTGTTTGGCATCTTTATCAAAGTTAACTATATTGTAGGGATGTGCACTTGAAATTTTTCGGGTTTTGTGTTTTGGTTTTGGGTTCGGTTCCGCGGCTGTGTTTTGGGTTCGACCGCGTTTTGGCAAAACCTCACCGAATTTTTTTTGTCGGATTCGGGTGTGTTTTGGATTCGGATGTTTTTTTTCAAAAAACCCTAAAAAACAGCTTAAATCATAGAATTTGGGGGTCATTTTGATCCCAAAGTATTATTAACCTCAAAAACCATAATTTCCACTCATTTTCAGTCTATTCTGAATACCTCACACCTCACAATATTATTTTTAGTCCTAAAATTTGCACCGAGGTCGCTGGATGACTAAGCTAAGCGACCCTAGTGGCCGACACAAACACCTGGCCCATCTAGGAGTGGCACTGCAGTGTCACGCAGGATGGCCCTTCCAAAAAACACTCCCCAAACAGCACATGACGCAAAGAAGAAAAAAAGAGGCGCAATGAGGTAGCTGTGTGAGTAAGATAAGCGACCCTAGTGGCCGACACAAACACCTGGCCCATCTAGGAGTGGCACTGCAGTGTCACGCAGGATGGCCCTTCCAAAAAACACTCCCCAAACAGCACATGACGCAAAGAAGAAAAAAAGAGGCGCAATGAGGTAGCTGTGTGAGTAAGATAAGCGACCCTAGTGGCCGACACAAACACCTGGCCCATCTAGGAGTGGCACTGCAGTGTCACGCAGGATGGCCCTTCCAAAAAACACTCCCCAAACAGCACATGACGCAAAGAAGAAAAAAAGAGGCGCAATGAGGTAGCTGTGTGAGTAAGCTAAGCGACCCTAGTGGCTGACACAAACACCTGGCCCATCTAGGAGTGGCACTGCAGTGTCACGCAGGATGGCCCTTCCAAAAAACCCTCCCCAAACAGCACATGACGCAAAGAAGAAAAAAAGAGGCGCAATGAGGTAGCTGTGTGAGTAAGCTAAGCGACCCTAGTGGCCGACACAAACACCTGGCCCATCTAGGAGTGGCACTGCAGTGTCACGCAGGATGGCCCTTCCAAAAAACACTCCCCAAACAGCACATGACGCAAAGAAGAAAAAAAGAGGCGCAATGAGGTAGCTGTGTGAGTAAGATAAGCGACCCTAGTGGCCGACACAAACACCTGGCCCATCTAGGAGTGGCACTGCAGTGTCACGCAGGATGGCCCTTCCAAAAAACACTCCCCAAACAGCACATGACGCAAAGAAAAATGAAAGAAAAAAGAGGTGCAAGATGGAATTGTCCTTGGGCCCTCCCACCCACCCTTATGTTGTATGAACAGGACATGCACACTTTAACCAACCCATCATTTCAGTGACAGGGTCTGCCACACGACTGTGACTGAAATGGCGGGTTGGTTTGGACCCCCACCGAAAAAGAAGCAATTAATCTCTCCTTGCACAAACTGGCTCTACAGAGGCAAGATGTCCACCTCATCATCATCCTCCGATATATCACCGTGTACATCCCGCTCCTCACAGATTATCAATTCGTCCCCACTGGAATCCACCATCTCAGCTCCCTGTGTACTTTGTGGAGGCAATTGCTGCTGGTCAATGTCTCCACGGAGGAATTGATTATAATTCATTTTAATGAACATCATCTTCTCCACATTTTCTGGAAGTAACCTCGTACGCAGATTGCTGACAAGGTGAGCGGCGGCACTAAACACTCTTTCGGAGTACACACTTGTGGGAGGGCAACTTAGGTAGAATAAAGCCAGTTTGTGCAAGGGCCTCCAAATTGCCTCTTTTTCCTGCCAGTATAAGTACGGACTGTCTGACGTGCCTACTTGGATGCGGTCACTCATATAATCCTCCACCATTCTTTCAATGTTGAGAGAATCATATGCAGTGACAGTAGACGACATGTCCGTAATCGTTGTCAGGTCCTTCAGTCCGGACCAGATGTCAGCATCAGCAGTCGCTCCAGACTGCCCTGCATCACCGCCAGCGGGTGGGCTCGGAATTCTGAGCCTTTTCCTCGTACCCCCAGTTGCGGGAGAATGTGAAGGAGGAGATGTTGACAGGTCGTGTTCCGCTTGACTTGACAATTTTCTCACCAGCAGGTCTTTGAACCCCAGCAGACTTGTGTCTGCCGGAAAGAGAGATCCAAGGTAGGTTTTAAATCTAGGATCGAGCACGGTGGCCAAAATGTAGTGCTCTGATTTCAACAGATTGACCACCCGTGAATCCTTGTTAAGCGAATTAAGGGCTCCATCCACAAGTCCCACATGCCTAGCGGAATCGCTCCCTTTTAGCTCCTCCTTCAATGCCTCCAGCTTCTTCTGCAAAAGCCTGATGAGGGGAATGACCTGACTCAGGCTGGCAGTGTCTGAACTGACTTCACGTGTGGCAAGTTCAAAAGGTTGCAGAACCTTGCACAACGTTGAAATCATTCTCCACTGCGCTTGAGACAGGTACATTCCACCTCCTATATCGTGCTCAATTGTATAGGCTTGAATGGCCTTTTGCTGCTCCTCCAACCTCTGAAGCATATAGAGGGTTGAATTCCACCTCGTTACCACTTCTTGCTTCAGATGATGGCAGGGCAGGTTCAGGCGTTTTTGGTGGTGCTCCAGTCTTCTGTACGTGGTGCCTGTACGCCGAAAGTGTCCCGCAATTCTTCTGGCCACCGACAGCATCTCTTGCACGCCCCTGTCGTTTTTTAAAAAATTCTGCACCACCAAATTCAAGGTATGTGCAAAACATGGGACGTGCTGGAATTTGCCCATATTTAATGCACACACAATATTGCTGGCGTTGTCCGATGCCACAAATCCACAGAAGAGTCCAATTGGGGTAAGCCATTCCGCGATGATCTTCCTCAGTTGCCGTAAGAGGTTTTATGCTGTGTGCGTATTCTGGAAACCGGTGATACAAAGCGTAGCCTGCCTATGAAAGAGTTGGCGTTTGCGAGATGCTGCTACTGGTGCCGCCGCTGCTGTTCTTGCGGCGGGAGTCCATACATCTACCCAGTGGGCTGTCACAGTCATATAGTCCTGACCCTGCCCTGCTCCACTTGTCCACATGTCCGTGGTTAAGTGGACATTGGGTACAACTGCATTTTTTAGGACACTGGTGAGTCTTTTTCTGACGTCCGTGTACATTCTCGGTATCGCCTGCCTAGAGAAGTGGAACCTAGATGGTATTTGGTAACGGGGGCACACTACCTCAAGAAATTGTCTAGTTCCCTGTGAACTAACGGCGGATACCGGACGCACGTCTAACACCAACATAGTTGTCAAGGCCTCAGTTATCCGCTTTGCAACAGGATGACTGCTGTGATATTTCATCTTCCTCGCAAAGGACTGTTGGACAGTCAATTGCTTGGTGGAAGTAGTAAAAGTGGGCTTACGACTTCCCCTCTGGGATGACCATCGACTCCCAGCAGCAACAACAGCAGCGCCAGCAGCAGTAGGCGTTACACGCAAGGATGCATCGGAGGAATCCCAGGCAAGAGAGGACTCGTCAGAATTGCCAGTGACATGGCCTGCAGGACTATTGGCATTCCTGGGGAAGGAGGAAATTGACACTGAGGGAGTTGGTGGGGTGGTTTGCGTGAGCTTGGTTACAAGAGGAAGGGATTTACTGGTCAGTGGACTGCTTCCGCTGTCGCCCAAAGTTTTTGAACTTGTCACTGACTTATTATGAATGCGCTGCAGGTGACGTATAAGGGAGGATGTTCCGAGGTGGTTAACGTCCTTACCCCTACTTATTACAGCTTGACAAAGGCAACACACGGCTTGACAAATGTTGTCCGCATTTCTGGTGAAATACTTCCACATTGAAGAGCTGATTTTTTTGGTATTTTCACCAGGCATGTCAACGGCCCTATTCCTCCCACGGACAACAGGTGTCTCCCCGGGTGCCTGACTTAAATAGCGAGAGGCTGAGTGCTTCCATCCTCATGTGAAGCTGAACCACTAGCCATGAACATAGGCCAGGGCCTCAGCCGTTCCTTGCCACTCCGTGTGGTAAATGGCATATTGGCAAGTTTACGCTTCTCCTCCGACAATTTTATTTTAGATTTTGGAGTCCTTTTTTTACTGATATTTGGTGTTTTGGATTTTACATGCTCTGTACTATGACATTGGGCATCGGCCTTGGCAGACGACGTTGCTGGCATTTCATTGTCTCGGCCATGACTAGTGGCAGCAGCTTCAGCACGAGGTGGAAGTGGATCTTGATCTTTCCCTAATTTTGGAACCTCAACATTTTTGTTCTCCATATTTTAATAGGCACAACTAAAAGACACAGAGGTAGCTACAGCCGTGGACTACCGTACTGTGTCTGCTGCCAATATAGACTGGATGATAATGAGATGAAATCAATATATATTATATCACACTAGTACTGCAGCCGGACAGGTATATATATTTATTATGTAATGACTGATGACGGACCTGCTGGACACTGTCAGCTCAGCAGCACCGCAGACTGCTACAGTAAGCTACTATAGTAGTATGTATAAAGAAGAAAGAAAAAAAAAAACCACGGGTAGGTGGTATACAATTATGGATGGACGAGCGACTGCCGACACAGAGGTAGCTACAGCCGTGGACTACCGTAATGTGTCTGCTGCTAATATAGACTGGATGATAATGAGATGAAATCAATATATATATATATAATATCACTAGTACTGCAGCCGGACAGGTAGATATATTTATTATGTAATGACTGATGACGGACCTGCTGGACACTGTCAGCTCAGCAGCACCGCAGACTGCTACAGTAAGCTACTATAGTAGTATGTATAAAGAAGAAAGAAAAAAAAAAACCACGGGTAGGTGGTATACAATTATGGATGGACGAGCGACTGCCGACACAGAGGTAGCTACAGCCGTGGACTACCGTACTGTGTCTGCTGCTAATATAGACTGGATGATAATGAGATGAAATCAATATATATATATATAATATCACTAGTACTGCAGCCGGACAGGTAGATATATTTATTATGTAATGACTGATGACGGACCTGCTGGACACTGTCAGCTCAGCAGCACCGCAGACTGCTACAGTAAGCTACTATAGTAGTATGTATAAAGAAGAAAGAAAAAGAAAAAACCACGGGTAGGTGGTATACAATTATGGATGGACGAGCGACTGCCGACACAGAGGTAGCTACAGCCGTGGACTACCGTACTGTGTCTGCTGCTAATATAGACTGGATGATAATGAGATGAAATCAATATATATATATATAATATCACTAGTACTGCAGCCGGACAGGTATATATATTTATTATGTAATGACTGATGACGGACCTGCTGGACACTGTCAGCTCAGCAGCACCGCAGACTGCTACAGTAAGCTACTATAGTAGTATGTATAAAGAAGAAAGAAAAAAAAAAACCACGGGTAGGTGGTATACAATTATGGATGGACGAGCGACTGCCGACACAGAGGTAGCTACAGCCGTGGACTACCGTACTGTGTCTGCTGCTAATATAGACTGGATGATAATGAGATGAAATCAATATATATATATATAATATCACTAGTACTGCAGCCGGACAGGTAGATATATTTATTATGTAATGACTGATGACGGACCTGCTGGACACTGTCAGCTCAGCAGCACCGCAGACTGCTACAGTAAGCTACTATAGTAGTATGTATAAAGAAGAAAGAAAAAAAAAAACCACGGGTAGGTGGTATACAATTATGGATGGACGAGCGACTGCCGACACAGAGGTAGCTACAGCCGTGGACTACTGTACTGTGTCTGCTGCTAATATAGACTGGATGATAATGAGATGAAATCAATATATATATATATATATATATATATATAATATCACTAGTACTGCAGCCGGACAGGTATATATATTTATTATGTAATGACTGATGACGGACCTGCTGGACACTGTCAGCTCAGCAGCACCGCAGACTGCTACAGTAAGCTACTATAGTAGTATGTATAAAGAAGAAAGAAAAAAAAAAACCACGGATAGGTGGTATACAATTATGGATGGATGAGCGACTGCCGACACAGAGGTAGCTACAGCCGTGGACTACCGTACTGTGTCTGCTGCTAATATAGACTGGATGATAATGAGATGAAATCAATATATATTATATCACACTAGTACTGCAGCCGGACAGGTAGATATATTTATTATGTAATGACTGATGACGGACCTGCTGGACACTGTCAGCTCAGCAGCACCGCAGACTGCTACAGTAAGCTACTATAGTAGTATGTATAAAGAAAAAAAAAAAAAAAACCACGGGTAGGTGGTATACAATTATGGATGGACGAGCGACTGCCGACACAGAGGTAGCTACAGCCGTGGACTACCGTACTGTGTCTGCTGCTAATATAGACTGGATGATAATGAGATGAAATCAATATATATATATATATAATATCACTAGTACTGCAGCCGGACAGGTATATATATTTATTATGTAATGACTGATGACGGACCTGCTGGACACTGTCAGCTCAGCAGCACCGCAGACTGCTACAGTAAGCTACTATAGTAGTATGTATAAAGAAGAAAGAAAAAAAAAAACCACGGGTAGGTGGTATACAATTATGGATGGACGAGCGACTGCCGACACAGAGGTAGCTACAGCCGTGGACTACTGTACTGTGTCTGCTGCTAATATAGACTGGATGATAATGAGATGAAATCAATATATATTATATCACACTAGTACTGCAGCCGGACAGGTAGATATATTTATTATGTAATGACTGATGACGGACCTGCTGGACACTGTCAGCTCAGCAGCACCGCAGACTGCTACAGTAAGCTACTATAGTAGTATGTATAAAGAAGAAAGAAAAAAAAAAAACCACGGGTAGGTGGTATACAATATTATATATATATTATATACAATTATATATATATATATATATATATATATATATATATTAAACTCACTGGTGGTGATTATTAAACTGGTGGTCAGGTCACTGGTCACACTATCAGCAACTTGCAAGTAGTACTCCTAAGCAGACAATCACAATATATATTATACTGGTGGTCAGTGTGGTCACAATGGCAGTGTGGCACTCTGGCAGCAAAAGTGTGCACTGTACGTTATATGTACTCCTGAGTCCTGCTCTCAGACTCTAACTGCTCCCCACTGTCAGTGCCTCCCCCACAAGTCAGATAATACAGTCACACTATCTATCACTTCAGCAAGTAACTACTAGTACTCCTCCTAATGCTCCCCAAAATTACTACTGTGTCTCTCTCTACTGTCTCACTCTCTTCTCTATAAACGGAGAGGACGCCAGCCACGTCCTCTCCCTATGAATCTCAATGCACGTGTGAAAATGGCGGCGACGCGCGGCTCCTTATATAGAATCCGAGTCTCGCGATAGAATCCGAGCCTCGCGAGAATCCGACAGCGGGATGATGACGTTCGGGCGCGCTCGGGTTAACCGAGCAAGGCGGGAAGATCCGAGTCGCTCGGCCCCGTGTAAAAAAAACTGAAGTTCGGGCGGGTTCGGATTCCGAGGAACCGAACCCGCTCATCCCTACTATATTGATGGTCAGGGTTAGACTGCAAGGGACGGTTAGGCAGCGAGGAGGTAACGGTTAGAGTTAGGCTGCAGGAGGGGAGGTTAGGGTAAGGCTGCTGGAGGGGACGGTTAGGGTTAGGCTGCGGGAGGGGAGGTTAGGGTAAGGCTGCGGGAGGGGACGGTTAGGGTTAGGCTGCTGGGAGGTAACGGTTAGAGTTAGGCTGCCGGGAGGTAACAGTTACAGTTAGGCTGCAGGAGGGGATGGTTAGGGTTAGGCTGCCGGGAGGCAACGGTTAGAGTTAGGCTGCAGGAGGGGATGGTTAGGGTAAGGCTGCGGGAGGAGACGGTTAGGGTTAGGCTGCAGGAGGGGATGGTTAGGGTTAGGCTGCCGGGAGGTAACAGTTAGAGTTAGGCTGCAGGAGTGGATGGTTTGGGTAAGGCTGCAGGAGGGGATGGTTAGGGTTAGGCTGCAGGAGGGGATGGTTAGGATTAGGCTGCCGGGAGGTAACGGTTAGAGTTAGGCTGCAGGAGGGGATGGTTAGGGTAAGGCTGCGGGAGGAGACGGTTAGGGTTTGGCTGCAGGAGGGGATGGTTAGGATTAGGCTGCCGGGAGGTAACAGTTAGAGTTAGGCTGCAGGAGGGGATGGTTAGGGTTAGGCTGCAGGAGGGGATGGTTAGGGTTAGGCTGCAGGAGGGGATGGTTAGGATTAGGCTGCCGGGAGGTAACAGTTAGAGTTAGGCTGCAGGAGGGGATGGTTAGGGTTATGCTGCAGGAGGGGATGGTTAGGGTTAGGCTGCAGGAGGGGATGGTTAGGATAAGGCTGTGGGAGGAGACGGTTAGGGTTAGGCTGCAGGAGGGGATGGTTAGGATTAGGCTGCCGGGAGGTAACAGTTAGAGTTAGGCTGCAGGAGGGGATGGTTAGGGTTAGGCTGCACGACGGTTAGGGTTAGGCTGCAGGAGGGGATGGTTAGGGTTAGGCTGCAGGAGGGGATGGTTAGGGTTAGGCTGCAGGAGGGGATGGTTAGGATTAGGCTGCCGGGAGGTAACAGTTAGAGTTAGGCTGCAGGAGGGGATGGTTAGGGTTAGGCTGCAGGAGGGGATGGTTAGGATTAGGCTGCAGGAGGGGATGGTTAGGGTTAGGCTGTGGGAGGGGATGGTTAGGGTAAGGCTGCGGGAGGAGACGGCTAGGGTTAGGCTGCAGGAGGGGATGGTTAGGGTTAGGCTGCAGGAGGGGATGGTTAGGGTTAGGCTGCACGACGGTTAGGGTTAGGCTGCAGGAGGGGATGGTTAGGGTTAGGCTGCAGGAGGGGATGGTTAGGGTTAGGCTGCAGGAGGGGATGGTTAGGATTAGGCTGCCGGGAGGTAACAGTTAGAGTTAGGCTGCAGGAGGGGATGGTTAGGGTTAGGCTGCAGGAGGGGATGGTTAGGGTTAGGCTGCAGGAGGGGATGGTTAGGGTTAGGCTGCAGGAGGGGATGGTTAGGGTTAGGCTGCAGGAGGGGATGGTTAGGGTTCGGCTGCAGGAGGGGATGGTTAGGATTAGGCTGCCGGGAGGTAACAGTTAGAGTTAGGCTGCAGGAGGGGATGGTTAGGGTTAGGCTGCAGGAGGGGATGGTTAGGGTTAGGCTGCAGGAGGGGATGGTTAGGATTAGGCTGCAGGAGGGGATGGTTAGGGTTAGGCTGTGGGAGGGGATGGTTAGGGTAAGGCTGCGGGAGGAGACGGTTAGGGTTAGGCTGCAGGAGGGGATGGTTAGGGTTAGGCTGCAGGAGGGGATGGTTAGGGTTAGGCTGCAGGAGGGGATGGTTAGGATAAGGCTGTGGGAAGAGACGGTTAGGGTTAGGCTGCAGGAGGGGATGGTTAGGATTAGGCTGCCGGGAGGTAACAGTTAGAGTTAGGCTGCAGGAGGGGATGGTTAGGGTTAGGCTGCAGGAGGGGATGGTTAGGGTTAGGCTGCAGGAGGGAATGGTTAGGGTTAGGCTGCAGGAGGGGATGGTTAGGGTTAGGCTGCAGGAGGGGATGGTTAAGATTAGGCTGCCGGGAGGTATTGGTTAGAGTTAGGCTGCAGGAGGGGATGGTTAGGGTAAGGCTGCGGGAGGAGACGGTTAGGGTTAGGCTGCAGGAGGGGATGGTTAGGGTTAGGCTGCAGGAGGGGATGGTTAGGGTTAGGCTGCAGGAGGGGATGGTTAGGGTTAGGCTGTGGGAGGGGATGGTTAGGGTAAGGCTGCGGGAGGAGACGGTTAGGGTTAGGCTGCAGGAGGGGATGGTTAGGGTTAGGCTGCAGGAGGGGATGGTTAGTGTTAGGCTGCAGGAAGGGATGGTTAGGATAAGGCTGTGGGAGGAGACGGTTAGGGTTAGGCTGCAGGAGGGGATGGTTAGGATTAGGCTGCCGGGAGGTAACAGTTAGAGTTAGGCTGCAGGAGGGGATTTTTAGGGTTAGGCTGCAGGAGGGGATGGTTAGGGTTAGGCTGCAGGAGGGAATGGTTAGGGTTAGGCTGCAGGAGGGGATGGTTAGGGTTAGGCTGCAGGAGGGGATGGTTAAGATTAGGCTGCCGGGAGGTAACGGTTAGAGTTAGGCTGCAGGAGGGGATGGTTAGGGTAAGGCTGCGGGAGGAGACGGTTAGGGTTAGGCTGCAGGAGGGGATGGTTAGGATTAGGCTGCAGGAGGTAACAGTTAGAGTTAGGCTGCAGGAGGGGATGGTTAGGGTTAGGCTGCAGGAGGGGATGGTTAGGGTTAGGCTGCAGGAGGGGATGGTTAGGATTAGGCTGCCGGGAGGTAACAGAGTTAGGCTGCAGGAGGGGATGGTTAGGGTTAGGCTGCAGGAGGGGATGGTTAGGATTAGGCTGCAGGAGGGGATGGTTAGGGTTAGGCTGTGGGAGGGGATGGTTAGGGTAAGGCTGCGGGAGGAGACGGCTAGGGTTAGGCTGCAGGAGGGGATGGTTAGGGTTAGGCTGCAGGAGGGGATGATTAGGGTTAGGCTGCAGGAGGGGATGGTTAGGGTTAGGCTGCAGGAGGGGATGGTTAGGATAAGGCTGTGGGAGGAGACGGTTAGGGTTAGGCTGCAGGAGGGGATGGTTAGGATTAGGCTGCCGGGAGGTAACAGTTAGAGTTAGGCTGCAGGAGGGGATGGTTAGGGTTAGGCTGCACGACGGTTAGGGTTAGGCTGCAGGAGGGGATGGTTAGGGTTAGGCTGCAGGAGGGGATGGTTAGGGTTAGGCTGCAGGAGGGGATGGTTAGGATAAGGCTGTGGGAGGTAACAGTTAGAGTTAGGCTGCAGGAGGGGATGGTTAGGGTTAGGCTGCAGGAGGGGATGGTTAGGGTTAGGCTGCAGGAGGGAATGGTTAGGGTTAGGTTGCCAGGAGGTAACAGTTAGAGTTAGGCTGCAGGAGGGTATGGTTTGGGTAAGGCTGCGGGAGGGGACGGTTAGGGTTAGGCTGCAGGAGGGAATGGTTAGGGTTAGGCTGCGGGAGGGGATGGTTAGGGTTAGGCTGCAGGAGGGGATGGTTAGGGTTAGGCTGCGGGAGGGGATGGTTAGGGTTAGGCTGCAGGAGGCGATGGTTAGGGTTAGGCTGTGGGAGGTGTGGGTTATGGCTAGGGTTAGAATACTCACCACGATCCATCAGCATTGTGACCATAGGGATTCTGCTGTCGGGATTCTTGACTATCGGTTTCCCATACCCAGACCAGTGTAAATACATTTATTATTTTTGCATGTAGGGTACATACTTTTGCGTTTATCCCACAAAGGCTGGATAGCTTTATTTTTACACTGTTATTTAGATTTGAATCTGGACGTGCCCCTCGTAGATCTACTGTAAATCTCTCTGCTCATGTTACACCGGCAGCACAACATGGTGTTACCCAGGTGCTCAGTTACTGTACTTGATATTTTTTGCTTTACTCCGATCTCAGAATCAGTACCTTAGCGCTGAAGATAAATCAGGAGACTCATCTTTTAGACCATCCGGTATGATGCTGTTCTGCAGTGATCTCATATTGAACTGTTATTGTCAAAGCCTATATCATATGGAACTGACCTTTTTTTTTTATTATTACATTTCTCTGTTATATGGAGCTGCCCTGGGTCTGTGGTGGCTTTTACTCTTGTAGAGGCACTGATCTCATGTATGGAACTGTCCCTGTCCTCTGCTGACATTTATCTCCTGTACTGTTCTGTGTTGCAGTGACATTGTGATTTGTATAACTGTTCTTGTACTTTTCTTGTCTGATGCTAAATATTGAAATTCTCCTGTCTGGTTGAACTTGATCTCCAGTAAAGAACTATTCATTTATGTATAGTTATTTATATATAGCGTACACATATTCCACAGTTCTTTACAGAGAATACATCTGTCATTCACATCAGTCCCTGCCCTCATGGAGCCTACACTCTATAATCCCTACCCAGGGGCGTTTTAACAGAGGAGGGGGCTTGTGTGCACTTACGGGTGAGTCCCCTCCACCGCACAGCACAGCAGTGTCAGAGTCTATTGCGCAGGTCTCCGAAAACATGGCGCCCACCGTGTTCTGGAGACCAATTTGACTACTGCTCATGTGAGGCGGCCATTTTGGCTGCGATGTTTGCCGAGACTACAGCACCCGACGCTGGACTCCGGAAGATAAGTATTAAAATATGAGTGGACCCCTTCACTCAGTGGCCTGTGTGCACCACACACATTGAACGCATTATAGAAACGCCAATTTCTCTACCACATGGACAGACAAGTGGCTGTTGTTGTGCGGCAGACTCAGAAACCAGATTTACTGCCTTATGTTGATGTGAGAATACGTAGGGCCAATGCGGTGATTTGTGTATCTGCCATCAGAAAGCTGTGCCGCCCATTTATATTACACTAGCCGTCGCTATCGTCATAGTATAGGCACTTGCACCAGGTCCATGCTATGAGCAAGAGGTCCATCACAAACAGGCTAACCCTCCCCGTACACACCCATGACAGTCCCACAAGACAGGGCAGTTCCATGCACTCATTGTTTCTTTCACAAAATGCCCAATTTCATGGATTGACAGATCGGGTTGAGTTCTGTACATCTCGGAATGGGATGCATCCGCATGCGCTGTATGTTAAAACTCGCCATTCATGTCCATGGACTGAGAACTGTCAGCCCCATAAAAACCAGGGTTCATTTTTGTCAGAATTAAATAAACCTACCAGGATGTTTTTGAAAGTGTGGAGGAAAACAGAGCACCCAGAAGAAACTCATGCAAATACTAGGAGAACATGCAAACTTTACACATATAAGGTCTTGGTCAGAAATTAAACTCAGTGCTGTGAAGGACTCATGCTAACCACCAACAGCTATTCCAAATAGCTTGGAAGTGCTAAGTATGGAACTATTCCGTGCTCTAATAGTGCAGAGATCCAGTATGGAACTATCCCATTCTCTAATAATTAACTGTAGATATACAATGGAACTATTCCATCCTCTAATAGTACAGATATCCAGTATAGAACTATCCCATTCTCTAATAGTGTAGATATCCATTATGGAACTATTCCATCCTCTAATAGTGCAGATATCCAGTATGGAACTATTCTATCACCTGATAGGGCAGATATCCAGTACGGAACTATTCCATTTTATGAAACTATTACAGTTCTGCAGGGTTGGGTACAAAATCCCGGCAGCTACTATCCGACAGCAGCATCCCAATAAAAAAAAGTACATTATTTTAACCCTGACCCCTGTACTTACCTTCAAGATCTGTTGGGATTCTTCCGAACTGCCATTATCCTGATTGCATCCCGTTCTGCAGTACGTATAGGATCATTTACTGTACATCACTGTATTCTGTTTTTGCAACATTTTCATTAATCTAGTGAGACTTTTGGGCACAATATAATGTTTGTAAGAACATTGGCCCTCATTCCGAGTTGTTCGCTCGCAAGCTGCTTTTAGCAGCATTGCACACGCTAAGCCGCCGCCTACTGGGAGTGAATCTTAGCTTAGCAAAATTGCGAACGAAAGATTCTCAAAATTGCGAATAGAAATTTCTAAGCAGTTTCTGAGTAGCTCGACACTTACTCTGCCACTGCGATCAGTTCAGTCAGTTTCGTTCCTGGTTTGACGTCACAAACACACCCAGCGTTCGCCCAGACACTCCCCCGTTTCTTTAGACACTCCCGCGTTTTTCCCAGAAACGGCAGCGTTTTTTCACACACACCCATAAAACGGCCAGTTTCCGCCCAGAAACACCCACTTCCTGTCAATCACACTCCGATCACCAGAACGAAGAAAAAACCTTGTAATGCCGTGAGTAAAATACCAAACTTCATAGCAAATTTACTTGGCGCAGTCGCAGTGCGAACATTGCGCATGCGCAGTTTGCGGAAAATCGCTGCAATGAAAAAGAACGAACGAACAACTCGGAATGAGGGCCATTGCTCCCAGCGGTGCTGCTATCATTTGTTATCACTGTCTAGGTTTTAATACATTTTACTTAGTATGTGAAGTATTAGTTTAGTTAATAATTTAGTACACTGACAATGGTATTGACATGACTGATGTTTTACAGAATAAACATGACAGCTATGGGCGGACTTTGAAGTAGGACAAAGGGCTGAAATCCCACTTCAGGTGTTCTTTTATTTGATATTGCTAAAGCAAAACATACTAACACAAGAAAGAAAACATTACAGTAGCTATCTGCCTTCAGATGCCAGGTAGACAAATTATCAAGGAGATGAATACGGGAGACAGTGAGGAATCAGCAGCACTTATTAGGATAAAATGGAGGGAAAGACAGACTCCTCACACGGTTCAGGAGCAGTCTTCTCAGATTAAAGATTAAAATACCATGGAGCGTTAGGCAAGGTTTACATTTGGTACACCTTCTCAATATCCATATTGTTTTCTCCTAACAACTGTAGCACTAAACTAGGTCAATACAGATCCATGTTTATCCAGTATGCAGCCCCACAATCCACTATACAGCCCCACCATCCATATGCAGCCCCACAATCCACTATACAGCCCCACCATCCATATGCAGCCCCACAATCCACTATACAGCCCCACCATCCATATGCAGCCCCACAATCCACTATACTGCCCCACCATCCATATGCAGCCCCACAATCCACTATACTGCCCCACCATCCATATGCAGCCCCACAATCCACTATACAGCCCCACCATCCATATGCAGCTCCACAATCCACTATACTACCCCACCATCCATATGCAGCCCCACAATCCACTATACAGCCCCACCATCCATATGCAGCCCCACAATCCACTATACTGCCCCACCATCCATATGCAGCCCCACAATCCACTATACTGCCCCACCATCCATATGCAGCCCCACAATCCACTATACTGCCCCACCATCCATATGCAGCCCCACAATCCACTATACTGCCCCACCATCCATATGCAGCCCCACAATCCACTATACAGCCCCACCATCCATATGCAGCCCCACAATCCACTATACAGCCCCACCATCCATATGCAGCCCCACAATCCACTATACTGCCCCACAATCCACTATACAGCCCCACCATCCATATGCAGCCCCACAATCCACTATACTGCCCCACCATCCATATGCAGCCCCACAATCCACTATACTGCCCCACCATCCATATGCAGCCCCACAATCCACTATACTGCCCCACCATCCATATGCAGCCCCACAATCCACTATACAGCCCCACCATCCATATGCAGCCCCACAATCCACTATACTGCCCCACCATCCATATGCAGCCCCACAATCCACTATACTGCCCCACCATCCATATGCAGCTCCACAATCCACTATACTGCCCCACCATCCATATGCAGCCCCACAATCCACTATACTACCCCACCATCCATATGCAGCCCCACAATCCACTATACAGCCCCACCATCCATATGCAGCCCCACAATCCACTATACTGCCCCACCATCCATATGCAGCCCCACAATCCACTATACTGCCCCACCATCCATATGCAGCCCCACAATCCACTATACAGCCCCACCATCCATATGCAGCTCCACAATCCACTATACTGCTCCACCATCCATATGCAGTCCTACAATCCACTATACTGCCCCACCATCCATATGCAGCCCCACAATCCACTATACAGCCCCACCATCCATATGCAGCCCCACAATCCACTATACTGCCCCACCATCCATATGCAGCCCCACAATCCACTATACTGCCCCACCATCCATATGCAGCTCCACAATCCACTATACTACCCCACCATCCATATGCAGCCCCACAATCCACTATACTGCCCCACCATCCATATGCAGCCCCACAATCCACTATACAGCCCCACCATCCATATGCAGCCCCACAATCCACTATACTGCCCCACCATCCATATGCAGCCCCACAATCCACTATACAGCCCCACCATCCATATGCAGCCCCACAATCCACTATACTGCCCCACCATCCATATGCAGCCCCACAATCCACTATACTGCCCCACCATCCATATGCAGCTCCACAATCCACTATACTGCCCCACCATCCATATGCAGCCCCACAATCAACTATACTGCCCCACCATCCATATGCAGCCCCACAATCCACTATACAGCCCCACCATCCATATGCAGCCCCACAATCCACTATACAGCCCCACAATCCACTATACTGCCCCACCATCCATATGCAGCCCCACAATCCACTATACTGCCCCACCATCCATATGCAGCCCCACAATCCACTATACAGCCCCACCATCCACTATACTGCCCCACCATCCATATGCAGTCCTACAATCCACTATACTGCCCCACCATCCATATGCAGCCCCACAATCCACTATACTGCCCCACCATCCATATGCAGCCCCACAATCCACTATACTGCCCCACCATCCATATGCTGCCCCACAATCCACTATACTGCCCCACCATCCATATGCAGCTCCACAATCCACTATACTACCCCACCATCCATATGCAGCCCCACAATCCACTATACTACCCCACCATCCATATGCAGCCCCACAATCCACTATACTGCCCCACCATCCATATGCAGCCCCACAATCCACTATACAGCTCCACAATCCAGTATGTACAGTAGCTCCACAATCCAGTATGCTAACCCACAATCCAGTATGTAGCTCCAAAATCCATTATGCAGCTCCACACTCCAATATTAAGACCCATAATGCAGTATAAAGCTCCACAATACTCGTATGTTTTTTTAACGTAGCAAACATTTACAAGGCAAAACCAGTTTGGTTTTGCCTTGTAAATGTTTGCTGCCTTAAAAAAACATACAAGTTCAGCCAGACTCTCGGAGCTCCCGCCGTCTCGCACTCCATTACATCCGGCCCATAATCCGGTGTATACTGTAGATCCAAAATCTGGTATGAAGCTCCACAATCCAGTATGCAGCTCCATAATCTTGTGTGTAGACCCACAATCCAGTATGTAGTCACACAATCCAGTATGCAGTACCACAATCCAGTAGATAGCACCACAATCTAGTATGCATGCTCATACTCCAGTATGTAGCCCCACTATACATTATGCAGTCCCTCAGATCCAGTAGAAGCTGTGCAGCCATAAGCTAGTGGCTGGGACATGGCGACGACTGCTGCATCTTAATAATTGTGAGTCATGCGTGTACTGTAGGTGTCATCATAGACATTAATGAACAGTTCAGTGAGCTAAGTCTATGACTTGTATTATGTGTAGAACCCAGAAGCCCATCCTTCTCCCTTAGTGCTTACATGATGCTGGTAGCTGCCACTGTTTTGGCAGGGTAGAGGCAAATCTGGCATTTTCTAGGTGCCTGCTTGTAATTGCCTGCAGCTGGTTGCAACAGCGCTTGCTTAAATGTCCATGTAAACACAGTTAGTAATACAGTTAGTAAATGGGCCTCTTCATATACATAATGTCAGTCAACAGACCTCAGTCTCCGCCCCCTGTTTGGCCCCATGCCATCTTTGGCCGGCCCTTTATTTCTCTGCTGTAAACCTCCCATCCCCCTGTCCCCATCACCTTGTAGATCCGCCACGACCCGTCCCCTGTTCCCATAGTTATCCCGGCCGCCGGTACTCCTCTTCCAGATCTGGGCATGCAATGTGGAGATGGGACAGACTCACGTGATTATTATATAGATATCTAGTATGTGTAGTAAATGCCCCCACCCATATATACACACACACACACACACACACACACACACACACACACACACACACACACACACACACACACACACTCACTCACACACACACACACACACACACACACACACACACACACGTATAATGATTTTGTCTCTGCTTCCTCCCACCAATTCATCAAATCATTATATATTATATTTATTAGATTTCCACCTGTCACCATCATTCCCACCCCTTATATTCTTATCCTATATAATATAAGGCTAGCGCTGCCTACTCTGCGGAACAGGACCCGCTTGGCCGGTATGTGTGGCTCCAGACTAACAGAATGAATGGGGATAATGCAGTGTACTGAGTGCGGCGGGCTGCCTGTCATGTGGGGGGTGGGGCCACATGACAACACACAAAACAGGTTCCACAGACACGTTGGCCTACCAGGAATCTTCCTGGTAAGCCTTATGGCCAATCCGTCCCTGGAAGTGTGGCGAAGTGACGTCCTCGGTGGGCTTCTGGGCACGCCCTAAGTCCCTCACTTCTGTGAATAGACACTGTGCGCATGTGCACACCATCTAGATTTTCACCACTGCTCAGAGTGACTAACTGCCCCACCACCACCACCACCATGGGATAGTGCGGCCTGCGGGTGGGCCAGCGGGACACTGCTCGAAGAACAGGACTGTCCTGACAAAATCGGGACAGATGGGAGGCATAAAATAGATTAATCACTTAAACTTCAGTTACTTTACCGGACACAAAGGGACATTTGGGAAACCCTTCAAACTTTTATTTTCTGTGAGAGAAGATCCTGCTCTGGATTTTAACTTGACAAATAACTATTTTAGCTGTTGTGTACATAAAGGCCCAAAGATTCATACATACACTTGGGACGGACTGAAAGGTATTTTGGGAACTTTTCCAAAAGGAAATGGAAACATAACTGGTAAATAATACAAAGGCGATTCTTAGGAACAAATATTAGTCATCTTACTGCCTAAGCTGTTAACTTTCTATTTAGTTTTCGATGCATTGCAGGGTATGTTTCTGATTCGGAAGCAAAGCAAATTATCTATCTATCTATCTATCTATCTATCTATCTATCTATCTATCTATCTATCTATCTATCTATCTGTCTGTCTGTCTATCTAAAAGCAACTTTGTAGCTGGACAAAGCAGCATTATTATTATTATTATTATTATTATTATTATTAACAACAACAGTTATTTAGATTCTACTGTGCTTTACAGGGCATATTCGGCCATTCAGATCAGCCCCTGCCCAACACATGTATTTTCTCAACTCAATAAACAGACCTAAATCTCTCTTCACATTAAATATTCCCCATCTGCAGTGTAGCATGGTTATGTAGAAAGATTAGTAGCCCCAGCACTTTTCCAACCTGTGGGGCAGATGTATTAACCTGGAGAAGACATATGGAAGTTATAAACCAGTGATAAATGCAAGTTGATAAATGCACCAGCCAATCAGCTCCAATATGTAAATTAACAGTTAGGAGCTGATTGGCTAATGCGTTTATCACCTTGCATTTATCACTGGTTTATCACTTCCTTATGCCTTCTCCATGTTAATAGTACGTCTGCCCCATTAATTGGTAATCTGTTTTGTGGGTACTGAGAAAGAAAAGAAGAATATACCCAGGGTGGATTGGGCTGGAAAAACCGGCCCTGGGAAATTTCTGGAAGCAACCTTAATGGGGGTGCGGTCTAGTGATGGGCAGGGTCTGGTGAAGGGGGCGGGGCACTCTTTCCTCAGATGCAAGAGCTTTTACAATACTGAAACTGCCTATGTTTGTTTGTTGATGACAGGGCACTTTTATAGGACCAAGAGTAATTCCATAATATAGGGGATATAATTTAATGGTCAGGTAGGAGACAAATCAAATTTACAATTAGAGATGAAGATTTTGATGTCAGAAAGGCTAAAAACTCAAAAACTGTCAAACCTACTACACTACAGGTGTAATACATTCACGCCACCTCGATTGTCACACAAGTAAAGCCATTCAAAAAGGGTGTAAAATTATTAAAAACAGTTTTATTCACATATCACATTAGTTGAAAGGCATGTGACCCAAGTTCAGTCATGTAACTGAGGTCTCACTTCCAATCTTTTCACTATGTTACAAAGTTTCATCTGTACCAATAACAAAAAATTAGTTAATATTTCATGACCACGCACACACAAACGCAAGTTTCTGATATGTCTTTTTGCAAACATATAACAAAGCATATTGGACTGTGGGTCTATGTGAGAGACATAGGGCCTAATTCAAGGTTGATTGCAAAACAACATTTTACTCTTAAGGGCCCCATACACTAGAACGATATGTCTGAGGCTGAAGTCGGAGGCGATTTTCCTTGAACTCTCCAGGGAGCTTCCCGGGGAGTGATTCCATACGATTTGGTACATTTTGCATGCGATATATCGTATGCGATCCCAGCCATGCCTGCGGGAACCGACATATCACGAGTGCAGCACTAACGATCTAGGGGAGCCGATCCGACCCTCACGGGAACGCGCATCAGGTCGGATCGGAAACACCTCCAAAATGTCCGATTTCACCCGATATATCGGCCCGAATGCCCTAAATTGGCTGAAATCGGACATTATCGTTCTAGTGTATGGGGCCCTTTATGGGCAAAACCGTGTGCAGTGCAGGTGGAACAGATGTAACATGTGCAGAAAGAGTTAGATTTGGGTGGGGTATGTTCAAACTAAAATATAAATTGCAGTGTAAAAATAAAGCAGCCAGTATTTACCCTGCACAGAAGCAATATAACCCACCCAAATCTAACTCTCTCTGCACATGTTATATCTGCCCCATCTGCAGTGCACATGGTTTTGCCCATTAGAGGAAAATGTTGTTTTGCAATCAACCTTGAATTAGGCCCATAACGGCAAGTTCTAGTGCAAAGAGCAATGCTTTAACACATAGCAGTCAGAAGAACCGTAACTAGACATTTTGGTGCACTGTGCCAGAAAGCGCATTGGTGCCACACCCCCATATTTTAAATAAGGACTGCACGCACCGCAAAAAAGGACGTATTATTGTGGGAAAAGGGCATGGTCACGCAACATTACCCCCAGTTCAAATTACACTACATAGTGCCTTTTACTCACATTACAATGCATAGTAGTGTCCCTTATTCACATTACATCACACATGATCCTTACACATTATGCCACACAGTAGTACCCCTTATACTTGTTACACCACACACTAGAGCCACTTATTCATATTACACTACCCAGTAGTACCCCTTATACAGATTATGCCACATAGTACTGCTCCTTACATATTATGCCACACAGTAGTAGTGCACCGTTCACATTATACCCTAAGTAGTACCCCTTATACATGTTACACCACACATTAGAGCCCCTTATTCATATTACACTACACAGTAGTAACCCCTATACACATTATGCCACACAGTACTACGCCTTACACATTAATATTGCCCCTTACATGTTATGCTCACACAGTAGTAGTTCCCCTTACACATTATGCCCCACAATAGTTGTGCCCCTTACACGTAATGACCACAGTAGTGCCCTTTACACATTATGCCCACACAGTGGTAGTTTCCTATACATGTTATGCCCACACAGTAGTAGTCCCCATTTTACATTACGCCCCCACAGTAGCAGTGTCCCTTACATGTTATGCCCAGAGTAGTAGGGCCCCTTACACGTTATACCCACACAGTAGTAGTGTCCCATATATGTTATGCCCACAGTGGTAGTACCTCTTACATGTGATGGCCCCAGTAGTGCCCTTTACACATTATATCTACAGTGGTAGGGCCAATTACACAGTAGCAGTGCCCCGTGCATGTTATGCACACACAGTAGTAGTCCCTGTACTATACATATAACTTTATATAGCTGTCCCCCCCATACATACAGATGTGTTCTCACACATCTTTGCTAAAAGCTACCGTATGGTGATGCAAAGTATACCAGCAGCAATCATTTGTTCTGCTATTAATCACGTTATATGCACGCTCCTGCAAACACCGAGGTCAAACAGTACTTAAAAGTACGAGCTGTGAGAACCTAGTACCCCGCTGCCGTACCTACCAAGTGCCACCAGCTCCACCTCCTGTTTTGGGCAGCGGGAGCATCACTCCCACACTGCCTGCAGTCGCAGCGCGTCTTTTTTGTAGTGGGAGCTACAATACGCTAAGCCGGGATACACAGCCTGCGATGCGTACTCATCCAGGTATGGCTGCATGAAGAAGACACATCTGTAAAACACTAGCAGGTGACCAATAAACAATAATAACTTCTTGTTTACCATCGTCTTATTTATCATAATATATTAAAAGAAAATTATTCATCCAGCGCCTTCATTTAAATAAGATGGCAAACAAAAATATATTAATGTTTATTGGTCACCTACTTCTATTTTACTATTATCTTGTTCTGTTGCTACTGTAAGGATCATTTTACTATTAGTTTTATAATGCCCCCTCACCCCCCCCCCCCCTCACCCCAGCACTCTACAGGCTGCTGTCTCTAACACCTACCTCCCCCCAGCACTTACCTGGCAGCTGTCCCACCCCCCAAGCCGACCCTTCCCTCCCCAAGGACAGTACGCTTACTCAGCGGCTGATTGAGTACTGTGAATGTTATGCAGTACTCAATTATTAATAAATAATGTATCAGTGGTTTACTTATTAGATGTAATTAAGTTTTATTTTATTTATTAAGTTTCCTATATAGCGCAGCAAATTCCGTTGCGCTTTACAATTGGAGACAGTGATAACATAAAACAAAATATGAAACAGTGAAAAAACAAATCTGAGTAATAACAGAGAGTCATAGTTCGGAAGGCCCTGCTCGCAAGCTTACAATCTATAGGGAAGTAGGCAAAGATAGGTGTTATATATTGTATAATGGTCCACTAGATTGCAAAGGTTGTTGGTGGGCTGTATGATTTGGTCACACATTAATGTTGGCCTGGGATCAGGAGGATGGAAAAGTGAAAAACGAGAAAATACGTGAGGATGAGTGGACTCTTCAGTGGGGAAGTAATTTGATAGGAAAGTTTATGAAGGTTATATTGGCGGTTCTGAAATTTGATAGGCTTAACTGAAGCGGTAAGTTTTCAGGGAACGCATGAAGGTTTGGAAACTAGAGGAGAGTCATTGATGGGAGCGAATAATGAGTGTGGATGAGAGCCGAAGAACAAAGAGGTCAGGTTGTAAGATAATTTCAGTTCACTTATCTCAAAATAACAACAAATATATAAAAATTATTATAAAAATATAAAATTGCCGAAGTAAATACGAACAAAATAAACTCACTATTTAGATGCAGTGCATATCACAGATAACAGAGAAGTATGTACTGTATAGGGGATGTAAGGTACAGTAATGATGATGGACAGTTGTACTTAGTCACATGTTAGTTGTGTTAAAATGAACACAAAGTCAAGTAAAGCTGTAAGTAACATAGGATGTAGTAAAATATATACTGAATGTTAGGAGGTAAAAGTCTACTATAATGGTGAAAAAGGAGAGTTGAATGGAATACAGATGGATGGAAAAAAAATATTAAACAAATGGTAAAACATACTTGCATACTCTCCTGGAACCTATGGGAGACTCCTGAATTTTTTGGGAAATGCCCCACACCCTTGAAAGAGTGGGTTCTCCTCCCGCATCTCACCCACTTCCTAGAGAAGTGGGCAGAATTGAGAGAATAATACCAGGAATATGCTGTACGTTAGGAGGTAGTGGGGGCCTAGTGATACATTTCTATGGTAATTCTCGGTTTGGCTCCACCCCCTATTCCAATATGCACAATTCTCACCGTGTTTCACAAGGGGCGGGGCCTAATGATGCCAGTAGTCTGGAACCAGTCCTATCACTGCCTACATGCATCTCTTCTCCAGGCTTCTCCCGGAGAGGAAACTACAATAGTAAGCAAGTATGTGGTAAGTGTTTAATATGAATAGATCAAGATTTAAAAAAACAAAAACAAAAAGTGTCTGATCTTGGGGTCCATTTACTAAGCCTTGTATGGAGATAAAGTGGACCGAGATGTTCTCTGGTGTGGGTGACCGAGGGGGAGTGCAGGGGGGCTGGCGGGGAAGGCGGGAGAGTTACCCACCTTTCCTGGGGGCCAGGTGTACCACACGATTTTCGGGAGTCTCCCGGCTGTTCCATGTGAGTAGTTGTCATGTCTGTTTGTTTTGTGAACCCGGAGTCTATGTGAAGTCTGTGCGGGTTACTGGAGAAATATGTGTAGAATTGGCTGGTCTGAAAAAAAACGTGAGATGTAGAGGTAAGGAGCAATCCCGGACCGGGAGTAGAATCTAGGCTTCGGCAGGATTGAATATCTGATGGCCAGGTCAGACCCTGTCACAGTAGTACTCCCAGTTAGGCTCTGATGTGTATTAAGGCCTAGCAGGCAGTGAAAACACTGAAGCCTAAACATCTAAAAATTAACAGAGGATGCTGACTTTTAGGCCCAAACACCATAAAGCTGAGCACAGTGGAGAATCAAATGCTGCACACAGGATCTGGCTGATTACTTGCAGAGAAATTCCTACTCAGGTGGCTAATCAGGAGTTAGTAACACAGATTGCAGTTTGCATGCTGAGCTGAAGCAAATGCAGGTTTACAGATTATTCTGAGGTAAGCCACAGAACATGAGATGTACAGTCAGGTTCATGACAGTAGGCCGTAATGTCACAACATCACACCCACTACCCACTTTCTATAGAAGGTGGGATGCAGTATTTTCCAAGCAGCCCAGGAGCATGCCCCCAAATTTGAGAGTCTTACAGACATTCCAGGAGAGTGGACTTCCCATGACCTCCAACTGCAACTTTGTTTACAAATTACATTTAATTAGTTATTAACACATACTTGCCTACTCATCCTGGAATGGCCGGGAGGCTCCCGAAAATCGGGTGGCGCTCCCGGTCCCCCGGAAGAAAAGGCAAGTCTCCCGGACGAGTGCCCACCACCCGCAACCCACCCGCATCATCTACATAACCCCCAGCGGCGCAGTTCAAAGTGCGCGGTCCGGAAGTCAGATGACGCGATTCGCGTCATCCTGGCCCCGCCCCCTGCCTTGCAATGTCAATATAAACGGCATTGCTAGACAGGGGGCGGGGCCGCGATGACGTGATCATGCAGCCACGCCCCAACCCCGCCCCTAAGCGTCATCAAGACGCATCTCCACACCCCCGCTGCTCCGACCTGGGGGCAGCCAGATTGTCGGTAAGTATGTATTAACATTCTTGCACTTGCATCTGTCTAGCGTTTATGCCAGTGGTTCCCAAACTTTTTGAATCATGGCACCCAGATTTTTTTTCACATCACCCCCCCCCCCCAGGCCAAACATTTATTATGGAGAAATTCAGAAGAAAATATTAAATTAAGCTGTGCTTATACTGTACATACCTCCCAACTGTCCCGATTTTCGTGGGACAGTCCCTTTTTTTGGGGACTGTTCCTCTATCCCACCCAAGGGCGGCAGTGTCCCGTGGTGGGGGGGGGGGGGGAAGGGGGAAAGTTGGGAGGCTCCTGGCACTTTGCTCTGCCTAGAAGAACAGTGCTGCAGTGGTGAATAGATGCTGTGCACGTGCGCACAGCGGCTGTTCACGGAAGATAGAAGGGCTGGGGGCATGGCCAGCAGCTCACAGAGCGTTGGCCATGTCCCCTAAGTGATGAATTTGGGAGGCATGGTTTGCGGATGCATCTTACCTGCTAAGCCACGCCCCTTTCCACAAGGCCATATCCCCTTTCCGGCACCGGCGCGGCTTCGCCAAGCAATGGTCTCGACTTCCCCTTCCTTGATGTTGGGAGGTATGCTTATATGTCATCCTTAGGTTCGTGCTTATATGTCATCCTTAGGGTCAGTTATGTGGTGAGGGATAGGATTCGCTTCTGTTAGTCCACATATTCTATTATATGTCATCCTTAGGGTCAGTTATGCGGTGAGGGACAGGATTCGCTTCTGTTAGTCCACATATTCTAATATATGTCATCCTTAGGGTCAGTTATGTGGTGAGGCACAGGATTCACTTTTGTTAGTCCACATATTTTATGACTGGAAGCGACAAGCACCGGTTTGCCTATTCCATTGACAATAAATCTTTTGAATTGGTCCCGGACCACCAACCCGGGGCACCCCTGCAAGTGCCCTGAGGCACCCAGTTTGGGATCCACTGGTGTATGCAACTTCTATTTCTAATTAGTAACTACTGGGTCCAATGAAAAACAAACAGCCCTCGCTATTATGTTGCCTGGCACATGATATGGAAGTGTAGTTAATAACTGGGGTAGCGATTTCTAACTACACTCGCCACAATAAAAAATGAAAATACAAAGCAAATAAAAGACTATGTAGTCCCCAGCATTGTACATACTGTAGTTTTTCCCATGCACTACAGGATACAATAAACACAAACATTACCAGATACTGACGGGCGGATCCAGAAGAAAATGATAGGGGGGCACCATGGAAGGGGCAAGTACATTTGCGTGTGGCTTCGGTGCATGTGAGGTGGCGCTTCTTATACAATGCCCACAGTTGTAGTGCTCATTATGTAATGTCCACTGTACTGGTAGTGCCCCTTATATAGACCCCATAGTAGTGGTGCCCCTTATGCAATGCCCGTATTGCCCCCAGTAGTAATGTTGCCTGTAGTAATGCCCCCAGTCATTTAGCGCCCTAGTAGTTATGCCCCCAGTGGTAATGCCCCTGCAGTTATGACCCCAGTAGTTTACCCCCGCCCCCTTTAGTTTAGCCTCCCAGTGGTAATGCCCCCAGTAGTTTGCCTGCTTGTAGTTTAGCCACCAGTAGTAATGCCCCCCTGTAGTTTGCCCCATTGTAGTTTAGCCCCTGTAGTTATGCCCCCCCTTGTAGTTGAGCCCCCAGTAGTAATGCCCCCAGTAGTTTGGCCCCTGTAATTATCCCCCAGTAGTTTGGCCCCTGTAGTTATGCCCCCAGTAGTTTGGCCCTCCTGTAGTTTAGCCCCCAAGTAGTAATGCCCCTGTAGTTAAGCCGCCAGTAGTAATGCCCTCCTGTAGTATGCCCCCAGTAGTTAGCCCCTTTGTAGTTGGCCCCCAGTAATAATGTCCCCCAGTAGTTTTCCCCCGGTAGATCCCCCCCAGTAATAATGTCCCCCAGTAGTTTGCCCCCAGTAGATGCCCCCAGTAATAATGTCCTACAGTAGTTTGCCCCCAGTAGTAATGCCCCCTAGGAGTTTGCCCCAATAGATGACCCCCCAGTAGTAATGCCCCCAGTAGATGCCCCCCAGTAACAATGCCCCCAGTAGATGGCCCCCAGTAAAAATGTCCCCCCAGTAGCTGCCCCCAGTAGTAATGTCCCCAATAGATGACCCCCCAGTAGTAATGCCCCCAGTAGATGCCCCCCAGTAATAATGCCCCCAGTAGTTTGCCCCCAGTAGTAATGCCCCCCCCAGTAGTAATGCCCCTTGTTGATGCCCCCCCAGTAGTAATGTCCCCCCGTAGTTTGCCCCCAGTAGATGCCCCCGCTGCACTAAGGAAGAAAAAACCATCATACTTACCGAGCCCCGTTCCCGCTTCCAGACCGCTGCAGTCCTCTTGGCGTCCGCTCTATGAGAGAGACGTCATGACTGACGTCTCTCCCATAGCGCACGCCGCACAGTGACAGCGCCGGAAGCCGGAGCTCAGTACTGAGCTCCTGCCTCCGGCTGCCGCTGTGCAGGGAGACGGGTGCCCGCTGGTAACACAATCTCAGCGGGCGCCCGTCATCTCCCTGTGCGGCGCCGGGAGGGGGCTGGGGACGGAGGCCACAAATGACAGGGGGGGGGGGGGGGGCACGGGCCCGAGTGCCCCCCCCCCCCCCCCCCCCTGGATCCACCACTGGATACTGAGCACAATTACTATTACTGTAGGGCCTCGCAGGGCATCAGACCCAAGCAGTAAGTGGCAATAAAGCAGTACGCAGGAAAGTGCAGCTGTACAAGCGGAGGAACCAGGACATTGCTATTTGTAGCAACAGAGTCAGTCTCTGGTTGCAAATTCTGATTCTCCGCAAGCAATTACTCAGAAATATAGTGTTGCTACTTTTTCATCAGTTAAGGTCCCCATACACTACATGAAATGTAAACGATGCATTCTCGTTAACAATTTCCCTTAAACTTCCCCAGCAACTCCCTGGCAGTCCTGGGCAAACAATATAGTACAATACACATAAGATATATCTTAAGATCTGGGAGTGGCTACATCCAGGAGCATGCTGTCTTGGCGATAGCTTCAGATCTTCCCTGCAGCAGGGGAGATCAGAAGCTCCGACCAACGACCAGCGGTACCACGCATCGTGATTGTTCACAGACACTGAATGATCTGCACTATTATGAACGATTTGTAGTGCCAATCTGTCGGAAAATGGCCAAATCCCTTATAATATGGTCTAGTGTATGGACACCATTACACCTTAGAGCAGTTGTCTACTAGTTAGTTTTTTCCACAATCTTGGCAACATATCTTACAATGGGGGTCATTCCAACCCGATCGCTCGCTGCAGTTTGTTGCAGCGCAGCGATCAGGTCGAACTGCGCATGGCAGTCGTCAGTGCCCAGCGATCGCCTCCGAGACAGACGCGGTTGCTGGGTGGGAGGGGGCTAACAGCGTTTAGTAGGCGTGGTCCGGCCAGTAGCCGCTGCGGCCAGTGGCAGCGACACACAACTCCCGGCCAGCCGCAGGAGATGCGCTGGACGGTAGTTACTCTACAGATACAAAGGCATCGCCTCTGTGCGATGCTTTTGTATTTGTGCGGGGGGGGGGGGGGGCACTGACATGCGGGGCCCCCTTGCATGTCTGAGTTTACGATCGTAGCTACGATCAACTCGGAATGACCCCCAATGTGCATGATATACAATGTGAACAATGATATGCTTCTGGAGGAAGCTGGCTTCCGGGAATCATACTGTGGAAACACAATATCCAGCTAGCGATCCTGTATCACGTAAAGCTTGCATTCACAGATGAGGAGAATGTGATAGCTCAGCTGGCATCCTGCACTGGCAGCTTTCTGCTTTCCTTACATTCCAAGTATGACTCAGCCGCTCTGCTACACTGAAATAACACATCATATATATATAACACATATTCTCTCCCACTTTCTGTAGTGGATAAAAAGGTCACTTATCAACTACAGTACTAGATGAAGGAGGCAGCTAGTCAGCAGGCGAGATATTCCAAAGAATGAGACTATTTGTCTTAAATAATGACTGTTGTGAGTTATATTATATATGCGTGTTACTCAGCAGAAACATTCTTTACTGTATATGACTTACAGTATTTCCATGATTCAAGATAATTAATTTCACGCAGAAACCCCTAAAGTAGAGTTTACCCAACTCTGTCATTACAGACCAGGATTTAAGGATATCCATGCTTAAGTACAGGTGACTTAATTAGTACCTCAGTCAATTTGATTTCACCATCTGGAATCAAGTATGGATATTCTGTAAATCTTTTGTGAAGCTCTGACCTAGAGAAAAACAGAATTCTACAAATGAAAAAAAAAGACAGCAAATATTCAAGAAACGTGGAGAGATTAGTTGGTGGCGTCATTTTAATCGTAGCGATGATGCCCATACTGCACCAATAGTATGAATCCCTTGCAATTTTGGAATTATATTTGGGACATTCTAGGAAAGTAGGTTATATACTGTATATATATTGTGTCGCTGTACGCAAGCTATATAAATTTATATATATATATATATATATATATAAAAAGAGGGGGTTTGACCCTAAGGCGCTGTGTATATGTGAACCGAGCTGCACACCAGAAAGAACCTCCTGTTAGATGAGGTTCAAATATAAAGGTAAAGAAAAAAGGGGGATTCTGGGTGCGCTAGAACATACCGAAACTGTCATCCACAACCATACAGATATAAACAATAATTCAGAAATTCAAATGTTTAATACATAAAAACAGGGGATTTTTACCCTTCACATAAAAACAATTCTTTCTGGATTTTCAGGTAATACAATTCGTACAAATATACGATGAACAGTATACAACCAATGTTGGTTCAATATTATTGGCTGAACTGCATATGGCGACAGGTGGAGGCAGATCTTGAAGAAACCCAACGCGTTTCGTCCCAATCTGGGACTTCTTCAGGGGTATTAATCTAAACAAAACTTATTGAAGGTATATGGCTCTTAATCATTGTTTATACCAAGTAAGCCTATACATACCAAGTGCCAACTTGTTTAGGAAAAATCCTGAAAGGACAAGTATCTCATGATAAAACGATAAAAAGGTATAAAACCTAATGGGTGAAAACAAAATTACTATCAGTGTGAGGTCTAATGAATTGGAATGAGGAGAGGACAAGGGGGGAAAAAAAGGGTACATAACCAAAATTGGTGAAAAGCGGATAAACTGCTGATTGAATTCCGCGATTACAAGGAAGCCATATTTATATATAGCATGATCTAATGACCTAAAGAGAAGGACCAGTATCTATTTAAATTAAATTAAATAAATAAAAACTATAGACTCCAAGAAGAAAAGAAAAAGAAAAAGGTCCAGATACATACCGGCCACACAATCAAATTAAATAAGCTCTGGCTCTATGTTGAGAAGACTAGTACGTAGCCTCAGATGATAACTTCTTCACAATGAAAGAAACCTATAATAATAGGTATATAATTTTACATGGGGGGCTCATTGTCAATCATGTCAAAAACTTTTTAACTCTCCCATCATAATAATATAATTAAATTCATGACTGATCATAAGCACAGTAAGTATTAGTTAACATGACAAAACACAGCAAATTCCCTGTATCAATATATGGAGGCAAGATAGTAACAGCGGTACTCACTAGATAAGCAGCTGGTGGTTCTCTCAGAGTCCAGAGTGTAACTGAGAGAGAACACCACCAGCAGGGTATTTGTACCATAAGAAGATCACATCACTTCCTGTCATTAAGAAATGAGGTCAAGATCAAAAAATAAAATTAAAACCTATATTAAGTGAATGTGGAGATATAATTAATAGATGGAGTGAATAAGTGAATATAGGATGACTGATAATTTAATCGCGGACTAAAATAAACGTGGGTAACAAGAGATAACAATTAATATTTATTAATGGAACGCATAATTCCGCGTTCCATATACCGGAAATGGTGATACCGGAAGTGATTGAAATCGGGATATGCGATAGTGACATATATAGGTGCTTCATCGCGCCCTACGGGCGCTCTTCACACCGTCGCAAGGGGCTACGCCCCCTTAACCCTTGCATGCCTTTTGTCAGATTGTGTTTGGGCTGTGTCCCCGGAGGGGGCGCTAGTGGGTCAGTGGAGGTAGATGGGAGAAAACGAGGAGGCTGGATAACGTTCCTGCGCATGAGCGCAATGGTATTTATTTGGCAGATGATATTAAACAGGATGGTAGCAGAAACAATAATAACAGATGAATAAAGTCAATCACTCAGCATGATAACTGAAAGTCTATGGCAATGGATGACAGATGACTTGAGAAAATAATAACCGGTAATATATAAACAGAAGAACAAGTGCTTGTGAAATGGTTCTGGTTTGGAAACCAGTGCAGGTTTTAAAACAGGAAACTTAGGCAGCAAGGTGTAGAATGGCAAACCTGAGCAGAGGCAGGAGTCTGACTTCACAGTGCAGGTGATGAGGCACTGGCAGCAGCAAGCTGTATCACAGGTGGAGGAATGAAACACACCTGGAGTCAGTCTCAACTGCAGGCTGAAGCACACAAGGTGGTGATGAGTGTGAAGCCTTGTTGCAGGTTGCAGGTATTGCTGGGCCTTGAAGTTCCACGGAGCTGTGCAGAGTAACCAGGAGTACAAGTTCTTAACCAGAGAACCAGGAACACAGGAGGAACAGGAACAGATCCTTTCACATGGGTCGCAGGAATGACACAAAGTCCAGGATGCCTGCAGACTGATCCTGCAGTCTCTTATGTACCCCATGGTGCACAGGGATTGGATGAGTGAAGGAAAGTGGGTGCGGCCAAGCACCGGATTGGCCGCAGTATACTGGCTGTTTACAGACTGTCATGGCGGCGCCCACGCTGCGGCCTAGCAGGGACGCGGCGCGCTACATGCCCGCTGTCTCAGGAGTGTTCCCAGGCCCTTGATGATGTCCCATGGCAGGGGCATAGGTGACAGGTGACCGCAGGGAGCCAGGACGGAGTCCGCAGCGGCGGACGGATGTCAGCCTGGTAAGTCGATTCCTGACAGTACCCCCTCCTTTAGGGGTGGACACCGAACACCCACGTGGTTTGGAGGGATGAGTGCTGTGGAAGACACGGACCAACCTAGGAGCATGGACATCAGACGAATTCACCCAACTTCTCTCCTCTGGGCCATAACCGGACCAATCGACCAGGTACTGGAGACGTCCATACCGACAACGGGAGTCCAGAATTTTGTTGATCTCGAATTCCACGCCCCGCTGAGTTCGAACCTTGGGACCTACTGGAAGAGTATTCTGAAAGCGGTTTAGGACTAGAGGTCTGAGGAGAGAAATATGAAAAGCGTTAGGTATACGAAGGGAAGATGGTAACTTTAATTTATAGGCCACTGGGTTGATGACTCTTTCGACAGGGTAAGGACCAATGAAGCGTGGTGCAAACTTCATGGATGGGACCCTGAGACGGAGGTTACGGGTTGATAGCCAAACCTTGTCCCCAGGTTTCAAATGGGGAACCGCACGTCTCTTGCGGTCGGCAAAGACCTTGTACCGACTGGAGGCCTTTTTGAGGGAAACGTGAATTTTTCTCCAAATAGATGAAAACTGAGTCAGAGCAGTAGTGGCAGCAGGAACATCCATATGAGGGAGTTCTTGGAAATCAGGTACACGGGGATGTTGCCCATATACTGCAAAGAATGGTGTCGTTTCAGTGGCAGTATGGTATCGAAAGTTGTGGGCAAACTCGGCCCATGGGAGCAGATCGAACCAGTCATCCTGGGAAGATGAAACATATAATCTTAAAAAAGTCTCAAGTTCTTGATTGACCCTCTCTGTCTGCCCATTCGTCTGAGGATGGTATGAAGATGAAAACTTCAGTTTGACCTGCATGGCAGAACAGAGGGCCCTCCAAAACCTCGCTACAAACTGTACCCCCCGGTCAGATATTATTTCAGAGGGTAAACCATGTAAGCGGAAAATCTCCCGTAGGAAGATTTGGGCAAGTTTTGGGGCAGAAGGGAGACCCTGGAGAGGAACAAAATGAGCCATCTTGGTGAATCTGTCCACTACAACCCAAATGGTATTATGTCCTTGAGAAGGAGGAAGGTCGGTGATAAAATCCATGGACAGGTGTGACCAGGGACGACTAGGGATAGACAGTGGTTGTAACTGACCTGCTGGAGACTGACGAGGAGTCTTGTGCTGCACACATTTAGGACAGGATGCCACGAAATCCTGGATGTCCATTTTCATCTTTGGCCACCAATATGTAGCAGAAAGGAACTTGTAGGTCTTCAGGACCCCAGGATGACCAGTAAACTTGGATTGATGGGCCCAAGATAGCAACTTGGGACGGAGATCTGGGGAAACAAAAGTCTTACCAGGAGGAGGAGCTGGGGAGACTTGAGATGCAGCGAAAACCACGGGACTCAGGATGGAATGTGGCACTGAGTCAGATGTTCCTTCTTCAGATTCCATGGATCGGGATAACGCGTCGGCTTTCACATTCTGCGAACCTGGGCGGAAATGAAGCTTGAAATTAAAACGTGAGAAAAACATAGCCCACCTGGACTGGCGAGGGTTAAGGCACTGAGCTGCCTTTAAATATAGCAGGTTTTTATGATCCGTGTAGATATTAAACGGATGTTTGGCCCCTTCTAGGAGATATCTCCATTCCTCGAGAGCCAGCTTGATCGCCAGTAGTTCTTGATCTCCCACGGAGTAGTTAGCTTCTGCAGGAAGAAACTTTCGAGAATAAAATCCACAAGGGTGGACTTTCCCATCGGATCCCTTCTGGGAGAGAACAGCTCCAACCCCAACTGTAGAGGCATCTACCTCCAACTCGAATGGTTTGTTGACATCTGGCTGAGACAGCACTGGAGCAGACATAAAGGCTAGCTTGATCTTCTGGAAGGCTGCCAAGGCTTCTTCTGACCAGTTGGAATGGTCTGCCCCTTTCCGAGTTAGGTTGGTAATAGGAGCGATGAGAGTGGAGAATCCTCGAATAAATTTTCTATAGTAGTTGGCGAAACCCAGGAATCGCTGGATAGACTTGAGAGAGTTTGGAATGGACCAATTGGCAATAGCTTCCAATTTTGTCGGGTCCATCTGAAGATCCGATCCGGAAATTATATAACCCAGGAAGGGTATAGAGGGAACTTCAAAGGTGCATTTAGATAGTTTCCCGTAGAGCCGGTTCTCACGAAGACGTCGGAGAACTTCACAAACTTGTAGACGATGAGATGGAAGGTCTTGGGAGAAGATAAGGATATCATCTAAGTAAACAACGAGGTACTTATACAGGACATCACGAAAGATTTCGTTCACAAAGTGTTGAAACACTGCTGGAGCATTACTCAACCCAAATGGCATTACCAGGTATTCATAATGGCCATCTCGAGTGTTGAAAGCTGTCTTCCACTCGTCACCACTCCGGATTCTGACGAGATTATAGGCACCGCGGAGATCTAACTTGGTGAAGATGCGGGCTCCTTTAACTCTGTCAAATAATTCGGTAATGAGTGGTAATGGATAACTATTCTTTATAGTAATGTCATTGAGACCCCGATAGTCAATGCATGGACGCAGTCCTCCATCCTTCTTTTTAACAAAGAAGAAACCTGCACCAGCGGGAGATGATGACGGACGGATGAATCCCTTCTGAAGATTCTCTCTGATGTAATTACTCATCGCCTCAGTTTCAGGAACAGACAACGGGTAGGTGCGCCCCCTAGGTGGCTTCTTGCCAGGAAGGAGATCGATGGGACAATCCCATTCCCTATGGGGCGGCAGGATATCAGCAGCCTTTTCACAGAAGACGTCTGAGAAGTCTTGATAAGCTGCTGGGAGACTTGACTGTGTCTTTACTTCGGTAGACTTAATGGGACACACTTGGGCTAAGCAGGATTGATGACAATGTGAACCCCATGAGGTAAGCTGCAACGTTGACCAGTCAAACTGTGGATTATGTAGCTGGAGCCAGGGCATGCCCAAGACAATCTCCTGGGTGGCTTGAGGGATGACCAGGAACTTGATCAGTTCAGAATGGAGAAATCCAACTCCCAGAACCACTGGAACAGTTTGATGAGAAATGTTCCCCTTGGAGATTCGACTACCATCCACAGCAGTAATGTAAACTGGACAAGAAAGTTCACAGGTAGATAGGCAAAATTTATTTACCGCAGCTTGGGTGATAAAGTTTCCTGCAGCACCGCAGTCCACTAATGCTGACGCAGACTGGAGCCCAACTGGAGTCTCTAGCATCACTGGAAGGATGAGGTCTTGTTGAGAAGGAGCTTGACTGAAAGATCCTAACTTGACTCCTCCCTTACAAGTCAGGATCTGGCGTTTCCCGAACGCACCGTGCAGGAGTTAATCTGATGGCCCGCAGCAGCACAGTATAGGCAGAGTCTCTCACGTATTCTTCTTGCCCGCTCTTCAGGAGTTAGGCGGAACCTATTTATCTGCATAGGCTCGTCAGAAGAGGGAGACTGGAACTGTACAGAAGGTATGAACCTTGATCTGCGTGGCTCACTCCGAGCGCGTTCATTATTGCGTTCGCGGATGCGAGAGTCCAACTTAATGCACAGGGAGGTCAAATCAGACAGTTGAACAGGAATGTCACGGGTCGCCAATTCATCCTTGATCCGATCCGAGAGTCCGTGCCAGAAAGCTGCTACCAGAGCTTGGTTGTTCCACTGAACCTCTGCAGCCAACGTCTGGAACTGGATGACATATTGTCCCATGCTTCGGGTACCTTGACGAAGTTGGATCAGGTCTGCCGAAGCTGATGTCGCACGACCAGGCTCGTCAAAGATCCGTCTGAAGGTTGACACGAAGTCTGTGTAGTTGTTAATCAGAGGGTCAGCACGTTCCCACAGAGGAGACACCCAACTCAGAGCAGATCCAGAGAGTAAGGAGATGATGTAGGCAACCTTGGATCTTGGCGTGGGGAAATTATGTGGCAATAACTCAAACTGTATTTCACATTGATTGAGAAACCCGCGACATAACTTAGGACTGCCATCATACTTGCTCGGCACGGGCAGATGCAGACGTGACACTGGAGCTGATGCAGCCGGCATAGAAGAACTCACAGCACTGGCAGGTGCTGGAGTAACAGGAACAGTAGGAGAGAGTACACTAGGCAGGGATTGCTGTAGTGTATCTAATCGGGAGGACATCCCTTGCAGGAATTGAAGCATCTGCTGCTGCGCAACCTCTTGACCATCCAGACGGGAGACCAGATTTTGCAAGGCCTCTGACCCCACACTCCGTCCACCATCCGAGTCCATCGATCCTGGACTTACTGTCAGATTGTGTTTGGGCTGTGTCCCCGGAGGGGGCGCTAGTGGGTCAGTGGAGGTAGATGGGAGAAAACGAGGAGGCTGGATAACGTTCCTGCGCATGAGCGCAATGGTATTTATTTGGCAGATGATATTAAACAGGATGGTAGCAGAAACAATAATAACAGATGAATAAAGTCAATCACTCAGCATGATAACTGAAAGTCTATGGCAATGGATGACAGATGACTTGAGAAAATAATAACCGGTAATATATAAACAGAAGAACAAGTGCTTGTGAAATGGTTCTGGTTTGGAAACCAGTGCAGGTTTTAAAACAGGAAACTTAGGCAGCAAGGTGTAGAATGGCAAACCTGAGCAGAGGCAGGAGTCTGACTTCACAGTGCAGGTGATGAGGCACTGGCAGCAGCAAGCTGTATCACAGGTGGAGGAATGAAACACACCTGGAGTCAGTCTCAACTGCAGGCTGAAGCACACAAGGTGGTGATGAGTGTGAAGCCTTGTTGCAGGTTGCAGGTATTGCTGGGCCTTGAAGTTCCACGGAGCTGTGCAGAGTAACCAGGAGTACAAGTTCTTAACCAGAGAACCAGGAACACAGGAGGAACAGGAACAGATCCTTTCACATGGGTCGCAGGAATGACACAAAGTCCAGGATGCCTGCAGACTGATCCTGCAGTCTCTTATGTACCCCATGGTGCACAGGGATTGGATGAGTGAAGGAAAGTGGGTGCGGCCAAGCACCGGATTGGCCGCAGTATACTGGCTGTTTACAGACTGTCATGGCGGCGCCCACGCTGCGGCCTAGCAGGGACGCGGCGCGCTACATGCCCGCTGTCTCAGGAGTGTTCCCAGGCCCTTGATGATGTCCCATGGCAGGGGCATAGGTGACAGGTGACCGCAGGGAGCCAGGACGGAGTCCGCAGCGGCGGACGGATGTCAGCCTGGTAAGTCGATTCCTGACACCTTTCTGGGGTTTAATATTTTTATTATATGGAGTATTACCTGCATTCCTTTGTTAGTGGTTAAATATTGCACAATGAAAGGGCGTGCGATGGTGAAGGAGGCGTAGCCCCTTGCGACGGCGTGAACAGCACCTGCAGGGCACGATGTACAGAATGTAGCGGGTGCGGGGGGGGACTGCGGATGGTGTCTGTAGATGCTGCGGGTGGAGGGGGGGCAGAAGTGGGGGTGGGGCCCGGATGGGGAAGGTTCGGGAGGTGCTGCGGGTGGGGGAGGGGCAGATGAGTGGGGGATGCAGATGGGGGAGGGGTCCGGAGGCACTGCAGGTGGGGGAGGGGCAGGGGTGCCACGGGTGGGAGAGGGGCAGGTGTGGGGATGTTGTGGATGGGTGAAGGGTTCCGGAGGTGCTGTGGGATGGGAAGGGACGGGAGTGCCGGGTGTGGGGTAGGGGACCGCAGGCACCATGGGTAGGGTAGGGGCAGGTACGGGTGGTGCGGCGGATGGGAAAGGAGGTCCGGAGGTGCTGCAGGTGGTGGAGGGGCAGGTGCGGGGGTGCCGTTGGTGGGGGAGGGGGGGACCGCGGATGGAGGAGGGTGTCTGCAGATGCTGCGGGTGGAGGGGGGCAGGTGTGGGGGGAGACATATAAGGGGGGTGAATGGTGGAGGGGGCCTGGAGGTGCTGTGGGTGGTGAAGGGGTGGAGTGGGAGCTGTGGGTGGTGTAGGGGGTCTGGAGGCACAGCATGTGGGGGAGGGCTGGAGTGCCGCATGTGGTGGAGGGGAAGGTGCGGAGGTGTGGTGCATTGGGGAGAGGTCTGGAGGCGTTGCGGGTACTGTACATGCCATAAAGGGTAGTTGGAGGGTATGCAGTAACAGGGCCAGGACAGGGGTGACAGGGTCAGAACAGGGTTGACGGGGCCAGGACAGGGGTGACGGTGCCAGGACAGGGGTGACGGGGCCAGGACAGGGGCGACGGGGCCAGGACAGAAATGACAGGGACAGGATAGGGGTGACAGGGCCAGGGTAGGGGCGGCAGGACCAGGACAGGGGTGACGGGGCCAGTATAGGGTTGACAGGGCAAGCACAGGGGTGACAGGGCCAGGATAGGGGTAACAGGGCCAGCATAAGGGTGACAGGGCCAGGATAAGGGTGAAAGGGCCAGGATAAGGGTGAAAGGGCCAGGATAAGGGTGGCAGGGCAAGGCCAGGGGTGACAGGGACATGACAGAACACAGGGCACGGGAGAGATTGGTATTAGGGACAAAACAGTGGTGACAGACAGATGTGTTTTACCGGAGTCACTGCTGCTGTTCCACTCCAACCTGTTGGGATCTGCTGCTGCTGGAGACTTGGCATGGCTGACTCTCTCAGGCTGGAGTCCTGCTTCCTCTGCCCGTCCGCATCCCTCCCCCCCTCCTCAGTCACACACCGCAGACCTCGCGCAGCTGCCGGGCACTGTGGTAAGGTGAGACTGGAAATGACTGGTTAGCCCCCAGGAGATGCTGCGGCTGGAGGGAGGAGGGGGTCATAGCATGCACGTGGCGCGGACCTCGCGGCTGCCGGGCACTGTGGTAAGGGGAGACTGGGAGTGACTGGTTAGCTCCCAGGAGACGCTGCGGCTGGAGGGAGAAGTGGGTCGGAGCCTGCAAGCAGCTCGGATTTCTGCAGCGCTACCCGCCAGCTAAAGTGTGTGAATGAGCTGGGCGCACCTCACTGCGGGTGGCAGCGCTGCAGCTAGCGGTGGGGTTGCCGGGGCTGGAGATAACAGAGGCAGTACGGAACCTGCACAGCGGCAGGTGCCCCACAAAACTGCAGCTAAAAAGCGTGGAATGTGCCAGAAAGTGACGCTCCTCCGCGCCAGAGAGACCCTGCTGAGTATGCCGATGTGGGGGGTCAAGCACACAGTGAGCCGGTGCCCGTCTGTCTGTATGACATACCTCTCACACACCCCCATACCTCCCAAATGTCCCGATTTTCGCGGGACAGTCCCATTTTTTGGGTTCTGTCCTGCTGTCCCACCCGCGGGTCGCAGTGTCCCGCGGTGGGGGGGGCAGTTGGAAAGCTCCTGTACTCGAGCAGCGGTGAATAGTGGAGACAGAGGGAGAGGGGGCATTAGGGGGTACGGATTAAGGGGGGGTTCCAGCAGCAGAGCCGGATTAAGGTGGGGGGGGCAGGGGGTACGTACCGTTGGCCCCACAGTTTTAGGGGCCCCCCCGGCTGGAGTAGCTCTGTCCCAGCTCAGAAGCTCCCCCCCCCCCATACTGCCAGCAACAACGGCAGCATTGTGCTACAGTCAGCAACTCAGCACACGCTGCTGCGTGTTGGCAGGTCTGTGGTGTTACAGGGAGGCAGCAGTCTCCCTGCTTTCTTCTGCCTGTGCGGGTGTGTAGGGGGGAGCGACCACCTCCTCTGTATTTAGCCCTAGCTGAGGGGCCAAAATCCCATAAAAAAAAATAAAAATAAAAAAACATCGGAATTTGCATAAGGGGGCGTGGCCGCGCGTCCCGCGATTAGGCCACGCCCCCAGCCCCACAGCAGGCACAGCAATGAGATAGGGCTCCCCTGTCTCAAGTGCCCTGGGCCCCCCGGACTCATAATCAGCCCCTGGGGGCATGCCAGCAGCTCACAGAGTGCTGGGCATGCCCCCTCACTGACGAAAACGGGAGCCCTCCCGTGAAGCCACGCCCCCTTTTCGCAGAGTGTGTGTCCCTCCTTCTGCCTGAAGAAAGCTCCTGCAGAAAGCTGGGAGGTATGCACCCCTGCCTGTGCCATGCCCATACTATCTGCTTCTGCTCCTAGTCTCCTGTAGATTTGCCAGATCTGTGACTCATTTGACTAACTCCGCCCAGTGTTGTGACTCCGCCCAGCGTTAGCAAATGAATCACAAAGTCACAGATCTGGGCTATTATATAGGAGATATAGTTATACTATGTGGTGCCTAATTCAATATAGGAAAGGGGGCACCAGCCAAAGCATAAAGGCAGCCTAGATAATGTGGCACGGCCACGCATACATGCGCGCCGTATAACGCCAGTGTGGGGAAAGGAAGTGTACATCTCATGATGGTGGAACGCACTTGCGTCATGCGCTCCACCATCGCCGGGGGAAGCAGGAAGGTGTTCTTATAGAGGGCAAACATCATGCGTTCCACCATATAAAATGTCCCTCATGCCGGTGGAACGCAATGACGTCACACGGTGCGTCGTGATCTGGAAAAATGACCAGTAGCTTATGGCGGTGGGGCGCACAGATGGCATGTGCTCCACCGTCAGGAAGTGTCATCCTGATAACGGTGGAATGCAAATCCACCTTAAGCTCCACCTAACACTGGGCGCCCTAAATTAGAGCTCAATCGCTCAAAAAAGCGAGCGTGTACATGTGTTCCACCTACCATAATAGACTAGAAAAAGGTATATAGATGAAGTGACAACACAAATCTATATTACAAATGAAGGAACCTACTAGTGAATCTAAAAATGTGAAGGTAAATAAAATAATGATAATATTTTAATTTATAATAAGTGCTAAACCACAAAAGTGTACTGCAGATAATTACCTAATTGCAAGGTGATGTATCTAATGGCTTGTGATTATAACGACCCTGAACAAAATTAGTTTTTATAATGATTCATAATTAAGAAGCAATAGTAATAATTAAGATATGACCTAATTATTAAGGACATAAAGATTAAATAAAAGGGGATAGGGACCTGTATGCTAAACATATAATCTTAATAAAGCTCAGAGCTGGTGAGTAGCACTGACGACTTTACAAATAGTTTGTCTCCATATTTACAAAAATTATACCAGGGTTACAAAAAATTCAAATGTAAAGCCGTTTGACATTAAACGGAATATTAGAAACTGGTTAAAAAGTGCAATGACAATTTAGCACCCTAAATAGCAGTTATAGATGGCAACCTGGATCTAAAATCGATGGCTGGGGAATTAGACTGATATAGAGATGAACCTACAGTTAACTACATCTTTCTGATTTGTGTGTAGCCCAGTATTGGCGTATGTTTAAAGAGAACTACCTATTTACACCAGTACATGGTTAGATGACAATAAGTTGAAACAGGATAGACCCATAAGATATTATACGAAGGAAACTACATCAATTCCTTCATTCAAACCATGAGGGGTTAGGGTATCGAGAGTAAAGATTCAAAATCTCTCTCGTTTCGTAAGAAGTAGATCTCTGCTGCCACCTCTAATAGGAGTTTTAATATGTTCTAAAACAGTAAATAAAAACGTGGAGGTATGAAGCTCAGAGTTGTGTTTAGCAGCAAAATGACGAGGAACACTATGGGTCTTAACTTTGTTTTTTATATTGCGCATATGTTCTTGTATGCGTTGCTTGAGTTGTCTCTTAGTTTTGCCAATATAAAAAAGGCCGCAACCGCAAGTGACTCTATAAACCACATATTCAGAGTTACAGTTAACAGAGTCATTCATAGTATAGATTCTACCCGAATCCAATTTAAAGCTGATTTTAGAACGATCCATGTACTTGCAGCAAATGCAATGATTACATGGTTTACAGCCAGTTTTTTTAGGTAGCCACAAATTACTGGTCTCCTGTTTAGTAGATCTCTGAGGTAACTTACTTGGAGCTAGTATGTTCTTTAGATTAGCAGATTTTCGGAAAACCATGGTAGGTCTAGTCGGTAGGTGGGGTCCTAGTACGGGATCTTTTAAAAGCATACCCCAGTGCCGATCTAATACTTTGCGAATCAAAATATTTTCCTTATTGTACTGGGTAATGAATGGTCTTCCATTCAATTCTGCTTTAACCTTGGGTCTAGTCGAAAGGAGGTCATCTCTAGTTCTCTCGAAAGCTTTCAGTCTGGCCTTCTCAATAAAAGATCTTTTGTAGCCTCTTTGTATGAAGCGGTCGAAAAGTATCTGTGATTGGTCCCAATAATCTTTTAAATTGCTGCAATTTCTTCTCACACGGATAAATTGGGAAAACGGGACACCCCTCTTCCAAGAAGGGTGGTGGCAACTCGTATGCGGAATGAAACTGTTGGCATCCACTGGTTTAAAATAGGTTTTTGTTTCAATTATGTTACCTGGGGAACCTTTTACTTCAAGATCCAAATATTCTATAACCGTTTTATCCATCTTATGAGTGAACCGAAGGTTGTAATCATTCGTGTTGATGTAGGTCATAAAGTCATCAATACCTGTAGAAGAACCTTGCCAGATTATAATGATGTCATCAATATATCGCTGGTAAAGTACCAAATTTTGCTCAAAAGTTGAATCATATATATATTTATCTTCCCAGTCGTTCATGAATAAATTTGCGTATGCGGGGGCAAACTTAGTGCCCATGGCTGTTCCCTGAGTTTGAAGGTAAAAATTACCATTATATTAAAAAAAAATTATGCTGTAATATAAACATGATACACTCCAGAAGAAAGGTGACTTCATTTGGGTCCAAGCGTGTCCCATTTTCAAGCGCAGTTTGAATGGCCTCAATTCCTTTTAGGTGGGGAATGGAGGAATACAGGGCCTGTACATCTATAGTGAGCCAGGTGTAATTTTCTGACCAGACGATATCTTTAATTTTTTGGAGGATAGAAGTCAAATCTTTCAGGTATGATCTATTACGCAACACGTATGGCTGTAATTTAAGATCAATGAAATGAGAGAGGTTGGCTGTTAATGAATCCATACCGGCGATGATAGGCCTTCCTGGTGGGTGGTCTTTGTTTTTATGTACCTTTGGCAGATGATAAAATAAAGGGATAGAGGGAAATTTAACACTGAGGTAGTTGAATTCCTCAATCCGTATATGGCCTTCTTTGAGTCCTTTATTCAGAAGGATGCTTAACTATTCACTATAATACTTTGTAGGATTCTCTTTGAGTGTCACATAAGTACTCTCATCTAATAAGATCCTGTCTGATTCGTCCAAATATGACTGTCTATCCATTAGTACAACAGAACCTCCCTTATCAGCCTGTTTGGTTATAACATTATCATCCTTCTTCAGTGATTTCAAGGCCGATTTTTCTTGGGAACTTAAGTTGCCTGAAAATTTACTATTAGAAGGTTTAATTTTCCTAAAATCATCTTTCACCAGATTGTAAAAAATATCGAGATGGCTACCTCTAGATTCAACTGGGTTGAACCGAGAGGGAGAAGCCACAATGGGTCTATCAGATATGGAGGCGGCCGGCACCGGATTCTTAATAAAGTGCCTTTGAACCGTAAGATTCCGGATATACTTGTTCAGATCTATAAAGAGCCCAAATTTGTCCAAATGGCAATCTGGGGCAAACTTAAGACCCTTATCAAGTACAGTAAATTCCGCTAATGACAATTCCTTTTTAGAGTTGTTGATGATGCTTGTTTGTTCTCCTGTTGTTGGTAGGCTCTCCTTTTCTTTGGGGACTTTTCTTCTGCCTCTTGCTCCTCGTTTCCACCTAGGCCTCTTTTGAGGCCCTGGGGGGAATCTAGCCTCATATGGAGTTCTTCTTTCCAATTTCGTTGTAGGGTAGGTGGTTTGTTTCTTGGTCTCTCGTCTAAAAAATGACTTGGCCTTCCGGAACCTGTTTTTATGTATTAAACATTTGAATTTCTGAATTATTGTTTATATCTGTATGGTTGTGGATGACAGTTTCGGTATGTTCCAGCGCACCCAGAATACCCCTTTTTTCTTTATATATATATATATATATATATATGTATATATATATATTTATATGTTTATATATATATACATAGCTTGTGTACAGCGACACTGTGTCAAACAAATACTCATCTAATTTCTGCCTGACGTGCATTTATTGGACAGAGCGCACAGAAACTTGGTTTATGGACTACTGCCTAGGGCTAACGGCACCTGCTATACAACACAGGATTAGTGAGTGCTTACCCATTTCGGGACTCGTATGTATGTATGTATGTATGTATATATATATATATATATATATATATATATACACACAAACACACACACACATATATAAACTTGGTTTATGGACTACTGCCTAGGGCTAACGGCACCTGCTATACAACACAGGATTAGTGAGTGCTTACCCATTTCGGGACTCGTATGTATGTATGTATGTATTGATAAAGCTGATTGTTTACCTTAGAACACAAGCTATTTACTAATATCGTGAAGCCGTAATGGCCGTTGTCCCTCGTGCACGTGCTACGCACTTCATACGCTATTTGCGTACAAAGACCTCGCACGTGGTATGCAAGTTACGTACACACGCTGCGCTGTGAGTACTGGATACACACAGCGAGCGTACACACAGATAATAACCTTTTAAACCTTACACAGAGTATGCTTATACTGTAATTCTTAGTGTTGAGATACTATAATGATATAACTGTTTAACCTTGGTCTGTAAGCTAGCTGTTTGAGTGATTGAAACGCTCCGATTACCCTCAGCAATGTAATAAACACACAATACCTTGCTAAGGTTCCAACACCTTTACTAACAATATTTAGCTAAGTAAAAAGGAAGAAAAACAGTTAACAGTTCATACACTACAGGCTAACATAAATATCTAACAGAATAACTAGACATACTAATACCAATGTCAGGCGCTATTAATATTGGTTAAATTTGAACAATTGCGGATGGGTGTCTATATCTGTAATCACACCCACTCCACACAAAAAAAATTCTAAACTTGCTCTCGCAACTCATGCAATCTAGATAGCCGCAAGCAGGGTATAATGGCCTGTGGATATGGCCAACACAATCTCACCTGATTGAAACCAGGTGTACCAAAAACAAACTGAATAACCCCTTGCGCTATTTAATTAGAGGCAACATGACATGAATACACTCAATAGAATAATTATAAGATAATTTTAATACAGGTTGAGTATCCCTTATCCAAAATGCTTGGGACCAGAGGTATTTTGGATATGGGATTTTTCCGTAATTTGGAATAATTGCATACCATAGAGAGATATCATGGTGTTGGGACATAAATCTAAGCACAGAATGCATTTATGTTACATATACACCTTAAACACACAGCCTGAAGGTCATTGTAGCCAATATTTTTTGTAACTTTGTGCATTAAACAAAGTGTGTGTACATTCACACAATTCATGTATGTTTCAAATACACCTTGTACACATAGCCTGAAGGTCATTTAATACAATATTTTTAATAACTTTGTGTATTAAACAAAGTTTGTATACATTGAGCCATCAAAAAACAAAGGTTTCACTGTCTCACTCTCACTAAAAAAAGTCCGTATTTCGGAATATTCCGTATTTCGGAATATTTGGATATGGGATACTCAACCTGTATCTATAAAATCAATCATGTATAGGTTACATAGACATAATCATAAAAAATTTAGTTAATTAGTATGCGCATACAAGTAAAAGAGCTGAATGCTAAACCTACTAATTGAGCATAAGAGGTGGATCATATAGCTACTAGTGACCACATAGGGCTAATTCAATAATCATAAGTTGACAATGTCCTTATTTTTGTTCTCAGAATAGGACAGTCCCATTAGATGTGCTCATAGATATTTCATGATTAAATATCATGTGGTATGATAAAAATAAATATGGAGCCTTTGTTTAGGTATATACCAATAAATGAGTTTAACCAATTGCTCATATATATGAATAGTTCTTTACATGTGGAAAAGCTATCCAGAATACATGGAGGAAATTTGTATATCACCCGGGGCTTGGTGCACAGCAAGCACCTGTAGAAGAAAGCTCCCGTCTTCCACAGTCCGTAAGTGGCGTCCTCCGTCTCCCACTGTGTCTGGCTCTCGTGCACACACCTTTGATCGCTTTGAGAGAGAGAGGTTGGTCCGGCTCCCGGAGCTCTGCGCACCGCAGGCGCTGATCAGTTGATTTTGCTCCCGTCTTCAAGCCGCCGCATATAGCGTCCTCCCGTCTCCCGCTTGTCAATCTCGAGCAGCGTTGCACATCAATGTGGACCTATAAGCAATGTCCACTGGGTCACATAGGGCACCTTCTCTGACGCGTTTCGCTTCTAATTGAAGCTTCCTCATAGAGTAAAAAAATGTATGTATTGATAAAGCTGATTGTTTACCTTAGAACACAAGCTATTTACTAATATCGTGAAGCCGTAATGGCTGTTGTCCCTCGTGCACGTGCTACGCACTTCGTACGCTATTTAACTGTTTAACCTTGGTCTGTAAGCTAGCTGTTTGAGCGATTGAAACGCTCCGATTACCCTCAGCAATGTAATAAACACACAATACCTTGCTAAGGTTCCAACACCTTTACTAACAATATTTAGCTAAGTAAAAAGGAAGAAAAACAGTTAACAGTTCATACACTACAGGCTAACATAAATATCTAACAGAATAACTACACAGAAATATACACAACAGCGAACGATAGCAAACACAAATACATAGACTAAGAATGAATGGCTAACATTAAAACGGGTAACAAAGTGGCCACAGAGAAACATACCATACGGGGAACACTCGCTAGCGCAACCGGATCCAGTCCTCCAATTATCAGAGATAAATGTTGATGAGAGAGAGTACTGGCCGGTCTGGGGACAGTGACCCTTATATACACAACATACAGTGTACTACAAAGGGCCCTACAATCTTATTGTTCATTGGACACAGGAATGTCTCCTCGCATTATAACAAAAGGTCATAGGTTAGTTTGAACAGGTGGGCTGTGACTATATCAAACTGCTCAGGTGGGAGGGAATCTCAGAATTCCCGCCGCATGGATAATGAACCGCAAATATAGTAAATGTCCAGAAACTACTAATAGACATAACTATACGCAGGAGCGATTAATCTTTACCTAACCAGCACCGGATTGTTTCTAATAAAATGTTCTTTAGTTAGGTACCAAACACCACTGCTCAAACCCTGTCTGACCCTTCGTATCATGCAAAGAGGAATTCCTCTGTCCAGGGACCAGTTACAATAAACAAACTTACAGTTATTATTAAGGGGAACATTATCTATAAAACATACTATTTGGATTTACTAAGTAACATTTGAGTCGCCCGCTAGACGCACACAAACTCTACCGTAAATGCACATACCATGCGCCAACGCGCACGGCCGTAGAAGCTCCATTACGCAGCTGCGAGTATCCGCACGCACGGGAGAGAATGTGCACGTGCAGCGGGCAAGCGCATGAGGTGAATATATGGGAACGTGCAGCATGATATTTTTCCGACTTTGACAGTCCACCCTTTGGCAGTCATCAATAACTGCCACTTCCTAAAACAGTTCAAAAAGAAAAATATATGTCATCATGTAAATACCATTTTATGATTGGGAAAAGGGAGGAGAGGAGAAGGTGGGAAAAAGGTATGACCTAGTGAAATAGTAGAAGCATGTGTGTATGAATCCATGTTTGAGGGGTCATGTATCATCGTGCTGTACGTGTTTTAAATCAAGCTTCGAGGTATTGCGAAGTATACATTTGAATTCCTTCTTATCCCGTGTCAGGGATCTGTGGATGTGCTGTCAAACTCTACCGAGCTCTTTTCGGCTTTTGGTTGCAACAAATGGGGAGCACATTTAGTTGATGATACATGAAGGGGGGGAGAACATGTGAATGCTGATATGTGTCTATATTCCCTGTCGACTATGTGTGTCATTACCTGGAGGTTGTAGAGATGAAGATAAGAAACAATCGTTATAAATGCAGTCGTAAACTATGTGAGTTTAAATAAACAGTTGCTGATTGAGGTCTTGTCTGATGTCTTGTCTTGATGTTTGTGTTGTCTGATGTCTCTCGGTGCTTTTGCTATAAATATCGAGCAAAAGTTGTTCCATTGTCCATAAAGTTACAGTCTCTAAAGTATTGGGCTATCGTAAAAATTAAAGTCACCAGGGAAATTGGGGCTTGTAGCATAGTTCATCAATGGTCTGTATAAAAGAGGTTGTCAAATTCTTCATCCAAGCGGATGTCCTTGTACCTTGGAGGAAAACAAAGGAGAAACGGGTGAAAGAAACGGACCGTGGAATCACATTTTCATCACAACATTGGCCCTCATTCCGAGTCGTTCGCTCGGTATTTTTCATCGGATCGCAGTGAAATTCCGCATAGTGCGCATGCGCAATATTCGCACTGCGACTGCGCCAAGTATCTTTGCTATGAAGATAGTATTTTTACTCACGGCTTTTTCATCGCTCCGGCGATCGTAATGTGATTGACAGGAAATGGGTGTTACTGGGCGGAAACACGGCGTTTTATGGGCGTGTGGCTGAAAACGCTACCGTTTCCGGAAAAAACGCAGGAGTGGCCGGAGAAACGGGGGAGTGGTTGGGCGAACGCTGGGTGTGTTTGTGACGTCAAACCAGGAACGACAAGCACTGAAATGATCGCACAGGCAGAGTAAGTGTGGAGCTACTCTAAAACTGCTAAGTAGTTTGTGATCGCAATATTGCGAATACATCGGTCGCAATTTTAAGATGCTAAGATACACTCCCAGTAGGCGGCGGCTTAGCGTGTGTAACTCTGCTAAATTCGCCTTGCGACCGATCAACTCGGAATGAGGGCCATTGTCTCTATCGTTGGGTCATAAATCAAATTAGTTGTTGTTATTACAGTGTCCTCGCTCCTTAAACTCATCACCCTGGTACTACCTTTACACTTCGTTAAAGTCCGAACGCATCTAAATATCAGGCCAACCAATATGACGACTCCCAGAATACACAAGAGAAATTTTCCTACATCCATAATAATACCTTGGGCCCATTCTCCTAAACCAGAGAACCAATTTCGTGGGTTCAACCATGACACCCAACTGGTCAGCTCATTACCCACAGTAGCGAGTGTGAGATTGTGTTTCCTTCGAAACTCCCACTTTAATTGTAAAATGTCATCCATCTTTTGGTCTATTACCTCGGCTGGGTCCTCTGTGCTGTTTGTGATATACGTGCAGCATTTTATTCCATATTGAGTTGCTAGGGTAACACAATACCCGCCTGTCACTGCTGTGAGGTAATTGAGAATCATCCTATGCTGAACCAGTTCTGTTTTGTAGGCTTGTAACTCTTTCCCAGTATACCTGAATGTGTCGTCATACATTTCGGTGATATTGTCTAACAAATTTGCAAGCGCAGATATATATTTATAATTTATCACTCCTCGGGCGGTACGAGTGATATCTAACGCGAGTAGGAATTGAATCCCGGTGGATTCATGGATCAGATCAGAGGCCGAGTGCTCTGTCCTCTCTATCAGGTGCCTTTTAACGATGTTCTCGTAATGAGTGTGAGTATAAGGAGCTTGGGCACTGCGGTGAATATCTTTCATTTTGTTATGGGTTACAGTCATTACTTCAGGCAGTACTTTTCCAATATAACACAATCCCTCTGAGTTTGGGGCAAGCCACTTATACGCCTTTCTCCCGCATATGAAATATGCATCATCGGGGAGAACATATGGGACAGAGTATGACATTACCATGTTACAAATTTTCCATGTGAAATCTCCTAACCCTAACTCTCCCATCTGTCTAGTACACGTATCAGGTTGTACGATATGTGCACAGTATCCTGGTGATACTTCTCCAACTCGCATGGTCCTACTTCCTAGAGTGTACCTATACCGGAAATATTTTCCATGGTCGGCTATCTGGCGTATAAGTTCTGTGTCTATGGGCATTCTGTCGGCTCTGTATGAAAAGGTCATGGTTTGATTACTCCATGACACTTCCCAATTTCCCGGCTTTCGGGGATTGGAAACGTTAAAGCACACTAAGGACCTATCCACATGATATTGGTGGAGCTTCAAACTAGGAGGACTAGAGATATTAAACCTCTTGTCCACCGGCCTCCCACCACTTAACTCAAGTACCTCTCCTACAGTTAAAGGGAATGGTACTAGTCCTGATTTGCTATGACCTTGAGGTACTTGAGAGCATACCCAACAGTCTGTCTGATTTAACACTTTACCCACTAAGGAGTGATAGTCACTCAATGGATGCCGGTCCATGTGGACATTAAAACTGGACTGACATTTCTTGATGCACCCATCCTCAACTATATTGTCACAATGCCTACAGATGCAGTTCTCTTCAGCTAACAATCCTTCACAATTCCTTCTATTGTCAATGCTACCAGATCGTTTTCTGATACTCGCCTTTACTCAGTGATTATGTTGCTCTTGGAAAACCATGCCTCCATCCTGGTCATCAGAACCCATTCCCAATCCTTTCTCGACCTCCATGGTACTCTCACCGAACAGACTGCTCTGGTCAACATCATGGTCAACAGGAAAATCCGGATCACAGTCTCTTGGGGCAAGTCCATCTTAGAGGGGTAAAAGGAGAAAAATAAGAAGGGGGAAAGGAAATAGGAGGGAGGTGGGAACTGGAGAAAATAACAAATGGGAAAAAGAAATCTGGCTCGACAAACGCCTCCGATCTTATTATTCTCAGCGCTCAGGTGTCGTCTCAATCCTCCCTGAACAGACACTCTAGTGATACAACCTCTACCGTCTGTTCTTTATCACGGGACCTCTCTGGGTCAGCAACCTTTTTACAATGAGACGAATGGACCCAAGTCTCCCTCTCGGCGACCTTCAATGCAGTTGTGCTGGTCAATAAGACTTGATATGGACCTTCCCATCTGTCAACAAGACAACCTGAGCGTAGAAAATTCCGTATCATTACATAATCCCCAGGTTCAATGTCATGACAATTACTGTCTGGCAAATCAGGATTAACCAACTTTAGATTATCATTCTGATTCCTCAATTGCTTACTCATCTTAACCAAGTACTTTACGGTTACTTCATTGTTACATTTCAAATCATCCTGGGGGTTAATCATAACATGGGGTTGTCGAGCAAACAGAATTTAAAAAGGAGACAGATTAAGAGGGGACCTGGGAGTGGTTCTGATGCTGTATAATACGATTGGCAAAGCTTCAGGCCATAACAGTCCTGTTTCAGTCATTACCTTGCTCAATTTATTTTTAATAGTGCTGTTTACTCTTTCCACCTTCGCACTCGCCTGGGGGCGGTACGGAGTGTGCAGCTTACTATTAATTCCCATCAACTTACACATTGTCTGAAAGACTTCACCTGTGAAATGGGTACCCCTATCGCTTTCAATTATTCTAGGGATACCGTACCTACACACAAATTCCTGCACAATTTTCTTTGCAGTAAACACAGCGGTATTTGTGGCCGCGGGAAATGCTTCAACCCAATTTGAGAACACATCAATACAGACCAATACATACGTTAAATTTCTACAAGGTGGCAATTGTATGAAATCAATTTGTATTACCTGAAAAGGGCCATCTGTCGGAGGGATATGGGATGGCTCTGTTGGTATTGCCTTTCCGATATTCTTCCTCAAGCAGGTGAGACATGTCATCGCTCTTTTACCCGCATGGGAAGAAAATCCTGGGGCGCACCAATAAGCTCTTACCAACTTACACATTCCTTCTTTGCCTAGATGAGTCAGCCCATGTGCCGCTTCCGCTAGACTTGGAAGGTATGCTCTGGGTGCCACTGGCTTACCCTGTCCATCTGTCCAGAGTCCTGAGGACTCCTGGCCATATCCTTTTGATCTCCAAACTGCCTTTTCCTGTGGGGAACACAAGTTTTGCATTTCACACAATTTCTGTGTGTTTACAGTATTAAATACCATCAGTTGTGTACTGTCTGTTTGTATGGGGTTACTTGCTGCTGATTTAGCAGCTTCGTCTGCTCGGCTGTTACCAAGTGATACCGGGTCTTGGCTATATGTGTGAGCTTTACACTTGATAACAGCCACTCTGTCGGGTTCCTGTATCGCTGTTAGAAGTCTTTTGATGTGGGCTGCATGCGCTACGGGTGTGCCAGCTGCCGTCATGAAATTCCTGAGGCGCCATAGGGCCCCGAAATCATGGACTACTCCGAAGGCGTACCTAGAATCTGTATAAATATTGGCTGACTTGCCTTTAGCCAATTCGCATGCTCTGGTTAGGGCAACCAGTTCAGCAACTTGTGCTGAGTGTGGTGGGCCTAAGGGTTCCGCTTCTATGGTACTTTGGTCATCTACGACTGCGTATCCAGTACACAAGTCTCCCGAGTCCGTCTGTCTGTGACAACTACCGTCAGTGTAGAAAGTAAAATCTACATCTTCCAGTGGGTTGTCACTGATGTCAGGCCTTGCCGTGAAATTTTGGGTCAAATATTCCATACAATCATGCGTGTCATCCCCTGTATTAAATCCTCCTTCACCATCACTCTCATCCTCCACCCTTTGTGCCTGTCCAGGCACACCTGGGAGATACGTTGCAGGATTTAATGCGCTGCATCTCCTTATGGTGATGTTTACGGGGGCCATCAATGCCAATTCCCATCTTGTAAACCGCGCTGATGAGACGTGTCTGGTTTGGGCCGAATTCAGTAAGGCTGATACTGCATGTGGTGTATGAATTGTGAGGTTGTGTCCTAGTACTACATCTTCGCTTTTACTTACTAGCAATGCTATCGCTGCAACACTTCGCAAGCATGTGGGGAGGGATCGCGCTACCGTATCTAGCTGAGCGCTATAGTAGGCTACCGGCCTGCTGGCATCACCATGCTTCTGGGTTAAGACACCTGCTGCGCACCCAGCACTTTCTGTTCTGTACAGCTCAAAGGGTTTTCCATAATCTGGCATACCTAATGCTGGTGCCTGCGTTAGGCACTGTTTAAGTTTCTCAAATGTCATCTCGGATTCGTCTGTGTGCGAAATCCGATCAGGTTTGCTTGATGAGACCATCTCCTGTAAAGGTAGGGCCAGTATGGAAAAACCTGGGATCCAGTTACGGCAATACCCACACATTCCTAAAAACGTTCTAATTTGTTGCTGGGTTTGTGGCAGGGTCATGTCACGAATTGCTTGAATTCTATCAGCGGTAAGGTGTCTCAGTCCTTGTGTTAGACAGTGTCCCAAATACTTCACACGGGTTTGGCATAATTGTAACTTGTCCTTGGAAACCTTGTGTCCTGTGTCTGAAAGATGAAACAGGAGTTGTTTCGTATCTCTCAGGGACGCTTCCAGTGAATCTGAACACAGCAGTAAATCATCCACATACTGTATCAATATTGATCCACTCTCTGGTTGGAAAGACTGTAAACATCATGCAGGGCCTGTGAGAAAATACTTGGACTATCTATGAAACCTTGTGGTAAGCGAGTCCAAGTGTACTGAACTCCTCTATATGTGAATGTGAATAAGTATTGACTGTCAGGGTGCAGAGGTACCGAGAAAAAAGCGGAGCAGAGGTCAATCACAGTGAAAAATTTGGCAGTGGGAGGGATTTGCATAAGGATAACAGCTGGATTTGGCACTACGGGGAATTGACTCTCAACTATTTTGTTGATCCCCCTTAGATCCTGCACTAATCTGTAACCCCTCCCCCCACTCTTTTTAACAGGGAAGATGGGACTATTGGCAGTGCTGGACGTCCTTACCAGAATGCCCTGTTGTAGCAAGCGCTCTATTACAGGGTAAACTCCTAACTCCACCTCTGGCTTCAGAGGGTATTGTGGGATTTTTGGAGCTATCCTACCATCTTTTACTTGCACAACTACTGGGGCAACGTTTGCCATTAATCCAGTGTCTTGTCCGTCCTTGGTCCAAAGTGACTCCGGTATCTGGGAAGTCATTTCTTCTACCTTGGACGGACACCTATTTACAACAACAGTGTGTGACATTAATCTTGTTGGGGAGTGTAGCATATCCTGCGCTTCCTGAGCGTGGTTTTCGGGTATATCCAAGAACACACCTTCAGGAGTACAATATATGACGCATCCCATTTTGCACAGTAAATCTCTCCCTAAGAGATTAGTCGGAGCCGATGCAGCCAGCAGAAAAGAATGCTTGGTATGCAAAGGCCCTATCGTAATCTCTGCTGGTTTGCTTAAAGGGTATTGTCGCACTACTCCTGTTACTCCCATGGCTGGAATTGTTTTACCAGTGGTTCTCATGCCCACGGTCGAATTTATCACTGACTTGGCTGCCCCCGTATCTACCAGGAAATTTAGAGATTTACCAGCTACATCAATTGTGACCTCGGGTTCACTTCCAAGGCTCGCAATTAATTTCACTGGCTGCAGATTACAGGTGTGGCCCCACCCCTATGGTGCGGGGTGACCTCCCTGCATTGCGCTGGCAGCTATTACCTGTGAAGGGGGTAAATGGAAACTATCAGAGACTTGCCAGTCTCTTCTTGGGGGATACCTCCTTGTTTCCCCTGCGTGTGGCTCATAACTCCGTCTCTGCGGTCCTTGATCCCATTCTCGTGTGTCATGTCGTTGTCTAGGGTTTTTATATGCATCGTGTGGGTTACTGGTGCAGTTACGTGCAAAATGACCTTCCCTGTTGCAATTGTAACATTTTACCATATACGGCTTACCACCAGGGGTCTGAGATTTAGACTGAGGCGGCCTTGTTGCAAGGGCTTGGATACTTATAGCCATCAGTTTATCACCCTGTGACTCCCTGCGTCTTGTGATGTTCCTGTCGTACCCAACAGCAGTCTCTCTTAAGGCGGCCACCGACATACCTCTCCAGTTAGGTTGAGTGGTTTGTACCCTATTCCTTAATACCTCCTTTAAACCGTCCATCAAGACGGACACCACTACCTCTCTATGGTGTATATTTGCCTCAATGTCCACGATCCCAGTATATTTAGCCATTTCCTCCAGTGCCCGGTGGAAATAGTCAGAGGCTGTTTCTCCTTCTGTTTGTTTAATGGAGAAAATTTTGTTCCATTTTACCACAGCTGGGAAGTATATTCCCAGCTGCAGATTGATTCTGGTTACATTATCTTGATTATACTCATCCGTAAGGGGTACCTCTTCATCTAATTTACAGTCAGCTATAAATTTCACAGGGTCAATACTAGAGGGCAGGCATGCCCGCAGTAGTGTCCGCCAATCTTTGTTGTTAGGTTCAGTGGAGTTACCCAGGTCCTTAATGAACCTCTGACATGCGGCTAAATCTTTCCTGGGATCAGGAAATTCAGACAAAATTGTTCTTAATTCTGCTCGGGACCAGGGACAGTGCATTGCAATATTCCTGATGGGTGTAACCCCATTTGTGTCGGTCTTTCCATTGGGGACCGCTATCACTCTAACAGGATTAAGATTAATTACTTCACTCTGGCTTGATTCTACCGTGTGTGGTGCAACAGTTTCAGCATATTGTACAGTGCCGTACTTACCTCTAGATACAACCTCACCTGTCCCTGAACTATGGGCCTTTGATACCCCTCTTACTGGTTGGGCGGTTCCCACTAGAGTATCGTTTATGGTGGCCGCTAGAGAGAGAGCTGAAATCGTAGTGGGCTCATCTTCCTGGTCGTATTCCTGGGGGAAGTTTAAAATGGGATACAACTTGCATGGGTTAGCGTTAGTATCAACATTTGCATTAACTTTCATTCATTCTTATCACTACTACATTGGTTAAGTGCACCCTTATCGTACACCCGCATGTCATTCTCTGCAGCCACTTTTTCCCCTACTATATACTAGAGATGAGCGGGTTCGGTTTCTTTGAATCCGAACCCGCACGAACTTCACTTTTTTTTTCACGGGTCCGAGCGACTCGGATCTTCCCGCCTTGCTCGGTTAACCCGAGCGCGCCCGAACGTCATCATGACGCTGTCGGATTCTCGCGAGACTCGGATTCTATATAAGGAGCCGCGCGTCGCCGCCATTTTCACACGTGCATTGAGATTCATAGGGAGAGGACGTGGCTGGCGTCCTCTCCATTTAGATTAGATTTAGAAGAGAGAGAGAGAGAGAGATTGCTGTGATACTGTAGATTAGAAGAGAGTGCAGACAGAGTTTAGTGACTGACGACCACAGTGACCAGTGACCACCAGAGACAGTGCAGTTGTTTGTTTTATTTAATATATCCGTTCTCTGCCTGAAAAAAACGATACACAGTCACACAGTGACTCAGTCTGTGTGCACTGCTCAGCCCAGTGTGCTGCACATCAATGTATTGTATATAAAGCTTATAATTGTGGGGGAGACTGGGGAGCACTGCAGGTTGTTATAGCAGGAGCCAGGAGTACATGATAAATAATATTATATTAAAATTAAACAGTGCACACTTTTGCTGCAGGAGTGCCACTGCCAGTGTGACTAGTGGTGACCAGTGCCTGACCACCAGTATATTAGTAGTATTGTATACTATCTCTTTATCAACCAGTCTATATTAGCAGCAGACACAGTACAGTGCGGTAGTTCACGGCTGTGGCTACCTCTGTGTCGGCACTCGGCAGGCAGTCCGTCCATCCATAATTGTATTATAATATATACCACCTAACCGTGTTTTTTTTTTCATTCTTTATACCGTCGTCATACTAGTTGTTACGAGTATACTACTATCTCTTTATCAACCAGTGTACAGTGCGGTAGTTCACGGCTGTGGCTACCTCTGTGTCGGCACTCGGCAGGCAGTCCGTCCAACCATAATTGTATTATAATATATACCACCTAACCGTGGTTTTTTTTTCATTCTTTATACCGTCGTCATACTAGTTGTTACGAGTATACTACTATCTCTTTATCAACCAGTGTACAGTGCGGTAGTTCACGGCTGTGGCTACCTCTGTGTCGGCACTCGGCAGGCAGTCCGTCCATCCATAATTGTATTATAATATATACCACCTAACCGTGGTTTTTTTTTCATTCTTTATACCGTCGTCATACTAGTTGTTACGAGTATACTACTATCTCTTTATCAACCAGTGTACAGTGCGGTAGTTCACGGCTGTGGCTACCTCTGTGTCGGCACTCGGCAGGCAGTCCGTCCAACCATAATTGTATTATAATATATACCACCTAACCGTGGTTTTTTTTTCATTCTTTATACCGTCGTCATACTAGTTGTTACGAGTATACTACTATCTCTTTATCAACCAGTGTACAGTGCGGTAGTTCACGGCTGTGGCTACCTCTGTGTCGGCACTCGGCAGGCAGTCCGTCCAACCATAATTGTATTATAATATATACCACCTAACCGTGTTTTTTTTTTCATTCTTTATACCGTCGTCATACTAGTTGTTACGAGTATACTACTATCTCTTTATCAACCAGTGTACAGTGCGGTAGTTCACGGCTGTGGCTACCTCTGTGTCGGCACTCGGCAGGCAGTCCGTCCAACCATAATTGTATTATAATATATACCACCTAACCGTGGTTTTTTTTTCATTCTTTATACCGTCGTCATACTAGTTGTTACGAGTATACTACTATCTCTTTATCAACCAGTGTACAGTGCGGTAGTTCACGGCTGTGGCTACCTCTGTGTCGGCACTCGGCAGGCAGTCCGTCCATCCATAATTGTATTATAATATATACCACCTAACCGTGGTTTTTTTTTCATTCTTTATACCGTCGTCATACTAGTTGTTACGAGTATACTACTATCTCTTTATCAACCAGTGTACAGTGCGGTAGTTCACGGCTGTGGCTACCTCTGTGTCGGCACTCGGCAGGCAGTCCGTCCAACCATAATTGTATTATAATATATACCACCTAACCGTGGTTTTTTTTTCATTCTTTATACCGTCGTCATACTAGTTGTTACGAGTATACTACTATCTCTTTATCAACCAGTGTACAGTGCGGTAGTTCACGGCTGTGGCTACCTCTGTGTCGGCACTCGGCAGGCAGTCCGTCCAACCATAATTGTATTATAATATATACCACCTAACCGTGGTTTTTTTTTCATTCTTTATACCGTCGTCATACTAGTTGTTACGAGTATACTACTATCTCTTTATCAACCAGTGTACAGTGCGGTAGTTCACGGCTGTGGCTACCTCTGTGTCGGCACTCGGCAGGTAGTCCGTCCATCCATAATTGTATTATATACCACCTAACCGTGGTTTTTTTATACCACCTAACCGTGGCAGTCCGTCCATAATTGTATACTAGTATCCAATCCATCCATCTCCATTGTTTACCTGAGGTGCCTTTTAGTTCTGCCTATAAAATATGGAGAACAAAAAAGTTGAGGTTCCAAAATTAGGGAAAGATCAAGATCCACTTCCACCTCGTGCTGAAGCTGCTGCCACTAGTCATGGCCGAGACGATGAAATGCCAGCAACGTCGTCTGCCAAGGCCGATGCCCAATGTCATAGTACAGAGCATGTCAAATCCAAAACACCAAATATCAGAAAAAAAAGGACTCCAAAACCTAAAATAAAATTGTCGGAGGAGAAGCGTAAACTTGCCAATATGCCATTTACCACACGGAGTGGCAAGGAACGGCTGAGGCCCTGGCCTATGTTCATGGCTAGTGGTTCAGCTTCACATGAGGATGGAAGCACTCAGCCTCTCGCTAGAAAACTGAAAAGACTCAAGCTGGCAAAAGCACCGCAAAGAACTGTGCGTTCTTTGAAATCCCAAATCCACAAGGAGAGTCCAATTGTGTCGGTTGCGATGCCTGACCTTCCCAACACTGGACGTGAAGAGCATGCGCCTTCCACCATTTGCACGCCCCCTGCAAGTGCTGGAAGGAGCACCCGCAGTCCAGTTCCTGATAGTCAGATTGAAGATGTCAGTGTTGAAGTACACCAGGATGAGGAGGATATGGGTGTTGCTGGCGCTGGGGAGGAAATTGACCAGGAGGATTCTGATGGTGAGGTGGTTTGTTTAAGTCAGGCACCCGGGGAGACACCTGTTGTCCGTGGGAGGAATATGGCCGTTGACATGCCAGGTGAAAATACCAAAAAAATCAGCTCTTCGGTGTGGAGGTATTTCACCAGAAATGCGGACAACAGGTGTCAAGCCGTGTGTTCCCTTTGTCAAGCAGTAATAAGTAGGGGTAAGGACGTTAACCACCTCGGAACATCCTCCCTTATACGTCACCTGCAGCGCATTCATAATAAGTCAGTGACAAGTTCAAAAACTTTGGGTGACAGCGGAAGCAGTCCACTGACCAGTAAATCCCTTCCTCTTGTAACCAAGCTCACGCAAACCACCCCACCAACTCCCTCAGTGTCAATTTCCTCCTTCCCCAGGAATGCCAATAGTCCTGCAGGCCATGTCACTGGCAAGTCTGACGAGTCCTCTCCTGCCTGGGATTCCTCCGATGCATCCTTGCGTGTAACGCCTACTGCTGCTGGCGCTGCTGTTGTTGCCGCTGGGAGTCGATGGTCATCCCAGAGGGGAAGTCGTAAGCCCACTTGTACTACTTCCAGTAAGCAATTGACTGTTCAACAATCCTTTGCGAGGAAGATGAAATATCACAGCAGTCATCCTACTGCAAAGCGGATAACTGAGTCCTTGACAACTATGTTGGTGTTAGACGTGCGTCCGGTATCCGCCGTTAGTTCACAGGGAACTAGACAATTTATTGAGGCAGTGTGCCCCCGTTACCAAATACCATCTAGGTTCCACTTCTCTAGGCAGGCGATACCGAGAATGTACACGGACGTCAGAAAAAGACTCACCAGTGTCCTAAAAAATGCAGTTGTACCCAATGTGCACTTAACCACGGACATGTGGACAAGTGGAGCAGGGCAGGGTCAGGACTATATGACTGTGACAGCCCACTGGGTAGATGTATGGACTCCCGCCGCAAGAACAGCAGCGGCGGCACCAGTAGCAGCATCTCGCAAACGCCAACTCTTTCCTAGGCAGGCTACGCTTTGTATCACCGCTTTCCAGAATACGCACACAGCTGAAAACCTCTTACGGCAACTGAGGAAGATCATCGCGGAATGGCTTACCCCAATTGGACTCTCCTGTGGATTTGTGGCATCGGACAACGCCAGCAATATTGTGTGTGCATTAAATATGGGCAAATTCCAGCACGTCCCATGTTTTGCACATACCTTGAATTTGGTGGTGCAGAATTTTTTAAAAAACGACAGGGGCGTGCAAGAGATGCTGTCGGTGGCCAGAAAAATTGCGGGACACTTTCGGCGTACAGGCACCACGTACAGAAGACTGGAGCACCACCAAAAACTACTGAACCTGCCCTGCCATCATCTGAAGCAAGAAGTGGTAACGAGGTGGAATTCAACCCTCTATATGCTTCAGAGGTTGGAGGAGCAGCAAAAGGCCATTCAAGCCTATACAATTGAGCACGATATAGGAGATGGAATGCACCTGTCTCAAGTGCAGTGGAGAATGATTTCAACGTTGTGCAAGGTTCTGATGCCCTTTGAACTTGCCACACGTGAAGTCAGTTCAGACACTGCCAGCCTGAGTCAGGTCATTCCCCTCATCAGGCTTTTGCAGAAGAAGCTGGAGGCATTGAAGAAGGAGCTAACACGGAGCGATTCCGCTAGGCATGTGGGACTTGTGGATGCAGCCCTTAATTCGCTTAACAAGGATTCACGGGTGGTCAATCTGTTGAAATCAGAGCACTACATTTTGGCCACCGTGCTCGATCCTAGATTTAAAGCCTACCTTGGATCTCTCTTTCCGGCAGACACAGGTCTGCTGGGGTTGAAAGACCTGCTGGTGACAAAATTGTCAAGTCAAGCGGAACGCGACCTGTCAACATCTCCTCCTTCACATTCTCCCGCAACTGGGGGTGCGAGGAAAAGGCTCAGAATTCCGAGCCCACCCGCTGGCGGTGATGCAGGGCAGTCTGGAGCGACTGCTGATGCTGACATCTGGTCCGGACTGAAGGACCTGACAACGATTACGGACATGTCGTCTACTGTCACTGCATATGATTCTCTCAACATTGATAGAATGGTGGAGGATTATATGAGTGACCGCATCCAAGTAGGCACGTCACACAGTCCGTACTTATACTGGCAGGAAAAAGAGGCAATTTGGAGGCCCTTGCACAAACTGGCTTTATTCTACCTAAGTTGCCCTCCCACAAGTGTGTACTCCGAAAGAGTGTTTAGTGCCGCCGCTCACCTTGTCAGCAATCGGCGTACGAGGTTACATCCAGAAAATGTGGAGAAGATGATGTTCATTAAAATGAATTATAATCAATTCCTCCGCGGAGACATTGACCAGCAGCAATTGCCTCCACAAAGTACACAGGGAGCTGAGATGGTGGATTCCAGTGGGGACGAATTGATAATCTGTGAGGAGGGGGATGTACACGGTGATATATCGGAGGGTGAAGATGAGGTGGACATCTTGCCTCTGTAGAGCCAGTTTGTGCAAGGAGAGATTAATTGCTTCTTTTTTGGGGGGGGTCCAAACCAACCCGTCATATCAGTCACAGTCGTGTGGCAGACCCTGTCACTGAAATGATGGGTTGGTTAAAGTGTGCATGTCCTGTTTTGTTTATACAACATAAGGGTGGGTGGGAGGGCCCAAGGATAATTCCATCTTGCACCTCTTTTTTCTTTTCTTTTTCTTTGCATCATGTGCTGATTGGGGAGGGTTTTTTGGAAGGGACATCCTGCGTGACACTGCAGTGCCACTCCTAGATGGGCCCGGTGTTTGTGTCGGCCACTAGGGTCGCTAATCTTACTCACACAGCTACCTCATTGCGCCTCTTTTTTTCTTTGCGTCATGTGCTGTTTGGGGAGGGTTTTTTGGAAGGGACATCCTGCGTGACACTGCAGTGCCACTCCTAGATGTGCCCGGTGTTTGTGTCGGCCACTAGGGTCGCTAATCTTACTCACACAGCTACCTCATTGCGCCTCTTTTTTTCTTTGCGTCATGTGCTGTTTGGGGAGGGTTTTTTGGAAGGGACATCCTGCGTGACACTGCAGTGCCACTCCTAGATGTGCCCGGTGTTTGTGTCGGCCACTAGGGTCGCTAATCTTACTCACACAGTCAGCTACCTCATTGCGCCTCTTTTTTTCTTTGCGTCATGTGCTGTTTGGGGAGGGTTTTTTGGAAGGGCCATCCTGCGTGACACTGCAGTGCCACTCCTAGATGGGCCCGGTGTTTGTGTCGGCCACTAGGGTCGCTAATCTTACTCACACAGCTACCTCATTGCGCCTCTTTTTTTCTTTGCGTCATGTGCTGTTTGGGGAGGGTTTTTTGGAAGGGACATCCTGCGTGACACTGCAGTGCCACTCCTAGATGGGCCCGGTGTTTGTGTCGGCCACTAGGGTCGCTTATCTTACTCACACAGCGACCTCGGTGCAAATTTTAGGACTAAAAATAATATTGTGAGGTGTGAGGTATTCAGAATAGACTGAAAATGAGTGTAAATTATGGTTTTTGAGGTTAATAATACTTTGGGATCAAAATGACCCCCAAATTCTATGATTTAAGCTGTTTTTTAGTGTTTTTGGAAAAAACACCCGAATCCAAAACACACCCGAATCCGACAAAAATAATTCGGTGAGGTTTTGCCAAAACGCGTTCGAACCCAAAACACGGCCGCGGAACCGAACCCAAAACCAAAACACAAAACCCGAAAAATTTCAGGCGCTCATCTCTACTATATACGGTGGTGGTGCCGTTGCTATCAGACTCCTACCAGGATTTGAATTTGCTTTCTGAGCTAATTCCTGTTGTATTTCACTTTCCTGTTGCCATACCTGTAAACAATCATAATGTCTAATCCTCTGCTTTGCAGATTTTATTAGACCTATCCTTTTTCTTAGATTCTGCAATACCTCAGGGTTCAAACTGCCTACCCGGGGAAACTGCTCCCCATCATCCTCTGTCATTCGTTCCCATTCTTTGCAAAATACCTGTGTGTGTGATCCGTATTTTTCACACATTATATACCGTGCTGACCCTTTGGGCCAACAAATACCAACGTGAACCCTTGTTGGACGTCCCTTTTTTGAGCAATTGGCCCCCATTGTTTGCAGATATTGCTGTCTCAGCGAATTCTTACAAAACAAACTGGTAAGGCGACGGTGAAAGTTCAACTAGTGCCTTCACTCACTTTACGCCCCAATTGGCCAATACGAGTTCCAGCAATGTGCCCACCACTGGACGTACCCAATTCGCGGGATCTTTTTGTAACCTCTATTTACTGGGGCGTGTGGGAGTATGCTACCCTCCCCAGTAAGTATTGGTTGTTGGAGATTTCCTGAGTGAACAGCGAAACTCCCTTAAAATAACAAAAACCTACACAAATCACGTTAGAATGTACAAATAGCGTTTATGATCCCACAGTAAATTTTAATGGGTATCAAGGTAACAAACTAATGCACACAATTACGTGCGGTCCAGTCACACTGCGCATAAGTAACTTAATATTTATACGCTGTATGACCAACGGAATCGGTTGTTTAGGCTGTGAAACCTTCAGCCGAAGCTCAACTTGTCTATATGGGTGCTACGCAAAACCCCCGGGCTGCGCTTAAACCTTCGCAGTCCTTTTGTCTGCGGATACTACTTGCTCCTTTTACCGTGTATAATGTTAACGCGGGCAAGCCAGTCCCACGCCACCAAGTGTCCACTCACCTGATGTGGTCTCCGACGGGATCCCGATTTCTGGGTTCACAAAAAAATACCTTTATTTCCACACTCACTCCTACTCACTCATATACACACTGATCTTTCTGTACAGAAATTCCTTTCATACAGGCAGAAGTCCAATCCCTGAGTATTGCAATAGAAAAAGGTTCTCTTTTAACTAAGCTTTTTGGAAACTGAACAAATCTGTGCTATTATCAGGTGGTTATACTATACCGCCCCCACTAAAACAATGTTATCGTGTGATTTGAGTCTCGGTGGGCGTATCCGTATGCTCCGTTGCGTAAACACGCTACGTGCGTATGCTTTGTGTTGCGTACGTAATCTCGCACGTTGCCCGAGACACGTATGCACAAAGTCCAGATATGCCCACAGCAACGCAACTAACACGCTTCTATAAATGTAAACGATGTTCAACTGTAATCGCTTGCCGTACACCACACAGTATTCGCTATGCTGTGTGCGTGTCCTTTACAATTATTCCCTTAAAAATTATCCTTTATAATCTTAACTAAATAGCACCAGATTTCCTCAGCACGTCTCTAATAATCGATTCTAATGGCAACAAGAGAGTGAGCCGCAACAATGCAGATGTGTGCGTGCGTGCGTGTGTGCGTACGCAAAACAGAAATAAACAGTTTTAAAAGATAATAGCGTATTGTTCTTACCTTCCGGTTCCGGATTCCACCAGCACTCCTACAGCATAGCGAAACAGACGCTTATCTAGCCAGCACTACTGTATCCCTCACCACTAATACGGATACGAAGGGATACTACTTTCCCGCCCTTTGCTGATAGATAAAGTCTGTGTTCACTAGTGCGGATATGTGGAGGACGGACGAGCCCCCAATTGATAAAGCTGATTGTTTACCTTAGAACACAAGCTATTTACTAATATCGTGAAGCCGTAATGGCCGTTGTCCCTCGTGCACGTGCTACGCACTTCGTACGCTATTTGCGTACAAAGACCTCGCACGTGGTACGCAAGTTACGTACACACGCTGCGCTGTGAGTACTGGATACACACAGCGAGCGTACACACAGATAATAACCTTTTAAACCTTACACAGAGTATGCTTATACTGTAATTCTTAGTGTTGATATACTATAATGATATAACTGTTTAACCTTGGTCTGTAAGCTAGCTGTTTGAGCGATTGAAACGCTCCAATTACCCTCAGCAATGTAATAAACACACAATACCTTGCTAAGGTTCCAACACCTTTACTAACAATATTTAGCTAAGTAAAAAGGAAGAAAAACAGTTAACAGTTCATACACTACAGGCTAACATAAATATCTAACAGAATAACTAGACAGAAATATACACAACAGCGAACGATCGCAAACACAAATACATAGACTAAGAATGAATGGCTAACATTAAAACGGGTAACAAAGTGGCCACAGAGAAACATACCATACGGGGAACACTCGCTAGCGCAACCGGATCCAGTCCTCCAATTATCAGAGATAAATGTTGATGAGAGAGAGTACTGGCCGGTCTGGGGACAGTGACCCTTATATACACAACATACAGTGTACTACAAAGGGCCCTACAATCTTATTGTTCATTGGACACAGGAATGTCTCCTCGCATTATAACAAAAGGTCATAGGTTAGTTTGAACAGGTGGGCTGTGACTATATCAAACTGCTCAGGTGGGAGGGAATCTCAGAATTCCCGCCGCATGGATAATGAACCGCAAATATAGTAAATGTCCAGAAACTACTAATAGACATAACTATACGCAGGAGCGATTAATGTTTACCTAACCAGCACCGGATTGTTTATAATAAAATGTTCTTTAGTTAGGTACCAAACACCACTGCTCAAACCCTGTCTGACCCTTCGTATCATGCAAAGAGGAATTCCTCTGTCCAGGGACCAGTTTCAATAAACAAACTTACAGTTATTATTAAGGGGAACATTATCTATAAAACATACTATTTGGATTTACTAAGTAACATTTGAGTCGCCCGCTAGACGCACACAAACTCTACCGTAAATGCACATACCACGCGCCAACGCGCACGGCCGTAGAAGCTCCATTACGCAGCTGCGAGTATCCGCACGCACGGGAGAGAATGTGCACGTGCAGCGGGCAAGCGCATGAGGTGAATATATGGCAACGTGCAGCATGATATTTTTCCGACTTTGACAGTATGTATATATATATATATATATATATATATATACACACAAACACACACACACACACACACACACACACACACACACACGTATATATAAAAACAGAATATATGTGTAGATGTACATATGGTATATAATGCCCACACACATACTAGATATATATATATATATATATATATATACACACACATACATAAATATATATATATATATATATATATATGTAATTAACGAATGAAGAGAGTGCCCTCTGGTGTAGAATTTTCAAAAAGTTGGGAATATGTAATGAAATCAAAATAAGACTCCAACCAAATAAAACTGATGTGTGGCCTTCTTTGTCTTTTCATCCTCTTTTTATTTATTTTTCAGTACTGTATCTACAAAACAAAAAGAAGACGCAAAGACAAAGCTATTTAGTGATATCATCCTTTCCCAAGCACAAGTTGGCCACCCAATATTCTGCTGCCACTCACTAAGGGAGTGTTGTTCACTGACTGGTGATTCACTTTAAATAGTTTTCTTGAGACAATCACTGAACAATCTAGTGCTCTATGGGGGTCATTCCGAGTTGATCGCTAGCCGAATTTGTTCGCAGCGCAGCGATCAGGCTAAAAATCGGCAGTTCTGCGCATGCATATGCGGCGCAATGCGCACGCGCGATGTACGGGCACAACGAACGATGTAGTTTTGCACAGGGTCTAGCGATGCATTTCAGTCGCACTACTGGCCGCAGAGTGATTGACATGATGTGGGCGTTTCTGGTTGGCAACTG